>NC_054388.1:60103327-61303327 GCF_017654675.1 Xenopus laevis | reverse complement strand
GAGTTGTAGTAAAAAAATATTAGGGAGGAGCAATGCTTTTACGGAAGGGTTATGTCCTCTTAAGTCTAATACCTTCAAGGGTAGTAAACAGCCTGTAAATAGCAAGTTTAAATCCTAAACAACAAATTATTACAACATATTTTATTACCAAAAAAAACCGATTCTGCTCGTCACAAATCTGCACTTTCTCTGGCTCTACTTAATCATTTCTGGTGACTAATAGAACCAAAATAATCCAGAGACACTGTTTATTATAGAGAGTAGGAGGCTGTTTCCTCCCACTCTGGCTATTATTATGAGAAGCAAATTCTTAGAAATCCATCATATGCCTGTAAGGCATTCTTATTAGATTAGAAGAGAAAGTTGCTTCATTAGCATGACACTCAAATAGATCAGGATATGAGATGCCAAGCTTAGGCTGGCACGGTGGTTTCACACTGTAAAAGGAGGAATTAAGAGACTAATTCCCTCTATTCCAGTCACTGAAAAAAAAATGGGGCTCATTTATTTTTGCACCAGTATCAAGCATAGGATCAGTAAGGGGTGCTAAACTAGTGCACTTGGGATATTTTCTGTGTTAGGCACCTTGGGCCCAACACTGCTGCACTCTGCTCTGAATGAACACACTAGACCTAATTCCTACCATCTTCTTCAAGGCCATCACCAGTAGTCATGGGGCCACTACTACTAAGCTAGCAGGGCAGTCCGTCAGGGAGCCTTAATTATTAGCCCATAAGTGACAAGGGCAGAGACATCAACTTACAAATGCAGCTGCCAGGGTGATCAAAAAAAATGTAGGCATGGCCTATTAGGAGTCCCCAAATTAAATCACTGCACACAGGCCCTTCTCATGTCACTGAATGCTTACTTAACATGTGCACATCTAACACAGATAGAAATGCTATAGAATATTGCGAGTCCAGGGGAGGGGGCAATAATCGAGTAAATTGTGAAAGTTCATAGAAGTTTACAGGTAGGCTTGTTAAAGGGCCCAGAGGGGTCCGAAACGTTGCCTTGCTTTTGAATGCTTATGGGCTAAATAAATCACCTCTTTTCACACAGCAATTTTTTGGTGTGCTTCTGGATTTTTTCTAATATTGACCATCTTTAGCGAGACCCTTGTCCAGTGGGCCTTGCCATTAAATAAAATCCTCCCCTAATCAAAAAATATGCCCATGATCACACCTTTGATCTGCCTGAACATACCCCATTATGCCAAAACCCTGCCTATGATTCACCCAACCCCCTACCCCTTCAAGTCATGCCCCATTTCTGGGCAGAAAATATTATAGGGACAAGTGCAATAAATGTGTATGCTTTGTGCCTGGTTCTTTGCACTTTATATCTGACCCCAAAATTATAAAAAGCCCTAAAAACTTTGCCATCTGCAAAACCTTCAGCCCTATGTCCCAAGAGATAAGTAGCTGCTATTTGTGGCAGACTAAAGATACGCAGGGTATATTGACTACTGCTGAGAATAATGAGGCTTAAAGGGATAAAACATTTTTTTCAAAATGAACCAGTTAATAGTGCTGCTCCAGCAGAATTCTGCACTGAAATCCATTTCTCAAAAGAGCAAACAGATTTTTTTATATTTGATTTTGAAAACTGACATGGGGCTAGACATTTTATCAATTTCCCAGCTGCCCCTGGTCATGTGACTTGTGCCTGCACTTTAGGAGAGAAATGCTTTCTGGCAGGCTGCTGTTTTTCCATCTCAATGTAACTGAATGTGTCTCAGTGGGACATGGGTTTTTACTATTGAGTGCTGTTCTTAGATCTACCAGGCAGCTGTTATCTTGTGTTAGGGAGCTGTTATCTGGTTACCTTCCCATTGTTCTTTTGTTTGGCTGCTGGGGGGAAAAGGGAGGGGGTGATATCACTCCAACTTGCAGTACAGCAGTAAAGAGTGTTTGAAGTTTATCAGAGCAAAAGTCACATGACTTGGGGCAGCTAGGAAATTGACAATATGTCTAACCCCATGTCAGATTTCAAAATTGAATATAAGCTTTACCAGTGAGTGCATGCGAGTCTCAGGGCCCTGTACACTGTAATTTACCTTCTTTCCCACTCAGGGTGACTGTAAGCAAATAGCAACAGTGAAATGCTAACAACCTCATTTCTGTGGTCTCCGCACCATAATTAACCCCTTTCTCTACCGCCAAGAAGAGAGACGCAATCCATCTGTAAAGTCAACATTTATTAATAAGTGAGAGTGAGTTTGCTGAGCAGGATGATGCACTCTGGTGCAGGAACAAGGGAGCGTTTCATAGTACAACCTCACAGGTCTTTTCATTCTGCGTAGGTAAACCCCACACACGTGGCTTCACTTACCTAAGGCCGGCCAAATATTTAAGCCACATAGCGAAATCTCCCTGGCAAACATCAGCCTGTTATGCACTGTGTAAAGAGGCCCTGCTTTTCTGAACACAACACATTTGCATTCTAGAATCCTAGTATAATAGGTCCATACTGTTACCCCAAAATGTCGCTTTTCTTTAAATATTCTAGCTTCATTTTATTGCAAGTCCATGGAAGATGAAATTGCACATTATAAAACCAAAAAGGATTAGTTTCCCTGGCTTTGTTAATTTTGCTTATATCACTCCCACTCTGCTAATAGATCTTGTTAAGGGCTCAAAATAGAATAAGCACTGGATTTGTGATAACAGCTCTGACCATTGTGGTCTGATAGTTATGCTAGTATGGGTCTCAGACTTAAAGGAACAGTAACACCAAAAAGTAATGAAAATATAATGTACTGTTGCCCTGCACTGGTACAACTGGTGTATTTGCTTCAGAAATTCTACTATAGTTTGTATAAAAAAGATGCTCTGTAGCAATGGGTGCAGCCATTCAAAGCTGAAAAAGGAAAAAAGGCAAAGGATACACAGCAGATAACAGATAAGCTCTGTAGTATACAATGGGATTCTTCAGAACCTATCTGTTATATACTGTGTATCCTGTGCTTGAATGACTTTCCCCATGGCAACACAGCAGCTTGTTCATGTAAGCTATACTTTTTCTATTAATTTTTCCAGTTAAGCTTTGCCACGAATTTCGCAAATTTCCTGCGAAATTCACGAAACGGGTAATTCGCAGAACGCCGATTTTGACGCAGGAGGGCACTTGGATCGCTTAGTTTTCCTAAGTTGCCCGAAGTTTCCTTGTGTGTTTTAGCAGAGGAAATTCTCAGCATTGTCTATGGCAGGTATTTTTTTTGCCATTTTGTTGCTGCTTCTAGTAGCTCCATGTGTCTTCACTACTTACAATTTAGCAGATTCAGCTGAGTCCTTTGGGAACACATTAGTGTAATTATTGGAGTAATTATGCTAACAAGGGAGCCTTGTATCAAATGACGTTGGTGTGCAGAAGGATTGTTATGGCAGCAGCTCACGTGTGGCATCAGAGGGACAATGTATATGGATTCTCCTTTAGCTGTGATGGCCTATAATGCACTTTTTTGGCCACATTTTTACTACTGAAAAAGTATCCAGCTTCATAAAGAAGCAACTTGCAAGAGAGCTTTGCTTGCCCTTTAAGGGAAACTCCTTTAGCTGTCCTGACCTTCATGCGTCAGTTTTTGGGCACATTTTGCAGTTGAGAGGGTGCCAGGCAGCTGCATTCCTACAGGGAGCTCCCCCGACTTGCCTCATTCCATGGCTGGGCTACCGTGCTGCATTCCTCCCCTGCTACTCACAGGGCAGTGATGGTACAATGGAAAGTAGAGAGTTTCCTAACAACACTTCTAAGGGAAGCCACAGCCGCGCTCTCTCTCCACATCTGCGCCTCGAAACTATTTATGGCTGAGCATCATGAATGAACCCGCCTGGAAGCCCCAGCCCTGGAACCACCCCCGTGGGATATTTTCAGAGCGGCTGACGTCACGGAGACAGGCCCCGTTGACGTCACGAGTGACGCGTTTGGCTGGGGAGCTGGGCTTGCGGTGCTGCGCCTGGCCGGCTGCTCTCATACAATGCTGCGCTTTATCTCGGGGCTGGAAAAACAACCCTCCGCCGGATCTATGGGGGCACAAAGAATAGAAATGGAGGTCTTGGAAAATTCAGCTGAAAATAAGATATTTGAGTTATGATTAGAAAAAAACAACATTGAAAGAAATGCGTTTTATCTCCTTAACTGATGAGTGGCTTTTGGCTAGGTATCTTGAGCCCTTAGCAGTGAAGAGGTGAAACTTTAGCTAAGAGATGATGCATCTTTGTCGCTGGTGCTAAATTACAACTCCTAGGATCTTTCAAATAGCTTAGAGGGGCTGCTGGGAGTTGTAGAAGGTGAATGAGTCACATAGAGAGATTAGAAGGTGTGGGTTTCCTTCCCTCTTCATGTGGCTGCTGCAGAATTTCTTGAAGATGGAACAGAGAGGCATCTCTGGTGATGGATGGAGCGTGGGCAAGAATCGGAACAAGAGGTGGAGGAGGGTAAAGTATGTGCCAGGGGGTGAAACTATTTATGGCAGCCTTTCTGCTGCTAAGTCTTGGTACCCAGGGTACAGGAGAAAGGCCATTTGCCCAGTAACATGGAACCCCTTGGGTGGGGGGGTATAGGAAAAAATAAATGAAGAAAAAATGTATGTTCTTATTATATTTTGTAAAAGTCTGGCCATTTTATACTATAGGTTGTCAGGGGATGCTGGGAGTTGTAGTAGAACAACAGTTAAAGGGCTGTATACTATAGGTTGTCAGGGGATGCTGGGAGTTGTAGTAGAACAACAGTTAAAGGGCTGCAGGTCATTGATTTATGTTATCCTTCAGCCCCTCCTCCCCCAGCTGAGTCTGTAGCTGCCCTTAAAATCTTATCTCATACCTGTACAGAGAGAGAGAGAGGAAACCTTTCTGCTTAGCGTGACAAACATTAAAGGGCAAATACTTTAGTACACTTAAAATATTTTGATTTTGCTCTAGGGCATTGGTGCACAAAGCGCCAGGCGTGGGACAAACACTCATTACCCATTGATTTAAAGGGCAGTCACCTTCAATATGCAGGTGGGAAAACACCCAGAAATGTCCCTATGTTGACCCAAATGGCACTTGCTAGTTGGGCAATTATCTTAAATGCTACCATTTCCAAGCAATAATCATCCAATGCTTATGATAAATGCTAAGTGCTGCCGGCCTCAAAACACAGCATTGCGGGGAGTGGTTATGCCTCTTCTAAAATAATCACCTAATTGCCACATGTACTGCCAGTCAGGCCACCATAAGTTACAATGGGGGTGTCTATACTACTAAGTTAACAGGGAACCCCAATTATTAGCCTGGCAGTTGCTGTGACACCGTATTATTCCAAAACCCCACCCACAATGCACCTACTCCCCACAAGCCCACTTAGATAATGAGTTACAAATGCCTCCTTTTCACATTTTGAGGTTGCTGCCCTGCTCTCCATTGTTGTTAGTGCCCCAGGAGCCATTGGCCTTAGATTTGCTATCTGAACATGAGACCCCCGACCACTAGGATTTAATCTCAATTGTCTTCCATGCAAATCACTGCCTAGTTGCTAGGAGCTCTGACCCCATGCAACCTAAAAATCTTCCAAATAAAAAGTTGAATTGTTAAAAAATGAATTTTGAGCTTGCTCTGGCACAGATGCCTCCTCTGACTTCTGAGAACAATGCAGGAGCTGGCAGGCGCCCATGCTAATAGTGTGCCCAGATATTCTGTGTTTGTTCACGGAAAACTCTCTGCTGAGTCTCAGACAGAACGGAAGTTGTGTGTGTGTTTGTATGAGGGGAGACATTGTCAGTTTTAACGGCTTTCTTTACTCACTGCAGGGGTAGGGCAACTTGCTAGACTAAAGGCTGCTACTATGTTAGAGATTAGTACTTAAAGGGAAAGTTCACCTTTACATTAAGCATGTTACAGAGCAATTCTTCAGTTGATGTTCATTATTTATGTTATATAATTCTTGAATAGTTACACTTCTTATCCTGCAGCTGGAAATTAAAAAAAAAATGTTTTTGTCAGGGTCACTGACCCTAATTGCAAATTGTATAGCCATTTACTGGCTGATAAAAGCATCTGCTCCTCCAGTCACAACTTGGCCTGTGTATGGAGCTCAAAGGAGGTCCTGTCCATTTGCCATTTAAACATCCACTTAGTTGAGGACTGCACCAACATATTGATGTGGTCCTCCTCAGACATGCCTTCATAGGTCCAGGGTACCAAATAATTGGATCATCCCAACAGGGCCCACCACATTGGGTAGCCAATCAAGTATAGGCAAACTTCCCAATTAAATGAGTCTTACCATGTATCCTCAGCTTCAGAATGCTGCTGCCTCACAGGGTATACTTCTCCTTTAATGCTTTATGAATCATGTATTTGTTAGATTGCCCAAGATTCATGTAACTGTGTTTCCTCTACAGAGACTGCAACACTAATGGAGGAATGAACGATTCATCATCATTTTTCATTGGAAGGAAACAATGCTCCTGGCTTCCTATTGTAAGGTCATGATAACCCACAGCAGGAAAATTAAGGATTGTCTGATCCTCCGCCTAGCGTGAAGGCTGGATACATATTTAGGTACAATAAAACAGGAAAGTACCACTTTATAAGGGAACTAAGACTCCCCATCACATTTGAACTGCTAAGATTCATGCAAATGCTCCCCTTAGCTCTACCTCACCCCATCACCCCTGCTGGTGGATGTCGACACCAGGTCTGGTGGACAACTTGTCTTTTTGGAAGAAGAGGTTATGCGGTTGGGTATGGGTGGCAGTGCTCCATTTGCTGCAGAGCTACTACTCCCAGCACTCCCTAATAGCCGAAGGTTGCTTGGAATTGTAGTTCAATGTTGAGTAAAGAGAAAGTTGGTCATTAGTGGATGCAACAATTGTATTACAAAAACCTTTACACCCCCATATGCACACTTACACACCCCTGTAAGCCAGCTTACATACACACACCCTCTATGCACTCTTAAACACCTGTGAGTACTCTCAAGCTGGCCATAGATGTTGAGATTTTTAAAAGATCCGATCCTCATCGTGAGACCACGATTTTCTCGGAACGATCGTACAAATAGACCATCAACTAAAAGACCAATTTGCCAGGAAAACAAAGGGGAGCTGCCTGCTTGGCCCTGCAAACATAGAGAGATTGCACTGGGACCGATAAAGATTTTTTGACCTGGCCGATCAATTTCAAAAATCGTAAGATGTACGATCGTTCGAATCCCACTAACCGCACGATAATTTCGAAGGATTGGTCGGACTTCCCTAAAATCGGTCGTTCGGCAAGAAGAATCGCCGCGTCTATGGGAAGCTTTAGGGTAAGACTACACAGACGTGCTGCGACAAAACGCTTGCGGCAAATCACATGCAGCGGAAATAAGGTACGTGAATTAATTGTCGGATGAAGTTGCAGCGTTGATCCGACGCGACATGACTGTCGGATGCAGACGCTGCGTCTGCATCTGACAGTTGTGTCGCTTCACATCGACGCTGCGACTTTATCCGACAATGTATTCACTTACCTTATTTCCATCGCATGCGTTTTGTCGCGTCGGATCACGCTGAAAACGTCCATGTAGTCCTACCCTTACACAAATATGCACTCTTGTGCACACACAACTGTATGTACACTCACATGTATGAACACTTACACACACAAACACAGAGAGTTGAGCACCCAGCATGCACTACATCGTGTGGCTGGGAGTAGCACAGCTTGATGTGTCATGGCGCAGCTGTAATCAGTAACAGTTAAGCACGGCTGAGCAGACACCATATGGAATGTAGCAGGTTCACATATGGCCAATTAGCCCCTCACCTAAATGACTATCAATCAGATTTGTCCTGTTAGCTGATTCCTACTTGTTACATTTCACCTAATCAAGAAACACTGTGCAACTCGGTGAACTGTCTCCCCCTTTTAGTTTGTTGTGTTGCTGAAGCTGTTGTCTTACTTCAACTCTCAGCATCCCAACAACAGCCGATGATATATGCTGGCATTTTGGATCGTTTTATCGTCCCATGAGTGGAGGCTCCAAACACCCCCTTTAATTTTTTTTATCTGAACCTTATATTAAAGAGCCTTTAATTCTTATTAAAACAAGAGATTCAGGGCTGCGATTAGTAAGTATGGGACCCAATTAGCAGGGCTATGCCCCAGGGTTTACCAGTTTTAGCCCATTGGTCAGTATGGGAATTAAAAAAAGTGCCCTGTTCCAGTATTCCCACACCATTATTCGAAACACTGCCCATGAACTGCACTCACTACTATTGTATAATAGTGTAACATACAGCAGACCTCATGGCTGTGGGAAAGAGGCAGTGGGGTATGTGTATGAGGGTTATTGGGGCCCAGACACTTTGGGCAAGGTCCTGGTCCGACCATGTTCCACCACTACCCGAGAATTCCTATCTTTCTAAGGCGCACAACTCACCATTTTTGACTTATAGGGCCCACCACAGGACCCTTGGTAGTGGATATGAAGGTTAGTGATACCCTAGTCTGCGCTTTGTGAACCTGCCTCCTGACCTCCAAAGGGGTTGGGTGAGCACGAGTATATAAACAAGTGCCTCCTCATCAGTAGTGGGGTTTGGAACAGCGCAGAGAGACTTCAGGATCAGCCACTGAATTTCTTACCTGTCTGCAACACCTATCTGCCAACAATTGCTCTGCTATGCAAAAGCAGGTTTTATTCAGGTTTTTTTTCTATTATTCTATACAATTTAAAATTGTATAGAAAACCATAGTTAAAGCAGACCTGTCACCTACACATAAAAAGCTGTATAATAAAAGTCATTTGCAAATGGAACCCAAATTATTTTTTTTTCATTAAAGCATCCGTACCTGTTGTCAAGGTGTTTAAATATCTGAGCTCTCAATCAAATATTACCTGCCCTGAGGCATAGAGATGAAGCAGTCACTTACCTTCACATTCCCCCTCCCTCCTAAAGCTCTATAATCATGTAGGGCACAGTGTATGGGCATAAGGTTGCCCCATTCTGGTACATACACAAGACTTTGGGGTGATCCACAACTTGTTTTAATAACCACAAAACGGTTCCTGACTGCTTGCTGTGATTGTGGAATTCCAAAAATATAAACAATAAATGTAGTGTAAGTAAATAGTATTTTGCTCAACTAACATGACAGAAAATCATTTTGAATTATTTCTTAGGATGACAGTTCCCTTAAAATGAGGTGTATAGTGTGTTCTCTGACAATTTTTGGGTCACAAAGGTGATTGCATGAGTTCATTAAGGTCCCCTATAAATGTTGTTAAGCCACCCCATTACAGACAGCAATTAGAGCAGTTTGTTGTTTTTGGAATACGACGTGCTACTGTATTCCGTTATTGTCACTTATTTTTATCTCCCCCGTAGCTCCCAATCAGTGTGATTCAGTGACTCACTCCTGCCTCCGTGCTGGAAATAACTGTGCTGGCAGCAGTATACGGGGTCCGCATGAGTGCGATAAAATCACACACAACAACATCTATAATTACTGCTTCCTGTGTAACATTTCCTATCTCTGCGAGAATCAGTCTGCTCAGTGTAGTTATTGCTGGGCCCCTACGCTCAGGGATCTTATCCAGACAGGATCTGGTCTAGGCCTTCATTATGTAGCTGGAAACGTTTAACTGAGAATGGCTGCACCGGCACTTTAATTAAAGGGATGTTATAGACAAAAAGTTTGTATCTGTTTGTGCAATTTTCTTCAGGTACAGTCGTTTTGAAGAAAAAATATTTATTTAGCAGCAGTCCTGCTTTATGGTTAAGATTCTAGCTATCTTTAAAACAGAGAATTCTGTGACAGCGGTACAAATCCTATCTGATCCCTGTTGTAAGCAGCAGGCCTGCCCTGCTTTATGGCTTAGACTCTAGGTATTTGTATAACAGGGCATTCTGTCACAGTGGCACAGATATTATATATATATATATATATATATATATATATATATATATATATATATATATATATATATATATATATATATATGATCTATGCTTCCAATGGGTGTGTATATATATATATATATATATATATACACCCATTGGAAGCAGCAGTCCTGCCTTCCTTTATTGCTGAGATTTTAGCTATCTCTATAACTGGAGCAGGGCAGGGCTTTATTGCTGAGATTCCAGATTTAGGGATGACAGGGATAGGGAATCTGGATGATGACTGCAGGCCCTGGAGGACTCTGCCTCTGCCCCCCCCCCAGCAGACTGTAAGAGAGCTTATGTCCCTGGTCACTGGTTATTCAGAGTTACATGCAGTCTTTTGACCTGGCCTTTTAAAGGAGAAGGAAAGGTACCGAAGCAGTTTATTGCCAATAGATTAGCCACAATAGTGCAAGCTATAACACTATATTTATTCTGTAGAATGCTTTACCATAACTGACTAAACAGCTCTATAAGATCTGTTTGTTTAGGATAGCAGCTGCCATATTAGCTTGCCGTGACATCACTTCCTGCCTGAGTCTCCTCCCTGCTCACTCTCTGGGATCAGATTACAGCAGGGAGGGGAGGGAGAGAGGAGCAAACTGAGCATGCTCATGCCCTAGCCCTGGAGGTTTATGCTGAAAACAGGGTTTACTGGTGTATTTATATAGACCTTTCTGATAGAGCTTACTTCCTTCTCCTTTAAATCAGCAGATATGTGTTTTGCTAAATTGTCTGAGAATTGGTTCTCCTCACCATCATCCATTTAAAACAAATAGATGTCTCACAATGATTTAATAAACAAGGGTTACAGAATAAAAATAGGATCAGAGGGTCTAAAATCACCATTTGGTCTTAACTATCTTCAACTTTTTCAATAGACTCACCGATAATATCGTATGACACAACGTTTTGTACGATATTCAATGCGTGCATGGCGAGAGATGAGCCAAACGATATTATTAGAAGACAAATTTTAAAAAAACACAATTCAGAAAAAAAATTCTGATTTGTCTTTTTTTTTTTTTTTTAATTTGTCTTCTAATTGTTATATGTGTGGCCACCTTAAGCTTCCCCTATCTTTACTAAAAATGTATGGATTTATCCTTTTGGTTCCACCCACATGCAATGTAAATCATCTGATTAAGTTGTAAGCCTGAACGTATTTTACATCTATAAATAAAATAAATGGCTTATTTACAAAGCTCTGTTGTATTTCTTTGGCATAAGTAATCCACTACAAAATCAGCATATATATAAAGGGGCTGTGGGTGATTTTTACCCTAGACTAATGGCAAAATAACCCATTACTTTACACCACACCAGACATACTGTATCCCATTCAAGGCATAATGAAGCCCCCTCATGAAATATCTTGTGTGGCTACTAGTTGTCTCATATTCAGTGATGCATGCCCTCTGCCTAAGGACCACGTGATGTGAACTCTGGAGAGGCAGAAGCAGTGCATAAGCCTTTTTATTCTAAATATTATTTGGTCAACCAGAATACTTCTATAGCCCCAGTATGCCAAAGACTTCCATAGACCTCTTTGTATGACATCATTGGTTTCACATAATTTAATTTAGCCCCTTCAAATTTGAAAGAACTAATAATTGCCCCACAACATGGAAAATCGTTTACAGTGCTGCTATAGATCTAGTACTGAAACACTATATTTGCCATTAATACTGTCTAATATAGCTGCAGGGGTTGGTTTCTGAGCCATGCATGGAGAATTTCAAGACTCGCTTAGCTACCTACAGACTATCCAGAATGTTATGAAACACAACAGAAATACAGTAGAATTTATTATTAAAGCGACTGTTTTCATAGCAAGTTGGAAAAAAACACTTGTTAAAAAAAAAAACAATAGGTAAAATAGTTGAACTGGGAACATTTGATCAAAAATTGCTGATGTTCTTGACCTGTTTTCTACGCTGAAAATTCAAGAAACGGAGAAAATCAGCCAAAATGCATTGAAGTCGATGGGCGACAAATATCTGACATGCGCCAAAATTTTTTTACCCATTAGACTCTATGGGCATCATTTTCGTGGCGATACTTGGCAAAAAAATTCGCACATCACTACCCGTACCTTAAAATAATGGTTTTGATTTCCCCTTTAAAATATCACTTGCTATAAAGTCAGAGGGTAAAGCTTATCATTTTCCTAAAATTCTCTTTGCTCTTCGTCAGATGAGTGGAAGTACAATGTAACTCGGCAGTGCAATGTATTTTTCATACTGATAGGTGCTGGACTAATAGTCTCATTCATGTTGTAGGGCAGTTGTCCCCAACCAGTGGCTCATCAGTGGCCTCAAAGCAGGTGCTGATTTTTGAATTCCAGGATAGTTTTATGCAAGTTTTAATTGCATAAAAACTAGGTGTACTTTCAAATACAGCCTTCTGTAGTCTTCCAGTCTACATAGGGACTAACATATACAGGGTCAGAACCAGGGGTAGGCAGAAGAGGCAAGTGCCTAGTTCTGTGGAGGAGCCAACTGATCCTACATCAGGATATATAAAGTAAGAGGGTAAAGCTTATAATTTTCCTAAAATTCTTCCCTGTCACCTACCCTTGGTCTGGCAAGTGTCCCCCACAGAAAATTCCTGAGCGTGTTCTGCTCGCCACGCGGACCTGCTCTTGTTCACTCGTGCACGCGACGCAAATGCACATTCTGATTAATTACTATCAGATAACATTGCAAGGGGACTGATTTGCAAACACACATACCAGTATAACTACCTACAAACCCATCTGATCTTTGCTTTAATTCTTTAACTTGTAGTAGATTCTCCAATGTGCACGTGCGTGTGATGTAGGATCAGTCTATTCTTCCCCAAAACCAGGGGTAGGAAGAAAAGGCAAGTGCCTTGGGCGCAATGTTTGGGGGGCACCAGGCACATACCTTCCCAGTCACCTACCCTTAGTCCGACAAGTGTCTCCCCCACAGAAAATTCCTGAGCATGTCTTGTTTGCTAAAGTTAAAGCACGCAGACCTGCACTTGTTCTCTCGTGCATGCAATCAATTGTGCACAGACACAATCCCCCAGGGCATTCTTCGTGCTTGTGTTGCTCCCCGGCATTTTTTTACATTTGAATGTTGCTCACGGTTAAAAAAGGTTGGGGACCCCTGTAGTATGGCATGTCTCATAATTGAAGTTATAATCTCAATAATCAAACTTGAAAGGGGTCATTTACTTTGACATGGGACACAAGTGCAGAAGTTCTAAGAGATGGCAAAAACATACACTCACTTGTGTCCATGGTCTGGCTGCCCCCTGCACTCAGCACTGCATTGGAAATCTGGTGCTAGGTGGAGAGTGCTGCATTAGCCGGCACAAGATAGCACAATCATTTCTTGTGCAGTGCAGTGTACAGAGTTGCTACAGGGTGCTCAAATTATGGGGCTGGAGGGTAAACCCCTCACCCACTTTTTCAAAGTGCCAGATTGTGCTTGTCATTTGCACTTTAAACCTTGCACTGCACTTAGGAAATTATCCCAAGACACTACTTATTAATAAAATATAAGATCCCTTTAAAACAGGCTTGCCTACCTTGGTTTTTGCAAAAGTTGATCAGCAGCTCGAGAGATTCAGGCTGAACAAACAGGCCTGTATACTGGGTGCAGGGACCCCTTTATTATTAAAAGACATTGTAGCTTTTTGGGAGCACCACAGGTCTGCAAATTAAATTTAATCTTAATAACTGGGGCCCAACACAGAAGTCAAGCTCCCTCTGAATACTCACCCTCCAGATGCTGTTGTCTGACAACGACACACAGTTCTCTGTTGGGCATGGAGGCATTCACTGGTTTTTTTTTATCAGCACAATGCCAAATACATGGCTGCATAGAAATCACTGCAGTCTGGAGGATGCATTCACAGTCCCGGATTTGTGGAAAAGCCACCAAGGCTCGGGCCTAGGGTGACAGGATTTTAGGAGGCGGCATTCTGCCAACCGCACCCACATTGAAACATTGGGGATGCACTGAATTCCTTGTGCGCCAATCCCCATTGCTCCAATCTGGATGGGATACAAGGGAGGGGACGGGGACGACAAACATCAGCGGGCGAATCTGGCCCTGTGCATTCAAATAAACTGCTAATTCCGGCACAAGGATTTAATTGGTGCCCGTTAAAGTTACAACTCTATCAAGTCCCAAGCAATGCAAGGTTCTAATATTATAAATTATTTCTGCCTTTAAAGTGATTTTTTTCATGTTTTAGGGAAAGCTACTTTATAATTTCTACTGTGCTTTTAGCAAAAGAGGGGAACTTGAAAACATGACTTTATATTCAAACCGCATGTGTTTATACCTGGTGCTGCACTTTGCCATAAATGAGTCGGTACCTAAATGTTGTAGATGTCGCCCTGGGTGTTTTTCTTCCCTTTGCTTCACATCATTTCCTTCGGTGCTGCTTGATCTAACTTGATTAGCTCCCTCCCCAGTCATGATTGGTAATTAAAAAAGGCATTAAAATTAGTCACTTAGCAATTTTGCTGTTCAATTGCCAATTAAATTACTTAATTGCAATTACGGTCCTAATTTTAATTGGCAAAATGATAGCTGTAGATTTAAGATAATATGTATAAATACTTTAATAAGTGTCTAAATAAGGACACCCTAATTGCTTAAGTTCATGCATATGTTTTTTACTTGAACTTTTAAAGCAAAGAAAAAAAAAGCAAAAAGAAAACTCACTCTGATTGGGCAAACATATTTAAATCCTTTATAAAAAAAACTGGGAAGTGAAGCTTTGTGAATCATTTCACTTTAACTGAAATTTTTGTAATAGAGATTATAGATTTGAATGCCAGAATGGTGGAAAATTCACCAAACTCCTGAGTAGTAACCCATAGCAACCAATCTCCAGATCTGAGCAGTCAGGTGTAGCATATGCAAATTCAGATTAGTTACTATTAGTTAATATTGCAAGGGCACCAGTATAACTACCTATAATAACCATCTGATCTTTGCTTTCATTCTTTAACTTGTAGTAGACTTTGCAATGTGCATAATGAGAGAGACTGCTGATGAAGCACATGCATGTGATGTAGGATCAGTCGGCTCCTCCGCCAATTGTATGTCACACGCATGCACATAATGAGTGAGCTAAGGGACTAGTGCATTATGCATGTTACATAGTTAGTTACATAGTTAAATTGGGTTGAAAAAAGACAAAGTCCATCAAGTTCAACCCCTCCAAATGAAAACCCAGCATCCATACACACACCCCTCCCTACATTTAATTACATTCTATATACCCATACCTATACTAACTATAGAGCTTAGTATCACAATAGCCTTTGTTATTATGTCTGTCCAAAAAATCATCCAAGCCATTCTTAAAGGCATTAACTGAATCAGCCATCACAACATCACCCGGCAGTGCATTCCACAACCTCACTGTCCTGACTGTGAAGAACCCCCAACGTTGCTTAAAATTAAAGTTCTTTTCTTCTAGTCTAAAGAGGTGGCCTCTGGTACGGTGATCCTCTTTATGGGTAAAAAGGTCCCCTGCTATTTGTCTATAATGTCCTCTAATGTACTTGTAAAGTGTAATCATGTCCCCTCGCAAGCGCCTTTTTTCCAGAGAAAACAACCCCAACCTTGACAGTCTACCCTCATAATTAAGTCTTCCGTCCCTCTAACCAATTTAGTTGCACATCTCTGCACTCTCTCCAGCTCATTTATATCCCTCTGAAGGACTGGAGTCCAAAACTGCACTGCATAAAAACTGCACTGCATCAAAACTGCACTGCATAATGTGTATGGCCCAACATCGTTATCCACACTGAGTGCTCCCTCCCACATAGTGTAGGTAGCATATCGCTTGCTAGGGGCCCCAATGGGAGTGTGGGCTCTATTAACTTACTTCTCCAGTGGGAGAAACAATTTTGCACTGATAGGTGCACTTTAATCATCCCAATGGTCCTCTGTAGCCAATAGGATGGAGGGTAAAGATGAACACACAAGAAATATGTCTTCATCTTAAAGGGATCCTGTCATCGGAAAACATGTTTTTTTCAAAACGCATCAGTTAATAGTGCTACTCCAGCAGAATTCTGCACTGAAATCCATTTCTCAAAAGAGCAAACAGATTTTTTTATATTCAATTTTGAAATCTGACATGGGGCTAGACATTTTGTCATTATCCCAGCTGCCCCCAGTCATGTGACTTGTGCCTGCACTTTAGGAGAGAAATGCTTTCTGGCAGGCTGCTGTTTTTCCTTCTCAATGTAACTGAATGAGTCACAGTGGGACATGGGTTTTTACTATTGAGTGCTGTTCTTAGATCTACCAGGCAGCTGTTATCTTGTGTTATGGAGCTGCTATCTGATAACCTTCCCATTGTTCTTTTGTTTGGCTGCTGGGGGGAAAAAGGGAGGGGGTGATATCACTCTAACTTGCAGTACAGCAGTAAAGAGTGTTTGAAGTTTATCAGAGCACAAGTCACATGACTTGGGGCAGCTGAGAAATTGACAATATGTCTAGCCCCATGTGAGATTTCAAAATTGAATATAAAAAAATCTGTTTGCTCTTTTGAGAAATGGATTTCAGTGCAGAATTCTGCTGGAGCAGCACTATTAACTGATTCATTTTCAAATTTTTTTTCCCGTGACAGTATCCCTTTAAGTTGGACTCGATCCTCCATTGAAGTTCCACATAGAGCCACAAGCCAATAGGGTAACATTGCACACAGAACTGTTGCACCCAGGGAGTGGGTGGGTTAGATTTGACAACTACAAGAGGTCCTCTGCACTCAACCCATTATCAATATATTTAAGACAGAGACATTTTGTGCATACTGCTACTAAAAAATGCCTTACCCTTTAAACAACACAGGGATTGTTTGTCCATATATTGCAATATATTTAAGCTGGCCAACTACGTCAAAGTCATCCCATATATGGCCAGTCCTACGCTTAATTTTCATCTGATTCATTAAGAATTCAATTGCTTAATTATACATTTTACAAAGGGACTAAGTTTTACCTGCAACTTACTAGCTGCTTTCAAAGTAAAACTCCCAAACTTGGCTGCCCTTTTATTAGACACCAGTGGGATCACCTGACTATAGCGCTAGTCAGGTGATCCCACTGGTGTCTAATAAAAGGGCAGCCAAGTTTGGGAGTTTTACTTTGAAAGCAGCTAGTAAGTTGCAGGTAAAACTTAGTCCCTTTGTAAAATGTATAATTAAGCAATTGAATTCTTAATGAATCAGATGAAAATTAAGCGTAGGACTGGCCAGATATGGGATGACTTTGACGTAGTTGGCCAGCTTAAATATATTGCAATATATGGACAAACAATCCCTGTGTTGTTTAAAGGGTAAGGCATTTTTTAGTAGCAGTATGCACAAAATGTCTCTGTCTTAAATATATTGATAATGGGTTGAGTGCAGAGGACCTCTTGTAGTTGACTATATGTATTTTGTGGTCACACCCTCATTGCACCCCCGCCTAATGGTTTTAAAAAATAGTGGTGAGCACAACTTTCCCTTGTTTGTTGGGTTAGATTTGAGACATGACCTTGCATGTGAGGAAAATATTTATTTTTCTCATTGGTCTCCATTGGTACCATTTTAGCAGCACAGTTGTCAGGAAGCTTTTATCTTGTTATCATCCCATTGTTCTGTTGATAGGCTGTTGGGGGAAGGAAAGGGAGGGGGTTTATACCACTTCAAATTGTAGTGCAACAGTAAAGACAGACTTATAAGAAAAGATGTCACATGGCTGATGGCACCTGGGAAATTAAGGGCATGTCTAGCCCTACATCAAATTTTAAAATGAAATATAAAAAATTTTGTTCGCTCTTTTGAAAAATAGTTTACAATGCTGGATTCTGCAGTAGGAGCACTAGTAACTGTTGCATTTTGTAAAAAAAACGTTTTCCCAGTGACAAGTTATGACTACTGGGATAGCCACCCTCCTGAGCATTCACAGTTACAGCCTGGTCCAGAGCCGCTTCAACTGCACATGCAGGCAAAAGGCAAATAACTATAAAACTATGAAAAAAAAATAATGAAAACCAATTGAAAAGTTGCCCAGAATTGGGCATTCTATAACATAATAACAGTTACCTTAAAGGTGAACCACCCCTTTAAAGGATATTGTGGTCTGGCCCTGGAAGCTATAGGGTTCTGAAAGGAACAGGCAATCCATTCCAGTGGTCCAGTTTGCATGCTGGAGCTCAATTTCCACAAGAACGCTGTCTTGTGGAAAGGTATTTAATCATAGTTAAGTGTCAGGAATGTCTCTCAGAGCATGGCACAGAACAGCAAGATTACCTGTCTGTGTTAAAGGGGTGGTTCAGTCTAAGCAACTTTTCAATTGGTTTTCATCCTTTGTTTTTGTTATAGTTTTATAGTTATTTGCCTTTTTTTCCTCTATGCAGCTTTCAAATGGGCGTCGCTGACTCCCATCTAAAACACAAATGCTCTGTAAAGCTACAAATGTATTGTTATTGCTACTTTTTATTACTGGTCCTTCTATTCAGGCCTCTCCTATTCATATTCCAGTCTCTTTGGTTAATATTGGTTAAGATGGAAATCGAAGAGCTGCTGAATAAAAAGCTAAATAACCTTTTCAAAAAGCTCAAAAACCTTCAATAATAAAGCATTAAAACCAATTGCAAATTGTCTCAGAATATCACTCTCTACATCATACTAAAAGTTATCTCAAAGGTGAACAACCCCTTTAAACAGAGAGACCATTCTCTATTTAGATTCATCTCCCTTGCAGCTTTCAACTCCTACAAGGGAGACGTTAAAGGCAAACACACACCTTTTTACCCTTCTCTGGAGTCATTCTACCGCAGTATTTATAAAGTGCCATCATATTCCATAGTGCTGTACAATTTAAACAAATGCAAGTCATTAAGGCTCATATGTGAACCCCTTAAACACTGTTAATCAATATAGAGATACCAACACAGAACATGTGAGCATACAAAATTCTCTTCAAAATAATCCATAAGAGTATTTTCAGAGAAAGTAGACATGTTGAAGCCCAAAGCCTTCCCTTGAATTTGTTCATAGGACTGGTCCTGATATGAGAGTGTATTACAATTTTACACCACTTGAATCAGCTTTCTAGCTAAACATTGGACTTCAGAAGTGGGGTTGCATTAAAACAGTCTGAAAGCCACTGTCTTCAAGTTGCTAAAGTAATAATAACTGATTCTATTCTAGCAACAATTGCCCTCCCAAATAGATTTGTGCCCAACCTATCGCTTCACACTTATATAATTTAAATTAAAAAAAGATGGATCTATGTGGGGTCAAAATGGACAATAACCCACCATAAGGTGGCTAAGCTGATAACCCTAATAAAGAAATATAGGTGCCTATATATATATATATATATATATATATATATATATATATATATATATATATATATATATATATATATATATATATATATATATATATATATTTATTATTTTGCCCAGGTGTCTAATGTGTTTGGCTTGGCATTCTTCAATAGTAAGAACAGTAAGATCCAAGAATAGAATTACCTTTAACCAGAGAAGCATGATGTTTTTGGCTGCTCCTCTAGGAAAGAGACATGCACCTATTTTTGGAATACACATTGTTTAGATTAGTCAAGGGAAAGTGGAAACGTAATAGCGAGTAAAGGAAAATATTCTTGCAATGCACTAAAAATAGAAGCTGTATGTTTTGTGTCCCTAGAATACAGTACGGAGATTCCCAGTTCCTGCTTGATTACACCATCCGTCACAATGTTGCACCTCACACAGACAGAGCTATTACATGTATGGAAACAACCCCAGCCAACAATTCACCAGAGTTGTTGAACTCAAGACGAGTGATCAGTTGTTTGCATAAGAATACAATGTACAGTGTACAAGGCGTGTGACAAATAACCTCTCCTGTGTTCTCTAACAGGCTGCTCTGCCATTTTTGTGCTGTTAACCCCAATTTACATTTTTAGTTTAAAGGGGAACTAAACCCAGACTCACTAGAGGGCCGCCAATTTTTTTTTAAATCGATGGGGCTCATTTACAAAGCAAGTGCAATTTTCAGACACAAATCACTATTTTTTCTATAATGCACTGTTTCCCCAGCACTGTGGGCTCAATAAAGGAGACCATATAATATATATAATATTGCAGAATCTGCTCACTTTGTTGGGTGGTGCTCTATCTGGGATCCTTGCTGCAATCCTTGGTATCCTTAGTCCATATATTCATAGAAAATCAGATGGCACACACAACAGCATTCGTGCTAAATAGTTGTAGTTTTATTGAGATCCCCACAACGTTTCGGAGGCACAGCCTCCTTTCTCATCTGATTTTCTATGAATATATCAATAAAGGAGACAGATACCCATAGGCAGGAAGTAAAATCAGAGTTCCGTTGTTCCTTGCGCACCCATTGCCACATCATAGCTTCCAAGGAGATGCCAACCTGCTGCTTCAAGTCCACCCTGTAAATACAGTATTGCTGAACATATGAACACAATGGTAACGGGGTGGAATCGAGTGACCAGTGGGCAGTTGGAAGACATGAGCCAGGACAAGGGGAAGGCAGACAAAAGAATTATGTACTTAGCACCACGTCACCTTTGTGCCCTAGGCATATAGTCACCCCCTCCCTTAGTCTGGCCCTGTATGGGGAAAGCTACATAATGCAAACATCATGGTGTTTGTGTCTAGTTTTTGCACTTTGCACATAATGCAATAAAATATGATTGTACTATATATAACATAATAAATATGATTTTGAACGTGAAAGATGCAAGAGTGAAAAGAATTTGTGATGCTCAGTGATAAATGTCTTTGTTCCCATGTGGTCGTTCTTTCTAGGGACTGATTTCTAAGTAATTTCCTCATTGTTGCTACTCAACTCACTTGTCACCCTTCCCAGTGAGCATCCGGTTGGGCCTGTTTGCCTAGAAACACAAAGAATTATTCAACTATTCAATCCCTGGAGATTTGGCCAGCCATAACAATCTTACCTTCCAACCACTCCTATGATGTAAGCTCTTGGGTACAGGTGATTCAGGCTGACCTACATCAGTTCCTGCTACAAAGTTATGGGAAATATGATAAAAGAAAAATAACTTGGCTTTTATAGGCAATAAATTGTCATTTTTACAATGTTATTTTTGGGTGATGCACACCAACCCTATTTTGGTACTTTGAGGATTATTCCTTTAATCCCTTGAGAGTTCATGTGCTTTAAAATGGAAGATTCTCTAAATATGTTAGATGCTTCTGAAAGGTATTTAGCCCATGGCAAAAGGCACTGGCTATGTGTGAATTTTCAGCCCGTGTTTCCGCATATTGGTGTTATTAGAAGTTCATGGGCCGCATCATAGAACTATTTTGTAAACATTAATTGAGCATCAGTCAGGAACCCATCCACTTGTCTGACTCTACTGAAGGAACCCTAGCAGCTGCTGACTTTGCTGCACCCTCTTTAGGGCATACAGACCTTCTTAGGAATAACCTGGTAACATTGCTAAACCTATGCACAGTGTGTTCCTGACTTGCTGCAAGATTCTATGGTGTGGTGCATTTTACAGGCTGCCACAGCTTCTAGAACTAGGGGACGGCATCGGAAGAAGTACATGCCTGGTGTCCCTCTACCTTTGCGCCCTAGGCACGTGCCTCTTCTGCCTACCCCTAGTTCCGGCCCTGAATGTTTCTGCTGTTTCGGTCTGGCAGCTCAGTATTTCAGGTGCAGATTCTGAACTATTACAATTAGCTATATTACCCGATAGCCCCCGGAGCTGAAAATGAAAAAATAGAAAGGAGATAATAGTTTTTTAAAATTTCCCCTGCGCCAATCCCCATTGCTTCGGTCCTGATTATGAAAATTTGCACGCATAAAAGGGACGGGGCAATGAACGTCAGCAGGCCTAGGGGCACCCACTATGTAAATCTGGCTCTGTGAAGGACCCCCTTTCCCCTGCTTATTTTACACTCAAATCTTTAATTACATACCCTTTTCCAGACAACATTACTTAAAGTTACAGCCCTTCCTCTGCTATACATAGTATCCCATGTTTACTGAGACACCACATTGCCACATACACACAACCTAAAACCATCTTACCTTACTTTACGCCCTACCCCAGAGTTAGAGCCCCTCCCCCAGGCATCATATTGATCCTTATTATACACGCTATCATTGAATGTGGCTTTATGGCCACACTCTCTATGTGACTCCACATAGAGAGGGGCCTTTAATGCTTAAACCTGCTTGCACGCACAGCCCCAAAGAAGGAACCAAAGTATGAAAAAAGCATGTTGTGCTTGAAATAACAGTTGTAGAGCATCATGTTTCCTTTCGCTTTAGGGGTAAATTATAACTTGCAGGGTCACAACATGAGGAAATAGAGGGAAACCACTGCATTGAAAGAATGTATCCCTCAAATGTCAAAATGATATTGTCTTTTGAACTTTACTATAGATTATTGAAATCTGATTTCCTTACACACCACTCACGCACATAAACTGTACTGTATATACTGCATATATAAACACTCTGCATTTTCCTATTTAGATAGAATGTGAGATGCAGACTTGTCAGGGGAAACAAAAGGACTTCCTGGTCAAGAAGCTTTAGAGATAATTTCAAAAGGAACATCCCTATTTAATTATGAGGAGCTTTATATCTCCTTTCTGTAAATGTTCAATAAATATGATTCAGCATGAAAAGGATTTAAATAAACAGCAATCTCTGTTGTTTTTGGAGCTGTTGGAGGTCTGCAGTATACAGGGCTAGCTTAGGGCCACATCATGACTTTCACAGGCCTAGTGATTCCTAAAGGCCTATTACCATACATTATAATTCCTTACATATGCTAATCACATAACATAACATATTAATAAAGTGTATACCCCATAATTCAAAACCCATGAAATAAAAGTGTGCATAGAAGCAGACTACATCTACATTTGAAGCAAGCAAATCATTGTGCATTGTGCTCACTGTACCTGTAATTATTCAGACTAAGGGGCCAATTCATTAACTTCGAGTGAAGGAATAGAAGAAAAAAAACTTTGAATTTCGAAGTGTTTTTTGGCTACTTCGACCATCGAATGGGCTACTTCGACCTTTGACTACGACTTCGAATCGAAGGATTTGATAGTCGAAGTACTGTCTCTTTAAGAAAAAACTTCGACCCCCTAGTTCGCTACCTAAAAGCTACCGAACCCAATGTTAGCCTATGGGGAAGGTCCCCATAGGCTTGCCTAACTTTTTTTGGTCGAAGGATAATCCTTCGATCGTTGGATTAAAATCCTTCGAACCGTTATTATTCCTTCGATCTTCGATCGAACTATTTGCGCAAAATCCTTCGACTTCGATATTCGAAGTCGAAGGATTTTCGTTCCCCAGTCGAATTTCGAGGGTTAATTAACCCTCGATATTCGACCCTTGATGAATTTGCCCCTTAGAGTAGTCTTCTTTAACTCAGCAGCAAAGGCCATATATAACCTGCATTGATTTCTTAATCCACCCATTGTCATTATTATACCTTTAAATAGTCTATTACCTGTAGTCTATTGCCCACTGAAAGGGGTGTTGTTTGCATGGACAGGGCCGGCCTTAGGCCAATTGGACCAATTGGGCCCAATTGGGCCCCGCACCTCTGGGGGGCCCCGCACCACAGATAATATTTCCCTCAGCACATGATGCTGCCTGGCCTGCCCCCAACTTTGAGAGTCCAGCCCATCCCCAAATCCATAGGTCTAGCCTGCCCCAACTCTCATAGGCCCAGCTTTCCTCCAACCTTGATAGGCCCTGCCTGCCACCAATCCAACCAAGCCTGCTCCCAAGCTGAATCGGCCCAGCCCCAAACTAATTGGCCCAGTCCACTCTCCTATTTCCTCCCTCTCTCTCTTACCCTGTGTGCCCCTATTATGTTACCTTGTCTGCCCCTTTCCTTTCTATTTTGTGCCTGTATGCCCTTATTTTCCTAAATACTTGGTGTGTCAGTAGCCAGCAACACTTTGTCTAGGGGCCCCGCCAACATGGTCCCAATTGGGCCCCACATGTGATAGGACCAGCCCTGTGCATGGAAACACCTGTTTTAAAAGGAATCTGACAGTATTTTGACATTTGTTATATTATACTTTAGAGTAGGGGATATATTATCCTTTAAAACATGTATTATATACTATACAATTGACAAGACTCATGCATATCCAGCAGCTTATATTATACTGTATCCATATAAATTGTGCTTAGTTATGTCACCTGTTATAATCAATACATGGTGAGATTTAACATCCTTATCATTTGCTGTAAGAGGTATATTATCTCTTCTAACCCATCAGTGATACTCTGTGCAGCCTTGTGCCTTGATATGGTCATAGAACCCAAGTGTTACTTCTGATCTGCTTATAATTTACAGAAGGGGGTTCATTATCCTTTACAATACACAAGTAATTCTCAGAATACCCTGTATAGCTTGCAGTGTTGTGTATTTATATGGTCACAGAACTCAGTGAGGTCTAATATCTTTATAATACACAAAAGCCATGAATATCTTGTAAATTATATCCTTATAAATGGTGAGTTCTGATGTCATTTCTGTCACATGAAACGTGTGTATTATAATAAATAAAGTACCCCCGGTTGCAAAATATTAGGATATTAGAAGTTACCTCGGAGTTCCATGACCTGTATAAAAACACTTGGCCGAATATGTCACGAAACTCCTCGGTAACTTACCTGTATAATATCCTTATATTTTACAATAGGGGGTACTTTATTCACTATATAATTTACAGTAGAGGGTATATTATTCTTTATAATACATACATAATAAAGTTGTCACCTAACCTGCTTATGGCGAATGTCTATTATACACAGGATATGTCACCATCAAATCAGCCGCAGCCCGAAGTATTGTGACCCTAGATGTTTCTTGACAAAATCAGGGGGTAACATATACTAATGTACAGTCAAATAACACATAGCTTATGTGCATAGATATTTATAGCAAACAGCCCATTTCTCATCCTGATCTGTTGGTTTGCAATCTGTGTACAGTACAGAGACTTTCCCCTGTGCACATAATGAATGGAAAATCAGTTTCGTAAATATACTAAATTCTGTAGTAAAACACCTGGACTGTCATTGTCTGTATGTTCTGTCCTGGAAACATTTTGTGTGGCCATCTTCTGGTCAGTCTATGTATTCAGATTGTACAGGTTATTCTAATACCTGCATGAATGCCTCATGGGAATAATGGTTTATACAATTATTTGACAGACAGAGAAAAACAAGCAATTGGCAAAGTTAAAGGGCTGCTATACCTTTATTTCTTATATTTTTATTTTCTCTTTGTGTTTGTGTAATGGGAATTGAGTTGAATGCTATTTTAGTAATAATTTTCTTTTTAGTTTTCCATGAAGATTCTATTAGTTCTGCTAGCAGTTTCAGCCTTGCCCAGAAGGCCCTTATCCCCATGTTAGCTGTTTACAAGCTTCTTATTGAAGAGGGTTGAGAAAAGGAAGTTGAGAAAGTACAGTCAAAAGCATATAAATTGAACATGTTCCCAAACTCATTGTTTTGGCAAAATCACACGTTATCTGTTTGATAACCTCAAATTTCTGTTCCATGCCATCAACAATAATTCCCATGAAAACTTGTCTCTCGGTTCAGGCAATAACAATTATTTCTGGAGGCTGAAAAGAATCTGTGAAATGTATACTGTTCAGGTTTATGTTAGACCAGGGGGTTTACACAGCATTGGAAACTCCCATGCAGTTTAATGGAAACTAAGGTTGCACCAAATCCAGGATAAGGGTCATAATTTGACCAATTCCAGTCCTAGGACATGTTTATTAAAATTTAGTTTTCAGGTTTAAAACAACACACGTTATCACATTATGTTGTGTTTTTCATATTTATGAAAAATCTCAATATTGGTTGAGATGACATAACACGACCACAAATAAAATGAAAATCCAGTAACGCTTCAATGCAGAAAATACACTTCCCAGAGATGTCTGTGACATTTTGACATGGTGAAAATGTTGTGATATGATTATTTGCAGGATTTTGTGGCGATTTGGGAAAATCAACAGTTTTCTTGAAGAGCTGTGGTGGAAAAACATGATCTATTTTTTTTCTCTGCAGGTTTTTGAGAGATATTTTGATTGCAACTTTTTGTCATGATTTTCCCAAATAGTGTAAAAATTCACATTTCATATTTGTATACAATTCACCCCCCATAAAGTCATGGAGGTAACTAAAAACCCCTGTTTTTGTAAATACAGGTATGGTTATCTGGAAACCTATTATCCAGATAGTTCCAAATGACGGAATGGCCGTTTCCCATAGACTCCATTCTATCCAAATTTTTAGAAATTATTTCCTTTTTCTCTATAATAATAAAACAGTAACTAGTACTTGATCCAACCAGCCCATTGTGTTTATTTAATGTTTTCCTGATTTTCTATTAGATTTAAGGTATGAAGATCCAAATTATAGAAAGATCCATTATACAGGAAAGCCCCAGGTCTCAAGCATTCTGGATAATAGGTTCCATACCTGTACACGCACATAGATACTAGATTACTTATGAGAAAGGTGATCAGGGAATGTGAATTCATCAATCCCCCCCCCTCTTTGGTATGCTCATAGTTAATGTGGCCAGATCACTACACTTCCACTGTATTTAAATATATTCTTACTTAGCCTTGGAGTGCTCCCACAATCCCCCTTTTTTTGCTACCTGCACACACAGACAAAGTGGTAGAAATATTTAAATAATAATAAAATCCAAAATGGGAACTATATTCATCAAAGGAAGGAAACATTTCTATTCCATTAGAAACACACAAGTTCTTACACTTCTCTCTGTTTATTCCCCTTTGCTCAGTCTATTATTGTGTCCATGATGGAAGAAGGTTTTACTTCCCCTTTCTTAGTTACAGCAGAAACTTTCCAACTATGTCACTCTTCTGCCCTGAATGATTACAACCGCCTACTTGCTTATGAATGAACAAAACTCCATATACATGTTATAGTGATCTAATCACAAGCCATTGGTGTAGGGAAATCATGACTTGCACATACAATAAAAGAAAAAGCACAACAAGGGTAAGTGAACTTTGGAATATTTAATATATATCTATTAGTGAACTCTACATTTTGCTTAGTTTCTAAAGTATATTATTGTTTAATCTTATACTAAAATTCACTAGGGCACGGTTTCTTCTCAGGGGAGCCATATTAAAGGGATACTGTCATGGGAAAAAAAATTTCTTTCAAAATGAATCAGTTAATAGTGCTGCTCCAGCAGAATTCTGCACTGAAATGTGACTTGTGCTCTGATAAACTTCAATCACTCTTTACTGCTGTACTGCAAGTTGGAGTGATATCACCCCCTCCCCCCCAGCAGCCAAACAAAAGAAATATGGGAAGGTAACCAGATAAAGCTCCCTAACACAAGATAACAGCTGCCTGGTAGATCTAAGAACAACACTCAATAGTAAAAACCCATGTCCCACTGAGACACATTCAGTTACATTGAGAAGCAGCCTGCCAGAAAGCATTTCTCTCCTAAAGTGCAGGCACAAGTCACATGACCCAGGGCAGCTGGGAAATTGATAAAATGTCTAGCCCCATGTCAGATTTCAAAATTGAATATAAAAAAATCTGTTTGCTCTTTTGAGAAATGGATTTCAGTGCAGAATTCTGCTGGAGTAGCACTATTAACTCATGCGTTTTGAAAAAAACATGTTTTCCGATGACAGGATCCCTTTAAGTTTGGGATGCAAAAGAATTGGTCTAAGATTAAGTTTGCACCTTATTTAATTACTGCTGCAGACGATATCACTTTAAGGCGTCACATGGAGTCCCAATTCTGTGTCTTGACCCATAAGCCAAGGCTCACTGCATTATGGGATATGCATTGGGTTGAAGAACAAGCAGAAATGACGTCAAAATCCTTGGCAGAGCACGAACAGTACTCTACCTGCAAGAGCATTAACTGAAAAGCCTTCACTTCCCACCTCATACAAGACAGGAGGGCTTATTTACTAAAGTAGAGCTTTGTACCTATTGCAAAATTTGCTGCACATCGTCATATAATTCCCCCAAAATGCATGTTTTTCCCTTCATCATGTCATTGTGTGCCAGATTCACTAATACAGGTACAAATTAGAGTCTGCTAAATTACACGCAAGTTTTGATAGTGTTACTTTCAGTGTGTTGATGCATGCATCATTAATAATGACATGAGTGTGTAATTTATAGATGCAAGTCAGTTGCATATATAGGAGCAACCTGATAGGCGAACCCATGTCCAGAGAGATGTTAATTCAAGGTTTCCTCTCCATTCCGTGAACTTTGCAACATTTCATCCGACCAAGCACACTTGCACTCAACACTAGACACAACACGGATTCATCAAGGGTCGAACTGAAAATTCGAATTTAGATTTTTTTTCAATGGTTAAAACTCTAAAATTCAACTAGGGAGTTATCCAAATTCGATTCGAGTTTTTTAAAAAAAACTTTAATTAGATTTTCGAGATTTATCATACTCTGGCCCTTTAAGAATTTGAATTAGACTATTCGCCACCCAAAACCTGCCGAATTACTGTTAAAGTCAATGGAAGAGTTGAAGGGATCAATTTGGAGATGTTTGCAGCCTTTCTGACATTCGAGTTTTTTTTCGAACATTTCGAGTTTAATCAAATTTGGAACGAATTCAATTAGAATTTTCGGGTCGTTTCAATTCATCCGAGCATTAAATATATATATTAACATAGTACCGCACTCAACGGGAATACTTGTGAAAAAAATCGGATATTTCGAACAGCAACTGTGCTATTTCTCAAGGATAACAAGTATATATACATATATATAAATATATATATATATGCAGTATACACAGTAGTAATCTTTTATTCTGGCTGTGTTTATTTAGGGCACAGCTTCGGTACAACAAAAGTCAATAGTGGAATATTTTTGGCATCTATTAATCAATAAGTGTCAGCTGTGCAACGCAATAACATAATGTGTTACCAGGGGACATTTATTCTTACCTGCACAAAGAGGAGCAAGTTCAGGAAAGGTGATTGTCACAAAAGACACGTCCCAAATGATGCCCAGACCATCAGGTTTATGCTGGCCGCACACAACAGTTGTGGGGGCTTTGGTTACAGGCAAATATACCCCATGTATATATTCCCATCTTCATTAAAGTAATAAATACCTCCTTCCTCTCAGTAATGGCAATTAAAAAATATTTCCTTCCTTCTATACAGCTCTCCCTGCTGATAAAACTCCCAGCATCACCTGACATGCTTCGGAGCTATAGTACAACAATAGATTGGGGTCTGCAGAAAATGCATGCTATTCAGGAATACATACGTCAGTTGTTACTAAACTAAGTTCTTTACTAACTAGTAGCTCCATTGCCACAAAGCATATTCACACTTAAAGGGGAACTACATAAATAAATCACATTATCATGGAAAGCTTTAATTCAAGTTGCTGTTCCCTATTTATAATTTTAATTCACGTTTGCTTAAATATTTTACAGAATAGGTTTGTACAGCAAGCCTTATTTATTTTAATATTACAATTGCTTTATATAGCAGGATTGTAATAACAGGTGCAAAGTTTGCTCCAGGTCTAGTAATCCATAACAACTAGTGAGAACAAAACCAGTGACATAAAAAGCTGCCTGTTAAGTGGTTGCTATGGATTACTTTACCTGGTAATAACCATGTTATTGTAGTATCTCAATCAGCTGAAGCCCAGGGTCTGTTGTACACAGTAGGGCTGATTTATCTACACAGATGCTACATTTCCCCACTGCAGTTTCTGATAGCAACCAATCAGACCTTTGATTTAATTTTCTTAAACACAAAAACATAACTTAAGCTTTTTAAAAAAGTAAACATAGTTTCAAGCAACTTTGCAATATACACCATTTAAAAAATATGCAGACTTTTCATGATTTGTAATGGTTTCTGACAGTTCCCTAAGCTTTGCCCCCTGCTCATCTCTCTGACTACTTTGCTGAGCTGGCTGACTACTGTTACTTTGTATCAACAGCCATCTGTCCTCAGCCTGCATCCTCCAAGCTGGACAGCATGCTGGAAAATGCCATTGGATTGCACCCATTTGTGCCCCATTGCTTACCAGCGTAGGCAGCAGGCCCGGAATGGCAATCTGTGGGTTCTGGCAAATGCCAGATGGGCTGCTATAAGGTCCCATAGAAAGTCAGTATTTAGTGGGCTGGTGGGGGCTTTTTGGGCCTCTGTGTGGGCTGATTGGGCCTCTGCGTACCTGAAATGCCAGGGCCTATTTTAATTCTCAATCCGGACCTGGTAGGCAGCACCAACTGAATTATATATGCATGAAAATGCTCCAGTGAGAATCCTGTCGACAAGCTCAGTTACCACTCTGTTAACTAATAGGGAGATTACCAGCTGCCAATATCACACTGTCCCTTAACCGTTAGAAAGCTGCACACATGCATAGTGTACATATATATTTTGGAGAGCCAGGGAGGGCAATAGACGAGACACATGGAAACCACTTTGCAGAGATCTTTGCATGTAGCAAAAAGGGATTGCTTAACTTGCAAAGTGTAGAACAAAAACAATACTTCAGGAATTATAATAAACAAAAAATATACTGGACAGCCTTGACAAATATTATGATTATCAGCTTAATTATAAGGTAAGTGTCCCCAATATTTATCTCAACAACGCCTCACATTTTGGGGCTCCAGAAATAAGAGCATGTTGTGTTCCATGGTGATAAAATAACTGCAAATCTACTTTTTTTAGAAATCATGTGCTTCCCATGCTGAACAAGATCTGCTGCCTCAGCACATGGTGCCCCACTAACCTCCTGCACTACCACATGGTCCCCCCCAAGACATTGCTTCCTCAGCAGCACATAGCGCACCCACGAAACCAGCTCATTTGCTGGGCCTCCGACCAGTCCCAAATCATGTGTGTCTAAATGTGGCCTACTGAAAGGTGACTCTGGGACGTTTAGGATCTCAGTACCTTGTGACATGTAAATACTACTATAACATGACACAGTGTGGGTAAGCTCTCCCCCCCCCCCCAGCATAGCCTCAATGGTTCACTCCCTTTGCAGCACAAATAGAAGGATCCACAGTGAGGAGGAGGACGAGGGGAGGCGGCACTGCTATTTTTGGCCCAGACGGCTTGTTACGTCAGTGCCGGCGCCCCCTGCGTCACGCACTATTCTTCCATCCAGGCTCAGTTTTTCCCTTTCGTTGGCTGGGCCCCGCCCTCTCCCCCAATGCTAATGAGCTGAGAGTGTGAATGGTAGGGAAAGTTAAGGTGGCCGTGGCTGGGCTGCTTCCTGCTCTACACTGCTTTTTATAGCTGCTCTATAAATGGCTGCGCGGGCTATTGATAACTGGCACTTCCTGCAATGAGATAAGGGGGGCCTCAGGCACCTGATGCCCCTGCCCAGGACACCCGTGCCTAATAATAGCTCCGGGCACATTGTGTTTCCAGCAGCAGCAGCAGCAGCTTGAGTGTCTGCCACCTTGTGTGATTGAGAGCATGCTGTGGCTTAACCCTTCCTAGTAATGGCGTTACCATGTGATAAGTGCATCTACTTGCGCTGTTATGTTAACTGACCCGTGTCCTTCTCGTTTAGGGCTACTTTGTGCTACTGACTCCTAAGTCCTTGGAAATAGCCCCCTGACTTTTGAATAAACTGGACATCTGATAATATCTTATGACTAGAAATCAGCTGTCAGGGTCATCACTGCAGGTATTAAGGTTATTGTTGCATTAAAGGTTGCTATTAAAGGGATTCTGACACATTTTAAAAGGCCATAGCTCATCCCTAGGTAGGGTTGCCACCTTTTCTGGAAAAAAACACCGGCCTTCCTTTATATTTATCTTTTTTCCCTATAAATAACATTGGTATCATTGGGTTGATGCTTCCCCCCCCCCCACCAGAAAAAAGTATTCTAAAGGTAACCATACACTATAAGATTTTGACCCGATATGCCCACTAGCGGCTGGGCGATATCGAATGAATCCGAATGTTCGGCCCTGAAGCCGAACGATCGGATTACGATACCACGAAAGGGGTCTGACGGGTCGCAGGACCGCATCAACTAGCCGATGCGGTCCTGGATCGTACAAAAAAATTAACTTGACCAATCGATATCTGACCGATTTTTGTCCTGATATCGATCGGTTGGACCCGTCGGAAGCCCCACACATGGGCAGATAAGCTGCAAAATCAGTCTATAGGACCGATATTGGCAGCTTTGATCGGCCCGTGTATGGCCACCTTAAATTATACAGACATTCAGAGGTCTCTGGTCTCTATTGCCACCTTCTGACACACCTTGTTTGATGATGCCCAGCAGAAATGGGCTGATAGTAAACTAACTGACTTTTAGTCCCATTGGTTCAACTTGACCTTGGCCAATCAGCCACACAGTCAGGTATGCCAAAACATCAGAGCTGAAAGAAGATGAGAAGTAGCAGTTCCTCTCATTTCTCATCATACACGTGCCAACAAGGTGAGTACATATTAGGCCAAAAAAAATACCTGGTGCTGAAGCTGCCATACAAGACACAGGCCCTTGGATGCTTATATTAAAATACAGTCAGGGTCAGTTATCCAATATATAGGCAAATTACTAAATCACTATTTAGGTTGTGCAGTATATTCTTATTATTCATATGTGCAATATATTCTTATAATACATAATCTAATGTTTCACTTAAATTGCCAAAGCTCATAACATGAAATTCAGTCAATCATTCCTCTTACATGAAACACTTGTATATTGTAATCCAGGGCATTAGAAGTCTCTTTGAAGTTGCATGACCTGTATAAAGTTGCCTTGTGCTATTTATACTGCCACTGAACTCATTGGTGACTTCTAATTGTATACAGTAGTTTACAGCAAGGGTGTAACCAGCGCTAACAGGTATAATAATATTTTATAACAGGTATAATATAAACAGCAATAAATGGCAATTTACATGCATCTGTAATACATACAAGTACAGTCATGCCATCAAGATGGAACTGTTAAAGTTCCCATTATCTCATTCAACTCCGGACAGCCAAATATTGTGATGTTAGTTGCAGTTTATTGGCAGCTGGATTGGCACTGGTTGTTTTTTGTCACAGAACCTCATTATTGGTATGGTGTATTTATATAGTGGGAACATACTCAGCAGCGCTGCTTCCTATGCTAATCCCTCTCTCATGCAGCACCCAAGAGAGTCATATTCATCTGGTACGTCTGTGACCATTTGCACATTGAGATATTGCTGGGATAATTACACTGCCTTGGTGCCAGCATTAGAAGTGCTTAATTATGCACTCTCTTTGCATAACAATGGTATTTCAATGATTTGGATGCAATAGAAGCAGCGGGTGCACAGGTTAGGGGTGCTAATATTTCCTATAATAAATGGGGTAAGCAGGTGCATACCTAAACCCAACAATAACACATGCATTTTTGGGTTCAGATAAAACTCTCCAAATACCACCTCAGCTGAGGCCAAGTATTAATGCCCCCCTCCCTGGCATCTGTACATCATGTGTTAACTCTACAGCCTTGTGCCAGCAAGAAGGATGCAAAGAAAGTGCTGCAGCCAGAAAATATTCCCAGATGATCTATTCTGTGCCCTTTGATCCCAGGTATTAATAACCCTAAGTTTTTTCATTAGGATGCTCGCGATTTCTGTCTGCAACTGCGTTTCATATATCATAATTAGCAGCAAAATAGAGAAACATGCTCCTCTTTCTAAACCATAATACACAGCAGATTGCTCTATGGATATATTTTCGGCAGAGATATTGATTTTTGCTTAAGTTGTATATATGGCTTTATATGGTATGGCTCAGGCATAAATGGGGCGGCTGTTGTAAATGACAGTCCCACAAGGATCTGGTGCATACATTTATTAGCCAGGTCTTCCTCTGTGATTTCATTTGTACTTTTTTTTTTTAGCACATTAAGCCCTTAAATGTATTTTTGTCCTCTTGAACTGCTGTGGGCAATAATGGGACCAAAAATGACTTCCACATTAACAGTGGGCAAATGCATCTTGCTTGCTATTAATCTGGTCTGTAGTAGCTCTAAATAGAATGTTCTTATGGGCATAGACAATTAGGTCCACTAATTTAGCTAACTTGCCAAATTAGGCTATAGAGTTATTTGGCCCGAGTGCTATGCAGCCTTGTGGGAAGAAGACTGCATTCATGGTATAGGGCTGCCCAAGAACAGTTTCCAGATTCCAGATGCTGATGAACTACAACACCCATCACCCACAATGACTTTCAAATATAGCTCTGGCTACAGTGTTGGGAATGTTATTCACTATGTATCTATAGCTCTGCTTGTTTCCTTTTCCATTTACCTAAGTGCCTTTCTCTTAGATTGTATATCTTATATTTGAAATTACCCATAAATGGAGTCTGTATGACAAATATTGTACAGAACAGGTAAAAATTTAACATGAAAAATACACAGATAATGTCACAATCAATTAATTTAAATATAAGAATTCACTCCTGCTTTCTCCATTGCCCTTCTGGCAATTTATGGATATAAGATTTGACTTTCTCTCGGCCATTGTCTCAAAAATCTATGGAAGACAGCTGGAAAACATATGGTACTCCCTCTCAAAAAGATGGAAATCCAGGACAATGTGCTCCTATAGACTTTTCTTAAATAAAGTTTTTTAAATGTATTCTTCTACCTCGGCAAATGCTGCTGCAGCCAACCTCAAAATGATTGTTTCATAACTGTCACCTGTACTGGCTGGCCTCTACTCACTGGGTGGGTAAAGGGTTGCCACATTTTGTGAAAAGACATAACAGCCTTCTATGATTGCATTGGAATATCAACCTGGTGTTACCCACCTTGGGGGGTGGTGAATGAGCATAGGTCTCATTATGTGATTTTTAGAAAATACAACAAACAACCTCAAAACAATCTGAACAATCTGGAAACAGTAACTTCCTCTTCTTGGCCTGTTTCTGTACACGTGTTACCAAATGTTCTGAAAACAAAATACTGCTTTATTAACCATTAACTGGCAGACCCAGAGGCTGCCAATGCAGTGGGAGAGTTGCACAAACACAGGAATGTTCAAATGCCAAGTGATGTTAAACTACAACTCCTGTGTCCCATGCCAGATAAAGGCTGTCTGTAGGATACAGAGTACTAGAGGGCAGTGCCAGTTTGAGTATACACGCATAATATCTACAATAGACTGTAAGCTCTTCAGGGCAGGGACAATGCTTCTGAGTCTCTGTAATACAACAAATACTCACACATTTGTACCTCTACCTGTACTATTAATTCCTTTGAAGAAATGTACAGTACTACATATAAAAGTCTTCAGTGTTATGTGGCCACCCAAGAGGCCCTTCTTGATTATAAACAAATCTTAAAACAGCATTTGAAGTACTATGATTCACTAATATTAGTAATACATATATTATACATATTTGTTTTAAATCCAAACCATATACAATTTGGGGAATTATTTTTAAACAGACACCGCTAAGAAGAATTTCAACAGGGCATTTCCTTCTTAATGACACAATTAAAGGCTATCACTTCGCTAGCCTTCCAAATCGCTGTTGGGACTTAGGTCTGGTGCTGGTTTGTTTTATTCTGAATACCACAGTGTCTGCTCTATTAACACTAAACAAAAAACCCCATGATCCGCCAATCCCAGCAGCAGGCAGGAATTAGACAGCTGGATACACCGAGGGGGTAGGAGCTGCCACTTATATTCCTACAGAAGAGGATTTCTGCCTGCAGCTCAGAGATCCTGGATGGGATAAGCTCCTGGTAGGGGAAAATACAGGATATTCTAAAGTTTTTTGTAGCGGGAGATAAAACAGTGCAAGCTTGGAAGCAGCATGAGAGATTTTTCTTTCACCCACATGGCTAATTATAGGATACACGCTGCATATGTGTTTGGAAATGTTATGTAATGTTTGCCATCGTGACTCAAGCAAATGCAGCAAATAGAAGGAGGTTAGTGGAGTTAAATACACACATTTCATAAATAAAATAATCTCTTTATTAGTGAAAATAGTCATGGTTATAGAAGCTACTACCCAGTGGCGTAACTAGATATTACTGGGCCCCACAGCAAATTATTTATCAGGCCCCCAAAATGTTTAGAGGTTGACTTGTTTCTCCAATATTTATTGAAATTGTATATGAATTAGGGCCTCATGGGGCCCCTATACCTTCTGGGCCCCCCTGCAGCCGCAGGGTCTGCTTCCTCTATAGTTACGCCCCTGCTACTACCCCAAACAGCCAACACCTCCCTATGCCAATAACATCAGAATATTGAATCAAACTGGATTAACACCTTTTGTCACCCTTGTTTATTATGATACCCCAGTACAATGACAGCTGCTGCAGCACCTCTTCAGTTGCAATCTGCAAAACCCTTGCCTTCTTCAGGAAATCTGCACACCAGGCAACAGGGCTATAACGTGCTCTGTATTTCTGGTGTTTCCACTGGAAACGGAGGTCTTCCCACTGCCACAAGCTGACTCCCCTCCCCACCAGTACACCTCCCCATGATTGGCACTTCCACTCCAGACTACATAAACAAAGGGAGTTTGAGGGCTCCGGAATGCTTTAGCTGGGCCAGCAAGATTAATTTGTCACCAAGGGAAACAACGAAATGCCCTGCTGGGGGTTTAGGACACTGGAGTATGGCAAGGATTTTGTATAGTGCCTGGGGAACAATGTGTATATAGTGTACTCAGTGTATAAAAATGTGAATGTGACTACATTGTAACTTTCTTATTTTATTGCCTCATATGTGACCGTAGTGGGGAAAGCAGGGTGGTTAATTTGCAACAACATTTTCAACACACAATCCAACATAATTGTTGAAGTAAATAAAGTAAAAAAAAATGGGCACCTGCAAGTGATGGGCGAATAAATTCGGCAGGTCAAAAAAATTTGGACACGTGTTGGAAGAGTCGCTTGTGTCAAACTCGTCACGTGTCAACATTATTCGAACGCCCATTGGCTTTAAAGTCAAAATTGACGCAAGCGTCAGAATTTTCGCCATTTTGCGGGAAATTCAATTTTTCGTCAAAGCGAAACAGGACAAATTTGCCCATCACTAGCTCCGGCTATTCAGGGTCAGCTGTGGCCACTGTCTGGAAGGGAAATCATAAAAATTTTTGATCCTGGCTCCTCCGCCGCCTGAGGCAGCAGCAGTTGCTGCTGCCCCCCCCCCTTCCCTGGAAATTCGGTCTTAAAGTACCAGGAGCAGCATTTTTGCTGCCCCTGGTACCTAATGGGGCGCTGCCATCTGAGGGGACAGCCTCAACTCGCCTCATTGGCGAAGCACCCCTGGTGGCCAAAATGCAACTGTTTTTGGTGTACAACTGCCACCCCTGCCTGAAACTGCAGGTAAAATGTGAGAGATGCGGTCCAATAACTGCCATACGGCTACTGGAGGGAGATCTTTAAACCATTTAAGAATTTTACATACAACACTTGTCCTTTTACTTTTATAATATTCTTACCACACATTATAAAAGAGACCCAGCTTCTGCCGGGGCCCCAAGGCAAATGCGCTCTCCTTCCTGCCATATAGTCGGTTCTAGGAGTGACAGTCAGCACGTGTGGCATCTCAGTAATGAGAACGGATTGTGTACATACAGTCCATTCCCACAGTCACACTGTAGCCGTACAGTATAAATACAAGATGCCATGCAGCCACTGAACAGGTCTCGAGTCACCCACCCACTTACACATTAAACAACCGCAGTTTCCTCGGGGGTTACCCGCTGTAGGGAGCATCTATAGAAAGCGATCAGCGGACTCGCTCCCACCTTAAAGGCAGCTCGCTGCGTGACGTCACGACGGAAATTTACCAAAGCCAACAGCACAGAACCCAGTCGGCGCTGATTGGCTGGTAGGCTGCTGACGTTGGGTGACGCTTGAGGCTTGTAAGTGTAGGATAGCGCTGGAATACTGAGCCCACATAAACAAAGGCACATTGGACTGTAACGCTGCGCTCCTGTACATAGAGACATCCAGCGCTCTACTCGGGGGATGAGTACCCGCCTGCATGCATAGAGGCGCCGCTCCCACAGCACTGCAAGTAAGTGCCTCCAGCCTGCCTTCAGCTCCGCTTCTCTTACTCTTCTCTCTGGGATCTGTCCTACCGGCACACTTTATTTTAATGGCAGGGCTCAGCTATGCTATGGGCACATACACATAATAATATATATATATTCTTAATATATATACTTATACCAACAACTTAAACACATATATATATATATATATATATATATATATATATATATATATATATATATATATATATATAATATATATATATATATATATATACATATATATATATATATACATATATATACACACACACATACACATATACATCAACACACATATACTGCAACTCATGTAATTCTACAGCATCGTCTCTAATGTAATAACTGATGGGAAGGGCCTTGAGAAGGACTTGAGAAAGAGAAGAAAGTTTGGATATTTACCTTACTTCATATTTCAGACAAGTCTGAGACAGTTATTATATGTTTGGGGCTTGGAAATGCATCCCTCTTGAACAGGTGTATTGAAAAGCTTCTGTGTTACCTGGGAGATTTGCTTTTGTAAAAGGCATTTCCGCTCACCTGGTCAGGGGACATGGTCTAAGTGAAGAGTATTTAATGAAGAATTGGGTGATATTACTACATACTATAAGGAATGCTGTCGCCAGACTTTATGCTTTATAATGCATAGCAATAAGAACCATGTGAATGATATTATTGAGTGCTATTATTATTATACACCTGTGTACTTTAGTTCCCCCGCATCTGTGCTTTGCCTTATGTATTGTATGAGTTATTAATAACAGTCTTAGTATGATGTGAATACCTTAAAACAGGTGAACCCCAGCTGAGTTATTATAGGTTACTGAAGTAAAACATTTTGCTTTATCTACTATCCAGCTCTTATCTGAGTCATGGCAATAAATCGAATTAATCTGATTTATATGAGGCCTTCTCAAGACACACCTGACGTTTATTCTTAGCCTGTCAAACTCTGAAGGCTTGCCATGATATGCTGCCATTGATCTGCTGACCAGAGCTAAAAAAAAATCTGCACACACCTAAAAGCAAGTGCTGTGATTCAATAGCATGCCTTCCTGCGATTTACAAAATGAAAACAATGGCACAAAAAAGTTAGTATTAGTTATTGTCCTGTACAGAATCTCCTTCACGCCCTCGCTGCAGATTCCAAGTTGTGGTTTACCCAGCTGAAATACTCATTTTAAAAGGCCCTGTGATGCCAGAATTAAATGTCTGTTTGTGGTTGGCGATGTCACAATGGCCATTGTTGCAGCTATAAACCGAGAGACTCGATTTTTATTTCAGATACACGTGCTGACAAGCTGGGTTCTTCTAAATCGAACGTTTCTAATCTTGGAAAGTTTGTTCCAACAAGAAATACAACACTGTCCTCCTTTACCTACATCGAAAACCCCCACAGCCCGGCTGAAGGTTTGTCCCTTTATTTGTGGCCAGCAATTAAATTGGGTTAGTGTAAATGGGAAATGATTAAGCGTAAGGGTCTAGAATGAATGGTTACATGATGGATCTTTAATTTGGGATTTTGATCAGTTATTCAACACAGTACAAGTATCCCAAGGGCGATTAAAGACCTTCCCGAGCTTAGGTCAAAGACTTGGGTGTTCTCTATGGGATAGGCAGAAGGATATTGAATCAGGAGGGTTACAATGGTGATGGGAAGTTTCCAGTTGAACAGTATGGGTATCTATTAAATTGTTTCATTTACAGCCATGCCCTGTGTTCAGGCTCAGTATGGGTCATCGCCTCAAGGAGCCAGCCCAGCTTCCCAGAGCTACACTTACCACTCTTCAGGAGAATACAGCTCCGATTTCTTAACTCCAGAGTTTGTCAAGTTTAGCATGGACCTCACCAACACTGAAATCACTGCCACCACTTCTCTCCCCAGCTTTAGTACCTTTATGGACAACTACAGCACAAGTTACGACGTCAAGCCTCCTTGCTTGTATCAAATGCCTATCTCCGGCCAGCAGTCTTCTGTAAAAGTGGAAGATATACAGATGCACGGCTACCAACCACACAGTCACCTGCCACCCCAAACCGAGGAGATGATATCCCATTCAGGTTCGGTCTACTACAAACCCTCATCACCCCACACTTCCAATACTCCTGGTTTCCCTGTCCAGCACAGTCCAATGTGGGACAACCATGGCTCTCTGCACAGTTTCAATCAAAACTATGTGACCACCAGAGGAGGTCCTATCTCCAGGCTTTCCTTGTTCTCTTTCAAACAATCTCCACCTGGAACGCCTGTGTCTAGTTGTCAGATGCGGTTTGATGGTCACCATGTGTCTATGAACCCCGAGACCTCAGGAGCCCACCATGTAGTAGAAGGACAAACATTTGCAGTCCCCAATCCCATCAGAAAACATGCATCTATGGGCTTCCCTGGGCTACAGCTTGGGCATGCATCGCAGCTAATAGATAGCCAGGTACCTTCACCGCCTTCTAGAGGGTCTCCATCAAACGAGGGTCTCTGTGCCGTTTGTGGGGACAACGCTGCTTGCCAACACTATGGAGTCCGTACATGTGAAGGATGCAAGGGGTTTTTCAAGGTTAGTATACGAATGACTGAACCCATCGATTTTAGTGATGTGTTGTTGGGCTTGTCCATGAACCAACTGAGATAGTTGCTAAGGTCCACGTGGAATTGTTTATTCAGTCTTGTTTGTTAAATAAGTTCTGCATAACCAAGAAACAGCGCAGGGAACCTTGACATGCACATCGTGTTCCCATCACTTTCCCACTTTTAACTGGCCAAAGTGGTCGCTCGGTGGGGCCTTTCTTTTTCCTTGCAATATATTTGTATGTACTGTAACCAGCCTTCCCCTTCAGATAAATTGGTTAGGACAGAGAACCGTGTCTGTGCTAACCAAGTGGAACAGAATTCCCTATGGTGAAATTAAGTGATCTCTTTATTTCACCATCCTGATTGAATAATCTTATCATTGGAAATAGAGAATTCTCCAAGGGCTGTAAATAATATGAATGCCCACGGATTTGTATTTACTGAGCGCTTTCTCCTTTCTCCTCTTGGCATATAAAAGCCAGACAGGAGCTGCCAGGACTGCTGAAATGCTAATGCTATCAATTTGCCTCTGTTAAATGCCATCTATAAAAGAGAGAAAGGGAGATAAATTCCAGAGTTTTTTTTTTTTTAATTTTATTCTCAGTTCTGTGGTACTGGGTGTAAAAAGAATGTAACACACGAGTTAATTCCTTTTTCCTTTCCCTTGCAGCGCACAGTGCAGAAAAATGCCAAATATGTTTGTTTAGCGAATAAGAACTGTCCGGTGGACAAAAGGCGTAGGAATAGATGTCAGTACTGCCGGTTCCAGAAGTGTATGGTTGTCGGTATGGTCAAAGAAGGTAAATGTCGGGCTATTTCGTTATGGGTGCATGTATATATGTGTATTTGTTGTGTACAGGATCTGTCATTAGTGACCCTCAAGTTGGCATAGATGTCGGGATGGAGCTACAAATTCCACCAGGTTGCCTTTAGGACATGTACATTGGGCATCTCTGTAAATATTACTATGTTTGTGATTGTCAGATTGTTAGATAATAGATTGCAGATGACAGATATGTAATGCTTTGCTAGATGATTAGATGGATATATGCAGCCACTGAGGCAGTGGTTATGATCACAGAGAGAATGGATAGATAAATAGATAGATAGATAGATAGATAGATAGATAGATAGATAGATAGATAGATAGATAGATAGATAGATAAAAGCAGATGCTAGCAGATAGATAGATAGATAGATAGATAGATAGATAGATAGATAGATAGATAGATAGATAGATAGATAGATAGATAGATAGATAGATAGATGGATGGATGGATGGATAGATGAGAGAGAGAGAGAGATTAGATAGATAGCGATGATAGATAGATAGATAGATAGATAGATAGATAGATAGATAGATAGATAGATAGATAGATAGATAGATAGATAGATAGATAGATAGAATGAAGCAGATGCTAGCAGATATATTGATAGATAGATCTATGAAATGACATGCCACTCGCTTTTATACCAATGCTACTCTACACAAATTACGACACACCTACACCAAGAATCGTTCTGCCTGCGTTACTAATCCAAACGGTGTCCATAGGATTTCTGAGGCATACATTTTTTATTATTTTTGCTTGCCCATTGACAGACACAGTGTCCTTTTCCACCTTTTTTGCTGAACAGAGACTGGCAGCCCCCCCCCCCCACACACACACAGATGTCCGTGCCAGCGATTTCCCGGGTCCATGGCACGCAGGCTGCAGTCAAGGCTGTCTTTGTAATGACAGAGAGTAACAATGAGAGGAAAGAATGTGAGTGGGAAGTGAATCCTGAACACCCTGTTTCTTTTCTTGATTTTAGTGGTCCGCACAGACAGTTTAAAAGGTCGGAGGGGTCGCCTGCCATCTAAGCCCAAGAGTCCCCAGGAGCCATCACCCCCCAGCCCCCCTGTGAGTCTGATCAGTGCACTAGTGAGAGCCCACGTTGACTCCAATCCGGCAATGAGCAGTCTGGACTATTCCAGGGTAAGTTGGACCCTTGAGAAATGGGAAATCTGACTGTGTCTCGGGTACAGTTTGGTGACGCTCACCTGCAGGTCTCTGGCTGCACAGTACATAGTATGGAAGCGCTTTGCCCCGGCTTGGAGTTTCTGTTAGCACCTTGCGCAATTGGAAAGCGCTCTGCTCTGCCTGGAATGGAAACTAGAGGCCATGGACTTAACAGGGTCACTGTTAGCAATGGTAGCACTTTTCCCTGTCTGTGAACTAGTCTCGGTCAGCTAAGAGCTATATGTGGGGTTGTGCGCCTACATACCTTGGTCAACTTAGACCACTGTCGTGGAGCGCTCTGTCCTTCCTAGGAGCAAGTCTTGGTCATCTTAGCGTGTAATGTTGGGGTCACACTTACCTGCCTGAGAACTGCAAGTCACGATCAGCTAAAAACACAATGTTGAGGTGTGAGTTTCTCTGCCAAGGAGAACGTAAGATGTGACGCGCTTCTCTACCTCGGAGCTGCCAGCTGACACCCCATAACGCTGCACATATATAAACTGATGTGTCCCTAAATCATTATTTCTATATGTAACACACAGGGTGTCAAAACAATCCTTATCGCCACTGCTGTCGTCTTTGAGCTGAATTTTGCACCTTGTAAAACGATTGCATCTGCTTTGCGGTGCAGTAATGACCAACCCCCTCTTTGCAACCTTTTATTTTTCTTGTGAAAGATTCCAATATTACAGTGTCAGTATCCCCTGGTATTGCACTAAGATTCCCTGTGCACCTTGCTATTCCTGTGACACTTCATTATGAATTCCATCATATATTTGTTCATTTTACTAGGCAACTTCATGTCTTGTTAAACACAGGAGACCGTTTGTACTAGTGTAAACACCACAGTTTTCCCGCAAACTTTCCATTACCACCAGTAACTCTTGGTGTAACTCTTAAAATCCAATTATTCTCTGGGAATGCTGCACTAGGAATATGGCTTCCCCCAGTAACAGTTATTTCCCTTGGAAGTTCACACCTAATCCTACTTCCTAACTTCTCTCTTTCCCTCTCACTATTTGCACAAGTGAGTTTGCACTTATCACTATATTTGCGTTAACCCATTCAGAGCGTGCGCAGTGGAACATATCTCCCCAGGCCTCTGTGCCAGCCATCCCTTTCTGTTTTATAGTCACTAGGCATTTGTAAATTCGACTTATGTATGTGTGGCATTAGAGATTTATAAAGCAAGCGCAGACCTAATGGCTCCATCCATGATTGAATTAATTGCAGTGGGCACCTCATTTTCCTACTGGTCACAGGCAGTTTTAATTGTTCCCAAACAAAACTCTCTTAGTGTAACAAGGTTAGTCAATTTCACGGGTTATATATTTTGGAAAACCTCATTAAGAACCCCCCCCCCTCTTCAGTTTCAGGCTAACCCAGAGTATCAGATAAATGGAGACGACACACAACACATCCAACAGTTTTATGATCTGCTGACCGGTTCCATGGAGATCAGTAGAGGTTGGGCAGAAAAGATCCCAGGATTCTCTGAGCTGCACAAACAGGACCAAGACCTGCTTTTTGAGTCGGCTTTCCTGGAACTTTTCGTCTTGCGGTTGGCATACAGGTAATTACCAAATTAGGGTCTTAATTGTTATATCAGCTCCCCTTCTTTCAAGTTCAATTGATTTGCATTTTATTGTCTCTGTAATAATTAGAAGGCATTTAAATGGCCATTTATTCTTCCCACACTAATTAGTTTTTCCTTCTTTTCTTCCCTCCCCCCACTTAATTAATTGCAGGTCTAACCCGGCAGAGGGTAAACTCGTCTTCTGCAATGGGGTTGTCCTCAACAGACTGCAGTGTGTTCGTGGTTTTGGGGAATGGATAGATTCCATTGTAGAGTTTTCTTCCAACTTACAGAGCATGAACATAGATGTATCAGCTTTCTCATGTATAGCAGCCCTGGCCGTGATTACAGGTCGGTATCTACAATCAAAACGAATACATTTAAAGGACCACTAACAATAACAAATGAAATTGTTTTAAAGTCATAAAAATATAATGCAGTGTTGCTCTGCTCTAGTAAAACTGCTGTGTTTGCTTTAGAAACACTACTATTGTTTATATAAATAAGCTGCTGTGTAGCCATGGGGGCAGCTAATCAAAGTAGAAAAGGCTCAAATTACACAGCAGATAAGCTCTGTAGAACATAATGTTATCTGTTATCCATCATTTATCCTGAACCTTTTTTCAATGCCCGCCATTGCTACTCAGCAACTTGTTTATGTGAACTATAGTAGTGTTTCTGAAGCAAACAGATCCGTTTTACAAGTGCAGGGCAACACAACATGATATTTTCATTACTTTAAAACACTTTCATTTTTAGATGTTACTGTTCCTTTAAGGTGCGCATTGCGCGATACGTGACGCGTTAACTATGTGATGCAATAAAGAGACATCGATGTTTAGTATGTATATTTTTCTTCTTTGTAGAGCGACACGGATTGAAAGAACCAAAAAGAGTAGAAGAACTCCAGAATAAAATTGTAAACTGCCTCAAAGACCATGTGACTTTTAATAATGGGGGTTTAAACCGCCCCAATCACCTTTCCAAACTCTTAGGGAAACTGCCTGAACTTCGCACTTTGTGCACCCAAGGACTGCAACGCATATTTTACCTGAAGCTGGAAGACTTGGTACCTCCACCTGCCATCATTGACAAATTGTTTCTGGACACATTACCTTTTTAAAGACTGGTTCGAGTAAACTCTAAAAGAACATTACCTGGCTGTAGGACATGGTAACAGCTTCAGCTTGTGTGCCAAAAAATATGCCAGCGGACTACCTGGCACCTCTGCCAATTGCTGAAGGATAAGGGGCACAGCAATGGCTGGCATGGATTCACCAATAAGAACAAGACACTTCTTGCCAACTCTATTTTTTTGTTTTTTCTCTTTTGTTTTTTGTTTGGTTATTACTTAACGGCTGCCATCAATCGTTTTTTTTCTAAATCAACGACTGCTGAATTACTACTAGCTCAAAGAAAAGAATTCATGGCAAAGTATTAAGGTGCCCATCAAACCACCCCTATTTCTGAAGGAGGGAGAGGGGGTTTGGGGGAGGGGATCTGACAGTTTTCTGTTGTAAAAGAAACCTTGTAATATAACTCTATGTTCAGTGGATGGCATGACAGAAGGCAACGGCTTGTATATGTATAAGATACACAGTTTTAGCTATTTTTAATGATATTGTGCCTATTTATGAATAAATATTAAACCGATTCTAAAAGCTGTGTTTGCAAAAAATATACAAAGAAATAAAATGACAATAAAAAAAAAAACTAAAATAAAAAAAAAATACAACAGTTATCTGACTGAAAGGGAAGCATGTTTATACCTACTAGGTCGGGGATATAAATGCTATAGGCAATTGCTATTTCAGTAATGTCTATATTATATAAATAGTATTCAGACACTATGTAGTCTGTTAGATTTTATAAAGAAATTGGTTAGTTCACATTTTTTCTCAGCTGTAATATACCCAATAACAGAGGGATACATAGTGTTTGTAACACCGTCCAACATTCCTTGTTTGTGTTGTATTTACTGTTGATGGAAAAAAAAATACAAAGAACTTTATATCTTGAATTATTTTCTCGTCCAAGGCAAAACTTGCATGCAACTTGCTTCAAACGGTTTCCAGAGTGCACTCATGCAAAAACTCCCTGGAAATTACTGAGCACTTTGACATTTTTTTTAATGTCTCAAATTGTCAATGAATATATTATTTTATGTTTCAGTAAAATTTGTTATATTGCCATAACCTTTAGTATGTTTATTTTTTTTTGTAAGAAAAAACCCACTGCATTTGTACCCACATATGGTCTATAACATTTTCAGATACTTCCTTTTTGCATTTTTAAAAACACATTTACATGGGGGAAATCCCTAATATGAATAGTTAAAATATAATTTCAGTTATCTGTCATGAGAGTGGTGTGTATATCCATTTTAAATGACAAATACAATTACAAAAACATATCCAAGGCACTTTCACAATCACACAGGCACACTCCCATAGAAAACGCTGAAACCTGGTTAGTTCTTATTCTGTATATCCAGGTTTTTTTGGTATCAGCAATGTGTTGTTGCTACTTTTAAAAGTTAATAAGTGACACAATATGGCAAGGTTTCCAATGAGTTTCCTATAAGTAACCACTGTGTAATATTTATACAGTATCCAAAGTTACCCTCAGGCAATACAGTAACAAACATTTCTGCTCTGGAATTAGATTTTAAATGGTTTTGTTGAGACATCAATGGAAACGGTTTTCCTTTAAAAACTGTAGTATTGTGGAATGTGTAGTATTGTGAATACGTAGAACTATGGATTTGTGTATATATATATATATATATATATATATATATATATATATATATATATATATATATATATCTATATATCACTATTAGCACTGTATCCTAATGAGAAGCTAGAATTCTAAGAGAAAACTTGCATACACAATAGATGATACTGCTTGTTCTAAGCTGGATTTAGAAACATGGGACAAAGCTGCTGCTAAAAATCACACTGCACCTTTCAATTCTTTCAAAAGTATAATTATTAGTTTAGGGTATGTTTCACCCAACACCGACTGACAATATAACCTACGAAATCCCAGAAAAATATAATAATAATAAAAACAAAAACGAATTCACCTTGCGCTTTGTAATTTCTTATGTCTGTTGGATGGATAGAATTAAATCAGTTCATGTATTCTGAATTGATTAAACCTATTGAATACTGAAACGTGTTAAAATAATATTCAAAGGGGGGAAGAAAATCAGCATTTTTGTGGTCATTTTCATTTTAGTATGTCCTATTATTAATTGTATTCTAAGATGAGTCCTAAATAATTGATGCCTAAAACTCTTATCCAAAATATTTTTATTGCTCAGTTGCTTTCCTTGAAGGGGAATCAGGTAATTCTGCAGAGCTCTATCGATTTGTTCCTTTTCCTCCACTATCTTTTCTTCTTCCTTTCTTCTTGAACATCAGACATTCACTCTATTTAGAAGCAGCGATCAATACCAGAGATTTAATACAAATATTTACCTGCCTTTCATTGGCACCTCGCTCTAATGTTCCAGAGTTCCATTTAACAGCTAATCCCCTTTTAAAATAATTTTATCAAGTATGATGCAATTATAAGCCATCCAGCTACAGCATCTATCCATATATATATATATATATATATATATATATATATATATATATATATATATATATATATATATATATATATATATATATATATATATATATATATATATATTAGAAATCTTCTTGCTTGAGCCGGAATATATTAATTGGTCCCGTACATTTTAAGACTTTTTAAATAATTGATTTCTTGGATCCCATTAAAATTCAACGATGTTTTTTTAAAAAAATAAATAAAATACACATCGCTTCATTGCATCGAAAATAAACCTTTTAGCTATAAAATATATATACATTGGCCGCTAATATGTGGGATATATATCTTAAATCACTATTAACCTGAAATCTACGTATTTATCCAGCATGATTTTTAATGCAGGATTGATGGAGGGGAAATTTCAGTGAATGTCAGGGATGCGATTGTTAATTGCAGCGATCGCAGCTTCTCACAACGCGCGCAGAAAGCTCTCTGGACCCAGTGATGAGGCACAATGGGTTGTTTGTCCAGGATGCGAAACGCTGCACTGTCTGCACAATACCTTATTGTGACATTAACATTTATTTTTTTATAGTTTAGTATGGCATATTTGGCATTGCTGCTGGGGATACCGTGGGATATATGTTATTTTATGTTTCTAAACTGACCACCAGATTCCACCCGTGCAAAGTTTAAGATACATTTAAGTGTTAATATTTCCAATGATGTGAGGGAAGGGGTTAAACTAGCATCCTCCCCTGAATGACTTTTTATCCTGCTCTTTAATTCACGGCTATTTGATTCGCTGTATTAGGCGCAGTCTCCTTCGGGCTATATTTAGGGGTGCTTATTTGGAAGCTTCCGTTTCGGGGAGTTTATTCAATAAAGGGGAAGGAAGGGAAATAAAATCACGAGCTTTGGTTTAAATCAAGCGCTGGCTTTTTCATTTTATGTTAATTTTCATGGAACTGTATTGGAATCAGAGTGACAGGGTTAACCAAATGACGCAATTTGCGTTTAAGAGTCTAATTACTGTTAAAGATATAATTAAAGATTTCATGCTGCTAAACCAAGAACCATCACAACGTGTATGTATTCCGTATCTCTCACTGTCTCCTCTCTAGTACAGACACAAACAAACAGGATTGAGGGCTGATAGATATGAAGGGAATTATATTGAGGGTTGGCAGATTTGCTCCCAAATTAGTTGGAGGCAGGTGGGTATGTTGGAAAAGGAATTTAACGGTTTGTGGAGAATTTGGGTACTGGTGATGTGTATGCTGGCTGGGGAAAGACTTTAGGAGACTGATATATATGCAGGAGAAGGGGTGTAAGAGCTTATGGATATGGAAATAGAGGATTTGTGGACTAATAGATATGCTGGAGAATGAAAGTTTAGGGGCTCATGGATATCATGGCAAATTTAGGGATTGGTGGGAATTATGGATGTTCTGGATAATTCATTTGAATGCTGGGGAGCAGTTTGGGTACAGTTTGATATGTTGGGGAAGTTATATGGAGACTCAGTTTTAAAGACACTCTTGGGAGGGAGTTTTTTGACTGATAGCTATTTTAGATGTTGATGGATATGAATGCTGGGATTAAAGTATTGGGAAGGAGATTGAAGACTGGTAGATATTTTTTGTGTGAAGGGATTGGGCTATTTTAGATGTTGATGGATATGAATGCTGGGATTAAAGTATTGGGAAGGAGATTGAAGACTGGTAGATATTTTTTGTGTGAAGGGATTGGGGGACTGGTAGATATGCCTGGGAAGGGTCTGGGGACTAATGACATTAGTGACTGATATATATGCTGGGGAATGAGTTTGGGGATGATGGATATGGGGTAGGAGTTTGGGATTTTATAGATCTAGTTGGGTAGATAGATATTTTGGGAAATAAGTTTGGGACTGGTGGATATGGTAAAAAGGGTTTATATATGGATGGATATTAAGTTTAACGCCTCCAAAACCCAGCATCCATATACACACACTGACTCCTCCATACACTCACATACACTATATATACTCATTTTAGTATAACAATAGCCTTGGACATAATGCTTGTCCACGAAATCATCCAAGCCCCTCTTAAAGGCATTAACAAAATCGGCCATCACAACATCATCCGGATGACTTATATTGTTCTTGAAAGTTGTTAAAAAGTGTAACTCTGGTTGATGTGCTGCAGCAAGGATGTTTTGGGACGCTGGGAATTGTGGTTCTTTGTGAGCAATGAAAAATGATTGGATCTTCCTCAGCCCTTCAGTACATTTTACCAATTCTTTCTAGACTGTGAGTCACTATAAGAGTAAAACTCTATTAGTAACATTAAAGCACACTGCTCTCAGTTAAATCCATACATTCAAGTACATTTTGACAAATTCTATATCTGCACACAATGCACAAAAAAGCAAGCAGTGCCCTTTCTCTTCACCCACCTTGATGCCAATCAAAGAGGCAGAAAAGAGCCACTCTCCTCTAGTTGCAGTTATACAATACAGAGTCCTATTGACAAGTGGATTCTTCCTCTCACAGGCAGCCGTGTTTGATTAAGCACAATCTCCTGCAAATAAGACAGAAGCACAGCTGCAGCAGTAAAATTAAATGTACGGGCAAAGGAGGTGTCAGGCTGGCAAGGTGATTGCTTTTTAAGAGAGTGACCTTGCTAGTCTGGATGCCCCATCAGGCCAAATTGGGAATAGCCTGTTCAGGCACAAAACTCCTTTCTAAACTCTCGATGTTGCCTGTTAAAGGGAAAGAGTGAACTAAGAAGTCAAGGCTAGTGATCCATTCATCTGGAGTTTTGAGCTGCTTTTTAACAGATTAATGCCAATACCATTTTTATAAAAGTGACATAAGAGATACAGCCGTGGGAATTGGCAGAAATGCTGTCTCGTATAATTCTCTCATTCCTACTCCTGGTGAGGCATTGGGAGAGGGTACCAGTTGTAATAGCTTTTGTGTGCCTGTGTCCAACCAACTATAAAGTAGAAAAAATGGCTTTTGGCCGCTCTAGACTCACCCTCTGTATACTCAAATTTGTGTAGCTCCATTATGATGAACCGGGTGCTCAGCCATCAGCGTTCCCACTGTAATCAATTGTGCAAAAGGATGGAAAGGCGGCACTCTGGTAAAAAGAAGAAGGTGGTTTATTGAAACGGGTCACAAACAAACATCACCTGCCGCGTTTCGGGAGCAACTCCCTTAAGTGCCGCCTTTCCATCCTTGTGCACAACTATAAAGTAGGTGTTGGCTTGAAGCAAGCAGTTGCCAATCAGAGCTAGAGACCATTCATAAATTGAATTCAAACAATAGCTGCTCCAACTGGCAATTGCCATCTAAACATACCTAAGATATAGTTTATAGTGGCAGAATAAAGATCAGTGGGGCCTTGTTGTAATCTTTAGGAATAAAGCATTTTCTACAAACACATATTTAAACTGCTTATCAGCCATTGCCTCCACTGCTCTCTCTATACCTCCGGGACCTCCAACATTCACATGGTTTGTTTCTTCTATAGTAAGACCCCTGGTGTAATACACTATGACCTCCGTTTATAGCCTTACTTTTTTGGAACCCAAAATGAAATTTAAGGTTGGCAGCATTGTTCCAGAATCTTAAAGGAGAAATTATACCCAGATTAAACATGCCTTACCTTGCAGGTTGCTAGCTGTCTTCGTCCTTGTCTCATTGTTCCAAGAGGTTACAAATGTGCATCAAGTTCCATGGATCCTGGTGCAGAGGGGACTGTGTATGATTTTAGCTTGGAGAAGAAGGGTAGACAGGGTTGCATAGGGTTATCTAAGAGGTGTACAGCTCTGTGGAGTGCACACAACAGTCATAAAGTTTTAGACTAATTGAAACTTTAAAATAAAGCTTTAAGCACAGTACACAGTTTAGTATTGTTATGCGTATTTAGAAGTACAGATTGGTATGAGCACAATAACATAACATAGAGTTCTGGACAACAGCTGCATTTTCTATGTTTGCTCTTGAAAACCTGGTCTGCAGGCACATCTTATGCTTGTTTCCCCTTGCACCATCTTGCCTTACTATTTACATGACCCTATTGTTTTCTCTATTAATACACCCTACCCAAGGAAATCCCAGAGATGATTTATCTGTGGGACACAGATTCTTCTTATTCTTTAACTGTTCAGCTGCCCTCTGTAGCTCCATAGGGGGTTGTTCTATCTTTTCTGTTTGTACCCCAAAGACAGCTCTGTTAAGTGAAGGAAAAGCACCTGTTATGCTCCCAACCATTTCCATCCCAGAGGTATTTTAGAAATACAATCAAATACATAAAGTTGGCTGGTTCCTCTGGCAAAATGATGAATGCTGCTAATTTGCAAAGCCCAAACTATCTAAATGAAAGGTTATTCATTCATTTAAGAGAATTAATCCCAACATATTTGGGGCGAATTTTTCTATTAAATGTCTCACTTACAACCAATGAGAGCCTGGCATAGCGCTTATATAGCTGCCACTTAGGTACAAGAAGTAGGAAACACAGATTAACCTGTTCAGTCCCAGGGATCCTGTGTCCAAGCTTGTTATGATACAGTTCCAGCATGACTACAGCCCCAAATATTGTACTGGTAATAGAAGGCAATTCATCAGACTCCCAACTAATGAAAATAACAAACAAAAAAAACATTGGTGTATTAACAATAAATGTAAATTCACAAAAAATTGTGTTTCCATGAAAAATTTTGACTTTCATTTTGGGGGCTTTCTGTCCTATTTGATGATTATTTATCATCATGGTCCCTTTGAGGCCAAGTATTTGGTCAGGGCCCCCTTTACCTTACTACCAAGTTACAATCATATAAAACATTTCTGCATCATGCAATTATTGTCCCAACGAATGTATAGGATAGCAGAGGAGGGTTCACCCCAGATCTTGCTGTGAATGACTTCCAGAATGGAATGTATCTAAAATAGCAAATAGACATAGACCCCAAATCTTTCCATAAATGGCCTTCAGGCTGGGCCCTACCAGCCAAGTATCCCACAGTTCGGGACTACTAATCCTAAGCATAGGATAGTTACCTAGTCTAGTGTAATACTGTCTGAGTGTAGTTATATGATATACCCATTGTTAAAGGGTGGAACTATTTAGCCTATAAGACTATGAAGCTAGTGTTAAAGATCTAAACCAAAATACATGTAACTCTGTCTGTATGGAGTCACATGATTACTATAAATAAGGCACTGAATGTCTCCAGGAGTGTGACATTATTTATAGAAGCAGATACAGCTGTCTGATAAATGCTAGTGACCAGTGAGATTAAAAGGAGGCCTTCCCAGAGCTACAGACTTGTCAGGAATATTCCTCACTGCTCACTGAGGTGTGATTTACACCTCACTTACAAACCCTTCGGTGACTGGATTTCTGGGAACGTATGGGGCAAAGGCCTTTGTGGGACTGCAGGGCTCAATCACAGACAAAAGGAAGCAGCGGATGCTACCTGAAAGGGGAACTTGTACCCTCTTTGCTCTAGCAAGTAATCAGGAGTTTTTATAGATATAGGTTTGCTGCTATCTATCTATCTATCTATCTATCTATCTATCTATCTATCTATCTATCTATCTATCTATCTATCTATCTATCTATCTATCATCTATCTATCATCTATCTATCTATCTATCTATCTATCTATCTATCTATCTATCTATCTATCTATCTATATCTATCCCTTCCTATCTCCTGTCTGGCTATGGCTATCTAGTATTTATCCACCTCTCTGTTTATTCTGCACCCATGCATTTCTATCTATCTATTTCTCTATGTACATGCTGTACCAGCATACCAGCCTGTCTACAGCTACTGTTTATCTACCTATCAATACTACACCTGTCTGCATATCTATCTGTCTATCATCTATATATAATCTCTCTAGGCAATCTGTCTGTCTATCTATAGAACATGGTTTTGGTTGCTACACCTCATTGCCCAAATATCCTGACAATTTAGCCTCTAATTCTGCAGTGAATTATATGGTGTGACCACCCTTGCCTTAAATCTACGGTGCAGTCACATCTGACGCATTGTGCAAAGCAACATCCCACGCTTTTTTTCTTTTATGGTAATAAAACAGCCTTGCGGTAATGAAGTTAGTCTCTATGTTCGGTACAAAGCCTTGGAAATAGCATTGGTGGAGAGAGGCAGAACCTGCAGAAGCCAGTGACCTGACAAGACCTAATGGATTTCATACCCTCGGGGCTGTGTCAGGCTTTGCTTTTCCAATGCATACATTTATGTAATATGCACGCGGGATGTGTCCAAGTGAGTCTGCAATCTGGAAACCCATTTTGCAAGGATATAGAATTTCACAGTTAAAAAAGGAAAATAGCAAGGATTGTTGTTTTCACATCTTATAATGATATAGTGCACCGTAGATTTAAAATTCCTACAAGCAGCCCTTGTTGGCTTTAAATTACTTTGTGTTTAATTATTTCATGTCCCCCTTTTGTATTTTTTTTTTTGCTAGGAACAACATAAATTTTAATGCTCACTTTCACTTTATCTAGCAGTTAGCTAAAGATTATGGGAAATTGGTATACCAGTGAAAGTAAATATGGGTCATTCATATAAGGATACAGGAAAATTACCAAACACACAAAGACGAGTGTAGCGGGGCGAACCCCTGCGTGTTTAATTCACGTCAATGATGTAACGTTTTGTCAGACACGTTACATCATTGACATGAATTAAACGCGCAGGGGTTCGCCCCACTACACTCTTTGTGTGTTTTCCCGTATTTGTATTTGCCTTATGGAAATAAGACTGTAGACTGTATTAATTTTTTTCTTGCTTCCGTGAGAGTGTTGCTAACTAATGTTATCATTTATTTTCAGACTTGCATAAGATGCCATCATTGTATTTCTCACTGGCCATAACTTTCCTGGTTCCTTTAATATCCCTCCTGTAGTTCTCTGATCCCTATGGAAGTATCCTGTATGCCCCCCTTTCAAGGTCTAGCATGTGGTCAGGGTCCTACTATGTTCACAATAAGGTCACAGATCTTGTTGTAACATCCATTTTGCCATGGTTCTTATATATGTAGGGAAGGAAATAAGGATTAATTCTAAATCTTACATTAATAGATCTTCGTGCTGAGCTTCCTGGAGTTTCTATGGGAGCAAATAGTTATTCTCCTCCAAAATGTATCCTAAATGGACTTCATGCTGGGCCCCCCTGATACTGCTTCAGGCACCCCTGAGTGGGCCAGTTCCATAGTTTGGGTGTCAATGATGTATGGCTATTGGGAAGGGTCATTTGGGCTGTAAAAATAATAGGAAAAAATCTGCACTTCATTACAAGTGCACTTTAATTTGTGGAACAAAGATGATTTTCATTTCTTCCTTTTGAAATCACCCTAACATATAAATGGCTACTATAGATTTATTTAAGCCTCAAAGCCCCAATTTAGCCAGTTCTCCAATTCCCTTACCAGCCAGCTGAGCTGCACATGTCAATAGTTTTAAAGGAGCGAATGTGGAATTATTCCATAATGGTATATAAAATGGAATAATCTACTTTTTAATTGATTTATGCTTTTCATGCTGACACCAAGGTCTTTTCTATTAGGTTTGTCTTTGGGCATATTTTAAGAAACATCAATGGTTCTGGTAAGGTCCAGATTTTTTATGTGGTGCATTCATAAGGTTTAATACATTCTGCTGTGGTACAGTACAGAAGAGAGAGAAGTCAGATACACTTTTCTTATTCATTTCTCATTCTCACTAATAATATCAGGTATGTTGTTGCTTATCCGACTAATATATGGATCTGGTATATATATATCATTATGCATCCAAAATTAAGATATGATAGTGATAAGTTTAATAGCTCATCTGTATTGCTAGCAATGCATCTATACGTCTGTCCAAAGCCCAGATAAATAGGGTGTGGTGGAGTTATCTAGTACAGTATTATCACCAACATTTTATGGAAATGCTTTTGAAAGATGTTATTGGAAATTAGGTACCTTAGGCTAGATGGTTTCAAACCGGCTACTAGTGTAGAACAACAATGGTCCCTACTTTCTTTACATAAAGATGTGGATAGTTTGGGAACATTTCTAACTGGCTTAATATGTATAGATTTCATAGACGAGGAAGTTCTGCATCCATAATGTTTTTTTCACCCAGTTTTTAATCCACAAATCTTGTAAACTAAATGTTGAGCAGAATTTGTATTGGAAAGGAGTCTGCTTTGACTGTCATGTTCACGCTATACAACGCAGTTATGTTCTCTTTTACATGCAGTGCTTACCAGGTATGGTTGCCTACACCAGCAGGTGTTTTTAAAAAATCCTTAACTCTCAGTGACGTTTCAGGACAAACACACTTCACCAGACGTCACTGTTTGAATTAAATATTTTTTCTGTGAAGACCTGACGGCTCCAGGCTATTGTCTGTTTGTTTGCTGTGGTGTTGTGGTGCGTAGAGGAATTTGCTGAATGGAAACAATCCCTTGTGTTTTTTAGTGCAAGTATTTGAATGGGCTAATGCTGTGTTGTATGTTGCTTTATCTCCCGCATTATCCAAGCCATGAACATGTTCCTACTGTACATATGATCGTCTGTTATAAGTCTTCCTGCCACGGGAAAAGCATTTGGAGGAGATGCTCTCTTCATTTGCCTATAATACAGAAGGAGTTCTAGGAAGGAAGCTCCTGAAATTGTCAATGTTAGGGAAAACCAACTGTGTGTTAGAGCACAGCCAATATCCATCCAACACTCCATCCCACACTCTTCCCACTAGTATCCATCCCACTCAACAAACAGGACTCCAGTTTTAAATGTGTGCATTCCTTTCTATACTGCATGATACCCAGCTAATCAGTGACTTCCCAGGTCATCTTAAACTACTGTCTCCAGCACATGTAGCCATATTTTGAGACCATTATATATACATAGCAACATAACTAATATAGGTTGAAAAAAGAGCACTGCCCATCAAGTTCAGTAGTAACTATTAGGTATGCAATCCCATATTCAAGTTGGTGGCAAAACTATCCCATTGGGTTTATGTAATGTTTAAATCACTTTAATAGACTTAAGGTAGGGTTAAATTACAGGAAACCCCAGACTCTAAGCATTCCATATAATATATCCTATACCTGTATTATATATGTATATTTCAGAAGAAAACCTGCCATTTGTGAATGATCTTGCTACATATTTACTAGAAAGAAACCTGAAACAAGTCCCTGGATCAAGTTGTACTATGAGCTATCTTCCATAACCCTGTATTCCCTCCCTTGCTAAAAAGCCATCCAACCACTTCTTGAAGGGGAACTATCATTTAAATGAAAATGTAATATAAACTTCATCATACTGAAATTAGAAATGTTTTAAATACAACCAATCAAAAATTATGCATAGTTTCTGAAATAATCAAGTTTATCTTCACTATCCCTCTCTCAGCATCTGTTTCTCTTCATTCTCTCTTCATGCAGCAGTTGGGTGTCAGATATTCATTAACAGTTAGAGCTAATATATCTTATAGGGGGCTCCTTTTGCCTAGAAGATGTATTAGAGCTCACTCCATTAAAAACATCAGACATTAGGAGGCCGATTCATCAAGGGTCGAATATCGAGGGTTAATTAACCCTCGATATTCGACTAGGAATTGAAATCCTTCGACTTCGAATATCGAAGTCGAAGGATTTAGCGCAAATGCTACGATCGAACGATTATTCCTTCGATCGAACGATTAAATCCTTCGAATCGAACGATTCGAAGGATTTTAATCCAACGATAGAAGGAATATCCTTCGATCAAAAAAACTTAGGCAAGCCTATGGGGACCTTCCCCATAGGCTAACATTGACTTCGGTAGCTTTTAGCTGCCGAACTAGGGGGTCGAAGTTTTTTTTAAAGAGACAGTACTTCGACTATCGAATGGTCGAATAGTCGAACGATTTTAAGTTCGAATCCTTCGATTTGAAGTCGTAGTCGTAGTCGAAGGTCGAAGTAGCCCATTCGATGGTCGAAGTAGCCCAAAAAACACTTCGAAATTCGAAGTTTTTTTACTTCGAATCCTTCACTCGAGCTTGATGAATCGGCCCCTATGTCTCTCTACATGCAGGATTTGTGCAAAAGGCAGTTATTTTGTTAGATTTTGTTTGTACTGGAATCAGTTATGTGAGTGAACTCTAATACATCTTCTAGGAAAGGAAGCCCCCCCTAATAAGATATATTGGATAATTCATCTGACACCCAACTGCTGCATGAAGACAGAATGAAGAGAAACAGATGCCGAGAGAGGAATAGTGAATATACACTTGATTATTTCAGAAACAATGCAGAAAATTTCTTACTTCAGTATGAGGAAGCTTATATTACATTTTCATTTTTACGATAGTTCTCCTTTAAAGCTATCTAATGTATCAGGCTGTACGACTGATTCAGGGAGAGAGAGAGTTTTACATATTCACAGCTCTCACTGTAAAAAAACCCTTGTGAATATTTAGATGGAGCCTCCTTTTTTCTAATTAGAATAGGTGACCTTGCTTCAGCTGGAAAGACCTACTGGTAAATAAAGCATTATCGAAGTGTAGTCGAGGTGAATCTGAAATTGAAGAATAGTCAAACACAGGCAGGGGTCAGTTCAGGCAGCAGGAAAGCAAAGTCAGGAACAGGCAAGTATCAAAACCGAATACTTGAACTTAGAAGTGCACCCAGCAACTATAGAACATAGACCTATATTGGGCAATCAGTCACATCAGAGTAGGGCGTTTTATAGCCAGTGAAACGGCTTAGACAAATCACCTATGGCCAGATTGGCAACAGGTGAAACAAGCCATGCTTACTAGCAAGTACCAAGCGTAACCATAGGAGTGATAGAGCAGACAGCACACACATTCCAGGTCCCTGGTTCAACTCCAGGCTCGTTATCGCAATTATAATAAGATCCTCTTATATATTTATACATAGTTATCAAATCACCCCTAAAGCGTTTCTTCTCCAGCATGAACAACACCCACTTGGCCAGCCTTTTCCAGTTAGCATGGCAGATAAATGAGATGCTAATGTGGCTGCACTTTGGACCTTGCATTTCCCATCAATTGGCAACTTTCATGAAGAGAAGAACTTTGATATTTGTCAGGAGGAGAGGGGAATGTTAAATGATTTGAAAGTCAAGTTATTGGGAAAAAACCCACAGCTTTACTTATAGGAAAAAGAGAATCAATGGGAAGATCTGCAGTTATCATGACAGGATTAAGGGGTCTCGTATGATCAGTCTCTCATTTTTGATGAAATGTTGACTGTGGATTTGGAAAACCTAATTTGAATTTACAAAATAATTTTATTTTCATTATTAACTGCAGCCATGGTGAAGATATGTCTGAGCGTATAAACATCAAAGAATGTTTGCTCATTTATAGGTCTAGATAGAATTCAGTTAGAAAAAGTTATCTCTTGGTTTATCATGTGAATACTCATGGACGTGTTTCTCCAAACTGGTTGCATTGAGATTTTCAGAATATTAACAATATATACTGTTTTTTCTTCAGGATCCAAGCTGTTGCGACCGAAGGTTGATATTGCAAACAGAATATGAATTATGTGTTGTCAGATTGCATCACAAGGGCTAGCAACATAAGAAAAAGCTAATTAGTGTGGGTTAAAGATGTTATAATATGTATTGTATCATAATAACTTATGCAGGCATTTACATCAGTTAACTGGAAAGATCAGTAAAGGACATGAAAAAGAAGAAGACACTATGGACATGCTCCTGGATTGCAGAGCATGAGGAGACTTTAAGAATTAATCAATAGCTAACTGCAAAAATTGTGTTTTTAACCCACAATGCATTCCTTTTTCTGGCGTTCCATGAACATTGATATACATGCATTACTACTGGAGCAAAATTTACTTCCTTTTTTAAATCACATGAAAACTGAATCAGCATCAGGTTGAATGCCTTTCCATGCCTTCCATTTGCATCTTCTTCTGTTGTTGCTAAAATAATTTGTGTGTTCATTGCCAGGTGTTGAATACCAGCCTAGCTTTTCACCTGCAGTGTTTTTATGGATCCAATATTGCACCTGTTTTAGCACCTTGCACCACAAAGCAACATGGTGGCCAACTAGGTTATCTTGGCCAGGGTTAGTCTTTCAGCTTGAGTCTGAAGTATGTGAATGTAATTTGTGTATATATATATTGAGTGAATAATGGTAAATCTGGAGGAATAGAGGATTGATTTTGACATCAGGAAACATGGATAAAGCACTTGTTTCTTGAATTTTGTACATTTTCCTACTGGTGTAGCAGGGGCTTTATTGAAGAAGAAATAGTTTTGGTTGTGATACAATGATATTTAGTTTTGTCTCTGGTTAAATCCCTAACTTCCTGCACTGTATTTGCAATTAGTAACATTTAGCTAGACTAGCTAGAGACTGCCTTTTATGGTGAAATAATAGATGGGTGAACCTGTTTGTGTTAAACCGTAGCAGTCCCAGATTACATCATTTTAAGTCTGCATCTCTGTGGAACAGTTTTAAAATGAGCTATTCTTTGCATCTTGTACCATCCTGGCATCTTCAAATGTGTTTTATATATATAAAAAAATTGGACCAAACTCCCAAACTCAAATCCTCTTAATTTACCAACAAATCCTAAAGGAAAAAGAAAGTGCAGGAGTAAATCGTGCATCAAATTGAATGCTGCAAGTTTCTGAAAAATTAGACTTTTTTGAATTGATGCCAGAAAAATATGACTTTTTAGATTTAACTCCAGAAAAATTTGACTTTTTCCGGATTATTGAGGAAAACCAGCCAAACCCTCGAGGATCAAAGGCAAGAAACATCTTCAAATTGTTAAAGGGACATCTGCAACTGAAGACTGGAGTATTTCAAGGTTTTTTTTACCTCTAAGACCAGAAAAAAATCAAGGCTTCATAAATAGACCCCTTAAGGGGGAATGTAATTATAATGTAAAATAATTTTTTGGCAAATATTACACTGCTAAGAAAAAGAGTTTACACCTACTCTAATCGCTACATAAATACGCTTTGCGATTGCAAAATTTTATTACATACACTGCAAATGTTCGCAAATGCAGTTTCGTCTCAAACATTGCAAGGAAGTCGTTGAGGTCTGTAATCCATCAAAAAGGACACAAACATGGTCGCTAACATTTACAATGATCTTTGCGAACATTTGTTGCGCTAACCAAACATATTACATTCCCCCATTAGACATTAACCTTTGACTTGCTTTGACTTTGGGTGTTATACTCTCTCCTCTCTAATTTCTGACCTGTGCTGTGATCTTGAATGAACTTAAACTGCCTTGCCTTTTGACCTTTAATCTTTCCATAACTTCCTTGGAAATCCTAAAGCCCCACCACTCTGCACATGTGCATCTTCTACTTGCTCCTTCTTGTCTCTCTACTATTGTTTACTGAGGAGGATTCCTACACAGAATCCAGACAGAAAGAAATCGCCAGCACTCAGTCGAACCCACGCCGTGGCGTGGACCAGCTGGTATTACCCACAATCTGGAGTTGGCCAGCTGCTATAAACAACAAAAAGCCAATATTTGTACACAAACAGAAAGAGAAAAATTGCTATCGCACAATTGTAATATTTGTATACAAAGACAAAGATAAAAATTGTCAGCATATGGTTTGCGTTTAGAAATAATTATTACACAAAATGAGGCATTAGTACCACACTTTGGCCAAAATATTTTGTTGTGCTCCTCATCTTTAGCCATGTCGGTTCAGTCACTGTTCCAGAATTTGCTACATTCTATTGTTGACTGTGGATTCGGAAACCCTCATTAGAATTTACAAAATAATTAAATTTTCGTATATATATATATATATATATATATATATATATATATATATATATATATATATATATATATATATATATATATATATATATATATATATATATAATATATCATATATATGACATGGCCCATTACCACTCTGTTTTGGAAAACACTTTCTTGGTAAGCAAATGGCATATTTAATATTTTCCCTTGTATCACACAAGCAAGATACAGTGACATTAAATAAAAGCTATTGAAGGGGAAAAAGCATAATTATCTACTATCTTATCTAATATCTTCCTCATCCTAATTAAACCTATTGTCTAGTGTTACTCATTCGATTGTACGATTGTAAGCAAAAATAAGCCTCCCGAGTAATGAAGACTATAACATTTCCCAATCATTGCTTAAAATGTAAAATTATCCATGTTCTGTCCAACATTAATTCAGAAATAGCTAAAAAGTAACTATTTTGTATATAGCAAATTGAAAGTGCGATATATTTTAGAGGAAACTGAGGCTGTAGTCTAAATAAACATGTAAAACCAAGACCATGTACAGAATCCTCATTACCACTAGCTAATTCTTTAAAGACAATCAATAATGCAATAAGGGAAGTATTATCAGCCTGTTGGTAGAGCCCAAGACATTGTTTGCTGAGGGGTTAAAGTAGGCAGCAGAGTCTACAGTGACTGTCACTACCCCATTTGTGTTGAACAGCTGGTTTCATTACCATACAAATTAATCCAGCTGTTGGAAGACTGATGTCAATGATTTACATTTTACCGAATCCTTAAACTTTGCATTCTCAGTCTCCCATTCCACATTTAAGGGGTTGAGACTGCCCAGGAATCATGTAATCATCTTTTAATATATAAATGTATTATGTGCATTGACTCAACAAGGTCTAGATTTAAAATTGTCATTATCTGAAGTCTATTTGCGGCTTGAAATAAGAAACTGATCTGTTATTAGTTAAACATTTATATGTTTTCCTTTCCTACAGGTTGCATCAGCTACAAGTACTCCTAAATCCTATACGTGCATTCATGTTTATACTATCGGATGAGTCTACAAAGACCAGTTATAATTATTATGCTGCAAAATCATTTAGCTTGTTGCTATAAAGAGAAGTATTGTAATTAAATATGAAATACATAACTATTTTACATGTGTAAGTGAATGAATGAGTGAGTACCAACAGGATCTGCCTTTACATGGACAACACTTGATATAATATTTACACGAAGATCCTAATGAAGGATGTGTTAACAAGAAAGATGTCAGCATATGAATCAATGTGCAGCGGTATAATTGTTACTATCATGAAATATGCATATGGTTTAAACATAAACTGGACTTTAGAAACAATAGCCTATTTGTTTTTTTGGGGAGCATAACAAGCTATATTTTTTGGAAATTAATTTCTAATACCATAGATATTAAATACGAATACTCCCTATTTTTTAAACCAAACCAACTTCGCAACACTGCACCCCCAGCACATGATTAAACACCTTAGCAATTTTCAAATGCTTACAAACCTCCAGAACAAACCCTACCAGGCTCATGTCCCACAGGCAGAGTAGGGCACACACATGGGAGAATAGGGCAGGCAGAGTATGGCACACACAGTGAGTATAGGGAAGGCAGAGCAAGGCACACAGGCAAGATAGGGCAGGCTAGAGTAAGGCACACAAGATCATAGGGCATGCAGAGTATGGCACACACAGGGAGCATAGGGCAGGCAGAGTATGGCACAAACAGGGAGCATAGGGCAGGCAGAGCAAGGCACACAGGCAGGATAGGGCAGGCAGAATATGGCACACAAGGATAATAGGGCAGGCAGAGTATGGCACACACAGGGAGTATAGGGCAGGCAGAATATGGCACACACAGGGAGTATAGGGCAGGCAGAGTATGGCACACACAGGGAACATAGGGCAGGCAGAGTATGGCACACACAGGGAGCATAGGGCAGGCAGAGTAGGCACACACAGGGAGCATAGGGCAGGCAGAGTATGGCACACACATGGAGCATATGGAAGGTAGAATACAGTAGGAGAGAGGGAAGGTTATCAGGACAGTTCATACTGTGCTACACAGTGGCACAATGCTGGTGCCCCTCCAGTAGTTTGTATGAGGTATGAACAGGTGAACAATTTCGGCACTTTCAGTCTGGGTCTGAGGTGTGAACACAGGTGTGAACAGTGCAGGGCTTTAGGGGTGTGAACAATAGACAAGTTACAGATGTGAACAACAAGGGGCATAACTACGGATGAAGCAGACCGTGCAGCTGCAGGGGTGCAGGAGCTAAGGGGGGCGTCATGGCCTTAATTAAAGAGCATTTTCTATGTATATTGGTATAACAGGACAACCTCTGGATATGTTGGGGGTCCTAAAATTAATTTGCCGTGTGGCCCAGTAACATCCAGTTACACCACTGATAGGGTAACACTATAGTATGAGTCTGTAATTTACCATAACCCCATTCCATTTAGTGTCATGATCACAGAAAATATTTCAAGATTTGTGTGAAACTTGATTCATATACATTCTGATCTCTTACATTATCAAATATTTCCAGTCTTGAGTTAATCCCATTTTGGATTCTTCCATAATACAGTTCCGCAACCAGGAAGCAATTTAGATGTTGAAATTGGTCTTCATTGATAATAATCAGCCGTGGCCTCAGTGTGTGCTCCCTTTTGTTGTTGTTTACAAACAATGCACTTAAAGTGAGATCATGTTCACCTCTTTGGGTCACACAATGGTTATCATTGGTACCTTAACTCTTGCCTCTAATTAGTTATAGAAGGTACAGCAAAATAATTTCTAATGTGTATGATTTCATGTTGTCAATTATGGTGCCTAGTAGGGAACCTGTGTTGTCAGATGTAGAAAGTTATCCCTACTATAATATTGACAGGTAAGATGCACTGACAGTTTGCCATTTAGATGAATAAATATAATCAGACAGGCTACTGCCATCAAAGTATCTTTCCCCAAGTCTTGATCATCTAGGCTGGCTCATCAAAATGTTGTCATACATGCTTTTAAGGAAAAATATTCCTTATTTATAAGCAACATTCACGTTCTTTTTCCATGCTTTATGTGGATGTTTCCTTTTATACATATGAGTGGATCCTGCCATATTGCTTATTTCTACAAAGACATTTTCCATGGGCTGAATTAAGAACAAGGACTGCACTTATTCTCATGTGTTTTAGGAAAATGCTTCAGATAAAGCAAACAGCATAGCAGATCTTCTGTAACAAAAAGTGAATAGTCGGAGAAGGCATTTTTTGTTCTCGCAGGAGGCTTTGTTATCACAATTTACAGTCCATTAAGCTGGAAATAAGAAACATTTAAACTGTACTTCATAACAGAGTATATTATGTCTTTAACAATTAAAGATGCATCCTAAGTGTTCAGAGATGATAGGAGCCCAGGATGCAGTCTGCTCATACTGAGCTTCATGCTGAGCAGCGTTAATTTGCCTCATTGCAGCTGAAAATATATTCAGTTTCTAGGGAACATAATATCTTATTCTCTTGTTTTAGAATTAGCTATGTGAGACTGGATGTTAGCAGTTGACTTGACTAGGGCTACGCATACTGTAAAAACACCAAAGCTGCTGATACTTTCTATAACATGTACAGGCATTTGGTTAAAGCAGTGATCCCCAATCAGTAGTTCGTGAGCAACATGTTGCTCTCCAACCCCTTGGATGTTGCTCCCAGTGGCCTTAAAGCAGGTGCTTATTTTTCAATTCCAGGCTTGGATGCAAGTTTTGGTTGTATAAAAACCAGGTGCACTGCCAAACAGAGCCTCAATGTAGGTTTACAATCTACATAGGTGCTACTAAATGGCCAATCCCAACATGTATTTGGCAGCCCAAGAACATTTTTCATGCATGTGCTGCTTCCCAACTACTTTTACTTCTGAATGTTGCTCATGGGTTCAAAAGGTTGGAGATCTCTGGGTAAAAGGTTAATGAGTGAATAGGACTTGAGCTGAACATACTCATTGCTTCAAACACAAAAAAGTAGAAGCTTCTCCATGATTGATTCATAATGAACTTTTGCTTATCTGTGCCCACATAATCTAATTATCTACCTCAAAATAATACATTATGAAGGCAAAAAAAGAAGAGAAAGAATTATTAGAAGAACTGTAATTCCCTTCCCATAAAAAGTTACTAATGTCAAAGACTCATTCATAAGTACAAGATACTCATGACTACTCCTGATACCCATGTTACTGACATTAGACTAGAGATTGTGCATCTTGGAACATGTATTAAATCTCTGTATAATGCAAAATACCGATTTCAGAAAACCATTAAAGCCAACTCAACCCGCACCCGACCCTAACCCAAATAGTAGAATATGAAATGCTCATTACTGATGGTATCTAATCACCAATCTATGTCACAAGCTTCTTGGCAGACATTACCTTACCCATTTTAAAACCCAATACAGTATCACATATAAGGTGTAATTTACTAAGACCCTAGACAGAAGTTCAAGAGGAGATCAATAGAGCCAGTGGGTTCAGGCCAGCCCTCTCCTTACCACCTGCCATAGGGAAGTGCTGTACTGTTTGCTTTAGGAGCAGGACATGATACACCTACATGACTCCCTGTCCTCATGAATACAATTCAAAGCAAAATAATGTAGGCGGCTCTATATTTATGGGGGTGGCTGCAGGAGGATGGACAATTGTACTTTGCACCCTGGCTTCAAGTTCAAAAATAACCAAGTTGCCACCCTTGATTGGTTATTCTATAACTTGTTTAGAATTCCTTCCTATGCTCCTTGTCAAATCTAGGTGGTGGGTGTCATTTGCCTCCTGCAGTCATAGGGCTGAAAAAGTAATTAGATAATTGTTTATAATGATTACATTTGTTTACATTTATCCAATCATCTCCACTATGTTTGTAAAACTTTTTGTGAAGAATTTTCGATAAATGAAGATATCCATTTTCTTAATATTGTCCTTTTTTGAACCTTGCTAAAACTGAACCCCATAATCATGTTACTCTTAATCTATAATTACATTATTACTGTACTGTAAGCCTTTATTTTACAGTCATGAAATATGACTTGCCTTTTCAATGGAAGAGCCATACCTTGTTGGTAAAGAAACCCTGTGGTAATGGTGAATTCTCCTTTCTAACAATCTTTGTAGATAAGCAAAACCTATTAATCTGACAGAGCTATGCCATGCTCTTTGGAAAGAGATTTCTGGAATAAGAACCATAATCTTCAACTATTGCAAACCAACATGTGGTAGTTTATTCCCCCCTCCTTAGGCTTTGAAAGCATGGGGGTGGCTGCAGTTCAACAAAAAATGGAAGGGTGTGCACTGAACTTTTTTACTGGAATTTTATATGGGTTTTCATTGTACAATATTAAACTTGTGACCTGTTATATTTGTCCCAGAATGTGTCAGTCTAATGCAGTATCATTTCCTCCCCAAGATGACAGCTGATTTTGACTCTAATATGTGACATTCATTGGACTGTCATGTGCATTTATGGACATGCTGCTTGATGACATAAGCCACCTGCTTCATGTACAGAGATTGTGAATTGAATGTGATCTAAAACCAAACAGGTAATGTTTATAAACTTCTCCACATATAGAATTAAATTAAGGGGTTATTTATTAAAATCCAAATGGCAAAAACTTGAAAAACTCTCTTGTTTTTTCACCATAAATTACAATTTAAACCTTTAATTTTTTTAGATTTATTATACCCTGAGGATGGAAAAGTCAGAATCCGAAAAGCCAGCATCTCAGACCTGCCAAGGTTGTATATAAGTCAATGGGAGAGGTCCCTATCCTTTTTAGAAGTTTCGGTGATCTGTGCTGGAATTAGGCCGGAAATTCGACTATTTCTGACTTTTGGGCAAAATTCCGAAAAATGTGGCTTTTCTGGAAAAAGCCTGGAAAAATCTTACAATTTGGGAAAGAACTCAAAAAAAATTGTACGATTCGAGTTTCACTCGATTTCATCGAGTTTGTCCCCAATTTTGATTAAATCGTGCTTTTTTAATAATAAATAAGATCCAATTGTGGATTCTAGTTGGGTCGGACTTTTTCTATTTAAATACTTCTAATTTTGGTTTATGTCTCTTTTAAAGGGACCTGTCACCCAAAATCCTATTTTATCACATTAGGAAAACTATACCCCGAAACAATGTAGGTCTCTATAAAAAGATATTGCATAAAACAGCTCATATGTAAAACCCTGCTTCATGTAAACAAACCATTTTCATAATAATATACTTTTCTAGTAGTGCCATTGGGTAATCATAAATAGAAAATTGCCATTTTAAAAAATAAGGGCCTCCCCCTGGGATTGTAGGATTCACTGTGCACACAAACAAACCAAACAAACTATACTTCTTAGGTCACATGAGCCAATTAACAGAAAGAGTTGGGTCTCTTGCTTCAGCACTTCTTCCTGTTACAGTTAGTGTTTCTGATCAGGTGATCTCTGAGGCAGCACACAGACCATCATGAAATGGGGGTTCAAGGCAAGAGATATAAAAGTGCAATATGTAGTTAAATATATATTCCAGTTTGGTAAGATTCTTCAATATGCCACTTAATATGATATAAACTGTCAGGTATTCATTTTGGGGGTATAGTTTTCCTTTAATTAAGCTATATAAATTATTTGAATCTTGTTTCCTTCAGTCTGGGAATTCATAATTATAACAAGCAGGCAGGAGCCATTTTGTGGATATTGTTATTAAGACAAGCCTTGAATCATCTCAGAATCTTGTTTGTGCACCAGAATGGGGGACCCGATGTCCATTCCAATGCCCTGGCTACACAATTAAACGGTGAAGAGAACAGGGGGAATGTGTGGAGAGCAGTGACATCTAGGAAGTGCTGAATGGAAAGTGAAAGTAAATGTCTGCCCCGCCTCTATGCCTAAGGCATAAAGGAGGGGCAGACAATATTTGATTGACAGCTGAGATTTTTAAATGCACTTACAACAGCTATGAATGCTTTAATAAAAAACAGAAATTGGATTTCACGAATTTAATGAAATTAATGGAATTTGAAAAGGACTTTTATTATAAAGATTTTTGTGTCTGGGTGACAGGTCCACTTTAATGCAAGCCTTTTTTTCATCTGGCAGTAAGTAGGCCTGTGTGACTGTGTACTATTAGGGCGTGATTTATCGAGGTTCAAATTTAAATTTTTACCACGATTGAAATGTATTTGTATAAAAACGAACAAATGCAAATTATATTTTGGAAAACTTGATTGCCTGATATTTATTTAGGGAAAAAACCCTCGAAAAGGGTAAAGAAATTGGCATCTAAAAGCTGGCGAGTTCATGCAGAAGTCAATGGGTGGTGTCCTAGGCAAAAATCAAGGCATTTTTAAATACAATTTTTAATAAATAAACTGTGTAATATCCTGGAACAGTTATGCTCTTTTATTGCTAGTGTCAAGACTTTCCAATATTATGTATTTCCAAATGATGTAGAGTTGGGGGCACATTATCCTTTATAATAAATGAGTGATACTCAGAGTTCCCTGTAGAACTCAGCCTGCAGCATTTTTCCTTTATATGGGAACAAAAGTCCTCAGTAACTTCTAATATCCTTATAATTTACAATAGGGCATATATTATCCCTTATAATACATGATGCTCAGAGTTCCCTGTATAACTCAGTATGTAGACTTGTGTCTTTATATGGTCACAGAACCCCTCAGTGATTTCTAATAAACATATAATTTATCCCTTATAATAGATGAGTGATATTCAACTACCTGCCCCATATAACTTTGCCTATGTGCTTGTAGCTTAATTTGATCAAGTGATTCAGCACTTTCTACTAATGCTATGGCACGTATTTATATATATATATATCTATATATATATATATATACAGCCACCTTACATAGAAATTATTTTGAAGGCACTTGCTTTAAGACAATCTCTCCCAGCTCTGTCAATGTCAGATTTAAATGTGCAACTTGTCTTCCCCAGCTAGACTTAAGGCTTTTTTCAGAGAACAAATGTCAACATTGCTAGGGAATGCTGTTGCCAGGATTTCATGTTTAGTTGATCTAGTCTGTCATCATATTGTCCATGCTCAGGTTGAGAATCACAATTCCACAATGTTAATCAAGAGCTCTTAATGAAATCTTTAGTAGCGAGAAGAAATTGTAAGAAGCGCTGAAATTACATTTGCACTGTAGTAATGCTGCATAGCCACATATTGCTTTGTTTGGACGTGCTGGGAGATTTATTAAAACTGCCTCTTCAAAACTATGAAATAATTCATCTTTACATTGTGAGAAAACACTTTTTAGGCATTTGCAAAGGGTTTATCAAAGCCAGTAAAAGTGAATACACTTATATACAAATTCATTATTTTATTTTTTTCTGCGGCAGGAGTGGATCAAGGATTGTAAAATCATGAGGAAATTGCCATGAAAAGAATGATCCCAATGATCCAAATGAGATGACTTCATACATTTGCATGTCATGGTTTTTTTCGTCTGAATAAGGAAATAACTAGGGGCAAATACATTTCAGTGAATCAATCCATTATCTGGGTCAATGGGTATGATACAAACTAAAATAACAGGTTCTTATGGAAATCATAAACTGACTGTGAATTTTTTAGTTCTCCTTTGCATTCCTGAGAAATCAGTGACGCCATGAAGATGGTAGCCATAAAGATTAAAAATACTAAAAGTGGTTCCCAAATAATAAAGCTGGCCCCCTATGGGTACTGGGGATGGTGTCTTTCTTTCTTTCTTTCTTTCTTTCTTTCTTTCTTTCTTTCTTTCTTTCTTTCTTTCTTTCTTTCTTTCTTTCTTTCTTTCTTTCTTTCTTTCTTTCTTTCTTTCCTCTGTAAGTCTATAATACACACACTGTAAATTATATCCATATATACTTAGTGATGTCATCAGTAATAGGTGCTTTGTGATGTAATTTGTGTCACAGAACTCATTAAAACTTGTGTATTTTAAAAGATAATGTACCCCCAGTTGTAAAATATGATCATATTAGCCAAACAAGCCAAACAGTAAATTATATACTTATAAATATACTTATAAATGGTACATTTTGATACCAGAAAGCCTTTTATAAAAGACAAACATGCTATAGTTATAGTGAATAATGTGCTGCCTACTGCAATGCATGGTGATAGAAGTACTTTAAGATCTTTATAAATAACACTAGAGAGTACATTAGCCATTATATAATGAATAGGGCCACAAAAACAGTTAAGCAGGACAAGGAAAAAAGCAAATGTTCTTTTTGTTATCTAAGTATTAAGAAATATTTTGTGTGGGAGTATGTGTATGTCAAAATATATATTATCTATTGCAGGAGGAAATATTAACACCAGGAACTGGCTGTAAAGGAAGAAGGAAAAGTGATCAGGACTTGGAAATCATTCATCACTAAGCATTGACACAGAGGAACCTATTGATGTAGGGAGAATACCGACACTGACAACTTGTACTGGGAAATTTTGGACTTCAGATGGCTGTTCTGTTCCACCTTAGTGCGTTAGTCCACCTGTGACAAGCAGTATCACCGGCAGTAGAGTGACCCAATTGGCTAAGAGAGATTCACTACCCTCCTAACCAGGGCCACTCCTGGCATGAGGCAAGGTGAGAATGGTGTGGCCAGTTACAAGGGGTGGAAAAATGCTGTCTCTTGTAACTTTTAGAGCTGAACTTCCAGGTTTTAGCCCGGAAGTTCGCCTCCACTAGTGCAGAGAGCACTATTGCAATGTACTAGCGATGCTGCCCCATTAGACTCGCTCCAATGCTAATTTTTAAGCGTGGAGTGAGAGAGATGGGGGGCGGCATCTGGGCTGCTGCCTCAAGCGGCAGCAGCCCCGGGATCGCCACTGCTCCTAACAGCCTGTCTTTGGAGATACTTGTCATGGGCTATTCCTAGTACTAATGAGCAAATTTTTTTAGCCAGGCATGGATTTGCTGCAAATTTCTGCATTCATCATCTGCTTATTTTTTCACAAAACTGAGGCAAAAATTTTGCTGCAAATAAAAAAAGTCGCCAAGACAAAACTGTTGCAGAGACAAAAAATTTGCCATAAGAAAAAACTGCCACTGGCTTTAATGAATTTGGACAAAAAGTCGCAGAGACAAAAAAGTTGCCACAATAAAAACACCCATTAACTTTAATGCATTTGGAGTGAGAAAAAATCGTGGCACGTATATTTCACCATTTCGTGATTTTTTTCGCAGTTTCACAAAATTTTCTGAAAAGCAAAATGGGACAGATTCGCTCATCACGATTTCCTAGTATATTGTATCTGTCATGGGCTTGTTTACTATTCCTAGTATACAAGATATGCTTTATTTCATGTAGCTGATTCAGTGCCATGTGTTACAGGATATAAAGAGTTAAATTATACTGTGATTTTGGTAGTAATCTTGTTATACACCTTAGAGGCTTTGGTGCCATTCTGTCTGCTAAAATCAATGCCTTTCCTCATCCCCCTACTGTAAATTTCCTGTTATACCCAGTCTGTTTGTTGCTTCCCCCATAGAGCCCGGAATGGGAATTAGAACATATGAAATAAAACCTTCTTTCTGAGGCGAGGGGTGAGGGAAGTCAATAGATTAGGTAGTATATTCCAAGGAAGTTGTCAGGGACTGTGTAGTTATTTGGGAGTCACTAGATGAAGAACCACCTGGCACCATGGGTCTAACCTGTTATTGGAATCCACCCTACGCAAAGCAACCATATTCTTTTATGGAAGGGAGTGCCTTTGCAGAACTATAGGTTCCATGCAAGATGCTGCCACTTTGCAGAGTGATTTTACTAAATTGGAAAACTGGGCAGCAAACTGGAAAATGAGGTTAAATAAATGAGGTTAAATAAATGCAAGGTGCACTAAATGGCAGTGTGCTGAGAGTTTCCTTAACTGAGAATGATCTAAGGGTTTTTGTAGCCACTAAAAGCAAATAAAGTACTGTGTTGCTTAAAAAGGGCATAAATTCAAGGGAAGAAAACATGTTGGTAAGGCCTCACCTGGAGTATGCGGTGGAGTTGTGGGCTCCAGTCCTTAAGAGGAATATAAATGAGCTGAAGAGAGTGCAGAGACGTTCAACTAAATTGTTTAGAGGGATGGAAGACTTAAATTATGAGGGTAGACTGTCAAGGTTGAGGTTGTTTTCTCTGGAAAAAAAGGCTTGAGAGGGAGCATATTTACACTTTACAAGTACATTAGAGGACATTATAGACAAATAGCAGGAGACCTTTTTACACATAAAGAGGATCACCACACCAGAGACCACCTTTGAGGAAGAGAACTTTCATTTGAAACTGCATAGGTGGTTTTTCACAGCGAGGGCAGTGAGGTTGTGGGATGCCCAGCCAGATGATGTTGTGATGGCTGATTCTGTTAATGCCTTTAAGTTTTCAGTTCTAGTGTATGAGTATACATAGTTTATGTGAGTGTACGGAGGGGTCAGTGTGTGTATGTATGGATGCTTGGTTTCATTTGGAGGGGTTGAACTTGATGGATTTTTGTCTTTTTTCAACCCGATCTATCTACAGTATGTAACTATACACTATCTATTGGACATTCTAGGTAAATCCTGCCAGTTGGTGGCGCAAACTTATGAAAGTATGTCTTAAAAATGCACCAACATCTTGTGCTGACTTATGATTAAAATGACTAGAAGATCATATCCCTGATCTCTAGGTCCTCTTGCCTGATAAATATACCATTTTATGGCTTATGGATCAAAAAGGCCTGCTACAATACTGTCCAAGGAAGCAAAGTTCATTTGAAGACCTTGGCTAGGCGGAGAGACCTAGAGTTCCACCATTGTGTCAATATGTGGATCATCTCCTTGTCAAGTACATGATGCATGAAGCTTAAAACCCCTTATCAAAAAGGTGCAAGGCATTCTGGATAATAGTTCCCATGCCTTTATTTAGGCTTCAACAAAAATCTTCCTAGGATTTAATCAGCATTGGGATTAAAAAGGTATTTTGCAGTAAACATTTCCATTTAGATTGAGACAAAATATTGGTTCAACAAACGGACCACATTTACTGTAACTCAGTAATACCGAGTGACCTTACAGAACCTTTTCAGTTTAATGAAACTTGATAAGAGCATTTGATTCAGGAAATTGTCTATCAGGGGCACATTGTCTTTTAAAAATAAATAAAAATAAATGGATGGGAAGGAGGAAGATATTTTTATTGTTCTGCATTTATTCTGTTTTTTGTAAGCAGTTCACACCTTTTATTAACATTACTGAAAAGCTGTAAAACCTGTCATCTGTGTGAAAAAAAACGACTTTGCAGTGAGAAGCATTTAAGAAAAGCCTTAGTAATAATTGTAGGCAACTTGATGGTTTTAATGAGCCACTGAACCTTATAGCTACATTGGCTTTACAATAGAGACAATAGTAGGTCTGAAAACTGCTGCTTTAGCTCCTGTTATAAGTGTATATTTATTTAATTATAATTATTAATAATAATCATGTATCAGTGGATCCAGAGAAGATTATTGGAGAGAGAAAGTGCAATGACCATCAACAGGTAAGTCAGAATCTGCTTTCATTAAATCACGTTGAAATGGGCATATGAAAAGTCATCTATAACACTAAAGGTTAACTTAAAGGGATGCTTCCTCCTTTAGTACCCAAAGCTATAACCTTTTCTTTTATCTATTGTTTTAAAAGGCTGTTGTACAGTTTTACTCTCCTTCCACGGGTAAATATCTTCTCCAAATCTGAAGATCCCTATCTGGAACTCATGTAAATATAAAAACATGTGTAACTGGTAACTGAAGTGCTTGCTGTCTCCTTGTCACATTATTTGTCTTCAACCTAAATTCCTTTCTTTTCTCGTCTCTCCTGTCACTGCATGTAGTATTTCCTTCTTACACTGAGGCTTATTGTTTAAAATTACAATGAAAGCATGGCCAAGGTAAATTAAAAAAATTATTCCAATAAAATTGATTCTTGTAGATAAAAATGAATATGTTACAAGGCAGCACCATTGGCCTAACTCTGGGCTGTGCTACTGAGTTTTGATCCCCCTACCCTAAAATTGTTATGACCAAAGCCTTCCCTAGAGCTATAGACACTTAAGAGAAAATATTTGGTAAACTTATGCAACTTTATAGTGGCTGGAGATTTGCGCATTATAATCTTCATGAGTTGTAAGAATTTCTTTTAGTTCATAGTGGAGAACTCTGAGCTGGAGAAGAAGCTAGTTTTTTTGGACACGATGTAGCTTTTGATTTAAATTTAATGATTAAGCACTGCATGTGCTCTAGATACAGGGAGAATGTGTTAGGTGGCTTAATAGTTAGAGAAAGCTACTTCCCATTTATATTTAGGAGCAGCCTAATCTTATGTACTAAATTATACTGAAATAATAATTTCCCCTAATAATGCATTTGCCTGGTGCACAGATGGTGCAAGAGTACCCAGCCTGACTAAAGATTAATACTGAGAAACATAAAAAAGCTATGGCTGATGTTAAGCTTCCACCACTATTATTAAGTAAAGGCATTTGCTCTCAAGTACATTGGAGCCCAAATACAGAGTAGAACCATCAACATAGATTATATACAGTGAAGCTGCTATTCCCTAAAACCAACCTGCTTGGCTCCTAGCCAATAGAGTAAAGGTAATGGGAGGTATAGCCCATTTACCTCCAGCCATGAAATTGCTTGTTCAGCAACAACAACAACACGTGATTTTATGGAATAATTATATTGTTAATAATGAGCGCTGATCAATCGCATATGTACTCAACTGAACTTTTCATAATACTGTAGGCTCAAAAATCTTTTAAACAAAGCAATGCTATCAATTGTATTTAATATGTGCACATTATCAGTATTTTAGTTGCATCTCTTATTTAACACAAAATATAATTAGGTATGCATAGACAATAAGTCTTCTTGAGGCCAGCCGGATTTATTGAAGGATCATTTTAAAGTATATTTGTTTAGTTACGGCAATCTGAAGTCTAATTTTCTCCTCTTAAAAGATATATGTACTTTTCCTGAACTAAATCAGAAAAGTATGATGAAATGCACATTTCCCTCAGGTAATCCAGCAATACATATACACTCTTCTGAAACAGAGAGAACCTGGAATGTTTTTTCGCGCTGGATCAAATTTAAAGCTATCAGACACCATGGCAGCAATGGAGAGAAGACAATTCAGATAGTTTTTTTTTTTAGTTATTTCCAAGGTGAATATGGAAATACTGTATAAAATTGTAATAAAGGGATGCCAAGCTTGCTTGGCCAAAGGTATGATGGGCTAAGATAAAAAGGGGTAAGGTAGTATCAGGTGCAAAGTTGGTACCAAATCTTGTAATTTATAGCAACTACTTTGCCTATAAACATGTTTAAATGGAGTATACTCATTGGTAGTTATGGGTTACTAGGCCTGAAGCAAACTTTGTTGACTGAGATACATAAATAGTATGGATGGGCGAATAAATTCGACAGGCACTAATTTGATAATTTCCGTGTTTCGCAGGCAGTGCATAAATTCGCTAAAATAATCCAAATTGTCGTGTTTCGTATCTACCGATACGTAGTCATAGGTAAGGCCTATGACTACGTATCAGTGAATACATAATGTGTCAGGGAACAGATGTTTTTAATATGTTGGAAATAAAAATTTACTTCTTATAAGTCAACGGGTGAATGGAGTGCTCGTCTAATTGCTTCTACTGATTGATACTCACCTACAGCTACGGGCTTGGGGCGACGCACCCGGGCCACCCGACTGATCTGGTGAGTTTGTTCTTGCAAATTACCCTTGATACTATTTCAGGCTTCAGTGAACCAAGGAGCGGGACTCAAGGTTTATACACCCGGGTCACCAGGCTAGAGATGCAGTAGGCACTCTAAGTTTTTTTGGTGTTTAAGTTTGTGGTAATCACTTTTGTTAATGTTAATTTAAAGTGAAAGGAACCGGATTTGGCACCATACAATTTTGTGCATAAATCAATTGAGACATTTTTTTCCCTAGGCTACCAAAATGCCTTTCCCTTTAAACAAAACAGAGATTGTTTGTCCATATATTGCAATATATTTAAGCTGGCCAACTATGTCAAAGTCACCTGAAACATGTTGTGCCTTACACAATAAAGAATAACTAAATTAGGTATTCAGTTCTCCAGGGTGTAATTTATTTGCCTTTCCAGTTACATCTCCAAACACTCACAGTTTGGAATCCACTGATCAAGGGTCATTATAGTGATAAACTATGTATTTAGAGGAAATATGTTTTTACAGCATTTTTATTCGCTGGTACTCATGTTTGACAGAAGTCTCAACAACATTTCACCATTTTTGGAAAAAATATGGTCATGGTTTTATTGCTACATTAGTGTTTTGGAAAAGGTTACCTCACAAGAGGTATTATGGCTGCCCCCCATTCATATCTATAAACGCAATATGTAAATAAATGAATAAAGAATGAAGCAAAATGAAACACGTCAACATGTTTTACAGATAAAGCTAATATTAGAGGCAGTTTACGTATGATGTAGCCTGTGGTATTGTTGTTATTATGTAACCCATTATATAATGGGTGTTAATCATCCACAGTTTGGATGCCATTACTACTTTCTAGCAGGACAAATAAAAAAACACTGAGAAGGTTTAATGTACTGATAGATTGAATTGACGACAGAAGTGCTCATGTTCTTATATTGGAGTGATATTACACCACTTGATCAAGACCAAAGGCTTATTGGTTGCTCTTGGTAAATTAACTGGTTCTGGTTAACTGTTATGTTAGTAAATTAACCCCAAAAATGTTTTAGTCCCTTCAAGTGGAAATTAAGAAGACCCCTGACCCCTAGATCATTAAAGGAGATGACCAGTGACCTGTAAATATAGGTGCTTACCTGATACCCCAGCAGAAAACTGCACCTGCCTGCACTTCTGTTGAGCAGCACATCACAATCTTCTTTACTTCTTCCTTCTTCTAGATCAGTGTGCATTCACTCAAAAAGTGAACACTAAGCAAAAGGCTGGCATTTCTACTCTACTGCATATGCGTCAGCCCAGTACAAAGGAAGAGTGAAGAAGCAGAAGAAGATTATTTCTATGCGGTGCTCCTACAGAAGTACCCTGAGCTGATGCAGTTTTCTGCTAACAGCAGCAACAGGGTATCAGATCTGTGAAAAAAATGTGTAGGTTAGTAAATACCCCTTTATTTTCACTTAAAAGGCTTACTGGTACTAAATGGAGCACCTTGCCCCCTCCCTAGCCACTGTTAGGGTAGGACTACATGGACATTTTCGGTGCAATCCGACGCACTGCAAAACAAAACTCCGGCGTCAAATCGCATGTGACAGAAATAAGGTAAGTATTGGAAATGTTGCTGCATGATGCTGAAAGGTTACTATAAAAAGCCTAGAACACATCAGTATTAATATGCTTTGCACACATTTCTTTCACTTAAGAAAATACATCACAAGAGATTCAATGTTGGTGTTTCTTTTATTCTGACATTTGCTTATTGCATTGTCTTCTGTATATTGCTATGACCTTTATGATGTTGCATGGCTGTCTGTCAGCAGGAGCAGTTCTGCAGCACACCCTCAGTTCCCTGATAGCTGAAAGTGGGAAATGGAAAATGTTAATATTAATAGACAAATAAACAGGAAACATCCCCCAGAACTTACCAATATGCTAATTATTTAAGCGAGCTAACAGCCTGTTATTATCAGTAGTTCCAACCAATACCATATAGATATTGGATCTATTATCCATATTGCTTTGGTCATGGACATATTCATAATGTGGAGGCTACAAAAACTATTACATTAATCCAATTTTCGTTGGTACCCTCTCCCCAGTAAAGCAAAATAATAATATTCTGCCCCTGACCAAGGGAAGTCCTCCACCATCTTTTTCATTCTTTGACTTATTGGGAGGTACTTAACAAATAGGATACCCTCATCTAATAATTTAAGCTATTAATTTTTCATTAAACATTATGGGAAACCAATAGAATGGTTTTGTTATCCAAATGAATTCATGGTTGCTTACCTAATTGCAAGTATAAGATATTTTATTGTTATAGACATTAATTAGACCAACCTAAATGAAGAATTGTTTGTCCAAATAGGACACTATGGAAAATAACATTGCTGTCTTTTGGAGCTTTCTGGATAAAGGGTCCCAGATAACAGTTCCCATACTTGCATTCAGACTCACCAAGAAGAAGTCAGAGTGTTTATTTTTTGTTCCCATGCATGAGTGGATGAATGGTATGAGCAGGGCCGCCATCAGAAATCGCAGGGCCCCATACGAAAACATTTCCTGGGCCCCCTGGGCTGCGCCCACCGCAAGCCCCACCTACAGGTCCGCCCTCCCCACCCCACAGGTCCACCCCCCACCACACACTAAAAAAAAACAAACATTGGTAGTTCCCACATGTTAATAAAAAAATATTGGAGGTCAGGGCCCCCCCATTAAAAAAAAACATTTGTGGTCGGGCCCCCCCATTAAAAAAACATTTGTGGTCAGGGCCCCTCATTAAAAAATATTGGTGGCTAGGACCCCACATAGGGAGAAAAATTGGTGGCTAGGGCCCCCCCACGTTATAAGAAAATTGGTGGCCAGGGCCCCCCATAAACGTCCATGTAAAAAAACTTGCTCACATTTGGTGCACAGGGCCCCACCACACAACAGGGACCACAAAGGGTTACCTTTAGGGGGGCCCAGCCATGTTACACTTACTTTATTAGTGTGGCCCACCTGCTGTCAGTGAGCTGCCAACCACAGAAGGGAGGAGGGGAGCACAGGTGGCTGCATCTTCTTCCAGTGACAGCATTTTCTTCCCATATTGGTCAAGTCCTGATAAAGCTGCATGGTGATTGGATGAGCTGGAGGAGAAGTTCAAACCTCAGCTATCCAATCCCTGAGCAGCTCAACCAGGACTTAAACTCAGTGACCAATAAGTGGAAGTAATGGACAGAAGATTCCTCCCCTTGTGCTCCTGCCCTGCCTTTGCGAAGTCAACAGCTCTCAGAAAGCAGGGGGGCCCGTTAATCAAGAAAGTGCAACGTGGCTGGGCCCCCTTACCCCCGGGGCCCCCTACAACTCTCCCCCCTGTCCCCCCCTGATGGCTGCCCTGGGTATGAGCAAGCATGACATCATCAGCATAGCAAATGCTACTCACTAATATAATTCTAAGTTACATTCATGTGGTGTCCTGAAGATAAAAGGTCAATATTAACTTTTGGTTTACGGGTTTACTCCCTCTCTCTCAGGGGTCATCAAACTATATGGAAGATATGGAAGATACTATAAATATGGCTCCAATCAGTCCTCACTTTGCTACTCTTCATAATGCCTTTCTGCTGCTCAATGATTTGAAGGGCCAGATTCAAATCAATTAGCAAACGTTTTTTAATAGTCATATCAAAACTTATGGGCGAGATTTCATTTTAATTCTAATTCAGTTCTAGTTTTTTTCCCTATAGAGTTTTGTGAGATAAGTTTTTCTTACCACATTGCATCTGGCTCTATGGAAAATCTGTAATTGAATCAGGAGAAACATTGATGGAAATTGAGTCTGGCCAACAGCTGGATGAGAAAAACTGATCTTGTGGTATTTCACATGAAGGGCCAGATTCTATTAGGGCACAAACACATGCTCAGATTCGGGGGGAGATTAGTCGCCCATCGACAAATCTCCTCTTCTTCGGGCGACTCATCTCCCGAACTGCCCTTCCCGCTGGCTAGAATGTAAATCGCTGGCGTGATGGCACTTGGAGTGCTTTGTTTTCCGAAGTCACCCAAAGTTTCCTTGTGAGGCAACTTTGGGTGACTTCAGAAAACGAAGTTGCATTAAGAAGAGACGATTAATCTGCCCGAATCTGAGCGTGTCTCTGCCCTTACATGAGAAACACTCATCTCATTATTCAATCCCAGATTGTCACATGAACCTCTGTTGAAATCTATGGGAAACACTGGAACTAGAAAGTTTTTTTATTCGTAAACAGAATCTCATCTATAACTTTTCATGTGTTAAACGATAAAATATTGTTTTCTCATTGATATGAATCTGGCCTGAAAACACCACTAATAGGACAAAAGTTTTTCTAATTGAATTGAATTTGGTCTGTAATGTGGGTGAAAGGACTGAAACACCTTGTTTACTTGGGTCAGAAATACAATGCATTTGCTCTCTGCCTGCTATAGAATTACTGTATAGCCTGGAAAGCACTAAAACATGAATCCCTTTAAAAATGCTATTCTTCGGGCTTTCTTTATTTTGACAATTCCTCTGAAAGCTGTCGTTTTTGCTTTAACATACTTGGCTCAATATGCTTGCTATTGCTATTCGCCTTTTTGAGGTGTAAGGGTTTAGTTCAGAGGCATAACTGGCTCGGCCACTTTTCTCTCACCTCAGGGTGTTTGCGGCCACTGCACTTGCATTGGTTTGACATAAAGGGAAGAGTCTGTAGTGAAGGCGTGTATTTATTCGAATGTACTGCAGCGTGACAAAGTGTCGCCATTCCACGTTATGGAAACCCTCGGAGGACGAGCAACTCTTGAGTATGAAGGCAACAGATGGCTGGAGAAGAAGAAAGTGTTTCATTAAGTAAATATTTTTATTTGCTCTTTTGCATAGCGCTTTAAATAAAATGTTTCATTGAATAAATATTTGTATTTGTTTTTTTTTTGCATAGCGCTTTAAAGAAAATGTTTCATTATATAGCCGCATTGTGCTATGGTAAACTGCATTTGTGGGGAGATAAAGATCATAATATTTTCATATACCCCATGCTGCTAAGCCTTAAGTTGGCCATAGATGCAACGATCCGATCGTACAAACCGTGGATTCATACGATTTTTGGACCGTGTGTGGAGAGTCCCGTCATTTTTCGTCTGGCGGAGATCGGTTGTTTGGTCGATCGGACAGGTTAGAAAATTTCTGTCGCCTGCGATTGCTGTCAAAGGTAGTACATTGGCTAATCTGTTCTTTTACTACTTAATTTGATTGGAATGGTAAGACTTTGATCTGAATGGTTAGTGGCTGGTCGGGATATTGGAAAGTCCGATCGTACGTTGATTCGTACGATCGGATCTTTGCGTCTATGGCCAGCTTTAGCAACCAATAGCAATCAGAAAAAAGAGCTTTTTGGTTGCTGTGGGTTACTTGATGTAAACTCCCCCCCCCCGGAAACAAAAAACAGATGCAAAACTTCCCTCTAGTTCTAGCAACCCATAGCAACCAAATAGAAGAAAGCATTTAAATATCTAATTATTGAAAGTAAACAATGACCTGTTGCTATTGGTTACTAGACATATTACCAATGCAGGGTACAGAGTACAGAAGAATAACCCTGCTTACATTTAATAACTGCTAAAAACATGAACCATGCACCAGCTGTCTAAGAAGACCCAGACTGTTGGAGGACCCCAGAGTATAGAGGACACAGTTATGCTCCCATTGATAACAAATATGTTTTGGATAAGTGTCATTTTACATTTTTTTTTTGGGGGGGGCATCATTGGCTGTCTATTGAGCCACAGTAACTTCTAGTGTTGACACTGTTCAGAGAGTAACTGTAGTTTAAATTTTTAGGACATTACCCCCATGTAAGAGTTTCAACAATACCTGCTTTTGAATATCAACTAAGGTCTCTTTTAGGCTTCTATTTGAGGTGGACATACAGCATGATTAGAAAAGACTGAAATAGAATAAAGTCACATTTAGATCCAAAAATTTACATACAGCTTATAAACAACTATACCTAAAATCTTTTGGGATATTTTCAACTTGACTTTTCATAGGTCATAGGAGCTGCCAGTAAAAAGATGAAAGCTCCTCAATGGAGCTGCTGGTTCACATCTCTGAATTTCTGTGCAGCTATACAGAAAGACATGTGCACTCTGATCCTAAAGACATATTTTAAAGGATCACACCAACCTATAGAAGTCCAGGTCTCCTTCACTATGTCATCTTTCAGTTCCTACTTACAGAGAAAATTGTGTAATTTTGTTTTCATGATATGACACTGTAATCAAACAGGAGGGCGGCCATACTGCTATTTAGTCGTCCTGTGATAGAAAAACTATTTTTCAAGCTTCCAACTCCAGTTGCAGGAACAAAGAACATGGAGCCAGATGTACACAGATCAGGTGGGATTCTCAGTGGAGGACTGTTTGGCATTTGAATGCAACTTTGGGTCCTGGAGAGCTGGGGAAAGTTTTACAGATTATTGCTTTAAACGACAATGCATTTTACTATACTATATGCATGCAGTTGCTTTAAACTCCATGCATATAGTATAGTAAAATCATAAAATGTTAGTATTGTACACATCTGTCTAGATTGTCTTTGAACTCCAGTGACATAGAAATCCTCTGGACACTGAAGGGTTACACCACTTTACTACAAAACACTGAGCAGCCTGGTAATATTGCAATAATTCCGCATTCCTGACATTCTCTAAACAAAAACCTCACAAACGTCACATTTTACTGAACAAACCTGAAAATAAGTACAAAGCCTCCGTGCAAGCCTGGTGCCTACATTAAAGTATTCCACCTTCCCTTGCAAAATAATGGATGCTCTCAATGATTGTGGCATCTCTCCTTTATCATTCATATGACTAAACAGACAATCAATTCAGCAGCAATGTACGGGAATGAACAAATAAGCTATGAACGACGAAACGAGAAAATACAGACCAACCCCCCTTCTTCCCTTTTAATGTCTTATACCGACAGGGACAAGACCAGTTAAAAGAGGTTAATGAATTGCAAAGATCCTTTAGAAAGTGATTGACTGGTATTGGAGCCCACTCAAATCAGTCATAAATATTTACTTTTATTAACCGCAGTAGGTAGCTTGTTATTTCCAATTGATTTTTTTTCAAAGCTGGCAACCCCCCCCCCCTCACCTACTGTGACTATTACCAAGCGTTCCCTTTCTGTCAATATCTTCAAGCTGGAAATTGTTCGCTAACATACAAAATTATAATAGAGTCTTATTAAAATGTGTCTTGTAAGAACTGTTTACAAACCTCATGAAAGCCAACGCTATCATAGGTTCACCAATTCAGGATGGCTAATTATTATAATATCTTTCAATTGACATTTTGTTGGCATCGGATCTCGATTAAAGGAGAAAATAAGTGCTTTCAGTTCAGCTCTAAGTAAATAATAGCTCTCTAATTTAAGGGGGAATTGTTTGTGGCAATATTTTCATATTGGGGGTGAGACCCAATGATAAAAAGGGAATACTTGGGGATGATTCACATTCTTTTTAGTCAGCAGTTTTGCAGTTCTCAGAAAGTGAATGGCTTGACTGTAATAGCAGTGAAGTTACAACCTGTGACCATGGTTTTAGGTAGTTTGGAATTTAAGTAGTGACAATTCTATTTTATATGACAGCTTTGTGTCCAGAAGCAAAGACATTTTTTTAAATGCAGATGAGCTGAAGGCAAAAGTGAATGTGATGTTATATTTGGTAAAATCCATGCTTTATGGTGATTCTTATAAAGATGTAATTACAAGAAACCAGCATATACCAAAGTTTTGTACAATAAATGGACCAATATCGTACACATACAAAAATACAACAGAGCCTTGCCGAAAAGAGCTTTCACTTATGTGAGTTTATCAGGTTTTTTATTGTATGTTTTAAGGTTGCCCCAAATTCAGCAATAACTGTAGACTGGAATGAGCCCAAATCCCAGCACGTTTTGAGTGCCTAGCCAAACACCTAAAATCATGTGACTTTCAAAGGTAAATACACCTTTTTTATGAGCACATTCAGTTAGGCTTATGTAAAAAATATGCAAACAGTATCTGAACTTCCAGTTAATAAACATAAATGAATATATATATATATGCAGACATACACACTTCAACAGATTGAAAGAGAACCATAATAGTTTGTCTGTGACTTGTAGGAACCATTTGCCAAATTACTTTTTCCTACTCTCCAAGGGCCTCCTCCCAATCTCCACCACTATGGATATAATCCCAATATCTTGGTCTGACCAATTTTCAGCAACTTCTCCTCGACACCTTGGAGAGCAACCCACTGGCGCCTAAACTAGGCCCTTCTGCGCTGACATCTCAGAAGCTCTGACAGAATACTTCAGACTGAAAAAGCTCTCAGTGCACAATGTCTCTAGCCTCTGGGAAAACTCACAAGGCTGTCATTATGGGGTATTTCATTGCTATAGCCACTCACAGGAAAAAATAAAAAAACCCAAACTAAACTGAAACTGGAGGAGAAATTGTAACTCCTTGAAGCCTGTTCACAGAGACATCCCTTCTTACCACTATGGGGAATAATCGAAAAGGTTCGGAAAAACTTAAACTTGTTCAAATCCCAGGACATAGAGATGGCACTCCACTGAACCAAACAAAAATACTATGGGGGCAAATTTATTAAAGGGCGAAGTGACTAACATGGGCAAAACTTCGCTAGCGAAGAAGATAGACTCTAGTGGTACTTCACTCCCTCACGCCTGACGAATTTGCTCTCTTCACTAAGATGCGGATTTTACTGAACATTACCTCTTGCACCAGACTTGCCATGGCTACCTCAAACCAGGCGAAGTGCAATAGGAGTTCCTCAAAAAATAGTTAAAAATTGAAAAGTCCCAAAAAAAGCTAGCGTCTTTTCCTTTTTCAGGCTAATAGGCTGCAAAAGAGCGTAAATTTTTTTGGGGTAACCGGCTTTCCCCCTACATTTCCTAATATATGGGACATAAACTAAACACTGGGCTCAGGTGTAGGGCAATATAAAAACTTTATTTTATTTTATTAAGGTTTCCTGAGCTTGTGTAGTGTAATGTATTTGCTGCAACATATATGTCCATTGAACTTTAACTTCCCACCATATGCAAATTAGGCAACGCTAGCGTAACTTTGCTTCACTTGGCGCAGTAACACTAGGCAACTTCGCCTGTGTTCGGCACCCTGGACGCAACTTTGGGTTTTAGTGAATTATCGTTGTCCTGGAGAATTTACGCCTGGCGAAGTGTGCTGTGAGCGAAGCCATCGCTGGAGAATTTTCGGAGGTAAGTGAATTTGCCCCTATGAGAGAGGTAAGAAACCACATTCCCTTCTCACAAAAAAATGAAGGAACAAAAAGCCCAGTCAGCAATAACATTGATTGATGTTGGTAGATGGAAGGTGGACTACTCGCCAAAAATAATAGCAGAGACCTTTCAAAAGTATTACAGAGAACTCTACAACCTCTCTACACCTACAAATACCAATCCAGCTGGAAACCCAACCCAACGGCAAAAGTTCTTCTTGCAAAATATCCATGTAAAGCTCTCCTCAATAGACCTTGAATCCCTGGACAAAGCTATCATTGAAGATGAAGTAAAGGACACAGTCAAATCCTTACCCTCCTCGAAAGCACCGGGCCTCAATGGGTTCCTGTATTCATATTACAAAACATTCTCCAACATTCTGATCACACACATTGTCAAGCTCTTCAACTCTTTTCTAAACAATAACCCAATACCCAATAGCATACTATCCTCCTACATAACATTTATACATAAAGAGGGCACGGATCCAACCCAATGTGGGAGTTACAGACCAATTGCTCTTTTGAACATGGACTTCTAAGTGCTCACTAAAATACTGGCCAACAGACTGGGCAGACTTCTGCCTGGTCTTATTAACACTGATCAAGTGGGTTTTGTATACAGAAGACAGGCAGGTGACAATACTCGCCGAGCAATTGATCTGATCGAAGCCATAAACAAGACAAATACTGTCACGAATCGGCACCCAGAATCTAGAACCAATGCTAAGCTCCCTGGTCTCAGCTCTTGCTTCCGCCTTTAAAGGAAAACTATACCCCCAAAATGAACACTTAAGCAACAGATAGTTCATATCATATTAAGTGGCATATTAAAGAATCTTATCAAACTGGAATATATATTTAAGTAAATATTGCCCTTTTACATCTCTTGCCTTGAGCCACCATTTCGTGATGTCTGTGTGCTGCCTCAGAGATCACCTGACCAGAAATACTTCAACTCTAACTGTAACAGGAAGAAGTGTGGAAGCAAAAGACAAAATTCTGTCTGTTAATTGGCTCATGTGACCTAACATGTATGGTTTGTTGGTATGTTTGTGAGTACAGTGAATCCTACGATCCCAGGGGGCGGCCCTTATTTTTTAAAATGGCAATTTTCTATTTATGATTACTCAATGGCACATACTACTAAAAAAGTATATTATTATGAAAATGGTTTATTTACATGAAGCAGGATTTTACATATGAGCTGTTTTATGCAATATCTTTTTATAGAGACCTACATTGTTTGGGGGGTATAGTTTTCCTTTAACAGCTGCCTTTCACCTCTGGAGATGCCCTCGGCTAATCGGATGCCGCCAGGTCTTATTAAGAGAGGAGCCAAATGAAGGTTCTAGATGGGCAGAGGGGCACGATTGTTTAAGCAAAGTCTTTTTGGGCAGAAGGTCACAGTACAAGGATTTAGACCAAAATGTAGTCAGGCAGGCCTGGTCAGTTCAGGCAGAATTCAAGCAGAGTCAGACAGGCATAGGTCAAAACCAGGAGATCAATCAGAAGAGTCAAACAGGCACGGGTCGGAATACAGAAGTCAGAATAGTCGGTTACCAGACAGGGGTCAGGATCACAGAAGTCAGAATAGTCAATCAGGCAGGGGTCAAACAGGAATCAGATAACTGGAATATATAGAAATAGCACCAAGAAACTTACTAGGACGAACCAATAATGGGCAATGAATTCAGTGCTGAAGTTCCTTTAAATAGTGTTTGAAATTCGCGCCATTGCATGCTGACGTCATCATGCCAGCGTCAATGCGCCTATAAGAAAAGAAGATGCGTGCTGCGCGCGCCCTAAGGAACCGGCACTGACAAGGAAGAGGAGCAGCGTGGCGGGAGGGGCCGTGGGCGTCCCCGTCGACCCGCTACCTATCACAGTCCCCAGAATAGTTCTAAAATACCTCCAATCATGGTACAGGATTCATAGAACCGCAATGTTGGCTAGGAAATCACAAGGTGGCTTGGCAACCCCAGATATCGTACAATACTAATACAATAATAAACACCTAAGTCATATTCTGGGCTGGACCACCTCCTGCCCCACAACTAAGTGGGCTCTTATAGAACAGCTTTGGACCTCTCCTACACACCATAGCACACACCTCTGGACCCATAACAGAAGCCTCAAGCTACCCACTAACTCTCTTACCCTTGTATTGGCAAATCTGCTATTGCCACCTGGAACCTCTGAAAGGTTCATCTCGCACTAGAGCGCACACAACTTATTCAGGATATATGACTTCTTTGACCCAATCCCTGGCAAGCAAGGACTTTCAAGGACTTACAATCCAAATTCCACCTCCCCTACCCTTTGCACATCTCCAAATTATACATTATTATCCATACGACTGTTAAGAAACCTGTAAGGCTCCTTGCCTTATCCATGTCTCTATCTGAAAATATCTGCCAACAAGGCTTGCCTTAAAAAGCTTAAATTTCCACTATGCAAAATATTATAACTAGCCTCCCAAACAACCCCTTCCCGAAACATAGATATATGCTAGAATGGGAAGAAATAACGTCCGCCACTCTATCACTTGAGGACTTGGAGGAGATCTGAGAGAAGGAAGAACATCTCATGTGTAAGCCACAAAGAAACATCTATAAATCTATGCTACTCTGGTACTATACACCCACACGGCTAGGCAAGATCTACCCCACCATCTCCACACAGAACTGGCGGCATTGTCATGAGCTAGGTATCTTAGAACATAATGTGGCAATGCCCTAAATTAACTGAGTTCTGGAAAGCAGTAGAAGGTTTACTGTCAACAGAACAAAAACTAATGAACTACATTCTGCAAGATCATCTATCACAAGACATTGGAAGGACCCAAATTGGAACTACACCTCAGACTAGAAGAAATGAGAGATATGGGGTTTATGATTGCTAAACTCCAGGGAACCACCCCACACTTACTTTGAGAAAACCTGGTCCAGGTGGGATCTCTACACTCGTATATAGAACTGCTTATCACACATACTCCTAGGGGGGGTTGCCATGGACACACACACATCTAAATCCAAATTCTTATAACTTCCCCTCCATAACCTCTATTGTTACTCTACAACAAACTGAGCTGCTACTCTATTTAGCTTCTTCTTCACGTTCATGCACTTTGGGCATCTTGATAATGTAATTGATGTAAATGTAATTTATTGACTCATTCTGCTCTCTATTAAATTACATTTTTGGGTCCACGATACACACGTAACTGGGATATATTACTGTTTTTCACTTGATTGTTCTTTTTGAATGAAAAAAGACATATGGACAAATCAACTGGGTATAATTAGAACAGATTTCCTCTATACATTTTTCATGCACAAATCTCTAGGCAGTTGTGTATAAAATGACAAATCGCTGGTGTGGTATACCTCATAGAAATCAATAGAACCAATCCTCTACAGTTTGTTGTTCAAGCAATATAGTGAAACCACGAGACCCTTAAAGAGTTCTTAAACTTATCAGTATACATATAATAATTGAATCGAAATACCCCCCTCAAACAAAACATGGATCATTTGTCTATACATTGCATTAAGCTGATCAACTGTGTCAGACTTATCCCTGGTCTGGCTGTTCCTACACGCACTTTGTTTTGAAATTCCAAAATTACACTAGGAATGATATAGGGAATTCATTCATAATCTGAAGTAATACAAATCCAAATTATCTATTTTTTATGTGATCTTTCAAATACTATCTCAAGATGGGGAGGAGACCTACAACAAGGAATCGACCTCTGCCAATGGGTGATGTTACTGCATAATTCAGGTCATGAGCGTAAATATCTGGTAGGCTTGTTGGAGCTTTTGTTAGACGCCAGGTAAACAATATTGGAAGAACCAAAGAAAATTCAAATATTTTGCTAGAAATTACAGAAACAAGTGATATAATAATCAAGAACCATTTTTAAAAATAATTATGTTTTTAATATTGTGAGATGACAACATAATATAGATGGCTTACTATGCATATTACACACATTAATAAAAGAATAAAAATGTCAACAAATGAGCAATAACAACCCAGCATTTGTCCATTTGCCTTCAAATACTTTTTTATACGTTTAATTAGGAAATGGAAAAGTATAATCCTTGGGGTGCCAAGTTATCAGGAACCCTCAAGTGAAATTATCTTACCTATTTCCATTGGCTACAGCTCCTCTTCTTCAAATAAACATACCAGGCCATTACTCTATTCTGAGCACTTTGCTGCCATCTTTATCCAGTCTTCCAGGTGTCCCTTGTTTAGCTTGGGTGAGCACATGCACAGTACAAAACTTTTCCCAAGGACATGTGCCCCCTCCTGAACCTGCAAAGGGGAATCCTTGGAGACATGGGACTTAGCAAACAGTACCCCAGACTGGTATATTGTTTGTAGAAGGGAAGCACCAATCCTAGGTATTTGAATGGTTAGAAGTACTATAACGACTCAGCATAATGGCACATTAAAGGGATACTGTTATGGGCAAACACATCAGTTAATAGTGCTGCTTCAGCACACAATTCTGCACTTAAATCCATTTCTTAAAAGAGCAAACAGATTTTTTTAGATTCAGTTTTGAAATCTGTCATGGGGCTAGACATAGTGTCAGTTTCCTAGCTGCCTCAAATCATGTGACTTCAGTTACTTTTTACTGCTGCACTGCAAGTTAGAGGGATATCACCCCCTCCCTTTCACCCCGCAGCAGTCCATCATGAGAACAATGGGAAAGTAACGAGATAGCAGCTCCCTAACACAAGATAACAGCTGCCTGGCAGATATAAGAACAGCACTCAATAGTAAAATCCATTTCCAACTGCGACACATTTAGTTAATTTGAGTAGGAGAAAAAATAGCGTGAAAGAAAGCAGTTCCATCCTAAAGTGCTGGCCCTTTCTGAAAGCACCTGACCAGGCAAAATGACCTGAGATGGCTGCCTACACACCAATATTACAACTAACAAAAATACACTTGCTGGTTCAGGAATGACATTTTTTCATGGTAGAGTGAATTATTTGCAGTGTACACAGTGTAATTTAGAAATAAAAACAGCATCATAAATATCATGACAAAATCCCTTTAATTGAGAATGTCATCATTTTTACACAATATGAATATTTTTTCTTTGCATGAACATTTCTATTGTGCCACTCTTTTAATACAATTTTACAAGCCCAAAAAGTATTTAGCATTTCATCTATAAGTAGAAACAATTATTGCGCATGTTATAGCCTGTGCCAGCTTGCAGAAAATATAAACTGCAACTTTATTTTACTGAAAAATCTTATTTTGCAGCAAACAGTCCACTACATTCAAGCAAGTCTTTAAAAATCCATAAGCACAACAAAAGTTTCAGTATTCCATTGCGATATGTAAATTTAAAGTCTTCATTTTCCATTTTTTGTATTCTCTTTACAAATAACATTATTTTCTCCCATAAATTATCTTAAAAAACTTGACCGCTTGAGAGAGTCATGCTGCTCCTTGAAGTGTGGTGAACTCTCTGGAACGTGCAGGGTTAACTAATCATGGCTTTATAAATGAAGAAAAGAAAAAGCAATTTCTCTAGACATCAAGAAAGAGTTAACATTTCCCAGGGCAGACAAGTTTCCAATTCAATTAGCTTTAATGAACCTTCTTGCTCACTGGTTACTGAACTAGAAAGAACAGCAATAAATGCCCAGAGGAAAAAGTGTGAAAATTAAAGGAGGGCTAGTGTATAGTATATAAATTTCCTCGTTGACTAAAAGAGTAGCCTTGATATAGATTTTGGATACAGATACAACAGGAAGATATATTTCCTTCTGCTTGTTGTACGAGTAAGATCATGGTAAGGGTTTGCACTGGGGTAAGATTCAACTGCACTTTTGCCAAAAGTAGGAGACTTGAATTCAGGGCCAGGAAAGATTTTGGATAAATTGCCGAAATGTGTGGTGTAGCTTAGAATGGTATTGCTATTAAAGTCAGCCTGCTCTAGTCTCCGTGTAAAATGTGTTGCCTATATAATGGGCAAAATGTAAATCTAATTAATAGTCAGATGAGATTCATGCCGCATGTGTGTTTAGGAAGCGTGCTTGCCTGCAGCATGCTTCACATTCGATTACCAATCACGGTATTTTATGTGTTGAGTCATAATGGGATAATATGACAACCCAATCTGTCTTTAGGGTTATATCCATATCTAATAAGGGATGATTAAGGATGTATCCTATACAGCAGCTCTGCACTTTATGCACATATTACACTTGTCCGGATACATTGGAACCATATCCCACAAGGCTTACTAGTAATTCATTTAGCTGCATGCTGCACTGGTTTTTATTTTGCCATGCAATATACAAGAGACTGCATTGTGAAATTAGCCATACAGGAACTTAATTCGATTTGTGTCTAGTTTCAAAGGGGGCACAGTGGCAATCCTAATGGATGGCAGAAAAATACCAGTATGCCAAAAGCATTAAAGGAAAATGTGTAGCAGTTGATAGCACAAACAAGAATGTATTGGTTGCTCTCTTTAACCATAAGGGCTCTTACATACAAGCGTTTGCATGTGCATCCGTTGAAATGTATGCAGAATGTGTCTCTTTTATGAACACAATATTTTTTATATATTTTAAAAACACAATAAGTATGTTAGAAGAGTTCATTGCTCATTTCTCTATTTTAATATAGGTGCATAAGAAATGATGTGGGTGCATTCAGACAGAATAATATAAAATAAATTATCTTGTGCACTTGGTGCTCCCAAGCCTGCATCTCAAACGGATATCAAACTTATGAAAAAAACTAAAGGCCCTTCTAATTAACATAAACTATACTAAACTATACTTTACTTTAGAATAAATTAAATTCTGTTAGTTCATAAGAGTGTATAAACACTGTATGTGTAATGTGTGTACTATATATACAGTATATAAATAGATATATGGCATAATGTACCCCCTCCTGTAAATTATAAGGATATTAGAAGACACTGAGGAATCCTGTGACCATATAAAGGCACAAGTCTACAGGCTGAGTTATACACAGAACTCTGAGTATTACTCATGTATTATAAGGGAAAATGTACTCCCTGCTGTGAATTACAAGGATATTATAAGTAATTGAGGGGTTATCTGACCATATAAAGGCACAAGGTTGCAGGCTGAGCTATACAGGGAACTCTGAAGATCACTAATGTATTATAAGTGATAATGTACCCCTACTGTAAATTATAAGGATCTGAGGAGTTCTATGACCATATAAAAGCACAAGGCCAACGGCAGAATGTTTTCATACTGGTTATGAAATAATAATTATATAATATTATTCTAATAAAATATTGTCCAAAAGAAAAGTAGATGCTTTTGTAAAGAAACTAGTAGCCTTTAGTAACACCACTGTTATAGTTAGCACAGGAGTATTTTGTGTTAAATCTGTAGTTTGATGTGCATGTTCCAGAAGGAATACTTTGCAGCAATTGAACAGGTTTTGTAAACAAACAAACAAAAAAATGATAACAAAATAAGAAATGACTATGGTCCAAAATCCAAGAGGAATTAAAAATGATAGTGTCTAGCACCTGAATCTCAATCATGGATGGTCATTCACGGTAGGTGCAACCTCCTTACAACTACATTGTGTACATGAAAAACCATGCTAAGCTGGTAGTGAGTTTAATGATTGTAGGGGCAGGGGTGCTGCAGAACAAATGATAATTTGAATTTAAAGGAGGCTTATCAACTTCAGTAAATTTTCATTAACATGCTGCATATCTATCAGTCTATCTATTCTCTCATTTCTTGTTGGAGATGTAATTCTTATTCCTACATCAAATCTATTTCCAACTCCAATTTCTCACATTTTTCATATACATGGTGGATGCTACTTAGCAAAAATAACATATTAAAGTTCACAAATCTGTGAATAGCAACCAAAAAAGTTTTCTTTAAATAATGAATGGTTCTATATTATTAATATGAAAAAGGTATGCTTTAAAAAGATAATACTAAGGCTCATACGCATGCATCACTAAATGTAAACATTTTGTTATTGAAGAAAAGGGGGGCATAATCTGACACAGAAATAGGGGAGAACAAACCCAAGATCCCACAATTTAAATCTTAATCTACACTACTGGGGTAACATAAATATGATCGCAAAAAAATCAAGACTTTGATTGAAAACGGTACACTAGTCATACAAGGATTTATTATATGCCTTAAATGTATTATTTTTGGCAATAGCTATTTTTGATTTGCAGATGACTGAGTGAAGATTAGAATTCTTATTTCTGGGGGTAGGTAGAACAGGAAACATTTAAGTGCTTTTAAATGGAACTTTATAAATTAAGAATGGATAGGTTCATGGAACAGGTTTGGTAACATCTAAGTTTATTAAAAGATTTTAGATTTTCTCATTTGGCTTGTGGAAATGTGTAATTAACCACATTCACTAGAATGGAGTTTCCATCTTATAAAGAAGCAGAAAATAATGAAACAAGTTATGTTCTTATTTCTAGCTGGATACTTAAGGGATAATGCTAGATCTGGAGTAAATGTTGCAACTGTTATTATATTATCCCTTGTTGTAAATTTAAAGAGTGACAGAGTGTGAGAAATAATCATAAGAGTCTAAAGACAGTGGACTTCAAGAAATATAACAACAAACAGAGTGTTTTCTGTTCTTCTTAATCTGTAACCACAGGGAAATTGTGAAGAACAATCAAGAGTGGGCTCTGCAATATCACAACCATCCTGTTGGGTTTTTGTTTATTGAGTTTTAGTGGGTCAACGACCTTGATTTTTAAGTTTTAATTTGAGTTTGTTAATAGTTTAATTAAATTAAAGTTTTGTTTTAATAGGAATCCCAACATTTATTTCGGGGGAGGGCACCTCCCTTCCTCAGGAAGGAGGAAGGGAGAGTGAACCCTCTGAAACATTGATCTTTGTGGTTTCTTGCTTTGTGGAGAAATACATAAAAGGTCAAGATGTTATCAAGTGCAGGGTGAGTTGAAAAAAAACATGGGCCCATTCTCTATTTTTTGCACTTTGTATCCTTCCCTGCACTTCAAAAAATTGCCGTACAGCTCTGCTTGGATTCGGCAACTGTATTTATAAGGGGAAGACAGGACTAGGCATACATGTGTCTCCCCATATGCCCACGGTGCACACAAACAAACCAAACAAACATACATGGTCACATAATCCAATTTACTTCCACACTTCTTCCTTTTACAGTTAGAGTTGTAGTATTTCTGGTCACAGACTATCATGAAATGGCAAGAGATATAAACGTCAATATTTACTTATAAATATATATATATATACCAGTTTGGTAAGATTCTTTAATATGCCACTTCATTTAATATAAATTGTTGCTTAAGTATTTATTTTGGGGCCAATAGAAAAAGCCCATAGAGGCCAATGTTATAGAAACTAGCTCCAATTCTAGAATGGAGTTCTACGTGTGGGTGCATATCAGAGATCAAATAGATAAATATGTAATATGAAAACAAATCTGAAAAGGAAAATGGGGATTATATAGACTAGAGAATAATTAGTATCCAATAAAAAGAGTAAGGCGATATACATCATTAGATTAAATTCTATACTGTTTTGAGAAACAATTAAAATTTTATAAAAGTTTAATTCGAAATCTTTTTCATCCCAATTATATGGCAGATATTTATGTTATAAATGAATGTTAGGAAGCACTGAGAAGAGTGTATATCACATACTAGTGACTGAAAGCTGAAGCAAGGACACTAGAATATTAGTTGACAATAGCAGTGTAATTTCTCCAAATCATAAATTGGTACTAAATATAAGATGAACCCAAGCCTCAGCCACATGGAGACATTGGTGAAGCTCTGACTCAATGACTCTGAAAGCTCAACTATGGAAAATCTCCAGAACTTGCCTTGCAGATATTACAAGAACTTTGTTGAGTTGCACATGGAAAAAAAACAGAGCCCACAGCTAAATAGTAAGCAAAAAAATTCTCTTTTAGTATTGACAGTTTTGGAAAGTTCAAGCAGAAAACCAGTTATAATGAGCACTAGGAAGCCGGAGCCTAGCTGTTCAATAAATAAAAAAAGTACAACAAACTATTTTCCAAAAAAAGGTTCTAGAGAGTTTCCTGTTGTCCCACTACTTACAATATGATTACATAAATAGTCTCTATTTGCTATTGAACTGCCAGGCAGCTGTATTAAAGTACAAATCAAATCAAGTTAGGATTAGAAAGTAAAAGAGCATGGTTTAAAGTAATCTATCCCCAAGGAACTGTGCTCAGATTCATCAAACAGAGCTTACAGTACAGTATATCTTATACCCCTGTGTTTCCCAACTATACTACTGATAAAAACCAGTTATTATTTTTGATATCCCAAGAATGTTGATAGTAGCTTTAGCAGACTTGCCTGCTTATTAAAAAAAGTACTATGAACTATATATGTCACTTGTTGTTATTTTCTTCTAGTTAAGATTCATAGGGTTGGATGCCAGGACTTAGTGCTGGAGAATTGAACACTGAACATCTCCTATGCGCAAGAAGCTGAAACACTGAAATTTTAAAGCATAAGAATCAATAATTAAGAGTTTGTCATTTGTGGCATTAACTAAAAAGTTAGTTAACAAAGGGGAAGTGGGATGCAAAGATTAGTATTGGATATTTGAATAATAAACATATAAAGGGTAATTTTTGACTGCAAGTGAAGTTTGCACACTGTTATTTAAGGTGGTTTTCCCCAAGAGGCAGTTATGCTCCCATTATTCCAGTGCAATTGCATAGAGTTGGGTCTGATCAAAACAAATGCAATTGTGTGTGTGCTAACAAATAGAATCTCACTTTGTGACTAATATCTTCTGAGTCTAACTCTGCATGTGATTCTTTTGGCACAAGTCTGTTGACCCTAATACTATCTGCAATGGAAACCATGGAATTGCCACCATGTTCAGAGTCACACTAGCTCCAGGGTTCCTTTGTGTCAGTAGGTGCACATGCACACTTCAGCAAAAGAGGCTGGACGAATGCAATGGCACTTGATGCTACTATACAGAATCACAAGGAGGGTGTATGAAGGCAAGCACCTTTTTTTTAGCCCACCAGTTTAGACGCAAACACCTAAAGTATAATGCCTCAGGCTGCTGGACTAGTAACCAAAGAAATCTCTGATGCATACTGCATACATAGTTCTCTTTAAATGTGTACAACTGGAAAAAAAGTTACATGGATATATGAAAATAAATGCTGTCCTGAAGAAAACATTAATTGTTTTCTCACAATTGTGTGTTTAATTATGCTAGGCAGAAGTTCTACAATATGAAGGCACAATACACTTCACTTTCTGACAGAACAGGGCACACCAGAGGTACAGTATGAGTCTTACTGTGATATGTGTGCTACTCTCTTTGGACTTGCAACCCTACTTATATAAGTTGGCTTTGGGACCCCCTAGGGTGGATGATCCCATCTGTTTGTTACTATTCAACTATTTTCCATTTCAACTAGATTTTCTCAGGCCAAGGTTCCATGATTTACATAGCAATCTCCTGTATAGTATGGTATTATCCTCTGCAGGCCTCTTCAGTAGATCACATTCCCTAACCAGAATTTGATAAGCGATTGCCCTTGCTTTTGAGTGTTAAATCTCACACTAACTCCATTTTGTGCCTGACTCCCATTCCCTACTGTTAATGCCAGGGGAGAAAGAACAATCTCAACCCCAACCCCAACAGAATACTCAAATAGTGCAACCAACTGTCCTGAATCTGCAGTGTATTAAAGAGTGTTTCCAAAGATGGTCACGGCTTATATTAGTTTCCCTGTTCATCAATGCCTAAGTAAAAGCAGATGTTATCTCTACTGTAATTCACCTGAACTCTTTGTAGTTCTCTGGGAAGAAACTTCTTTAGCTGCAAAATACAAAAAGACAAAAGAAATTTATTTTCCACTTCTGAAACCCCCCTGTTAGATTCATAGCTGACAATACGGCACCATCCAAAAATAAAGTCATTTCAAGCCCCCACAACATTCGTTTCTACATTTTTTTTGCAATTCCTCCTAAGGCTTGTGCCTCACTTCTCCCAGAGCTTCATTTAGCAGAACTAACTTAACTGGATATTGAAATTATACAGAATATAAAAACAAGGGTCAGCTTGAGATCCTGAATGTTTACAACATAATAGTTATCTAATCTTCCGTATAACTATAATTTGGGTGCTAAAACAGCAAACCATAACTTATAAATATGCATTAATAAATGTTGCATCCTACCACTAGGGGAGTGTGCATTGCACAAGCTGAAATATCTGGAGTATGGCCTTGCTGCAAAAGCTCCAGAAATAACTTAAATAATCATAATTTTTCACTCCTTTCTGGATATATCACAATATCTATGAGCAGATTGCCTCCATAGACTTTTTTAGAAATGAGTCTGAGGCATGAGAATATGAACAAGAGAAATGTATTACAGACAGCTAGGTTATATCTTGGAACCCCCCCCCCACCCCCAAAACAAAAAAAGGAATAGCTTTTTCAGAATATAGAAAAATACATTGAGAGTGCTCCTTTAATAACTAAATTTATCAAGAGAAGCCTTTATCAAAACTGGGATAACATCTTTTCGCAATAAATTATATATTTGTGTATCTTACTAACTATTGATTTGGTTTTATTATTTAACAATATAAAGCTGATTGTCACTCACATCTTTCTCTTCTTCTGCAGGCATTTAAATTGATTGTTTGGAGATAATCAGGCCACCATGCAACCAAGGAAATTGGCCTTCCTATAGCCTGCATAGAGAAATGAAGGGATCAGTGTTTGTTTTAAACCTTTGTTTGATTGGTTGAACCTGTCTCTGTTGTATAGAGAACTTTCCTGACACAGGTCATTGCTCAGTTCGGTCTACCATGAAACAAACAAATGGAAAAAGCCACCTTCTGCCATTGTAAAGTTTTGCTCCTATCTCACTACAGTTGCAGTGCTTCCAAATGATGAAAAATAGTGTCCAAGAGAATTCTCTGGGAAGGCTAGGGAAAAAAATGAGTATGATTATCACAGACATTCAGAAGGGCAGAGAAGACAGCTGAAGTCATCTCAAATTTCAGAAGGAAAAAAAAAGACAAGAGGTCACAATTATATTCTAGTACCACACTCCTTACTGAGATCTGATATATTCACTTTGCTCGTGTATGGTGCTTAGGGAAGTTCTAATTAAAAGGAGAAAGAATTTTGACACATCTGAAGCAGAAATCAATATTTAGCGCTATAATCAGCAATTCGTGATGGCTTGACAATGTCACTATACACATTGTAACTATCCATTATTCTCTCCTAGAAGAGAGCCAGACAAGGACTAACAGACTAAATGTGAGCTATCATGAATCACAGTAAGCTGTGTCTCCCCGCCGCTTGCCTCTGATCTGCCACTAACATTGAGACAGGGCTCAAATTTACTTCATCATCATCAGAAAAAAAAGGATAATTCTCCAATGAACTCTTTATGCCGACAATACCTCCTGTTAATTTTGTTATTAAAAACAATTTATCCAAACACCATAAAGGGGGGTGGGGGGTGGTCATGACGCTTACATGAATTCTGCAGGGGGGAAATTCATTATGAAATGTCCAGTTTTTAATGCTTCTGTTCTTTGATTAAAAGCACCTTCTTCCATCACTAATGTTTTTATACATTTAAAACTTTTACCATGAATTGCATAATACCATACTGTTTGTAATCTTTTTTTTACACATTTTCTCTAGTGATTTTATACATTTAAGAAAATAATATACCAGAATGCAATCAATAAATAGATCATGGTTAAATTTATATGGCATTATAATATGTCATAAAATACCCTGTAATGGCAAAAATATCCTGTTTTTAATGTTATGCTTTTTGAAGGCCATCAGAGCAAATCATCTGAGCCTTTTGGCTTGTTGTTTTTATGTTCACTTATTAATGACGTTTGTGTTTTCGTCCTTCGAAAAAATTGCAGAAGGTCTCTGAATACAGAGCTGTCTGCATTTGACCTCATTGAATTTAAAAGGGTCTAGTGGAGGCCAATCTGGCACTATTTGCAGAGGGCAGCCAGACCCCAGAGAAATTTACTTTTTGAATAAACACTAAGGGGTGTGCTTTTCACCCTTAGTTATCTTGCCCTTGTGTCCAAAGTATCTATAAATTACTCCTGTAGTTTTACAATGATTAATTGTAAGGTTACCTGGTGGTTCTGTGGGGCAGCAATGGGGACGCCTGTTACTGCCTTTGCTGGGAAGCCCGCAGTCTGTTTGTTTGTGCCAAACTCATGCATGAACATTCATTTCTTCTATATGTTCTTGCGTAGGTGACATCATTGTGCAGCGCATGTAGTGACGTCACATTGGCACGAAAGTGTGGCTTTAAAACCAGGTCAGCATCAGTGCTCATTGTAGGTCTATGCTTCATCGTTCCTGGGTGCGCTTGTGTCCTGATTCCTGTTGTCTGCCTTTGCCTATATTCTGACCTTGCTTGAACTCTCCTTGGACCGACCTTGCCTGTGTACCGACTTTGCTTGAACTCTGCCTATAAGTGTTTAGAACACAAAACTCATAAGGAGGAGGACACAATAAATATTTTTACTTTGCTTCAACAATCTGATGGAAGATTGCCTACATTTGAGTGCCTGCTCCATATTAATTTTCTGCCTGGACCGTCCCTTGCCTCTATACTGACTGTACTTGAACTGTTCTAGACCACACTTCTGTTGAAGCTGCCTTGAACTATACTGTGTTTTCTCTAAGTTCCAAATCTGCTACAACTGGCCTCTTTGCTTGCTCAGAACTTTCATCCTGTTCCTCTAACATTAAGTTCTCACGGCATCTGAGTAGCTGAGGACTCCTCTCAAAGCCAAAGGCGGCTGCAATAAGCAGAAAAGTGAGCCGAGACCAGGAACTTGACTTCTGTTCTGAGTTTAGGGTGCCATTTGTGACATTAACGTTTTGTGGATCTTCAGACAGATTTGTAGACAAAGTTCAAGCAACATTCTCTCTAAAGTAAGGAAATTTGCAGTGAAATAATTGAAAATGTACTGTTTATTTTTTTGGGCCCCTTAGCAAAGACAGACACTCAGTTTGAGAACTTGATAATGAATTACTCTTTAATTCTACTCCTGATTAAAACAGAAGGACACTACTTGGAAAAATTGTGAATGCTGGGAGGACAAGGATTCAGCTTGATGTTCATTGACTCATATGAGCACCATCAGTATGGCCACATATACTGAGGTGGAGGTTAAAATCTGGCTCATCCATTTGTTTGTTTCCAAGACTCAACCTGCAGATTGAGGACCCCATGCATGGCCCGCCCAGTCTTCTATATCAGTATTTAACCAAGTCCTGATGAAAATGAATGAAGTAGGCCATAATTTGGCATCATTCATAGGCCAGTAAACTGAACACTGTAAAATGGAGTTCTTTTCCACTTGCTACATTTTAAATTTGATTAAACACTGAAAAAAAGTGTCTTCTTTTTCTTGGCCGTATACACTGAAGCTGAGCCATCAAGCCTCTGTGTTTTCTTCATTTTTTTAGGGTTCCTTTTATATATTACATTAGGCGGACAGCAAAATATGCTTTGACAGGTTCATTTGAGTCTAATTTCCATATGAAACATTATTTCAAACATTTCTCATAACAGTAACAGTCAAGCAACATTCATTGTATTGCTGTAGTTGGAAGAGAAGCATTTTCAGCTGTCAGTAGCTTCTCACTGCTCTATTGCTGTTTAAGTGAGATGCTGACATAGGCTGTGATACTGACTACCCCAAGCTGCACTAATTAGGGCTGTCCAACTGTGCTTTCTGCTGAGCAGTTAGCTCCATTGGGTGACAGGAAACAACCTGGGATCTGTCTTTAGCATGACACTGTAAAAAGCAGGGTGGAGTGAAAACATTGAACCAAGTGTTCTGTTTTATGGTTGTGGGAAAAATTCTACATGTATAAATGACTATATTTTGGTACTATATAAACAAGCAGTTCTACTCAAAGTAAAAACAAAATATATATATATTTATAGACGTAATTTGATAAACCAAATCATACTCTCTTACAGATATTGTTTGATAGTATTTGTTTTTCATCTTTCTAGATCCATGGTGAACATGTGTAAATATTTTGCAAGCAAGTAAAAAATATATAACTATACATGGCTACTGTATATATATATATATATATATATATATATATATATATATATATATATATATATTCCGTAAAAATGAATAAATAAATAATGCAGGAGTTGACAGCACTCCAAGGACGATACCAACACGGCAAATTAGTCAAACAAGTGGAGGTTTATTTGAATCCAACGTTTCGGTTCCCCACAGGAACCTTTGTCAGGGAATCTCATTTTTTGTTGTCTTTTCCCGCACAAGAAATTTTCAGGAAAAATTCATGATAAATAGGGGGGGAAAGTCAGTGTGAATTTGGTCAGATTGGTTTTCATAAAATATTGAGAAAATTTGGGATTCTGATAAATAACCCCCAAAATGTGCATGTGATGCCAGTATAAATTGTTCTGCATTTATCATGTACTTTGTGTGCCAGTTCCCCCCCGCCTTTAATTTATAATGTGTTTTGAATGCCAGAACCTCTAAATGTTTAATGTGTTTGGTGTGTAGGTGCACACTGCTTCTTATTGTGTAATGTACTGGGGGTGCTATCACCCATTGACTTTCACTTATGTTGTGCCTGAAATGCCAGAGCCAGTGTCTGTATAATGTGCTTTAGGTGTAAGTGCCCACTGCTTCTTGCAATATATTTTGTTTGGGATATCAGAACCTATTGCCTATTACTGCATATAATATACTAGGGGTGCCAGTAATCATTGACTCTCACAGTATAATATACACTCACTGCTCTCAGTGTATAATGTTCACTTCCTGCAGTGCTATTTTCCCACTAATAATAAAATCAATATAATAACAATATAAGCAAAAGCTGCTGTTGCTTAGGACCTGGTTAAAATATTTTCAGTAGGTGGGTGGAGTTTAAGGACATGGCGTTCAAAGTGGGGGTGGCCTAATTTTCACTGTGGTGTTTTGCTGCTCACACATTGCAGCTCGTCCAAGAACCTACTAGGAATAACTCTCTTTTGAATCTTGTAATGACTAATAATACTGAACTCATCTCTAACATTTGTGTGGGTGAGCATTTAGGGAATAGTGATCATAACATGGTCTCCTTTGAGATTCGGTTGCAGAGGCAAGTCTATAAGGGAGTAACTAAAACACAAAATTGCAGACATGCAAACTTTGACAGTATAAGCAAAGCATCAAAGCAAAGCATCTCTGCAACATACGGGGCAAATTTACTAAAGGGTGAAGTGACTAATGCTGGCATAAATTTCGCATCATTTCGTTACTTCGCTGATTTACTAACTGGCACTGGTGCTGGCTAGCACCGCTAACAAAGGATATAGACTTTAGCGCTACTTCGCACTCTTACGCCAGGCGAAGTTTCACTCTGGCAAAAGAGAGTTACTTCGCAAATTCACTAAGATAGGCATTTTACTGAACATTACCTGCTCCGCCAGACTTGCCTTCTCCAGCTCAGACCAGGCGAAGCCGTCGCTGGTGAATTTACGGAGGTTAGTGAATTTGCCCCATTTAAGTGGGAAATGCTTTTCACAGGGTTAAAAACAGAACAAAAATGGGAAGTCTTTAAACTGCTGCTTAATAAATATACATGTCAGTATATTCCCCCTGTAAGCAAGGAACAATGTTGCAAAGAAAAACCTTTTTGGTTCAATAGAAGTATTAGTGTTGAGGTGAGAATGAAAAGACGTGCTTTTAAGACTTTCAAGTTAGCTGGGAAAGCCGAATCATTTATAAGGTACAAGGAAGCCAAGAAATCATGCAAAAAAGCTATCAGGCAAACTAAAATTGATATTGAAAAGGATATTGCAGCAAGCAGTAAAAAGAATCCAAAATTATTTTTAAATATGTTAGTAAAAAAATGAAGCAGGAAGGGGTGGGACCTTTAATATAAGAGGGGGGTCAGCTGGTTGATGAGAACAAAAAAAAGCTGAAATTCTGAACTCATATTTTTCATCTGTCTATAAAAATGAGGAACCAGTTAATAAAAGTTTCCTTCTTAATAGTCCCAATTCTAGTAATACAACCGATGATATAGGGTTCACGGAGGAAATTCAAAAGAGACTAAAACATGATAAACAAAGGTGCCAGATAGTATTCATCCCAGAGTACTTAGCAAGCTTGACACTGTGATTGCCAAACCTCTTTACTAAATGTTTCAGGATTCATGTCTGGCATGGTGCAGAGAGACTGGAGAATTGCTAATGCGGTGCTGCTATTCAAAAGGGATCCCTTTCTCAGACTCAAAAATATAGGCCAGTTTGGCGTCAATGGTAGGAAAGCTTTTTGAAGGGTTAATAAAGGATAAGGTACTGGACTTCATCGCAAAGCATAATACTGTGAGTTTGGGCCAGTATGATTTTATATGTAATAGATCTTGCCAGACTAACATAATTTCTTTTTATGAGAAAGTGAGCAGGGACCTCGATTCTGGGATGGCAGTGGATGTGATTTACTTAGACTTTGCTAAAGCATTTGATACAGGGCCACACAGAAGCTTAATGGTTAGTTGGCCTGGAACATAGTATTTGCACCTGGATAGAGAACTGGCTAAAATATAGACTACAAAGAGTGGTGGTAAATTGAACATTTTCTAATTGTTGTTGGTGGAGTACCGCAGAGCTCTGTACTAGGTCCTTTGCTTTTCAACTTGTTTATTAATGACCTGGAGGTGGGCATTGAATGTACTGTTCCTATTTTTGTAGATGATACTAAATTGTGCAGAACTATAGGTTCCATGCAGGATGCTGCCACTTTGCAGAGTGATTTGTCTAAGTTGGAAAACTGGGCAGCAAACTGGAAAATGAGGTTCAATGTTGATAAATGCAAGGTTATGCACTTTGGCAAAAATAATATACAATGCAAGTTGTACACTAAATGGCAGTGTGTTAGGAGTTTCCTTAAATGAGAAGGATCTAGGGTTTTTTTCTGGGCAGTGTCATCCTGTGGCTACTAAAGCAAAGTTCTGTCTTGCATAAAAAAGGGCATTAACTCGAGGGATGAAAACATAATTATGCCTCTTTATAGGTCCCTGGTAAGGCCTCATCTGGAGTATGCAGTGCAGTTTTGGACTCCAGTCCTTAAGAGGGATATAAATGAGCTGGAGAGAGTGCAGAGACTAAACTGGGAGGGGACATGATTACACTTTACAAGTATATTAGAGGACATTATAGACAAATAGCACAAATTTAGCAGTGGTTCTTCACAGTGAGGACAGTGAGGTTGTGGAATGCACTGCCGGGTTAAGTTGTGATGACTGATTCCATAAATGCTTTTAAGAGTGGCTTGGATGATTTCTTGGATAGACATAATAGCAAAGGCTATTGTGATACGAAACTGTATAGTTAGTATAGATATGGGTATATATAATTTATGCAAAGGTATTGAGGGGTGTGTGTATGGATGCTGGGTTTTCATTTGAAGGGGTTGAACTTGATGGACTTTTTTCAACCCGATTTAACTATGTAACTACATAACATTTGTTCCTTGGTCCTTAACATTTGCACAAAATGTGAGGCGTGACTGAGATTTTTCCAATCAAGAAGGGAATGTTCATTGTGGGGCAGATCTACTAGGTATTCATGTGAGACAGGGGAATGTTTATGCTTCAGTACTGAAGTCTATGTGAGTCTACCTTTGTATAAGAGATGGAACATATTGGTTATAACTGACTCTGCAATCACAAAGAACTAAACAACAGAAACAAACACGTTTAAATAAGTCAAATTAGCCAATACTGCCCTCAGATACCATCCTTAATCCTTTAACTGTGTTTTCTAGCAGGAATTTTCCTCTTATTATTATTAGTTTGCAAAGTTGGAGCAGCAGTTTTCCATTCATGGTAAAAAAATAAAAATAAAACAGTTTAAAAATTAATGTCATTGATTACAGTGGTTGACAGGTTTATGAAAGGAAACAAAATGATAAACTCAAATTGGATATAATGTACATAGCTCTCTGACACAACACTTTCAAACTGTATACATATATAAATATATATCCAGGTAAACATATATGGAGAAACCGAAGCACAGAGGATCACAATAAACATTTAGAGAAACATTTAAAATAATAATTTTAAAGAGCCATTAATTATAACCTGCAAACAAAACATAAAGTTCAAACCAATTATGGAGTATAATCGTTTTTCCAATCCTTAATGAAAATATCTGTTGTTTTGAAAAAGCAGACAAAATAAGTCAATAGCAAGTTAATGATGGCCAGGTGGTTAATTTAATACAAATATACACAGTGAACAAAATAATGAGGAGATTCTTTTTGGGGTAACCAAATGGCAGGTATTGTGTGTCTTTCTAAGAAATCGACTTATGGAAGCTGGAATGTTAAATTACTTCCTATCTTGACCACATACCCAGTAATTTATTTCTTAGAAAAGGGGTATAGCAACAGGGGACTAGACAGGGTTGCCCTCTCTCGCCTTTATTATTCAACATTGCTCTAGACCCTCTAATTAAACATCTACTTCTCAATGAATCGTTTACAGGCATACCACTCGGACATTTTAGACTTAAAATAACAGCCTTTGCGGATGATATTCTGTTGTTTATCCATCAGCCCCATTTGGAACTGCCTACAATTCTGAATACCATTCAGATTTTTGGCTCTTTCGCAGGCTTTCGGATAAACCTCAACAAATCTGAAGCACTGGAACTTGGTGGCCCAGGGGTTACATCAATTGGAAATGCTGAATTTCCCTTTAAGAAGGCACAATCCTACATTACCTACTTGGGTATCAAATTGGCAAAAAAACATATCGAGATTTATCCACTCAACATTAGACACACCATAGATCTTATTCAACAAGATCTGATCAAATGGGACCCGCTAAACCTAACCTTTTTGGGGAGAATTCATTTAATCAAAATGATCTTGTTCCCTAAATTACTTTACCTACTGCAAATGTTACCGTATAATATAAAACCATCCGACTACAAACGATTGCTTAAAATGTTCCGTACTTTTATTTGGAAGCGGAAACGTCCGAGGATAAGTTTGTTTAAACTGCAGCAGACCAAAGCCTTGGGTGGGGTTAACTTCCCTAATATTCGGGAATATAATGAGGCGGCATTACTTCGCTATGCTGGGGATTGGATATATAATAGAAACATGTATGCCTCCACGGAACTTGACCAACTTCTAACGAGAGGTGTATCCCTCAACTTTCTCCTACATTCCCCACTGAAGGATATTCCACAGGACATGCGGGAACATCCTTTGTTCATAGATACTTATAAAACGTGGGGTTCAATTAGACGTAGATTTAAACTGACTCCTTGTTATTCCATTTATCTGTCCTGGCTTGATAACTCCACATTCCCGATGGGACTTCGCAATAAAACCCTAGTGGAATGGCAAAACCAAAATTTGAAAATTGTTAAAGATATTGTTGGTGATGCTTTCACGGTGCTACCTAAAGATAAACTCCTCCTGAAATTTCCATTTTTGGCAGATGACCACATGCTGCTACTCCAAATTGTTCATTATGCCACAAAAATATTACGACATCTTTCCGCGACAGATAAAGATAACCCATTAAATCTACTATGGCCTAGATATAATACAGTTAGAACCACCTCTCAGATTTATCGTTTTATTCGGACCACGATATCGATTGACACACAGGACACTTTTCTACTCAGATGGACCTCTGTAACTTCACAAACAGAGGCCGCTCAAATACTCATATATCACACGAAATCCATGCAGGCTATCTCTGTTAGCAAATATCAAGAAATGGCTTTACAGATACTTCATGGCTCGTATCTCACTCCACTCAGACGGCACCACATGGGCACTTTGCATTCGGATAAATGCTTGAGATGTCATCAATCTCGGGCGGACCTTGTGCACTGCCTTTGGTTCTGCCCTAACATTCAAAAACTATGGGGGAACGTTCAGATATACTGGAAATCTCTTACTCAGCATACGCATAAACTTACATTAGTTTGGGCAATCTTTGGGGTACCCCCTCCGCAATTGAAAATCTCTCGTTCTGACCGGCAGCTAATGGAGCGGTTGGTGGCTGCAACTCGGAAGGCCATATTGCACCACTGGCTCTCCCCGTCTGCACCCCCCCTATCTCTGGTTAAACAAAAATTTCATTATATATTCCACATGGATTGGCTGGAATCCACCACGAATAAAGAACAACTGACTGACAAATTTTTCTCGGTATGGATGGCCTATATCCAATCACTCCCAACTCATACTAAACATTTAACGATCTATGCATTTAGACACACTACGTGGTATGATACGGCACTATTACTCAATAACACCATTGTTCAAGACACCGACCGTTATATTCAAAGTATCCCACGTTCAGGGGAACAGGATTCACGAATGCCCCCCAGGAGTCACTGCATAAACCAGCTCTTACTAATATAATAATTCTGTTCATCTGCTTAAGTTCTAGAAGAGGGAAATGATGTTGTGTTTTTCTTAATAATCTACTTTGTCTTGTACCAATTCATTGCAAGGAGCCCTGTAATCCAGCTGTCGAAGGTATATACTTGTCACTGCTATTATTGGACTTGATTGTCACTCTCTTTTGTACTTCCGAATTCCTTTGTATTTTCTTTTGTTTCTTTTTTTGGTTTGTTATAAAAAATTTAATAAAAACATTTAAAAAAAAAAAAAAGAAAAGGGGTATAGTATCTACAAGAACCACCCAACTACAGATGAAAAAATTAACTGCACTGTCTTAAGCTGGTCATACAGACCAGACAATTGTCTTTCTTCTGACTAACGATTGTGAGAAAGATTGTTCAGTATACAGACAGGGAAACATTAACATAAAGTGCAAAAGCTGGAAGAGGTGAAGGCAAAAACAAAGGGTTATTATATTGTTAGATTTAATATACATGTACTGATACTGTTCCAACTGATCCGCTTGGAACAAAGCAGTTTGCGATGAGCATATGCCCAACAAACATGGTACACGTATGGCCAGATTTAGAATCATAGTTTTTTTTAATGAACCCTTATGACTACTAAATTAATAAGCATGTATACATCTGCTCTCCTATGTGCTGTTTCATAGAGTTAAAGTCTATGTTGCCAGTGTTTCATAGGAACTAGTAGATGTAGAACTAACCAACAAAAACCTCCCTACACCTCCTCTACAGTTTACTATGGCAGACTTTGCTGGGCTTCCTGCGCTCTGTCTTTCTTAAAAGTTAGTTCAGGCTTGGGCATTAGGCCAAAACCCAATAGGCCAAGGAACATCTGTTAACAGTGTCTCAACCCTCTTCTAAAGCTCAGCCTTTGGGTCTGACGGAAGTAATATAGATAAGTTAAAGGATGATATGGGGTTAGTTTTGGAACATAAATACTGGTGACAGTTAATTTTTTTAAAGTCATACTGACCCCTATCTATTACAGAAGAACTAAATCTTAACAAAGAGCTAGAATAGAAATGCTACACATCATGTTTTGGACCTCTTTACAACTTCAAAGTGACAACAACCCTTTAGCAATGAAGATCTTTGCTTTCGATATCCCCCCAGTCTCCCATATTTTTTTCTGTCAGTTGCCAAAACTTAGGAGCAGACTCACAATATACAGTATATTTAGAAGTCATCTTTAGTTCAACCTGTAGTCCACTTTAGGTCTCAGGTCTCCATTTTGTGTCTTTGAAAATCCATGTATAGAAAATTGAGTCATTACCGGTCTAGCAGTAAATCCAAGCAGCCGGTGGAAGTCACTCCTTGTTGCAACCTTTTGTCATGCTTTCCATATATACTTGTGGTGTGCTTTCAAAAAAAGAAAAAAACAAGTTTAAATGTCAAAGCTTTGTTTCACTTTTGAATGGTAACATTTCATGTTTTAAGAAGACCTACTAAAGGACAATATGGTTTTAATATTTTTTTTAATTTAAGTCTTAAAATGGTTTAGTTACTGTTTTTGTTTCCTGCCAACTTTGTATTGCATTTGATGCATTTCCTTTAAAAAAATTGTAACCGTTTTGTTTTCCCTATGACTGTGCAAGTAAACCATACCTTGTGCCTTCCAATGAATATATTTGGCTTCTGTGATTCCACCATTTCCACCCATGCTTTTTTTAATGTATATTTTCTTTTTCTGGGACTGATCAATGAACATAGCTGCCAAATTGCACAAGTTCAGTTCTTTACCGCACAATGCATTAGCATTCAGCAGGTATCATACAGGAGCATGGGAGCCTTAGCTAAAGGAGAAATTGTGTCTGACACTTAGGGGCCGATTCACTAACTCCGAGTGAAGAATTCGAAGTAAAAAAACTTCGAATTTCGAAGTGTTTTTTCGGCTACTACGACCTTCGACTACGACTACGACTTCAAATCGAACTATTCGAAATAAAAATCGTTCGACCATTCGACCATTCGATAGTCGAAGTACTGTCTCTTTAAGAAAAAACTTTGACTCCCTAGTTCGCCATCTAAAAGCTACCGAACTCAATGTTAGCCTATGGGGAAGGTCGCCATAGGCTTTCCTACGTTTTTTTGATCGAAGGATATTCCTTCGATCGTTGGATTAAAATCCTTCGAATCAATCGATTCGAAGGATTTTATCGTTCGATCGAAGGAATAATCCTTCAATCGTTCGATCGCTCTATTTGCGCTAAAATCCTTCGACTTCGATATTCGAAGTCGAAGGATTTTAATTCCCAGTCGAATATGGAGGGTTAATTAACCCTCCATATTCGACCCTTTGGGAATCGGCCCCCAAGTTACACTCTTTCACCTGTCATTTAACAGGGGTGCATGTGGGTGACTTTTAGGCATCCACATGCACAAACCCCCTACTTAGCAGCAATAGAGGTGGGGAAACATTTTATGGGTTGCAAATTAGCATTATATTTGAAGGTGGTCTAATGGCTTAAATCCACCTGTTGTTGGAATAACATAAACAACACTGGAAAAAACATGCAACAGAGTCAAATTGGCCTGCCAGTGTACCAGAGAATCTCCCAGTTGTCTCCACTTCAGGACAATTCTCATATGTTGTTTCTTATTTCTACCATAGATCTACATGAAATGTATTAAATTTAGTACTATCTACATCTAATTATTGTGAAAACAGGCCTTAAATTTCAGGATCTGTTTGATCCATAGGAGGCTTAGTCCGACACTTATGAGTAACATAATGTTTCAGCAAACCCTACATTTAGGGGCATATTTATCAAGGGTCGAATTTCGAATTGAAAAAAACGTCGAAATTCGAATTCAAAAAGACCAACTGAAATTAAGTCTAAGTTTTTTTGGGTCGGTTTTCAATCAAATAGGTCCGTATTTGGCCGAATTCGAATTGTACGAATCGAAGGAATAACGCATTTGATCAAATTCAATTCAAAGTTTTTCCCCAAAAAAACTCTGATTTTTCAAAGTCCACCAACTGACTCCAAATAGGTTCTAGGAGATCCCCCATAGGCTAAAACAGCAATTCAGCAGGTTTTAGATGGCGAATGGTCGAAGTCAAATTTTTAAAGAGACAGTACATGATAAATTTCGATATTCAAATTTTTTCATTTTTTTCAAATTCGAATTGAATTTGGACTATTGCCTAGTCAAAGAACAAAAAATAGCTCAAAATTTTAATTTTTTTCATTTGAAAATTCACCTCAACCTTTGATAAATCTGCCCCTTAGTGTTTTTTGGCCCTATGAACTGTAGAATAATCCCTGTATTTACTGTATGCAACTGCCACAGAATTCAAGGCTGCTTTACCAGATAAAGTACATGGGTTCTTCCTTGGTTTTCTCGTGATACATTTCCTTCCCATTTTTTATCCATAATACTATAATTTAAAAATAAATAAATAAATTACAAACATTATGCCTCAAATATTGTGTCTCCTGGCAGAAAGTTCCTATGACAATATATTAACTGTGTGCAATGATTGCACTGATATTTACTCTCAATGGAATTCCAGCATGATTTTAATCAATTACTACTATGCCTAATTTATAGCAATCATTTGCGTTGTGTTTGATGGTGATATATCATTTTAATGGCAATCATACTGCACACGTGACTTCTTGTATAAAAAGGCCATCTACAGAAAAGTCAGGGTGCCATTGATTAAATTGATTGATCTGCATATCAGTTGACTTAATGGAGGTGGCATCATTTGTTGAGTCAACGTAGCAAAATAAATTAGCTTCAATGGTGATACGTGATTTGCACTTTAAAGTTTAAAAAATGTATTAGGTACATTTGTTTATTTGGAATGTTTTTGTAAATTCAGTTCCTTTTTAAAGATTTTCCCATGTAATTTTTTTTAATCTCCTAAATTGTGTAACATAACATTGATACAATTAGACATTGAACAACCGATACGCACAATTAAGTCACAGTTCCACGTTTTTGGTAAATGACTATGTAGAATATAAAAAATATGTATTTTTATATACATAATCGGATACACGTTAAACTTGGTTTTCTCTCTCAGCACTAGGGGAAACAGTTTTTTTCAATCACATTTATTATTCAAAGTAATGACTATATGTGACATGCTGTAGGTTTTAATAAATGCCAGAAATGTTTCTCTCCCTTTCATGCTAACAGTCTATTCCTTTCCATGCTTGGAAGTCTATATCTATCTATCTATCTATTTATCTATCTATCTGTCTGTCTGTCTGTCTGTCTGTCTGTCTGTCTGTCTGTCTGTCTGTCTATCTATCTGTCTGTCTGTCTGTCTGTCTGTCTATTATCTATCTATCTATCTATCTATCTATCTATCTATCTATCTATCTATCTATTAGGGATTCACCGAATCCACTTGTTTGGATTCGGCCGAACCCCTGAATCCTTCACGAAAGATTCGGCTGAATACCGAACCGAATCCGAACCCTAATTTGCATATGCAAATTAGGGGCGGGAAGGGGAAAATATTTTTTACTTCCTTGTTTTCTGACAAAAAGTCACGCAATTTCACTCCCGCCCCTAATTTGCATATGCAAATTAGGATTCGGATTCGGTTCGGCCAGGCAGAAGGATTCGGCCGAATCCGAATCCTGCTGAAAAAGGCCGAATCCTGGCCGAATCCCGAACCGAATCCTGGATTCGGTGCATCCCTACTATCTATCTATCTATCTATCTATCTATCTATCTATCTATCTATCTATCAATGGCACAGAATAACTCATCAAATAATTGGGTGATGTGGAAGACAAAGGAAGTCATAATGACACTGGTGTGTTTTCTGGTTCAAAAACCAGAGTTTCCACCCAGTAAATATAACACATGGAGAAATTCTAGCTCAGATTTGCAAAAACGTACACTGCTGGTAAAAAGGCTAGTTTTGCCACAAAACCCATCCCTATCCATAAATATACTGTAGATATAAAAAATACCTATTTTTAAATGGTCCACTATTTTACAGTGGTAGGCCTGCTATGACCTCAAGCTCCAGATCTTAACAGGTGAGGTGTAAAAATGATTCAGTGATGTGCTCTCTAAATGAAAAAAGTGCTTCTTCAGGAAAAGTTCTTATGCAAACAGCACTGCAAGTGGGGCACAAATGTTTCAAAATGACCTCATGCTCGGCATCTGGGGCTTTCCGGATAAGGGATCTTTCTGTAATTTGGATCTTCATACCTTAAGTCTACTCAAGAATCATGTAAACAATAAAAAAACAATAGGCTGGTTCTACTTCCAATAAAGATTAATTATGTTTTAATTGGGATCAAGTACAAGGTATTGTTTTGTTATCAGAGAGAAAAAGGAAATCATTTTTAAAAATATGGATTATTTGGATAAAATGGAGTCTACGGGAGACGGCCTTTTCGGAGCTTTCTGGATAACGGATCCCATACCTGTATATTGATATATACATATTGAATAAACAGAGCATATTTACTTGTAATTGTTCTCTTTTTTATATATTATTACAACATAACCCCCATTTTACATCCCCTGATTTTAAGTTTTCCCTCATTGTACATTGTTTTTTTGTGGTCCCACCTATATATTATGCATAATACATTTCCCTGATTTTACATTTTCCTGGATTTTACACCATTTTTTTCTGGTCCCCTGAAAAATGTATAATGGGGTTCTACTATATGTATTTTATATATTCTATATAGGTTATCAGATCATAATCAACTACTTCTAGCAGCATTACTACTGCACAGCATGGTGAATGATGAAGGTACCTTAAAGAAGATGTTGAAATCTTGTGAATGTAAATTGAATGAAGTAACAACTGTAGTACTATCTTAGCCAAACAATGCTTACATTTGTCAGAAATCTGTGTTTCCTTTATCACCCCTTTATATCAATGAACAGTTATATAACACTTATGTTTCAAGTGAAAATGGAACCCTTACATTAATTGTTTTTCTGTCTTACATAATGAAAGCAAACACACAATAAGAGTTTGTTAACCAGCATCCATAGTCCTTATTCTTTGTGATCCTTCATTTCCAGATTTTGCAATTTGATGTATTTTAGACATATGGGTTTAATAAACTACGAATTTAGTAACCCTAAGATATCAGAAGGTAGTATTTACCAGCGTGAAAAGAACCATCTGGTTGGTTTTTATGGGCTTCAAGACCTTGGGTAACTTTAATTAAAGTATCCTCTTATACAGGTATGGGATCTGTTGTCCAGAAAACCATTATCCAGAAAGCTCCAAATTAGGAAAAGGTTGTCTCCCATAGACCCCATTTTATCCAAATAAGCCATATTTTTAAAAATGATTTCCTTTTTTTCTGTAATAATAAAACAGTACCATGCACTTGATCCAAACGAACAAACATATCATTAATCCTTACTGGAAACAAAACAAGCTTATTGGGTTTATTAAGGGGCAGATTTATCAAGGGTCGAATTTCGAAGTGGAAAATACTTCGAAATTCGACCATCGAATAGAATCCTCCAACATTCGATTTTGAAGTCGGAGGATTTTATTCATCGTACGATCGTATTCCGATCGTAGTACAATCGTACGACGATCGTACTTCGAATCGTACGATTCGAACGATTTTATTGTACAGTTTTCCTTCAATACCCAAAAACTTAGAAATATGCTCTGGCAGGTCCCCATAGACTAACATAGCACTTCGGCAGGTTTAAGTTGGCTAAGTATTGAAGTCAAAGTTTTTTTAAAGAGACAGTACTTTGATTATCGAATGGTCGTATTTTGGAACGATTTTTACTTCGAATCGAAGTCGTAGTAAATTCGAAGTCGTAGTATCCTATTCAATGGTCGAAGTATCCAAAAAATTACTTCGAAATTCAAACTTTTTGTACTTCGAAAATTCACTCAAACTTAGTAAATCTGCCCCTTAATGTTTACATGCTTTTCTAGTAGACTTAGAGGCACATTTATCAAGGGTCGAATTTCGAATTCATGTGAGTTTTTTTAACTCTAACAAATTAGATTCTCCTCGAAATTTGAAATCTTAGACTCAAATGAATATTACCAACCTGAAAACTTGAATCGGATCCGAATTCGACTAAACTCCAATCGAGTTTTTTCTCAGAAAAAAAATGTAAATGTCAAGAAGGCTACTAACAAGTATGAAAATCCAAATTATGGAAAGATTTGTGACCTCGAAAAAACCCCAAGTCCTGAGCATTATGGATAACATGGTCCCAAACCTGTAAGCATAAAAATACCAAGCTCACTACATGACATCCTTTGTTCAGTGCAGGGCAGGAACAAGGGATAGGCAGCAGAGGTACCTGCATGGGGTGCAACGAAAGGGGGTGCTGGGCAAGTGCTTGTCTTCTGCCTACATGTTCACGCTCCCGCTCTACTCCCTTCCAGCTCTCTCCCCTCCCCTTCTGGTTTTCCCTATCCCTCTCCACTCGCATCCGGCTTTTTCCCCTCCCCTCTGGCAATCTCCCCTGTCCTCCCTCTCCTGGAGTTCTCCCCTTTGGTTTTTCCCCTCCCCCTCCCCTCTGGCAATCTTCCCTCTGTCGATCTGTGCATGTGTGCACACGCTGCATGGGGGGGTGTACGCACGTACAAGAGCATGGAGGGGATTGTGGTGGCCGGCTGGGTCGCCTAGGGCGCCCAGTCGGCTTGGCCCGGCACTGGTTCAGTGGGTCCTTCTTTGGTATGTCGTATGACCTGACTCTGTAGAACACCAGTCATATGAGATGAATTCTGATTTTAAAACAGTAGTTCATTATCAAATTAGCTTTTAGTATAATATAGAGATAGATATAAAGAAATTCAGCTTGACAAGATTATCTCAAGATATAAAAAAGTGAAGGTAACATACATAATGCAAGTAAAATAATTGGGGGGGGCATGGAACATGGTTCCTGTCAGGGTCTTATGAGATTTTAAAATCAGGCAAGCTTTAATTTTTAAACTTGAGCAAAGATATTGGAAAAGTAAAAAGAAGACACTCAGGGACTGTAATTTCTGGCTACCAGTTTTTTAATCCTTGGCAATAACAACCAAACAAATGATAGGGCCATTTCAGAATTGGTGTAAACACAAATCTACAGTTCTGAGCAATCCATCTGCTTATTCAAAATGTTATTATGCCATAGTCCTTGGAAACCAAGCTTGTTTTTTTTTCTGTCAGCTTGTTACAATTTATTTTCCAGAAGCCGCCTGATATACTACTGTCCTTTTAAAGCGGCTTCATTTAATCAAAACCAAAGAGCAAAGGTCTTTATCTCTTTAACCAAATTTCAATGTCTGCCAAATTCAATAGCTGTCATCTGTTCAGAAAAAAAGACAGCCGGGTATATGTGTTCAGATCTAATTTTGCAGGAAAAGACACAATTTACATACTATTTATTTAGTTAAAGATGTAAAATCAATACTTTTGTCTGTACCTCTTTAGTTCAAGATACATCACGGCGTTGTACGTTTTTATATAAATTCATTTCCTAAAACCACACATATCGGTTAATGTTTCCCTGTTGCTTATTTTATGCCGGCTTGAATCACAACATTGAGTGGATCATTGTAAATGTATTATAATATTGGATTAACAAGGAATGTTAAGTTTTACGTTTTTCAAAATTATATATATTGTTTCTAAAGGTCAGATTATTACATATATACCAAATGTACATCCAATTGTACAAAAATAGCTAACCGATTTGAATAATGTACATACAAATGGAGAAGACAGTGCAATCAGTTGAGGAGGAACACCATTTACTACATTGAGAAAAATAGTGTGTCATGGGCTGTGTTGAGCTGAAAGCATAATTAAAGCTGGTTTTATTTATCTTTCTATATCTACGTATATTTCGATATCTATATAACATTCAGATTGATCTGTACAAATTAATCTTACTGTGATTTTGTAGGCAGCAGGTTTCTAATAAAAAATATTGTAAGTTGGCCTTTATGTGTCTGTAATCTATATATCTGTCTATTAGCTATCTCTTTATCGGGTCATTCAAAGCCAATACATATGTAACTGAACTGTTGCAAATTTTGGCTGGGTGTTAGTGCAGGGGTCAGTGTAAAAGTTGGTATTTTTCTGTCAATTTTGATTCCTCTGTTCATGGACCTCTGGTAGAAACATTCCTAATTTTAAAAGGAAAGTATATCAGTTACACACCCCTGTTCGTAAATGAGATAATTAAATACAGGTCTACATAATATTGACCATTTGGGTCTATAACAATGCCTGGTGCAAAAAAATAGGGTTAGAATATAGAATAATAAATAAGTATGTGAGGGGTTTAAAAAGCCAGATAGCAGGACCTTGCTTTATTTAATCTGTGCAAAGCATAGAAAAAAGATGGTATTTTGGTACTTTGTGGTCCTGAATTTGGATGCCTGCTTTTTGCATGCAAATTAGCAAATGCAACAATAACCTTTCAACTTGAATGGAATCATCTTATTATTCACAAATGATTGTTTCAAAGGGTGGAGTGGGGGGGGAGTTATGCAAATGTAGGGGGGAAAAAAGGTACGTTGCTGAAAATAGTTGACTAAAAGCAAAAAAGAAATAAAATAATTGAATATGAAATAAATGAACAAAGAATGAGTAAAACAGAAGATCAAATATCTGAAGAACTATTTTGAAAATGTTATGAGAACAGTTTGTTCTGGTCACCTATGAAGGTTTAAAGCACAAGGCCTTAGGCCAAGTTATACAGGACGTGGAACTTTGAGATGACTTTTAATATCTTCATATTTTAAATACTAGTACATATACATACATATTGATTGTAATGTCTACGTTTCAGTGAGTCATGTGACACAAATGTCATCACCAAGCACCGATTATAACTGTTATTATAACTGTTTTTAAGGACATAATTTACAGGATATTCTTGGCACATATATATATATATATATATATATATATATATATATATATATATATATATACACCTGTATTAGGTGCTAAAGGGATTTTACTTTTTTAACCCCAAAGAAGGGCTTCAACTCAGCTCTATGATACCCAGTGATTCTCAAGTCTTGTTTATTAAAGTAAAACAGTGCATTTCCAAAACCGTGAAACGTTTTCTAGATCAGGTTCCTCACAGATAAGCTCTGTAACAACATTAATGTCATTAGTGAAGCGATAACTCTAGAGGTTTATTTGCATCGGCTTACCCACCTTCCACCTTAAGAACCGTCTAATATTCAGGCTAATGGTTGATTTGTTGTTGCATGAAGGATAACCTTGATTTGCAGATGTTCCTTTCAGGCCTTAAAGAAACTTCAAGTTGGTATTTTGCATTCATAACACCTTGTTCTGCTATTGCCTGTATTTCCAATATCTGTAAGTTAGATATCTGGTCCTAAGCATTGCTTTGCAATTCAGGGTTCACATGCATCATTACAAGGAAGACTCCTGTGATAGCTGATAACATCTTGAGTGAAGTATCTCTGTTTCACGTCACGCTGTCCATGTTTTCATTATCTTCCTCAGTAGAGGAAAACATTAACAAAAAGTTGTCTATGAAAATTTTCATGAATAAAGTTCATGATATACAGTATCTAGAAGTAGAAAGTCTAAAACAATTAGGCTTACATTCTTGAAAATGTTTCACCACTCACCACTTATCTGAGAAATAGACTAGACTAGAATAGAAAGATAATGTAATCAATCCAACTTTGCATCATTGCCTTTACCAGAGGAAACATTCCATAGCACCGAAAAGTAGAAAATGTGTTCACCCAGAAAACAGCAGCAATATCATGATACAAAAGTCACCTGATGCGTTTCATGCCTCTCTTTAGCACTTAATTGATATTGAGATAGTGTTTGATCAGCAGTTTTGTTCTATGACGTTTTACGCAGTTACCCAGAGTTTACAGCAAATCCATACATGCTAAAATTTTTCGCTTATCACTACAGCCAAACAACATAGTCATTCCATATGTGGAATATCTAAGAAACTGGGGAGAATTTTTAACAAACATCACACTCCTGCAACACTCTAAGACAGAACCAAAAGACTCAACAAAAAAAGTACATGGAAAGTAATGTGCTCTATGTAGTGTTTCTTTGTATTGAAGAGTGCACAGATCTATGCAACTGGGAGACTAAACAACAGCTCAGTATGGGAATAGCCCAGAATAGGAGGGCTAACACTCCAGGGAAAAGACTCAATACTAGTAGCCTATCTAAATCTGAAGGAAAAGGGACACTCATTTTTGGGTAACAACTTGCATATTTTGGACAGAGAAAACAGATAGTTTGAAAAGGTCTCTAAATTTGTTCTTTAAATTAAAATGTTTTTATTGCACATATTTGGCGCAGATTCCGCTTGTCAGTAATGCTGCTTTGGCATCCTTATCCTGACAATTCATGCTTCTAGGCATGTACAGTACGTTGAAGAATTAACAGTGTGGCTCTTTCCACTTTCACACCTTTGTGAGTTTCAGCCAAATCCTACCTGAATAATTCAATAGAACCATTATGATTGGCTGCTGGTGACTGTATTTCTTGGTATTCCCTATCACTCAATTGAAATGAAGAATCTACTTGGATGAGTAGTGAAACGTTTTCATGAAAACGCAGCAGACCAGTTGTTTTAGACTTATTTCTTCTAGATACTGCATTAATTAAATGTATGAAACTTTGAGATGGAATACAATACAAGGGCCATTTAGAAACAGTGAGCAACTCATCCAGTGAACAATGTCCTTTCAGTTAGAAAAAGTAAAGACATAATCTGATTAGTTGCTGTGATTTGTCCACTGCCAATATGTAAGATTTATGTGTTGGATATCTGTTCACAAAGTAATACTTTTTTGCTTTATAAGTCATACAACTATAAAATAATTTCCCCCCTTTAATGAAGTCTTATTTAGTACAGTATACATTCATTAGCACAGTACACACACATTTTATGCAACCTCAGTCTTTTTGTCTATTGTAGTCAGAATATAGAGCAGAAACTTGCCTTGCCTGATATACTTTCCCCTTTTATCTTAGGGTCCTACACTGAACAAATGTACGGCAAATGAATTCTTACCACTAATCTAAATATCTTTATCTCATTCTTTCTGCTGCCATAACCTCTCCCTGTACATCGCAGCATCCCACTGTTCTCCTACTGTTTCGCTACGTTGTTAACCCACCTTTAAATCAACTGAAATAATGACTTGTGGGTGCCTTTCCTCCGTAGTTGACATTAATAATATATCCTCCATTGGGTGTTTGTGGCCCAAATGCATTATTTTCACTTTAAATTATAGTTGTTGTGACTGTATCTCTTTTATTTAAGACATTAATAAGTTGGTAACCCTCCTGCAATGTCAGCCTTGTTTCAGATGTTTCCGCCATCCATGAAATCATTTGCCCCAGCTTCCAGACTGTGTATTGTGTCCCCAATTAAAGAAATTCAACTGTACAAATGGAGATTGCAAGAACACTGTTCACCATTTTTTATAGCCTAACTAGCACTGAAGATACATTTTTAATGGTGGAATCATTGTCATATATGCAGACTCAACCCCAGCCCCCACAGGGTCTGCTGCCTCTATAGTTATGCCAGTGAATCATATCTGATTTATTTAAAGAACAACAACTTTGGACTGTACTGTTTGGTCAAATGGCACTTATCTGATTGACTCAATAAATTAAATATAAAGTAACACATGAAGTAGGAGGGGAAGTGCAGTCTCTGCCATATACTTAAGACCAATGGTTAGGGATGGGCGAATTCGACCCGTTTCGTTTCGACAAAAATTTGCCTTCGGCAAAATGTCACCAACGCCCATGAAAGTCTATGGGTGGCAAAAAAATTTGTTGCGCGGCAAAAATTTTTATGGCGCATGTCTTTTTTTTGTGTCATAGAAGAAAACCAGCACTCAGAACTCCATGCATGCGGGCAAAGCCCTGTGTGTTTATTACAACATTACGTTTCGGGGGCGTGCCCCTTCTTCAGACAGCGTGTCTTTTTTTGTCACACAACGCCATAAAAGTCTATGGGCATCATTTCTGCGGCGAAACAAGGCAAAAAAATTCGCCCATCCCTACCAATGATCTATCTAATGAGCGGATGAGGCCTATTGATTAACAAGAGTTTAATTTCAGATCTAAAGTATTGGCCAGAAATGTTAGCTGAGAACCTCACGCATGAAGTAATGAAGTCAAAATAATTTACTGTCCAGTTTAGCACGCAACATGGTCCTCAATATTGAATAGCAGTAATTATAGATGAAAAACTGCTGCTTCCATTTCTCACGCCCCTCTGGGTGACAATATACGAAATCAGCAATAATTGCTACAAGGAAGTGCAAAAATAGTAAAATATAGTGCAGTATCCAGTTACGCATTGGAATCACCACACAAGTCAAACGTGCTTATGCTTTAATGCCCCTTTAAAAGATAGAATAAATCTTCAAGCAATGATGGCAAATTGAGTCAATCTACTCACCAGAACAAAATAAAGATCAAGCTCATAAGTATCCAGTACCAGGATCTCAACTTCACATCACCCCAGTCACCATAAAAGAGGATAAAAGCCAATATAATGTAGTCTATTTATTTTAAAATATAAATAAAAGTGTACAGACTACTTACAAGCATCCAGTAAATTAGCACCTTGAGAAATAACACTGAGCTATAGTTCATTTCAATGCGTTTCGTGTAGTACATGTTACACTTCCTCAGGAATAGGGATGTCGCGGACTGTTCGCCGGCGAACTTGTTCGCGCGAACATCGACTGTTCGCGCTCGCCGAATGTTCGCGAACGTCGCGCGACGTTCGCCATTTTGGGTTCGCCTTAGCTGGCGCTTTTTTTTTACCTCTCACCCCAGACCAGCAGATACATGGCAGCCAATCAGGAAGCTCTCCCTCCTGGACCACCCCCACACCCCCTGGACCACTCCCCTTCCATATATAAACTGAAGCCCTGCAGCGGTTTTTCATTCTGCCTGTGTGTGCTTGGAAGAGCTAGTGTAGGGAGAGAGCTGTTAGTGATTTGAGGGACAGTTGATAGTAAGTTTGCTGGCTAGTAATCTACTTGATACTGCTCTGTATTGGAGGGACAGAACTCTGCAGGGATTTGAGGGACATTTTAGGTTAGGTAGCTTTGCTGGCTAGTAATCTACCTTCTACTGCAGTGCTCTGTATGTAGCTGCTGTGGGCACTGATCTCTTCTGATCTCATCTGCTGACTGCTGTAATAACCCAATAGTCCTTGTAAGGACTGCTTTTATTTTCTTTTTTTGTTTTTTTACTTTGCTACTATAAGAGCCCAGTGCTATTAGTCTAGCTGTGTTGGGGAGTGGGACTGGTGTGCTACTGTGCTGCTCCTAGTAGTTCAGCAGCACCAACCCGAGTAATTTTTTTTTTTTAATATACATATATATATATTTTTTTTTTACTTATCTTACTGTTCTTTAACGTGTCCAGTGCTGTTTGCTGTTCTTCATAGTAGTGCACCAATAGTAGTGCACTTGCAGGCATTATTTGCCCAGTGTGTTCTTCAAACAACTGCCATCTAGCTGTGTGAGCTTTTTCACATTCTGTCTAAATATCAATAATAATACCGTCTCCAGAAACACCACCCGAGTGACGTTTTTCAAGCAGCAATAATATATTCCGTATCCACTGCTGTAGTAGTGTATACGTTGACCTTGTAGGCATTGTTTGCCCAGTGTGTTCTTCAAACAACTGCCATCTAGCTGTGTGAGCTTTTTCACATTCTGTCTAAATATCAATAATAATACCATCTCCAGAAACACCACCTGAGTGACGTTTTTCAAGCAGCAATAATATATTCCGTATCCACTGCTGTAGTGTATACGTTGACCTTGTAGGCATTGTTTGCCCAGTGTGTTCTTCAAACAACTGCCATCTAGCTGTGTGAGCTTTTTCACATTCTGTCTAAATATCAATAATAATACCGTCTCCAGAAATACCACCTGAGTGACGTTTTTCAAGCAGCAATAATATATTCCGTATCCACTGCTGTAGTAGTGTATACGTTGACCTTGTAGGCATTGTTTGCCCAGTGTGTTCTTCAAACAACTGCCATCTAGCTGTGTGAGCTTTTTCACATTCTGTCTAAATATCAATAATAATACCGTCTCCAGAACCACCACCCGAGTGACGTTTTTCAAGCAGCAATAATATATTCCGTATCCACTGCTGTAGTAGTGTATACGTTGACCTTGTAGGCATTGTTTCAATTTGTTTGCCCAGTGTGTTCTTCATTTTCAAACAACTGCCATCTAGCTGTGTGAGCTTTTTCACAATCTGTCTAAATATCAATAATAATACCGTCTCCAGAAACACCACCTGAGTTGTTGTTGTTGTTTTAAAAATAATGCCAGGCAAAGGCAGGCCGCCACGCAGAGGCACTAGGGGCCGTGCTGCTATGCTATCCTGTGGCCCTAGGAAATTGCCCAGTTTTAAAAAGGCAATGACCCTGAACTCCCAAAATGCTGAAGAGGTAGTTGACTGGCTTACACAGCACACCCCATCCTCTACCATTTCTAACTTTACCACAACATCCTCATCCTCCACTGCTATGGGCACCCCACGTAACACTTCCTCCACCACCGGCGCCCCTTCTTCACTGGAGTCAGAGGAGTTATTTTCACATGAGTTTCTTGAACTGAGTGATGCGCAACCATTATTGGCAGAAGAAGATGAAGGAGATGAGGACGTTACACCAGATTTAATTCTGGCAGAGAACACAACAGAGATGGACATAATGAGTGATGAGGAGGTCCCCGCTGCTGCTTCCTTCTGTGAGCTGTTAGAAGAAATTGATGCATCTGAGGAGAATGATGATGAGGAGATTGATGTTTTGTGGGTGCCCAGTAGAAGAGAGCAAGAGGAGGATAGTTCAGATGGAGAGACGGAGAGTCAGAGAGGCAGGAGGAGAATAAGACTTAGAAGAAGCAGGGAGGACAGCTCGCAGGGAACAGTAGGGCAACAACATGTATCGGCACCTGTGGTCAGCCGGCCAACGCACCCGCCATTGCCGCCAACGCCGCCAACTTCTACTGTTACCGCCAGATTGCCAGCTTCAAAAAGGTCAGCAGTGTGGGATTTTTTTAATGTGTGTGCCTCTGACAAAAGCGTTGTAATTTGCAATGAGTGCAGTCAGAAACTGAGTCTTGGGAAGCCCAACAGCCACATAGGTACAACTTCTATGCAAAGGCACATGAACGGCAAGCACAAAGCACTTTGGAAGCAACACCTCAAAGGCAACAGACAAACTAAAAGCCACCCTCCTTCTGGTCCAGCATCTTACTGCTCTACCTCTGCTGTCCTTGACCCGTCTGAACCACCCTCCACTCCGCCTTCCACCTTGACCACCAGTTCCCATTCCCAGTCATCTGCCCCCAGCCAAGTTTCTGTGAGGGCCATGTTTGAGCGTAAGAAGCCAATGTCTGCGAGTCACCCCCTTGCCCGGCGTCTGACAGCTGGCTTGTCTGCACTCTTAGCCTGCCAGCTTTTACCATACCAGCTGGTGGACTCTGAGGCCTTCCGCAAATTTGTAGCAATTGGGACACCGCAGTGGAAGGTACCCAGCTGCAATTTTTTTTCAAAAAAGGGAATACCACACCTGTACCACCATGTGCAGAGCCAAGTCACTGCATCTCTGTCACTTAGTGTTGGGCCAAAGGTCCATATGACTACTGACGCATGGTCCTCCAAGCATGGTCAGGGCAGGTATGTCACCTACACTGCCCACTGGGTGAACTTGGTAATGGCTGGGAAGCAGGGAATGTGTGGCTCAACAACAACAGTGGAGTTGGTGTCACCGCCACGGATTGCACGCGGTTCTGCCACCACCTCTACTCCTCCTTCACTCTCTACCTCGTCTTCTTCCTCTGCTTCCTCCTCCTCTGCTGCTGGGTCCTCCTCCTCCACACCTGTGCACCCCCAGCTCCCCCTAGGCTATTCGACGTGCCAGGTACGCCGTTGTCATGCTGTCTTGGGGATGACGTGCCTGGAAAGCAGAAACCATACCGGATCTGTACTCTTGTCATCTCTGCAGTCACAGGCCGATCGGTGGCTGACCCCACACCAACTGAAGATCGGAAAAGTGGTGTGTGACAACGGAAGCAATCTGTTAGCAGCACTGAGACTGGGCAATTTAACACATGTGCCCTGCATGGCACATGTTCTGAATTTAATAGTCCAACGTTTTGTCTCGAAGTACCCAGGATTCCAGGACGTTCTCAGGCAGTCCAGGAAGGTGTCGGCCCATTTCAGACGTTCCTACACAGCCATGGCACGCCTTGCTGACATTCAGCAGCGGTACAACATGCCAGTCAGGCGTTTAATTTGCGACAGCCAGACTCGCTGGAATTCAACGCTCCTCATGTTGGAACGTCTGCTGCAACAACAAAGAGCCGTCAATGAATACCTGTTTGAACTGGGTGGTAGGACTGGATCTGCAGAGCTGGGGATTTTTTTCCCACGTTACTGGGTGCTTATGCGCGATGCCTGCAGGCTCATGCGCCCTTTTGAAGAGGTTACAAATATGGTCAGTCGCACTGAAGGCACCATCAGCGACCTAATACCCTTTGCTTTCTTCCTGGAGCGTGCCGTGCGACGAGTGACAGATGAGGCTGTAGACCAGCGTGACGAGGAGCAGGAAGCGCACGATTTCTGGTCGGAATCACCAGAACGAGCCCAGGCACCTGCTGCAACGCAGGGAGAGGTGTCAGAAGTGGAGTCAGAGGAGGAAGGTGGCTTTGTGGAGGAGGAGGACCAACAGGAGCAGGCTTCCCAGGGGGCTTGTGGTGACCTTTTGGGGACCCCTGGTCTTGTACGTGGCTGGGGGGAGGAGACCGTGGATGATGTAGTCCTTGATAACGAGGAAGCGGAGATGGATACCTCTGCATCCAACCTTGTGAGAATGGGGTCTTTCATGCTGTCATGCCTGTTGAAGGACCCCCGTATCAAGAGGCTTAAGGAGAAGGACCTGTACTGGGTCGCAACGCTACTAGACCCTCGGTACAAGCATAAAGTGGCAGAAATGTTACCAACGTACCACAAGTCCGAAAGGATGCTGCATTTACAAACCAGCCTGCAAAACATGTTGTACAATGCTTTTAAGGGTGATGTCACTTCAGGAACTCATCAACATTCCAGGGGCAGAGGTGCTAGTAATCCTGCCACGAGCGCACCTGCAAGGACAAAGCACTTTGGCCACTCTGTAACGTCAGACATGCAAATGTTTTTCAGTCCAAGGCAGCGCCAGAACCCTTCTGGATCCACCCTCAAAGAACGCCTCAACCGGCAGGTAGCGGACTACCTGGCATTAACTGCAGATATCGACACTCTGAGGAGCGATGAACCCCTGGACTACTGGGTGCGCAGGCTTGATCTGTGGCCAGAGCTGTCACAATTTGCCATGAACCTCTTGTCTTGCCCCGCCTCAAGTGTCCTCTCAGAAAGAACCTTCAGTGCAGCAGGAGGGATTGTAACTGAGAAGAGAACTCGCCTAGGTCACAAAAGTGTGGATTACCTGACCTTTATTAAAATGAACGAGGCGTGGATCTCGGAGGGTTACTGCACGCCGGAAGACTTGTTCTGACTCCCCATGCAGCTGTCCTTCTCTGCACGCCTCATGACTCCACACACAGCTGTCCTTTAGCGTCCTCCTCCCTCCGCCACCGTTACAAACTAGGGTGCAAACCCTACTGGTTTCATTTGAATCCAGGTAAATCCTGAGTTTTTCTGGCCTCTGTGCTTCAGTGGCTGCAACCAAAAAATTTAATATTTTCAGCATTTATATGGCATATTTTTTCTGGCCTCTGTGCTTCAGTGGCTGCGACAAAAAAAAAGAATATTTTCAGCATTTATATGGCATATTTTTTCTGGCCTCTGTGCTTCAGTGGCTGCGACAAAATTTTTTTATATTTTCAGCATTTATATGGCATATTTTTTCTGGCCTCTGTGCTGCAGTGGCTGCGACAAAAAAAAAAATGAATATTTTCAGTATTTATATGGCATATTTTTTCTGGCCTCTGTGCTTCAGTGGCTGCGACAACATTTTTTTATATTTTCAGCATTTATATGGCATATTTTTTCTGGCCTCTGTGCTGCAGTGGCTGCGACAAAAAAAATGAATATTTTCAGCATTTATATGGCATATTTTTTCTGGCCTCTGTGCTTCAGTGGCTGCGACAAATTTTTTTTATATTTTCAGCATTTATATGGCATATTTTTTCTGGCCTCTGTGCTGCAGTGGCTGCGACAAAAAAAAAAGAATATTTTCAGCATTTATATGGCATATTTTTTCTGGCCTCTGTGCTTCAGTGGCTGCGACAAAATTTTTTTTATATTGTTAGCATTTATATGGCATATTTTTTCTGGCCTCTGTGCTTCAGTGGCTGCGACAAAATAAAATTTATATTGTTAGCATTTATATGGCATATTTTTTCTGGCCTCTGTGCTGCAGTGGCTGCGACAAAAAAAAATTAATATTTTCAGCATTTATATGGCATATTTTTTCTGGCCTCTGTGCTTCAGTGGCTGCGACAAAAAAAATTTATATTGTTAGCATTTATATGGCATATTTTTTCTGGCCTCTGTGCTTCAGTGGCTGCGACAAAAAAAATTTATATTGTTAGCATTTATATGGCATATTTTTTCTAGCCTCTGTGCTTCAGTGGCTGCGACAAAAAAAACATAATTTTTCAGGAAAGTAAACATGCCTAATTTTTCAGGGTTCTGCAACAGTGGCAAAATCGCATCTTTTATGGTCACCGCAGGTGATCAATAAAGTAGACCAAAACTGGGCCCACACTGCAGAATCAGTGTTTTTTGGTTCACTTCACTGTACATTGAATTACCTCTGCCTGACCGTGCACGTGCGCACAAGCACGGTGACTGCTAAACACACCACTACAGAAATATTGCCACCAACAGGACGAACATCCTAGAGGTGACAAGCTCAACTAGTAATTAACAACTATTATTTGCTCACTTGACGGTATCATTCATTAAAGCTCTTTGCGTTTTTTTGCGTTGCAGTAAGCGCCGCGTTTCGTCTTTGCGTGTGAACAGGCTGTAACCTTTACACGACTTGATTGGCATGTAGACGCCGGACGTTTTAAAGCAGTTTATTACACAGGTTTAGAAATGTAGTGTGATTTCTGCCCTTTACAGCACAAAACGCAGCGCTGTGTCAACAATGTATTTTTCAGATACATTTTTGCCCTTGATCCCCCTCTGGCATGCCACTGTCCAGGTCGTTGCACCCTTTAAACAACTTTAAAATCATTTTTCTGGCCAGAAATGTCTTTTTTAGCTTTTAAAATTCGCCTTCCCATTGAAGTCTATGGGGTTCGCGACGTTCGCGAACCGTTCGCATTTTTGACGCAAGTTCGCGAATATGTTCGCGAACTTTTTTTCCGACGTTCGCTACATCCCTACTCAGGAACAAATGTATCATTCATTTCAAATCAATTAATTAATCAATACATTTCAAATTAAATCAATCATTTTCTTGCCCACATCCTTGCTTCACACATATGGGCAACCTAGAAGGACATTGTATTAATCAGTCATAATTTTAGACACACTTTGTGGACATTTTACCAAAAAAAAAAAAAAACACATTTAAAAGGCTTCATTGGAAGGTTACTACTAAACTTAAAATGTGCACAGAATCCACTAAATTATTAAAAAGAATAATACACAGGCCGATTTATCAAGGATTGAATGGCTAGGAATCTTATTGAAAAGTTGTAGGATTCCCCATTGATCTTTTGACTTACTTGCTGTAAAGGGCTTTAAGTCCCATGGGAGAAAAGAGCTATATAAATGATTTCCTTGACACTTTTTACTTTGTAATCTAGCTGTCCCAATTAAGGGAGAGTTAAACAAGGGATGGAGGGTTGCAGGAAGTGTCGGTGGCACAAATCTAAATTAGATTAATCTTCAAAAAATGAATCTAGTCTATTATGAACTCAATAAATTAGTAAATGTGTGTTTTCCTCCCTTAGAATGGAGCCCTCACAAGGTTTCCCAGACTTCATTCAGCCTTGTTCTTCATTCTTTCTTGTTATTTAACTTAGACATAACAATGATGCCAAATTCATAGTATCAGCTCTATAACACACAGCATTGTTGGTGGTGCAAAATCCTATGCAAAATATGGGAAGTGATTTCTAAGCGCTATAATACATTGTATTCCGTCAACATCAATAATAGTATTGCTAGATAAAGCAAAACAATTGTATTGAATGCTGTATATTGCACAGAAGAATGTCTATTAGGTATGTGTAATGTTGGGTTTCCTTTTTTGGGGAGTGAGGTTACTGAAAATATTTGATATATTTGAAACTATTTTTCCCTGTTGGTTTTTGTTTGCAAAAAATATATGCAAATAGCAAAAAGAAAGAGGCAGATGAAGAAGCCATGCTTGCAATATTTAGTATTTGTCAAGTGTTTATGTTCCGTCTTTAATCTCCTCCAAATTATATCAAAAATCAACAAAATTATTAGTTGCGTTCAAATTTGCTATTTGTAGTCAAGAGAATGAATTGGGGCCCATATGTCTACTTTTAAACAAATCAGATATGATTCACATATGATAGGGTAGATGCTCTTTATCTGTATGCACAGGTGTAGTCCCACCCTCTCTGAACCTTTGACACATTTTAAGCCCACCCAGCAAGAGAGAGGTGGCTATAAACGAGGTCATATTATATTCCTATATGCATGTACACTGACTAGATGCAAACAATGGATTATGGTCCCATTTTCTGCATACCATGTCCATTTTGTCTTCACAGGTCCAGATGCAGAGCTCTCATATGGACATTGGAAAATAACAGCCAGCGATAATCATTGTGACAGCCAATCAAAACCAATCATTGTGCAAGCCAATCAAAACCAATCATTGTGATAGCCAATCAAAACCAATCATTGTGGCAGCCAATCAAAACCAATCATTGTGGCAGCCAATCAAAACCAATCATTGTGGCAGCCACCCACTTTTCTAACTTTGTTTTTAGTTCCAATGCATTGTGACAAGGGCTATCATTTTCAGTCTTGTCATGAAAGGTAGTACAAGGATGGGAGTGGAAAAATCACAAAGTTGAGGTACTTCTTTAAAATGATCTTCTGGAAAAGGACTAATATGCCGAGAGAGAGACTGTCCTTTATATGAAATCTAAAAGGAAAAAAAACGAGTAAAATACATTTCATACATACAAAATCAAAAGCTGCTAAAAGTCAGAATCTGAAAATACTCCATCTCAAACCCGTTGAGGTCATGTAGAAGTCAATGGCAGAGGTCCCTTTTACAAATGGTTGATATTATGATCTGCATTGGGTTTTGTACAATAATCCGAATTTATGGTTTTCGGGTGTCACATACAACAAAAAAATTGTACGATTTTAATTTTTTCACAGTTTTATCTTGTCTTTTACTGCACCAAATTTTTAAAGTGATTTTATTGATAAATAAGGTAAAATAATGGATGGGAGTTTGGACGTATTTGTTTTAATACAAAATTTAGAGTTTTAGTAAAAAAAAAAAACCTTAATGTCCCTACATTAAATTAAAGCTCAACTGAATAGCAAGGATATATCCATATCCCTTAGCTGTGGTCCTTTAGAAACAGCACAATTCCTACAATATGTGTGATTAATATTTTATTAATAGTTACATGAATATATTATTATACCCAGTATAAGGGAACAAATAAACTATTTTATTGATTACAGTCAGTTAAAATGAAATGCCCGATATAATGTTTGTTCTTATGTGTGCCTGAATGACTGACATGTATTGCTGCACAATGCAACTAAAGTTCTAGCCCATATCTCATGATGAATTCTACATTGTCCCCTCTTCCCACATAAGGGGGAAAACCAGGCCCAAGTGCTATACATTAAAACACGTAGACAGAAGCTCAAGCTCCAGCTGGCCTATAAGGTTTATTTGAATTTGGTTAAAATAAACCATAATAGAAACTGTGAACTCCAAGGTGACTTTAATATCCTAAGATTTTACAATAGTGGGAACATTATTTACTATAACATATAAGTTTCAGTGCGTTATGTCAAGTCCAAAATAGCTGCACTCGCTTTGAAAATAGCAAATACCTGGGTGCACATCAAAAAATAAATAGGGTAATTGCAACAAAGCACTCACAGGATTTTGAAAAGGTGAAGAAGTATTTTTATTATGAACACCTAAAACATCATTATCTTGGTGAAATTCTTGAGATACATAGCACTTACTGTCTTCATACCTGAAACATACCAGCTGCCTTCATTTTTTAATATGTAACAGTCAATGATCATTCAATGAATATCTGGCACAGCTGTCTAACTGTTCACTTTGATAGTATGTCTGTCATTGCATTGGAACAGTCATGCGCTGACACATTTTCACACAATGAACATGATTCAGAAGCCAGCAAAGAGGGCTGGCCTTTAAAATAAGTAAGAACCACATTTTCCTTTCTGTGAAAAACCATATAATCTAAAATAATAACATACCAATAGTGACCATGCTTACATTCTATAAAGATCAGCTTCTTTGCCCCCTTCCAAAAGAGGCACTTAAACCAACAGGTTGAGCATTTTTATCTTAAAAAGAGAAATATGGGCCATCGTCTTGCCTTTACATTTACATGTAAAAATGCGTAAAATAAAAGTTAGAGAATTAAATTCAAATTTAATTTCAAATTCATTTCAGTATTACATGATTAAACTGTTTAGTATCTTTTGACAAGTTTTTAATATTTTCCACAATAGAAGTCTAAACAAAACAAAATGCGTTTTCTTCCATTCATTTTCATCCTGCAATAAAATAAAGGGCTGTATTCAGTGTAAAATCAGTATGGGTTTAACAGTCAATTAACATATGAAAATAAAGAATAGTTAATTGGCTGCTACAAACTAGTCGTACATATACACAATTTAATTAGAAAAAAAAAAGAGGAAAAAACTGCATTGTGGGTTTTATTTACAGTAAGCACTGTTAACACGAGACTGAAGGAGAAAAAAGATGGAACTGATTAATTTATTAGAAACAGTTTAGCAGTGGTAATACAATAAATTATGCATTTTTTTATTATAGATTTTTTTTTTAAAAAAAATATGCTTTTGACACAAAATACATTAGATAAAAAATACTGATTTGAAGAATATAATAACACAAAAAAAATCTGTTTCCGTAAATTTCCGTACAATTTTATAAAGCATTATTGAACAAACCAATATTGAAAACGAATTAAATACTACATTACAGTATGTTCAAGTTCGGTAATCAAATTAAAATGCAGAAGTTCTTTCATTTAAAAAATAATCTTGCATGCAAAAAAGATCCTTTACAAGCTTATATATATATATATATATATATATATATATATATATATATATATATATCTTCCATTTATGATTTTTTTTGTTCATTAAGCTAATTACTGATTTCTGCATTCCTGCCTTTTTCATCTACCTTGTTTCTGTCGTTTGATCCTTTCCCAACCCTGAATCGACTGCAACTGAACAGTTGAAGCTGAACAGGAAGGAATTGCAGGTGTCAACTCGCAGTATACAAATATGACATCTCCTCTGGCATAGCTAGAAATATGAAATATTGATTTATGTGCAGTAAAAGGTCTTATAAAAATGATCACATACACATGAGAGATTAATGCGCAGGAGATCAATAGAAATTTCATTCTTGACGCTAGACTGTCACCTATGGTGAAATGCTAAAATACAGAAATCAATATTATCTATGAAATGTCAAATTTATTATAATTATGAGGATGAAAGCTGGCCAAGTGGCTCCCAGGAGAGGAGAAAGTATAGGTTATTGTACTGAAGCATCCTTCATGTCCCTTGTTCGCTTGCTGCCAATTTGAGAGCAATATCGGTGCAGGGGTTTTTAGGAATTATGTATCTCCATGTAGTAACAAATTCCTCCTGGAATATTTAACTCTTGAAACAGACAATAACATAAGTGTCCCTAAAGGCAAAAGGTGTGGAACTTTTATCCAGAAATTAAAGAGCTTTCTAGGAAGTGAATGGATCTCTCATCTGCAATATACAGTAAATCCAAGAAACTGCGGTTCGGTCTATTGAAAAACATCTGTTTTGTGTCACAGAGGCTTCCTGAAATGTTTTCTAAAATCATTGCTTGAGCATGTAAAATGTAAATTAGCTTGTTTCTAAAATATGTTTTTAAATATCTTGATTCTTCAAATAACTCTTGATTATTTAGTGCATGCTTGTGCTCATGTTTGTGTTTGCTATAATAAAATATGAATTTAGTTTTCCACCATTCAAAATCACAACAAAAATGTAAACTATTGTATTTATCTTTTAAAACTTAATGCAAGCTACGTAGAAATGCACAGCATCCTGCACTTATCTCTTGTAGGATTGAACTAACTGTGTTTTAATATAAAGCTATTGACGCTGTAGTTAGTGGAGGTTCAAATTAGGGGTCTTGTAGCAAAGGAATAAAGACTGATTGTTAGATCATGTGGAGCCCCAATGGGTACATGGCCAGATTGGGCCCAATATGTCCAATCACCCTAAGGCCGGTCCTGGAGGCTTGAAAAAAAAAAGTAATAAATACTATAGCCATATTCATATAAGTCCCATGTTCTTTGAGATTTACAGTAATTGTCACTAGTTAAATACAAAACACTGCCAGGGTGTTGCCAGTGGTGTCGAATGGTGATTAGTGATAAGTGAAAGAAAATGACACCTATAGACTCTAATGGATGAAAAAAAATTGTCGTGCATTAAAAATATGTGGCACGATTTGTCGCGCATCAAAAAAAAAATGTTGTTGCCCATAGACTTCAATTCATTTGAATTTTCACAATTTTGCGAATTTCCGGCGAAGCGTGTCAGATTCACCCATCACTAATGGGAATTTATTTTTGGCCTACTCCACCACAAATCAAGCAACCATTACTTCCAGGCTAACTTTGCCCTTAGTAGAATTCAACAGCATGATGGGAAATGTAAATGAATTAGAAACAGCCTAGTATTGTAACATATGATTTATGTAGATCTGTTTATGTTACAGAATGCAGAAAACATGTGCTTATACTGCCCCATTTATTGAGTGCCTGGTAATACTAAGTAAATTGATAAATTACTTACCCAACCAGTTTGGGTTGTATCTTATGATGATGCAACAAATAACATGGGTGTTAATTGGGTGTAAATTGGTGTAATTTGCATGATATTTCTCCTCACTTTATATCTGGATCTAGTGTAACTGCTCAATGTATCCTTGTTACTTCCCTGAGGAATGTGTCTCTAATTCTGTGAAAGTTGCAGTTTTTGGGGCTGATCTTTTTCACCATTCAAGAGCAAATGTGGTTAAAAAACGTGAACGTGTATATACTTGGGAATAATCTTTGGAACCTTGATTATTTTGTATTTATAAAGAAAAAACGACTAAAAGACCTGCCAGAAAGAAAAGTCACAAAAGTTTTGTCACATTTTTTTTTGGGGTGAGCACGTTCTGTCCTCCTGACCATGAAAATGAGTAAATAGGACTTTAGATGTTACTTTGATAGAATACCTTCACGGAAACCCTTCTACCACACAATTTCTCTAACTTTTCATATCACTAATTACTAGGTACCTCATGTTGGGTTCTCTAGCGCTACATAGTTGTATGTCATCTATAAACCCAGGCTGATTCACTGTATTGGCTTATTTTAAGTAGCTAAATACAGTATTATAAATAAAATGATTTGAGTGCAGTGCATTTGAAATCCTTTGAGGTGTTTCGCCTTCTTTATCTGTATTTCATTTTTAGTGTTCTCTGTTATTCACATATAACACTCTAACCCTTAACTGGTGCAAGACACTTTTTTTAATAAGGAATGGAGGTTAGTGTGACCAGCACCAAATAAGTCAGCCATGCCTGAAAATTAAAAGGTTCTACTGAGTGTTAACATCTGATGAGATCAGCAGATACATGTTTGCTTGGGAGTGTTTGTGGGTATTTATGTTATATCTGTTATCTAATATTATGAACAAAGTGCATTTGCAGTGAGAAAAGATGCTTTAGTGCTTCCTTGTTATTTGTATTTATAAGGTCACAAAACAGGCAATTTTGTGGGCCTTAGCTTGTTCTATCTTCTTTGTCCCCCATTGGGAGGGGGGGGCATACAAGATAGGACAGGCTAAGGCCCACAATATTGCCTGTTTTGTGGCCTATTTGGAAATTGGGGTTAGGATTTGGTTAGGTTTTCAGTCAGATTTTTTGTGGAACTAGCAATTGGACAGATCTTCAATTATATGTACCCTTAACTAATTGCTTGCAAACTGCTCAATGCAAATTGTCCCACCCCCACCATGGGGGAGGGATATAGAATTCAGTGTTATCATTGAACAGTTTGCGAGCAATAGGGATGTAGCGAACTGTTCGCCGGCGAACTAGTTCGCGCGAACTTCGACTGTTCGCGTCCGCCGCAAGTTCGCGAACGTCGCGCGACGTTCGCCAATAGGCGTTCGCGTCAAAATCGTTCGACCATTCGATCGCTAAAATCGAACGATTTTCGTTCGATTCGAACGAAAATCGTTCGATCGAACGATTAAAATCCTTCGATCGTTCGAATCGAACGATTTTCGGATGTTCGAAGTTCGCGAACAGTTCGCGAACTGTTCGCATTTTTTGCCGGTGTTCGCGAACGGCGTTCGCGAACACATACTCGGCGGTTCGCTACATCCCTAGCGAGCAATAGAATTAATTTTGGATTTGTCAAAATGCCTATTCCACAAAAAAAATCTGACTGAAAACCTAACCAAATCCAAACCCCAATTTCCATATTAAGATGGGAGCAAGATTAACAAAATTACATCATCTCTTTTCAATTATTTACAAAAGGTGTCTGTACTTCAAATCAGCACTGAACTTTAACACCTATCAGAATCCCTGATGAAAATCTCATATGGAGACACAGGATAAAACAGTTCTACTTTTTACCTATAAATGACAAATCGTCTCTTAAATAATGCACATTTGTTGGTTTGTACCTATATGCAATGTAAATAGTATTGTAATTTATTGGGAAAAAAATCACAATTTTGCTACCAAAAACATATATACCCTTTAAATTGGTAAGTTATTTAAAAAGCTTTTAGTAATTGTATGAACCTATTATCCAGCTCAGGACCTGGGGTTTTCCAGATAAGGGGTCTTTCTGTAAGTTGGATCTGCATAATTTAAGATGACTAAAAAATAAACGTCCGAATTTATCTCAATATTTTCTGCTACAAACTCCAATCAAATCTGCTCGGGTTTTTTACGCTTATTTATTATTACATTTTCCCAAAAATTTGCTTTGCAGGAAAACATCTTCACAAAGTTCACTATTTTTTCAGAATTTTCACCCGAAAACTTCAGGATATTGGACGAAACTCAGCACACATCAAAAAATCATTGGAACTTCTCCCATTGACTTATATGCAACCTTGACAGGTCTGAGATGCCGGAGTTCCATCCTTTTCCATCCTTAGGGTTTAATAAATTCCGAAAAATTTGTCCGATTTTATAAAAGTCCGATTTTATAAAAGAAAAATCACAAATTCTTCGTGATTTTTGCATACAGAGTTTAGCAAATAACCCCCTAAATGAATCCAATAGGCTAGTTTGCCTCCAAGAAGGATTAATTATATCTTAGTTAGGATCAAGTACAAGGTATTGTTTTATTATTCCAGAGAAAATTAAAATCATTTTGAAAAAATGTAATTATATTGTTTACATGGAGTCTATGGGAGATGACCTTCCTGTAATTTGGAGCTTTCTGGATAACTGGTTGCTGGGTAAGGGATCTACACCTGTACTGTATTATAATAATGATCGTACAAGTGTTCCATTCACCCACTTGAGGTCAATGCAGCGTTTATTTCTAATTAACACTCTTTGCCCTATTTATAAATTTCGACATCTTCTTTGTACTAAATATTATTGAACTATATACAAAAGCCCATGCCGCTAATATCCAGAGCTGGGCCAAGTGGCATTGGCACAGACATCGACTCCATTCACCTCATGCTCAACCAGCACAGAACCTCTAAGGCTTAATCCCCCCTGCCACTTTCCAGCTTCAATTTTCACCAATCTACTTCTATACCAGTAGAGCCCAAGTTGTGCCCAATGAACCTACCTCTTCTGCTTACCCCTAGTTTTAGCCCTTTTATTTCCTATGAGAATATAAATCTCTACTGCTGGACACACTGAAAGAAAAAATGATCAATATTTAACTACTAGTTGATCATTTTGTTTACATAATTATAGCATTTCATTATATTTAACTTATTTACTGTATTTAACACATGGACAATGACTTTAAATTGCAGGGGTAAATGTTACCACTTATTAGGGGAAAACATCACAGAATTTAAATTGAATTTTACACTTCATTAAACAAGGACTGTTGTGAATGATAGGGCATGCTTTCTAAAGCACTTAGGAACCTCCCGGTTCTGTATAGCGAAAGAATAATGCTAATAAATGTCTTATACACAGAAGCATACTATTCATTTTATGTAGCCAGTTTATATTTTTATATGTTTTTTTAAAACCAATAAAATGTCTAATAATAAACTCCACTTTAGACACAATCTTATTCTGCCATCTCTATTTTCTTGAAGTTCTTTTCTTAGACTAAATTACCTAATGCAGTTAAAGTTAATACTGAATTCAGCACAGTTTGGGAGATAGGAATTTCTAGCAGCCACGGCTCAATTAGGAGATAAAAGACATAAGTGTAAAGCATTTGATAAAGCTAAGAATACAAGGACAGGCATGGATGTTCTTGAAGGTGTCCATAGCGATAACCGAATAGTCAGCTGGAATCATCTTCAATTGAAGTGGGTGCTCCAAGTTATCAAATTTCACATATATGAAATTATTGGTGGCTACGGTGATGATTAGCACTAACCCACTGGGTCAGCAGCATGCTGGGATAAAGGTGAAAGCTGTATCGTACTATCAACACCAAATACATCCATTTACGGAGAGATAGCGGCATTTTTTTCTAATATCTTCCATTGTACAGGCTGTGTGACTAGACATTGAATAGCTGCATGGAAATCATTTTGCAAGGTGGAAATTAAAATGGACAATAAAATGCTATCTTGTGCATAATGACATCTACTATAAGATTTACATCATAAAATTTCCAAACTATAAAAAAAATTATTGTTGTATTTTTTATATATATATATATATATATATATATATATATATATATAACCATACAGAAAGCTGACGCACACTGGGATTTATCAAAAATGAAAACTTATTTTATTTGGATCTTTTTTTTCAAAAATGAAAACTTATTTTATTTGGATCGACGTTTCGGTCCACACACGGACCTTTATCAAGATACATATAAAGTGCAAGTGTAGGCCATTTTATAGACTCACCCACCAGTGAACATGCATCAGAACACGCCCATACATCAAGTGAAAAATTTAACCCCAGAAGACCCAAAGATCAGCAGACGTGGATAGTATTTTGATCCAAATAAAATAAGTTTTCATTTTTGATAAATCCCAGTGTGCGTCAGCTTTCTGTATGGTTATATGTCTTCTATCTGACTAGCACCTGACTAGCCATTGTGCTTGTGTTTTGTTGAGTATGGGTTGCATAATTTCTGTACACATTCACAGTACACATTCAAAATGACATTTGCATCTGATTTACTGGACACATGTATGGTGTGCCTATTGTCACAACCAGCTTTGGGGACACGGAAGCTACCACCAGGTCCAGGGGGACATTTCTCCATGGTTAAACAGTGTCAGTTAGTGAAGTTGCACACCATTTTTCAGAAGAGCCAGGATGAACACATTGGCAACAATGAATTGTGTCAATACGCACATTCCAAAGTATCCATTCCAGTGCTCTTAAACGTGCAGGTATGTGCATAAGTCTTTTATCTGTTGAATTACATATGTGTAGTTTGTAATTATGTGATTGTAATTATGCAGATCAAAATAACCCTAGAGTTACTATACTTTTATTATACATTTAATTAACTGACATTTAGAGGGGTTTGGGTTGTATAGATAAAATAATGTTCAATATAGTCTAGTGCACTGAACATTCCAACACACTCTACCAAAATAACTAAGTAGTATTAAAATTCAATAAAAAGAATTTGAAAAGAAAAGTAGTATTCAATTCTTCATAACACTGTCATAGACTTATAAGAGCAGATTTAATAATAATCACATTCAAAATTATAACACCATTTTGCAATTATTAATAAAACTGCCCCATAGGGTTTTGCCTGAGTAATGTAATGTTATCTATTTCTTACCTTCCAAGTATGCTGGATCAAGTGCACAGAGTCATGTATGGTGAAGCCAAACCCCTGGGGAACTCACTGGATTCCGGTCTAGGTGTGATCTTCTGCCTATAACTGCCACCTTTGGCCTCGGGTGCCGCCAGGTCTTACCTCACAAGAATCCAGCAACTTCCACAGGGGCAAGTAAGGGATTCAAACATACAGCAGGAAAGGAGCCAATAGAAACAGAATAATAGTAGTCAGGCAGTGTCAGAACCATAAAATCAACCGCTGAGACATGAGGCAAATGCTAGGTCAGGAACAGGCCAGGGTCAGAACCAGAAAATCACAAAAAGCTGCACTCAGGCACATGAATCAGAAACAGGAAACTAGCACCAAGGAACAAGTAAGCTTGACCTACAATGGCAAAGTGAGAGTGCAGAGCACGGGTTTTTATAGCCATGCTGACGGCAAACTCAGAGCACCTGTGGTCAATTGGCAATGAATTGCCTGCCTGAAAAATAAAGGTGACCAAAACATGAACCAAACATCCTCCTGTCGGCTCAGATAGAACAACAACAAGTAGGCTGCACAAAAGCCAGCAAATCCCCAGTTCGATTCCAGGCAGGATTTGACACTCAGAGGTCATGCAACTTGACCCTTTTTTTAAAAGCTTTCTTATGATAATTAATATCACAATTAGTATACAAGTCTTATGTATCTCAAGAAGTGCAAGATCATCCATAACTACATACAGGTGCTAACCAGCAGCTATTGCGGCAATTGCCTGCATTGATAGGTCCTGCTGAAGTGTTTCTTTAGATTATAGATCTAGATTATAGACAGAAACCTATGCATCTATCACACTGTTAGTCCCCTGTTGGGAAGCTGTATTCTAAGGCAATAGTTTTCAAACATATTTCATCCCAACGTTCTGAAAGAGGCAGCATACTTTTGCTTGCATTCTCTATCATTTATACCTGCATAATCTGCAGTTATCCCAGTTCAGGGATTTCCAGTACATTTTCTGAAATCTTGTGATAATAACAACCATGAACCTTTGCAGGGAGCCCAGAGTTTTCCACCTGCTTTTGCTCCCCCAGAGAGAGTGAATGCTGAGTTCCCTGACTAGGAAATAAGTCTTAGACAGGTGAGCCTAATTAAGCCTCCCACTATGAATGGCCTTCAATCCATTCTAGGGAACCTGAGAGAAATAGGCCATCCATCTACTACTTTTCCTGCTGTTACATTAGAAAAAGAAAGAACCAGCACTTGCCTTCAACATAAAAATAAATGCTAAATCCACAAGCATAGTATTCAAGAGGTAAAATTCTTTTTTTTTTTTCGTTTGGTTCAAGAGAAAACACGTTACCCAATAATATTTCTTTATCTTGGGAGAAACAGCACACTTTTTATTGGTCTATCATGTGTTATTAGAACAATCATCTCTGGATGGGTTCTGCTTGTTATTCTCATGATAATTCCCATTCCAAGAAATCCTACATTATTTCTCATAACAGCAAGGTCGAAAATAATTTCTCCTTTTTTGTTTCTGAGTGCTCTAACCCCTAAATCAGGGATCCCCAACCTTTTTCACCCATGAGCAACATTCGGATGTAAAAAGAGTTGAGGAGCAACACAAGCATGAAAAATGTTCCTGGATGGAGCCAAATAAGGGTTGTGATTGGCTATTGGTAGCCCCTATGTGGACTGGCAGCCTACAGGAGACTCTGTTTGGCAGTACATCTGGTTTTTATACAACCAAATCTTGCCTCCAAGCCTGGAATTCAAAAATAAGCACCTGCTTTGAGGCCACTGAGAGCAACATCCAAGGGTTTGGGGAGCAACATGTTGCTCACGAGCTACAGGTTGGGGATCACTGCCCTAAATGAATACTGTTTCTGCTACAATATAAACATATTATAAAATGAAAACAAATGGAAAGAAGAGATATGGGAGGGCCACCAATGTTTAAATATCAAAATAATTACATAATTTAGTCATTGCTACTGAGTATCAAGTGGGCGCACCCCCAGGTAACCAAACTTTATAAGACAAGTAAAGAGATCCATATAGAAATGGAGAACAACCCAAAATGAGTAGTGATGGGCGAATTTGCGCCGTTTCGCTTCGCCGAAAAATTCGCGAATTTCACGCGAAATTCGCGAAACGGCGAAAAATTCGCGAAACGGAGCCGGCGTCTCGTTTTTGACGCCGGCGCCCGTTTTTGACGCCGGCGCCCGTTTTTCCGACGCCGGCGCCCGTTTTTGGCGCCGGCGACTTTTTTCGAAAAAAATTTTTTTTGACGCCGGCGAATTTTTACCGCGAATTTTCGCGGGCGTTTCGCGAATTTATTCGCTCGACGCGAATCGCGCAAATTCGCCGCGAATTCGCGCATGGCGAATAAATTCGCCCATCACTAAAAATGAGGATTCACGTGTGTAATGATTATCAAAAAGGCTTTAAACACTTTATTATTACATCATTTAAAAAAAACAAAAACATGCAAAATTGATCAGTGAAATGGTCTCCCAAAAATCTTTTGATCTCTAATATCAAATATACTGGGGTTCATGGAGAATCAGTAATTGCCCTTCACTTTAAATAAATAGGCAAACATAAAAACATGTAAAAATCATGTAACTCATATAAATGTTGCACCCTGAAGTTCAAGCACCAAGAGTTGTGAGACTCCCAAATTTGGTTGATGCTAAACTGGCTATCTTTGTAATTATTATCATGCAAAATTAAGAAAAGTATATTTCTTTTATTACTTGTGTGTGTAAGCTTATAATAAAATAAGCTCCAATTTATAGCTTTACCCCAATATGTTCCCTGGATTCGACCTTAATTCTCAGGGAGTAAGTCCTCACAACGGCGTGGAGGCAGGGTGTTGTATAACTATAACAGTCACTAATTTGACACCAGAGGTTCTTGAACACTTAACCATAAAACAGGTTTATTAAAGGACAAGATAATCCACGTTGGAGTTCAATCAGAGATAAGCAGGAACATGAACAGCAGTGGATAGGCATATACTCACAAGTACCATTGGTCAGTATAAGTCCCCTTAGGAATGATATCATAAACAGTGTCTAGGAAGATACTTCCAGCTTTCAGCCTTTTCCCTAAACGGAGTGAACTCTAATGCTTAGTACCTACTTCTGGGCCATTGGTACCCTGGATCATAATCCCATGAAAGTGAGTAGCCTATCCTTACTAGACCTGACTTGTCTAGGTTCCACTTCTCCCGTTCTGCCTGCTTCGGTAAGGGGATTCACAAAATGGGCCATGAGCTTTTTATATTATAACAAAGCGCCACCTAGTGGCTAAACCTGGGATAATTAGGGGCATACTTTGAAACAGGAAATGGAGTCTAGCTTCTGTATAACTAAGGGCCCTTAGGTGGCAAAATTTTAGGGGATGGCAATAAACATAGGGATTACATTTATAAGTCCTCTACATGTGTATAAGTGATTTCTAGCTAGCAGTACATTAGAACGCTTAATCATTACTCCATTTTTCACATATAAATGTTTAGCCCTTTGTTACATCTATACATACATATAATCACATATATAATATATACACATGCACCTAATCCATTGCAGGGACCAATTAGCAGGCATTACTTGTCAACTCTTTATAAGCAAACATCTTATAGGTTGCTATGGGTTACTTCTCTTGGGCAAACCTTGTGACTTTTGGTGCATATGGGGTTTCTGCAGTTGTGTTCTCTAAAGTAAAATTAACTACTACACTATACAATTTTCAATGCCATTGAAAAATATAAATATATAAAAACTGCAACACACAAACACACACCAAGATATCTAAAAATGTTGATAACGATTAAACAAACCCTCAAACACTTTGAAAGTCAACATCTTGCAAAACCTTCATTTTCATATCGTAAGCTCTGTTTTTTAAATTTACTTTTTTCAAGTGTTAATGTGGTGATTTAATGTGCCTGGGAAATCTTTGCCACTATATGCATAGCATTTAAAATCCAAGTTGTGTTTCTGAAAATTAATAAAGTTAGTTTGAGTCTTAAATGTCACTTATTTGCTTTTATATTGTCATATGCAATTTCTCTAAGCGGAGTAACTTGCTAATCCTGCATTCACATAGATAGAAGGTCAAAGTTTGTCAGTCAGCCAAGAAACACCATATCAAGGTTTCTTTCCTTTCCAATTGAAAGAGGTATAAATTGTGGAATTAGTGTATTGATTGAAGGCTACAACTTCAAGCAATCAGTTTTTCTGGCTTGACAAGATTATTTTATTCTACTTTTTTTTTAGTATTATGTGTTCTATTTGAGCCATCCTTCAGGCAGATGAATTGACAGTTTGAATTTGCTCAATAAAATCTACCAGTTAGGAAACCTACTGAGCCGCACAAAAGATGAAAACGATTGCAAAGGAAAGGTGCATTTAGTGTAAGCAAGCATAGCACTCTATAAGAGAAAATATTAGCTGAAATTATGCTTTAATCAATATATTTCTATGGAAACATGAGAGAAGTTTGTAAAACGTTCTTGGTAGGCCAGTTAGCAGATAATGCCACCTTTACACAAAATCGTTAAAACTATCAAATGTTACTGAAAATGATCATTTTTTTAAATTGCCATGTTTTCTTTAATTGTAACAAATTACTCATTATTTAACTTCTGGGGCTCTTGTCTATAAAACAATAATTAGTTTTCTTGCAAAGGACTTGCTAATAATTCATCATTTTTTTCCCTTTATTTGAATATCCATCAGATAAGACAAACAAAAAAAGATTCATTTTGATAGAGCTTGGGAATACAGTTTTCTGTCTTTTGACGACATGTATTTTGTATTGCAAAATATTCCCTTATAAATGGTGCTAAGTGATGTTATAGTTACATAGTTAAATCGGGTTGAAAAAAGACAAAGTCCATCAAGATCAACCCCTTCAAATGAAAAAACCCAGCATCCATACAACTTACGTTTAATATATAACATGCCTTACAGAAACAGTATTATTTTAGCAGTGGCAAAATATTTATTGGATTAACAGAAAATATGCAATATGCATCATAACAAAATTAGACAGGTGCATAAACTTGGGCACCCCAACAGAGATATTACATCATTACTTAGTTGAGTATGTAACAGCCTCTAGACACCTCCTATAGCCTTTGATGAGTGTCTGGATTCTGGATGACGGTATTTTTGACCATTCTTCCATACAAAATCTTGCCAGTTCAGTTAAAATTAATGGCTGCCGAGCATGGACAGCCTGCTTCAAATCATTCAATAGATTTACGATGATATTCAAGTCGAGGGACTGTGACGGCCATTCCAGAATATTGTAATTCTCCCTCTGCATAAATGCCTTTGTAGATTTCTAAGTGTGTTTAGGGTCATTGTTTTGTTGTAATATCCAACCCCTGCATAACTTCAACTTTGTGACTGATGCTTGAACATTATCCTGAAGAATTTGTTGATATTGGGTTGAATTCATCTGACCCTCGACTTTAACAAGGGCCCCGTCTCTGAACTAGCCACACAGTCCCACATCATGATGGAACCACCACCAAATTTGACAGTAGTTAACAGCTGTTTTTTTCGTGGAATGCGGTGTTCTTCTTCCGCCATTTTGTTATGACCAAATAACTAATTTTTTGTTGCAACAATCCAAAGCACTTTGTTTCAAAATTACTGTGGCTTGTCTTCATGAGCTTTGGCATACAACAAGTGACTCTGTTTGTGGCGTGAGTGCAGAAAGGGCTTCTCTCTCGTCACCCTGTCGTATAGATGTTCATTATGCAAATTGTAGAATGATGTACAGACACACCTGCAGCAAAATGTTCTTGCCCGTCTTTTGAGGTGATCTTTGGCTTGTCTGTAACCGTTCTCACAATCCTCAAATACCTCTCCTGTATTTTTTTTGGCCTGCCAGTTCTGGGTTTAACAGCAACTGTGCCGCTGCCTTCAATTTCCTGATTACATTCCTTACAGTTGAAACTGACAGTTTAAACCTTTGTGATAACTTTTTGTAGCCTTCCCCTAAACTGTGATACTGAACAATCTTTGTTCTCAGATTTTTCGAGGTTGCTTTGAGGATCCCATGCTGTCACTCTTCAGAGAAGCACAACTTGCAATTGGCCATCTTAAATACCTTTTCTCATGCCTATGAAGTTCAAGGCTAAACAAGCTAATCCAACCAATTTGGTGTTGCCAGTAATCATTTTAGATCAGTTACATGCATTCAAATTAGCAAAACTACAAGGGTACCGAATTATTGCACAGCCAGTTTTTCACATTTGATTTAATTTCATACAAGTGAATACTGCTTCACTAAAAATCTTTGTTCAGAAAACACCCCAGTACTCAGATGTTCCTGGGAAGTGAAAGACATACCACTGTTATCTTTTTTGTTGAAAGTGTAGTAAATTATTATGCAGGCTGAGAGGGATTCCCAAACTTTTTCATATGACTGTGTATATATATATACACTTGCCAGATTTTAGTTGCCAACATTTTTAATCCACTTACTTTCACTGCTATTTTCTCTTAGCATAGTAAAAAAATGAATCTCCAATTGTAATTAATAGGCCCACAAGATCATAAACTTTGTGGGACAGGGACCTCCATCCACTTGTTTTTTGTTATAAATATACATATAAATATGTTTATATACTATTCTATATACTATTCTTTATTGATGGGCGAATTTGTCCCATTTCGCCACGAATTTCATGTGAAACTGATGAAAAATTTGCGAAAATGCTGATTTTAATGCCTGCGACAATTCAAAATGGGCACCGGCATCAAAGTCGACGCTAGCCCCCAAAAGTCAATGGGTGTCCGCTTATCGTCGGAACCGTTGCCAAATTTTTTCCAAGGCTGTAGAACTTTCGTGCCAAATTCGCAAATTTATTCGCCGGTGGCAAAACGGGCAGATTTGCCTTTCACTACTATTCTTGTATCTTGTATCATTTCTTATCAGTTCTATAGTTTTTTATTGTTTTAATGTACAGTGTTGTGTGTACACGAAAAGCCATATCAATACAAGTATACATACATATACATATAATTTTACATAAATGAATGTAAACAAAATAAATCATTATGAACCCCACTGACATAAGGTAGCTTAGTGACTGTAAACTGTATACATACACAAATAATCGAGCTGGGTCTATTACAGCTAACATGTAAATGCTTTATATTTTAAAGCATGTTTGGGTTTCCGATGTGTTTAAAACAAACAGAAATGAAATGGTCACATTTTACTACCATGTATTCTCCACCAAATACTGTATATATATAGTCAGCTGTAACAGTCAGTAGTTAAGACATATTTTCACATTGCTGGAAACAGGAAAATTGCTTGACATAAATAAGCATCTAGAGACATCATTCTTCCTTTGTGACTTTTATTAGAAAATGGATATTGTAGAGAAATGTAAGAATAATAACTACAAAATAAAATTTCCAATTTACAAAGGGTGAGAACTATTACTATTGAGTGTCAACTTGGGAAGAATAGCCTGATACATGGTAAGTGGAGATTTCTTTGAAGCTTGACGCACAATGTATTGAGGTCATCCCGTGCAGATTCTCAAAGGATTTTATGTGTTTGTGTGACTGGACAATCTATTGAGTGAAACATGCCAATCTTGAGGTGCATCCTTCTGGAATGACTTAATTCTGAAGAATAAGCTACAAAGATGTTGCTTCAGTCTGAAACAGGACAGCAACGAAGAATACTCTACAAAACCGGACAGCAATTTGTGTTTCCAATTATTCTTCACAGTTTACACATAGTTTTCTTTAGGGGAAGGGTTCCGCAATGCAGGAGAGGGTAATATACTGTACGTCCATGTGTAAATGTATTAGGAGTGTGTTAAAATCCTGAGAAGTTGTTCTGTATTACTATGACAATATTAACAGATTCTTACAATAAAAGATGCTTTTTTGATGAAAATGAATACACAAAAAGAATTGCACTTAGAACCGGTTCACCTATGGTTTGTGGCGGTGTAGGTATTTAAAATATCCCAGTGAACCAGTCTGTAGCTTTCTCGGTTCACCGAAAAATTCTCAAAACTACTAAAAAATTTGTGAAACGGCAAAAATGTTCCAGAGCGCATTGAAGTCAATAAGCAACAACATTTTTTTTTACACGTGACAGTTATTTATGTGTGCAACCTTTTTTTATCACTCCAAAGCCATTAAATTCAATAGGCATTTTTTCTTCAGGAAACTTTTTTTCTCGGTGACTTTTTGTCTAAATGCATAATACACTTTTTTTTTTCTTCTGTTGAAGTTTTTGTCTCAACAACATTTTGGTCTTGGAGAGTTTTTTCCAGAAATTTTTGACACACACTTTCACACAAAAAAATTGCAGATGTAGAAATGCTGAATTTCGCAGCAAATTCATGCCTGGCGAAAAAATTCACTCACTAAACGTGAATCACTAAACAACAATCACTAAATAATGGACATTTTTATTCAATTATTGGAAGGATATTTCTTATTTAATTGTTACTCTGTAGAACAGTTGTAACTCAACTTGTTGTTTTGTTATGAATGTTATGATATTTTTTTCTTCTTTTATTCTTGGCTGACACTTTACAACTAGTGATGGGCAAATTTGTCCCGTTTTGCTCTGTGAAATGTGAATTTTGATGCCAGCGTCAATTCACGGAAATTCGCCATGAATTTGTGCCTGGCGAATAGATTTGCCCATGAATTTGCGCCTGGCGAATAGATTTGCCCATCACTATTTACAACAATTTGCTGACTTTTTGGTCTGGACCAAACTTTGGGTCCTCAGCCAACAAGATTTTCCACCAGATCAAACTCTTGAATGGACCTTAATTATGATCTGCAAAAAATTGCATTGGTTCTATACAGGCTAGTTCAATGTACAGACACTTTTATTCCATTAAAAGAATTCAGAAAGCATATTAGTTACAAATACATGAAGAGCATATGCATGCCCAGAAACACACACGACCCATATGCACCTGCTAGTATAAAACTGCTGATTTCCTAAAAATCATGTAATTCATACGCACTCTTTAATTTCACTAAGAGATATTCAAATAAGAAAATAGCTTGAACTTTTAAGATTGCTTTAACTTTACAAACAAGTTCAGATTAACAGTACATGCTGTTCTCTTGAAATATGAGTAAGAATTCTCATGGCTTTACAGTCCTAAATAGGTGTATAAATGTAATAATTACAGAGTAAAGGATTAGTAAAATACATCCAAGAAAAAAAACAGTGCCTGGGTTTGTTCTTTTATCATTCTAATCAATTATGTATGGTGAAAACATACACACTGAAGGCTTGGCTCTCCAATGAGGTTATTTGTGAAGCTGATTCTCAGCAGGCTTACTTAAGTCTGGCGATCAAAAGGCAACAAAGCCAGCTAAGCATCAGGTCATTTTTTCAGCTTTATTTTATTTATGAATATAGATTTCATAAAGTAAAACTATTTGGGGTGTGTTTATTCAATCCTGGATTGTTATACAGTTCTTCTGTCCATAGTTATGAATAATATATGATCATTATCACTGGAATTGTGGCAATAATGCTAAGTAATAAAGCTAGGCCAATTATTACAAACACTGCTCTTTAAAAGACTGTTCTGGGGAAGAGCAGTTATTGAACCTGAAGTATAATAATAACTGGAATAACTATTGCAATAAGGTGTTTGTGGATATTTAAGTATTGGGGTTCTCCCACTATTAGCGATACACACATCACAGTAATATGAGTTTTCTTCATTGTACAGTTCTTTTTATTGTAATGCCACCCTGATTTGAAATGATAGCATACAGGCTTTATTGAATACAAATATTTTTAAAGCACTGAACATTAAATCATATTAATATATTTATTTTCATTTATGTATTTTATTATTTTATTAATTAATGTTACAGCATTGTATACAATATATAAGTATGCTGCTTGTAAGAGTAGTAAATTCCTACACTTTTATATTATAGAGACCCAAGAACAGCTATCTCACCATATCTTGCTTCTTTCTTGCTTTACTTGACCATATCTTGCTTCTTCCATTACTCCTTCTAATTACTATTTTCCTGACCTCCACCATCTCTTTAAATCTGTTTAAGATTAGCACAATACACTACACTATAAATATAAGGGAAGCATGTACATACCATTGGACTATTCATCATCCTTTAAGTTCAGGGTTTCCTTTCACTCTGTACATGCACACTATTCTGTTTTGACAGCCAAACACAACACAAATAAATACCTTTGTCATAGTTGTCATGTATCTATACAGATGCATACAAAATCCAGAGCTGTCAGCCCCCTGATCTTTTTGGGAGTTACCAGATTTTAGGCTCTGAGCCCTAGTCTCCTGTAACTTCTAAGCATTCCGGCAATATCTGTCAACTTTGCAAGATTTTTGGCCAGGAAAATTCTTGGCAGTTTAGTGGTGCACCAATGTGTGCCGCAGGTCCCTTGGTAAGAAGTTTCCTGAAGTTGACAGTTCTTTTACACTTTTCTTGGTATAACTGCACTCAGTGATCTTTTATCTCTTATATTGCAGTATAGCAAAGTGCACAATTGTAGCCAGTTATTCCAGTACAGTGTGCATAACATCATTAAAACTTAATAGCTTGTGGTAGATGGAGATATTTATATTTGTTTAATTACTCTCATGGAGTAACAACATGAATGAAATACCATACATAAATCCTTCTTGAGAGATACAGGATTTCTTACACTGGATATCCCTATTTGGATTCACCTCCTCCTGGTAATCCCGGTAACCACAGATGGACAAGGCAGGCAACCTTTGGGACTCTTGCGAGACACTCAGTGGGAACACTCTTAGCTTTACATCTCTGCACAGTGCCTAATCGTCTTTAAAAAGATATTTTTATTGTGGCTATTAAGACCCATTTCTTGGGTGCCTCTTCTATTTCTAGTGATCCTTGGCTAGACAAAAGTCCCATTAATTCGCTGGAACACTTTCAAGTCTCTTTAATTGCTCAATGACTGGTCAATTTTTATTTTAAAACTCAAATGATTGTAAGGCAACATGATTACTTGGTAGGTAAAGTAATGTCAGTGCTGAATGGAGGATCCACCAGTCTGGTTCTCAGTGGAGGAACACAGTGGTCGCCATGTGTGTCCTTATAGTGTTTTTTCTTAAAATTTGGGAGCAGTTTCAAAACTCAATTAGTGATTCTAGAATTCTAGTAAATGAGTATCATTGGACCGTTGGACATGGCATAGTGGAAAGGCACAATAATACAATGTATACCGGAGACCTACAATGAAAATGGAATTTTCAATAAAGTGTTTTAGAAGAATGTACAGGATTTTAGCTTCTATGAAAAAATATCAACATATTAGAGAAGTTTGATGTTTCCTTTGCTGAAAAACATTTACAGCTCTCTGCCAGCTCTGGCTGCATTTTAAGAACATTTGTTAGATTAAGTTAAAATAAGCTCCTTATGTTTGAGGTGTGTCAACATTGTGAAATACCCTTTCAATTATATGTTTCTGAAATGCAAAATGGTTAAGGACAATGAATAAAAATGAGAACCTAGTTGTACGTAGAGTAACGTGTAATAGAGATCATGAGAGTACAGGCGATTCGTTTGCTAAACAAATGTTGGCTTAACTGTACTATCCAACTATATCAAATTATTATGGCTCCATTGTAAATCAGTCTCTGAAATGTTTAGTCATAATGAGATGTTTTATAGAAAAGTTTCAGCCAAATGTTTGCTTTTAAACAGACAATGTTGAAAGTACTGGTGACAATATGTTTCTAGCCCTGGTGCAAAGTGTTCCCTATTTAATATATCTCTCTGTTCTGGCACTCCAGCCCTTCAGGGCCTTGGCCTCATCCATTATCCATGTCAACCAGTTGTATTGGGATAACACCAATTCTGCCCTTCAGCTTCCATAGGTCCTCTCCTTTAGCCAGACACCTATTACTGTTTTTTCCCACTGAGTGGTGGCTTCTGGCCCACTTAAACCCATTTGTAGTTTGGTAATATAGGAGAACAAACTATGTTCTAAATCATGGAATCTATTAAAATTCAAGTAATAGGTATAAAATATGAAATTTTGTAATAATGATTTTGGCAACATTTGAAATGTAACAAATATGAATATAACAAAAATATAAATTAGCTATTTCCACTTACTCTGCACGATGCATGTTAAAAAGATGTAGAGATGATTTATAATTTTTTTTGACCACTAGCATGTGTATAAAAAAACTTAAATCCTTAAAGATTGATCATGATAATTACTGAAAAAAACTTGATTGCCACAAAAATCCCATTACTTCATTCATTGCTAAAACTTTCCTTTTTTTAAAAAATATATCACATTTTAAATATAGCTTGAAATTGGAAAATTGGAAAATATGCCTGGCATTGACTTCTTGACACGTTTAAAATAATAAAATAAGAGATACAATTTTTTCTTCCAATGTATTATCAGAGCATGCAAGACTTCATGGATGTGAACACAACATGCTGCATCTTCATCTGACAAGATAAAATCTGATGGTGTTTGACCAACATTTTTTTTCCATTGAAATACATTGACTGTCGGATGCATGAACAAACTATACCATCCAACTTTATCTGACCAACTTTACATTCTAGATATAGGGGAAATTGGATTTTGTAGGATGCTACAAATCTTGTGCTGTTGTTTGGTGTTGCATGGCAAGATCAGATAAAATCTGACCCACAAAATCTGATCAAAAATTCATGTGGAGTTTAGCCCTAAGGTGTATCTATTAGGGCTTGTTAAACAGTATATGGCAATTTTTTATGTGCCTAAATGCATGGTTTAGGGGGAACCAAAATGCATCAGCTTATTGATTAAATTCTGGTTACATTTTGCCTGGTAGTACTTATGAGTGTTTATGATTGTGTTTCATTGCCTCAACTTTTTTTTTTTTTTTTTTTTTTTACATGTAACAGCATCTTTTCGATCTTGAGGTGTGTGTGCAAAATACAATAAAGTAAATGGTTCAGTTTGGAACTTACTTTGGTGCAGTATATGCTTTTTTGTAAATGTATAAAAAATGCCATGTGTGAGAGCCCTTACTGTCCTGTTCAGTCTTTCTCCAAAGAAGAAATATTTTATTCTATTTCTAGAGCGAGAGAGTGAACAAAAAAGTGTCATATACATATTCCTGTAAAGCTGTCCTAATCATGGGCAGGTTTTTACATTAGGAACCTATCCCAGGTCATTTAACATCAAAAGATACAGATCAGCAAAAAGTAAAATATGAAGATGATTACTTTAAAAAAGGTGACAAATAAATGTTGTTTATCGGTTGCTATGGGTTACTAGACTGTGTTAATTAGCATTATTTATCAGCCAGCTCAAGTGGCAGTATGGAAATTTATGTTGTAGGTATTTATTTCAACTTCAAACTTCATTTGAGACACTTTCAGCTTCGCTCTTACATGTCACAGCATATATTTTAATGGAAAAAGTGGATATATGAGCCAGCTATGCCAAAATTCCAGATGAAGTTTCCATTAACTGAATGCAGTATATGCCTCTCCAAACTAAAGTCCTAGAAAAATCAAGATTAATTCTGACTAAAAATGTCTTACCATAGAGCACTGGTTGGTGGACTTCAGTTCAATGTCCCATGGAGCACCCATCTTTGGTCAGGGCACCCTTAGCTCATAACAAGGTTACAAGTACAGGAAAACATTGCTTTATCTGCCATTAATTAAAAGGTTCCACAAATATCTAGGGAAGTGTTCAGATCCAAATCTAGCAGAGCTTTGAGGGGTATCTAGAAGAGCTTATCATTATTTTTATTCCCATGTATCAACCAAAATTCCTTTAGGCTCTGCCCTAGCTTCAACAGCTCCAGGCACCCAGTTTGGGAACTGCTGTCATAGAGTTAGCTGTACAGGTATGGGACCTGTTTCATAATGTTGGTGACCTGGATGTTGTTTTAAACATTAACTAAATCTAATAGTTTTGCCTCCAGTTAGGATTCATTATATTTTAGTTGGGATCAAAGTACTGTTCTATTACTAGAAAAAAAAGGAAATAATTTTTAAAATGTGAATTATTTCATTAAAATGAAATCTATGGGAGATGTAATTCCAATAATTCAGAGCTTTCAGATAAGGATTTCTGGGAAAATGGATATCATACCCATACCAAATGGAAGATAATGATTAAAAATAAAATATCTATATATTTTATATGTAAACACTTTTATAATTCATAATTAATACTGTTGCATCACCCTATATAAACTTGTGCTCCATATGTCTGATATGTAGGGTTCTTTGAATACAAACCTTAATTATCATAGCTTGAACTAGTCCTTTGTTAAACGCAGGATATCAGTGACTGTAAAAATAAATATGAGAAGTAGGTTCAGTGTGTTCTACCAGCGCATACACTTGACTTAACAGGCACTGGGCCACACAGTGGATTTCTTTGAATGTATCTAGCTTTGTAGTACCAGCAATGAAATGTTTTATTGTCATTCTAAAATAAACAGGTAGGCATAAAAACCCATTTCCTGTTCTAGATAAAATCCTAACTCACAGTATAGACAATACAAGCCTTTCTTTACAGCTTAAAACATAATCATATTCATGTTGCTGGAATACTGATACTGATGACATGAACAGTTATTTCCCATAACGTTTAAGCCAAACAACACACAAATGATCAGATTGTTTTCTTCAGCCAAAAAAATGTGAAAGTAGCAACTGCTTTTCACAGAATAGTTGGCAGTTGCAGAAGGCATATAGTTTTTATCATTAAAGGATAAGGCAAATTTCCCTGGGAGCTGCCTATATATTACAAAAATATATCATCATATTTCTACCGACGATGCAGGGCTTTTCCCAGAATTCCAGTCCAATTGCGGGCACACTCTGAGTTGTGTCTGCCCCAGTTGTGTCTGAAATTGCATAATTGCGTGTGAGTTTTTTGTGAATGAGTTAAAGTTACGGCTACAATTTTAGTAGTGGAGGTGGTGTAATTTCCCACATTAAAAGGGCATTTCCATTTAGGTGCAGGTCTGGTGTGCTTTTTAATACAGAATGCTGTTAGAGTCCTGGAATTACCATCACTTGAACATATAGTCACTCTGTGCAACTATTCCAAAATTATGTAAGATAAACTGCAGCTCACAGAGAAGAGTTCCTTTGCTTGTTGTCCTGCAGGGTATCCTGTGTTGATACCCCAATTGAATTGTTCAAAGGAAGGTTGAAGTGCAGGATAAATCCATGGCAGTAGTCTAAGACTGCAAATAATCCTTTTATTACTTCATTAGTAGTGATGGGCGAATTTATTCGACAGGCGCGAATTCGCTGCAAATTTGCGTGATTCGCCGCCAGCGAATAAATTCGCGAAACCCCCGTGAAAATTTGCCCGAAAAAATTTGCCGGCGGCAAAAAAAACGAGACAACGCCGCCGTTTCGCGAATTTTTGCGAATTTTTCGGCGAAGCAAAACGGCCCAAATTCGCCCATCACTATTCATTGGTCCTGCTGTATCAAGTAATGGCTAGACTAATGAAGTAATGGCCTGGCACTGTGTGGAGTTTGAAAACTTGGACTTTATAATGGACTTTGATATGAACTCTTGTTCTACACAAGGATGTTTCACACATTAATGGGCTGGTTTGAACTTTAAAGGATGGTGGTTAGAGTAATAATTGTGTTGCACCTGTGTAATCCAATCACTGACTATTGGTTTAATTGGTATCACTTAATAACTCACCCATAATGCATTATGTTAGGTGAAAGATCATTGAATATTTAAATGCTCTTCCTTTGTACGTTCCTGATGTAGTGTGTTTTTTGATATTTACTTCCGCAATAAAAGGATTATTTGCAGTCTTAGACTATTGCCGTGGATTTGTCCTGCACTTCAACCTTCCTTTAAACTCGTCGCAACTATGTGGAGATGCAAGGAACATGTTTGGATGTAAGTACCTTTTCAATTGTGTCAAAACTCGTTCAAGCATAGTAAAGGGTCCTGACCGGAGCAGTAAAAAAGGGCAGAGATTAATTGACAATCAGTTTCAAATAATGCAACTGATTATGGTGGAGGCATTATTACTAATCATATAAAAAAGGAGAAAAATTTCCAGCACATGGTTTGCCTTTAAAAAAAACGAGGTGTTAGTACAACACTAACATACGACAAAATACGAAAGCCCATGTGCCAAGTCAAAGACCCTCATTGTACGTGAGTCCAATTAGTCCATTAGTATTCTAAGTTTGTAGTGTATTTAAAATCAAATCCGCAGCTACCAGTGTGACTATGTAGTAAGATCATAGTGCACTTACCCTTCACTCATGAGGTCTAGTGAGAAAGCACAAAGCTTTTAAGCCCAAGCCAATTAATATACACCTGTAAATAATTCCCTGTTTTAAAGGCTGGTTGACAGCTATAGGTAATATTTGGCTATAATTTGTACACAAAACACAGAAAGAAATTGCTAAGCTCAGTCTAACCCTCCCTGTGAAGCAAACTTGTGGCAGAGCTCGGTCTAACTCACATTCTAGAACTGACCGGCTGCTATAAATGATACAAACCCAATATTTGTACATAAAAATAGGAGGAATATTGCTACTGATATGTTGCATTTTGACCCTGGACCTGCCAATCCCTTGAATACCACTCTACAACAGCCTTAATTTGTAGATTTAAGTTTTAAAGAAAACATATTTTGGGTTCAGGATTTAATTAATAACTCAAGTTATTAACTTAATATTAATTGATCCTGAATATGATATAAAAGTTTAGCAACAAGTGATGTTATAGCTTCAAATTTCGTGATGTTTTTAGTATGGTCCCTTCATATGGCCAGACATCCATCTGCATAACTGGTTTTGAAAGCTGAGCTTCATCATCACGACAAGCTGTAATATATTTTACAACCTGTTGATGAATACGCTTGGTGTTCTACGATGACAAAAGGCATCTACGTGTTACATTGCTTAGCAAATATGAGCCTTTATGTATTAAGCGATTAGTCTGATTCAGAAATAATGGACAATAATCACTTGGAGCCAAGGTGTATAATTTATAGTGTGCTAGATAAAGTCTTTACTAATACAAAATGCTGTACACTAATTATGTACATAAAGGCTGTTTAACAGGTTTTTGTATGGTTGGGGAGTTTACTTTGGCACATTGCCTCTTGCAAAAGAGAAGATGGAAAGGAAACTTATTTTGTTTTGTGTTCATTTCAAACGATTTCCCAACTGAGTTCCCAAACTCTTAAGTGTTTTAAGCAATTGAAACTTTTGATTTTGAAATAGGGATTTTTAAACAATGCACCAGGTCACAATAAAGTGTATTATGCTCACTTTTTGCATTCCATTCAAAATCCATAAGAGCTTGATAATCACAAAACACTCATGGCATCCAAAGAGGCATAGAAACTATGCAACAAGCTTGAAGTATTGCTGTGTTTGGGAATAGATTTGTAGGCCACTCACTGATTGGCCTTATGGTCTCTCTATGGCAGGGGTCCCCAAACTTTTTTAGCCATAAAAAGAGTTGGGGAGCAACACAAGCATGAAAAAAGTTCCTGAAGGTACAATTAAGGGTTGTGATTGGCTATTTGGTATCCCCATGTACAGTCTAAAGGAGGCTCTGTTTGGCAGTACACATGTGTTCTTTGTTACCAAAACTTGCCTACAAGTCAGCAATTCAAAAATAAGCTCCAACTTTGAGTCTCCCCTTTATCAAGAAGCATGGGGCTACAACTTTTCTTTATGGACATCATCAGATTATCAGGGTAGATGTATTTTTTCAGTTCAGCAGTTGCCCCATATCTGCATGCACAACAGTATAACAACCACCTTCTGCCCCAATTTAAGTCCTTCTCTAGAAGTTTTAGGTTCAGCCTACTGACAGCCCCTGAAACAGATGTAGAATTGTAAAGAGTTCTCTATTGGTCAAAAAGCTAATTGGTTGACAAAAGTAAAATACCGTAGAAACATCTTAGATAGGATAGTGGACTGACTTTGTTTTGAAAGTGAAGGCATGACAAAAGGGTCAGAAGACACAGCTGCCTAGGTGCAGAAGTCTAGAGCTTGCACCATAGGTCCTAACCAATAAAATTTCACTATAGGTTTATGAAACAAATCTTTGTCTTTAATCTTTGAATTTGGGACTGTTAAAAGATTTAGATTTTTGGTCCAGTAATTTCTAGTCAAACCATTGTTTGTACATAAAATGATGGAACTTACATCATCCAGCTCCATTTGATTTGGTTAAAGCAGCCTATTGATACATCAAGATATAAGTCAGAAACAGAAAACAACACACACAAAGAGAATGGAGTAACACTAATGTCTTGAGCAGCACCCTGAGTTCATGAGCACATCTTTACATTGAAGTTAATGGACTTTTTTTGTATTTCATTTTCAAACTTTGCAACATATTTTTTTTACTATACATTAGAGTCTATGGCCATTTTTTCATGGCGAAACACAGTGAAATATTTTGCTCAACCCTACTTGTGACTAGTTTACTCATAAACACCAGTCTGTAAGGAATATGATAAATAGCAAAATATATATTATAAGAAGTCATGATTTGTGTTATAAAAAAGGCACAAATCTAATGTTATTCATTTATTTTTAAATTATGGTATTTTAGATATATATTGTGTATGTATATATATATATATATACAGTATAAATAAAGAAAATGTGTTTACATTTTATTTATGGGAGATGATAAGTTATCTGAGTTCATAAACATTAACATTTGTCTATATATTATTAAGCAATGCATAAAACCTACCTCAAACAATGTAAAACGAAACGCTTTTCTTAAAGGGAGACACAAGAGATTAAGATACATCCTTTGATATATGAGAATATTGAAGTTCAGTTACCATAACCTGAATATGTAGTGCAAACGTAGAAAAACCTCAAGGGTTTCCAAACCATGGAGATACTGTTTAAACAATACTAGAAAGGAATAGATTAGAGGTTAAGCACAAATTTGACTTTCTTTGCCTCTGAAAAATAATACTTTTATTTTAGATGTAAAAAAAAGTTGGATGGCTAGTTGTTTTTAAATTGTTTTCTGTAAAATCCAAGTCAAAGGAAATTGAGCAAAAAATAAAAAACTTGATTGAACTGTATGACTGAATCCAATAAAGAGCACATGGGGAGGCACATTTATCAAGGGTCGAATTTCAAAATTGTGGGAGTTTTTTTAAACTGAATTAAAAGTTTATTTGGGGGAAACTTATTAAAAAAATCTAATTGTTACAACTCGGACGAATTTTACCAATCCATAAACTCTTATCAAATTTGATTCGAATTATACAAATCTTGATTCGAGTTTAGATAATTCCCTAGTCGAATTTGACAGTTGAAAATTGAAAATTTGAATTTGAATTTTCAATTCGACCCTTAGTAAATCTGCCCCATATTGTAACACACCGAACTCTTGTTTACTGTAACATTAGTGCATCTTTCTTCAGCTCTGAGTTATTATTCAGTAACAAAATGTCAGGCTAGTTTTTATAGTGACTAAGCAAAATCAGCTGCTCACAACATGAATTACATTGGGTATTAAAAATTGAAAAGGTCTGTTCCAGCTTTCTATATTTTTTTTTACTTGAAAAGATAACACTGAACAGTAATTAATATGGGGAATATAAAATAAACAATTTACCTACATGGACAAGACCCAGGAGTTACAAACTGTTTGTTGAAATAGAATTCTAATTTTACTTTGATTAAACATTTTTAATTGATTTGAATATTTAAATAGCCATACAGGGGTTAAATACTGTATGGGCCCAAATGTCAGTTTTACACTCATCAGCGTCTCATTGCTGGTATTCTTTTGGTTTTGTACAACCTAATTCCATGTGCGTGAGGGAAGCTACTAGGTATCTTTTGATGGAAGTGGCTGTTTTTGACTTGTTGATGTCCTTGTATGACATGACTCTATGAATTGTACAATATGAGTATATTAGAAGTAAACTTGGAGTGACCTGTATAAAATCTTTAGGAACGGGATTTGGTCTAGTGTTTGAATTGAGGTCTAAATAGGGAGATAACTGGAAAACAGATGCTTGCCAAATGTTTATTAAAGCACAGGCAGAGTGAACAAATTAAGGCAGGTAAGGCAGAAGGTAGATAGAGGTAAGATTAAAAGACATGTCAGCAGCCAAGATTCAGCACCCAGGGGATAACAAAATCCAGATTATAGGTAATAGGTTTAAGGCAAGTATGGTTTAATACCAAGATCAAGAGCGTCTAAGAAATGGCAAGGGAACAATGTTATATAAAGACACTCTCTGCAGGCAGGTTTTTGAAAAGGTGGCTCCAGACCTTTAAAGGAATGAGGCTTGACAGTGGCATGTATGGCAGGCAAGAAAGGGGGGGTTAACAGGAGATAGGTCTCGAATTATAGGAGGGATGAGTTGCACAGGAACTGAAGTGTAGGATATTAGTGAATGAAAGAAATGAGAGGCCCCTTTCAAACTGTTTGAAGGCAATGTGCTTCATCCAATCTGCCCTCCCTTGGGTAGACTGGGTGATGGAACGTTAGGACACTGCTGTATTGTCACAGCATGCAGAGGAATGGTGGCCAGGGGGTGGGGGCTAAGCCCCATTGTTCAGCACATGGGTGTCAAAATAATGGATGTTAAGTTCCTTGGACAAGGGTCTCAGGGGGCTGGTGAATTACAATTGCCTGCTCACACTTGCCCACCTGACACTGCTGCGGAAGGTGACCAGCATTCTAGGCAGCCATGGTTGGCGGTGTTCTTAGTTGGCAGGCATTCCAATATTACATGTATGTTCCATGTTATTGGTTAAAATGTTGCACTTTAAATTACTCTTTGTGTTTAGCTTTATTCTATTGTATGTTAATAAAAGCTGTGGTCTGCTTCATCGTATCCTGGACCTCATCATTATCTCTAATAAGGGGGGTTATGGGAGGATTGAAGGGGAAGCAAATGGGGCATGTGGTGAGTGAGAAGCCTGATAGATTGACTCTGCGCTGTCATGAGACACACAAAGATAATCATCTAAATAGTACATTGATTATATAGTTTGGCAATATATAACTCAATTTGATGAACCAGGATGCTAACTATTATACAATTTAGTGCTATTAAGCATTGTATTCACAGGTAATGTGTTACAGCTTATATAATGTTTCCTAAGGAGGTATATCTCAAAACACTGACTTTTCTTCTGGCACACATCATTATTACCCTCTACCACATTTGTATCCTTCTTTTCTCTCCCTTCCCCAATTTTAATTAGAGAATTTTAACCTGCATGTTCAATCACCATATGCCTTAAATGGAATACACTATGAGAAAAAAAGAAATCTACAAGAATTTCAATTTTGCCGATTTTTTTATAAATGTGTGGTGCTGACACGACAATTCTTAATGTTATTCCAATCACTGTGCTGCCAGAAAATGGAATTTGGTGGGTTTTCAAAAGTTTAACTAATTCTAAAAAATGCCTACCCTTTTTAATGAATCACCTTCATTGACTGATGACTATAGGTTTTCGTTCTGGTTCCCTAGAACTGCAACTTGGAACCATTCCTTTTGCCAAGCTGGATTTAGAATGAAAGCATACTGTATGACTTTCGGCTGAGTTTGTACAAAAACTATTTTCCAGAAAAATTGATTAAGCTCATTATTGTGCATTGTATACTATATCAAAATGGCATTATGCAAAGCATCTCTTGGGATGATAGATGGGCAGCCAATGAGAAATTATTTACCACTGTTTGCTACAGCTACAGAGCCTAGACAATTATGGGATGTGCCATTAAGGATCTTGTTTTAATAATACAAAAATATGTATTCTCAGCATTTTTGATACTGTTTTAATGGGCAAATGGATGTAGTGACACAGTGCAAAAGGGTAGCAAGAGCACAGTGTTTGAAAAGTTACTGTTTAGTCATTATTGTTACCCCATCAGTGCCAAGAGATGGGGTCTACATGTTTGATCAGTCACTGTCATTGCTAAAATGTATTTTTATTCTATAAATATATATTATGGTTTGCTTTTACAGCACTGCACATTTAGATATATATTTATCAAGTTGATCTATTTGAGTGCATTGTTTATTATACTACCTTAGCTGAATGTGCCTTCTAAGAATCTCCGTGCCATAAATAGCTAGTGTGTTGAGGTTATGACTGTATGTGCTTCCTAAGTATGTTAATTTTATTTATGCATCTTATATGATAAAATATATGTTATATTTATTTACCTTACAGAATTATGTCATATCTTATACAGTTAACATCCATGTACTGTTTATGGATCCTAAGCTGATCAGACATAATCCTGTGCAAGTTATTTTATCATGATTTTGGTAAAGCCCTTTGTTGGTGACAGTTATCCATTTAGTTTCCTTAAAATAAAGTATACAGTATGGGAGTTCTCACTATTTTTTGAAAACTACTCTGACCATATCTGAACGAACTTTTCACCCCTATTTATCAATACATTTTACTGAGATTTCTAAAAAGAAATCTATACAATAGAAAAAAAAATCTGAATAGTATGATTTTTTAGTATTTGCCGCCAAAACCTGCGAATTTTTCAGATTTGTCGCCCGAAACCTGTTACTTTTTCGGATTTGTCACCAGCAAACCATGAAATCTTTGGATTATTGGACAAAACCCAGCGCAGATCGATATAAAGAGACATTTGCCATTGACTTCTACATGAACTTTTTTATTCGGACATGGAAGTTTAATACATCACAAACAGTTTTTTTTTCTATGAAAAGATGGTGGTTTTTCCCCTTTGAAAGTCTGACCAGAAAAAATTTGACTTCTGATAAATAACCCCCTAAGTGTGAATAACATCATTAATGAAACATACAAATGTTATTCTATGTATAAATATTTTGGTCCCAGTCTTTCTCCAGTAGTGGCACCACACTTTTCTCTGTTCAACATTGTGCTATACGCTACTTTAAGGTGACAAAAACTTTTTTTAAAATGCTCTCATTAGTGTCCTCCAGCTCTCCAAACTAGGGGTCACAGTTGTAATTACAGATGCAAGAGGTTTCTCTTCTGACTGTCAACACAGTCTCTATGCACAGGAGAGATTGGCATATGTATTTGGATTAGTCCTGCATAGCCTTCCAAAAAAAGATAAAACTAATATAAGGAAACTAGTGATGGGCGAATTTATTCGCCAGGCGCGAATTCGCGGCGAATTTGCGTGATTCACGCCGAGCGAATAAATTCGCGAAACGCCCGCGAAAATTCGCGTCAAAAACGGGCGCCGGCGCCGTTTCGCGAATTTTTCGCCGTAGCGAAACGGCGCAAATTCGCCCATCACTAAAGGAAACATTTTTTAGATGCATTACAGCAAGGAACGATGTTATAGAGAAACCAACAGAGCATATTTAGAAGAGAAATCTGGTAATATAAGAAACGGTGTTATTTAGCTTAGTATTGCAGAAAAAGGTAATACAAAACACAAAGGGGCAATACTGCTGCTTGATTAAGATTGCATGTGTTGGGTTTGCTGCCAACATATTTTCTAATTAATGTTACAAACCATGTTATTATATACTGTCACACGTATTAGTATAAACAATTAGAATACATAGTATGATTCATAACAGATGAATTTTTAAAACACTGGGGATACAGCTCATGAAAAATCTCTACCTCATTTAAATGGGATTCACACCATGTGGAAAGCCTATGGGAACTGAAATGTGCAAGGCAATTTCTTTTATTATTATTATTTCTGTTTTTTTCCTCAGATAAATTTCACATTATTTAACTAATATAAACATTAACGTGGAGTTTCCCTATAAATGATTCAAGTTTTCCACAGTCAGATACACTCCTTGTAGGCTCTGCCTTGTCACCGTAGGACACTAAGAATGCAGCCATCTTATTAATTAATTAATCATTGTTTGGAATGGCTTGAGTTCATGAGTAATTCAGTTACATATATTTAAATTGTCTCTTGTGCATAGATTTAAGTGTTTGGGAGGTTAGTTTAAAGGAAAACTAAACCCTAAAAAGAAATATAGCTAAAAATGCCATATTTATATATTGAACTTATTGCACAAGCCTAAAGTTTCAGCATATCAATAGCTGCAATGATCCAGGACTTCAAACTTGTCACAGGGGATCACCATCTTGGAAATTGTCTGTGACACTCACATGCGCAGTGGGCTCTGAGCAACTGTTGAAAAGCTAAGTTTAGGGGTCGTTGCACATTATTAAGCAGAAAATGAGGTTGGCCTGTCATATAATCTGATGCTACAGGGTTGATTATTAAATTCTGATGCTAATTGCACTGGTTTCTGTGCTGCCATGTAGTAATTATCTGTATTAATTACTAATCAGCCTTATATTGTGACATTTATATTATATGTGTACTGTATATCTTGAGTCGTTCCTTAATGTCAGTAAGTGACAGCAGTACAGAGCATGTGCAATGAATCAGCAGAAAAGAAGTTGGGGAGCTACCGGGGCATCTTTGGAGGCACAATCTTCCCTGCAAAAGGGTTGTGGTTGAATTGGGCTGGTACAGAAACACAAAACATAATGTACAACATTTCTAACCCACTTCTTTAGTTTAGTTCTCCTTTAAAGCATTGTAAGGGGCCAGGGCAAAATGAAGTTATGCTGATGCTAGCTGATGCTAATACATGCTGACATTACTGCATAAGACTATAGCATGCCCTGCCTATAAAAGCTATCAGAAAAAAGGGCTCTTACAAGGGGGCTCTATCACAGATTGATTTGGCTTATAAAAAAATCAAGATTGATAATAGCAGCAAGTGGCCCAATCAAAGAACAGCACTGTCTTTTTTAATTGGTTCATTAGCAATGCCATGTGTCCCCAGATCATCTTTAATGGCTTAAACAAAAATAATTTGATACAATTTGGTAAAATGGAACAAATTCCCTTAAACCCAATATACCAAAGCAACATATTGGGTCAGGATCCTAGGAGAGGATGTTGTTATCTTGTTTTGAAACTGCAAACTGATTAGAAAGAAATGCCAATAATGGGTTGATTAACTTGAAATAGACAGTAGTAGTGGCTAGTGAAGAGGGCTCACTAATCCTTGGGGACGTCAATTTTACATGGTATACTTCAACCCTACTTTCTGTCTTTTGAGGGAGAAAGGTGGTATTTTACATCTGTAGGAATATACACAGACAACTTTAAGTGCTTATTTTTAACTTAAGCTGGCCATAGATGCAAAGATCCGATCGTACGAATCATCGTACGATCGGACTTTCCCATCTCCCGACCCGCCACTAACCATTCAGATCAAAGTCTTACCAGTCAGATTAGTTGAAGAACAGATCAGCAATATTCTGCCCCTGACAGCAATCGTACGATATCTATGTCCAACCAAAGCTAGTGACATTCTCCCACTGAAAATCGTACGATCGGCAATAAATGCAGAGATATCGGCAGCTGACCAAACGACCAATCTCCGCTGGACGAAAAATGTCGGGACTCTCCACACACGGTCCGAAAATCTTACGAATCCTCGATTCGTACGATCAGATCTTTGCGTCTATGGCCAGCTTTGGTTGGAATGAACAAACAGACACATACATTTTTAATTTTTCTAGTCTAAAAAAATCTACAAATACAACTTTAATTAACAAGAAGTGTTCCAAATGTTTCAAGTGATCCTGTAAACAAATTTAATCCATTTATAGAAATAAAGTCATAGTGATGGGCAAATATGACCCATTTTGTTTCACCGAAATTTTCCAAAATGCATTGAAGTCTACGGGCAACAAATTTTTTTTTGTCATGCTACAAATTGCACAACAAATTTTTCACCCTATGAATGTCATTTTCACAGTGAAACTTGCTAAAAAAAATTCGCTCATCAATAGTATGTAATTATGGTTGATAAGACAGCTTTTAGATGGCAAATGAGGCTTGAAGGATAAAAGCTCTGGAAAATGGTATGCTTGTTTTTGCATTTTTTCATCTTGATCACAAAAAATAATCAGACTCTTCATTAATTAATCAATGAATATTATTATATAACCATTATTATTTCTCTTAATACTTTTACATTTCTTATTTTATTTTGAAATTGACCAAAATTAACTATAAAAAATGACAGCTAAACTCCTAAAAATGTTAGTTTTTATCATTACAGACGGTATTAAACACACCTCTTTTTTCTCTAGAGATTCTGCCACTGATTATTATTATTGTAAATATATGCCAATAAACTGTAGTCCCAGAGAAATCCATAGTCCTGAAAAAAATACATACAGTGTATATTTTTTATGTGTTTATATTTATCACTTCTTAAAGTTAGAAAAAAACAAAGACAAATTCAATTATTTTTAAAAGAACAGCTATACCATGTCCTTTACTATTGAAGACTGTATGCAACACAAAGTTAATAATGAATTAAGTCCTTATTTTTATTTGTTTTCATTTGCTTACATTTCTTATCTAATTTTGTAAATATTATTAAAAAACTACAGGTATAAATAATAACAGAAGCTACATAGGCAAAATTTCCAAAAACTTTTAAAAATGTAAATTCTTGTATCATTACAAATATTATTAAATATGTTTCCCTAATTTATTCTTCAGGGATTATGCCAATGGTTATTATTGTAAATATATGCTGATAAACTGTAATCCCAGTAGAATCTATGGTTCAGAAAAAAATATTTTTATGTATGTATTTATTTATTATTATATTTGTCACTTTTAAGTTAAAACACAGACAATGATTTTTTTCATAAACTCTGCATGATAAACATTGTACTAAACATTCTGTATGCTGCCTATTTAAAAGGCACTGTTTCATACTCTAGATAACACTTTAGGGATGAATATGTAATGATAGTACCATGTAGAGAAAAATGGAATCTTGTAATTATGAAGTAAAATTATTGTTTAATTCTCCAAGGAGTATAAACAATTGCAGTTAATGTATGCTTACACGTGTACACATGTATTTACACTCAGAACGAATAGAATGTATCTAGGGACAGTTAGAAAATTCATAATTTTCTGCATTTTTAAAGATAATTTCAATAGAGGAACAAAACAGTAATAAGAAAAGAAAATTTTGAATTATTTTAGGGAGAGAATTCATACAGTATATATTTATAGAAAGTCACCCAGGATATGTTGTGATATATATTCAGCCATAGAGTTCATATATAATCAATTATTAGTGGAAATTGAGAGGCTCTACTATAATTAAGCAGTAATGATTATATAATTATTATTATTACCATTATTGTTAATTAATTGGACAAAATTAGGCACAATAGAAATGTCTGAAGCTGAAATAATGAAAGTTAAAAAGGTGGAACAACTACAAGTCTTTTTAATTCATCCCTTTCTTAGAGCTTGATTAAGGCATAAGGACTGACTCATAGATAAAGCTATTTTATCAAAGATACCTGACTTTTCTCGTATTAACTTTTCATGAACTCACACGCATCACATAACGTTCCTGGGTTTTTGGCCATCAAAATGAAATTGTATCCTTTGTGGTAGAGGGCTCAATCTTGGTCATTAGTTAATTAATAAGACATGTACCAAATGAACCTTTTTTCCATACTTTAATGCTATGCATTACAATTTTCCATTATTTTCCATGCTTGAATTAAAGTGATATATGTGTCATGGGTGGGTTGATCTCACCTGGCATTATTAGGCCTGGTGAGATATGCAAATTAAGAACCTCTAAATCCATCAGGAGATATACAAAATCAAAAAAGGGATTGTTTACAAATGCACCTGTGTGATGGTGCTCTAAAATTGATTGCCAATGCGTCCATCCTGTGCAACCACCTATAAGCCCACAAGAGCTTCACACTGACCGTGAGCTTGCCTGAGGATGTGGACAGGAAACGCGGTAATGGACAAAGGTTGGAGAGCAATGCAAAGTACGGAGGATAAGGCAGAAAGGGTAGTCAAGCAGATCTGGGTCAAGGCAACAGAGAAGGTTCAGAAAAGATAATCAGGTCACAACAGGAATCAAGTCAGAGTACAGGAAATGCCAGGCAAAAGAATAAACTTCCTAGTCAAGCAAGACCAAACATAAGAACATGCATGTGTTACGATGCATGCCAGCAGTATGATGTTCATGTTGTATCGTTTGAACTTTAACGCATGCTGGAACACAAGTACTTGTGCTCAAGGCCTCACCTGACTGTTCAAGTTTGTCTTATTTATAGCAGTGAGAATATTTTGGTGATTAAGGCCAACTCTTGCTACATACCCATAAAAATAATTTCCATCAGCAATTGGCAGGCTCTCACATCAGCGGTTTCATGAACCCTATATTTTGTCTTATGCTGTTGAGATGGATCATGATGTGCAGAAAGGCATAGCAGCCAACATTGAACTTGTTTGGGTGTCATTTTACACATGTGTATGCCTTCTGTTGCTATAAGGCAATTAGGCATTGTGAACCAAGTTTTGTTTGCATTGGGAATAGCCATGGAAATATCAAAAATTAAGCTATTGTGTACGGTTTGTGTGATTTATAGATTTTGTTAGTCATATAATAACTATGTAATCTTTGTTGCCTTTCTGCCTATCAAACCTGGAAAACATAAATACTCATGTTTTAATACATAACTACAGCCACAAGGTAGCCTTCCATTCCCTTTTAGCTCATATAAATTATTTTTAGCATATACACCTTTACAAAGTGTTCTGCAAAAGATATGCAATTCCCTTATGTAAATGCCTACTCTATTTTTGTAGCTTTCTCTTCATTTTTTTGGCTTAGGTCCTAGAAGTATTCCTCACTTTCCTGGCGGTTTATCCAGCATGCCACAGTGCTTAGACCTTGCGCCAATTATAAATGTGCGGGATGCTGCCTTTTGTGAATGAAATTAAAATTGTCCTTTGAGTATTACTATGAGTATTATTACTTGTCCTTCTTACTTTTCAAGAGGTGCAACCTCACTGTGGTATGTATATATATATATATATATATATATATATATATATATATATATATATATATATTTATATATACTAGAAGAACAAAGATTCATAATTATATGACTTATGACATTACTTATGGAGTAAAGAATTTACTAGGCAACGCTGATGTTTCAACTGGTCCACAAGCCAGCTTTTATAAAATCTGGCATAAGTTTGAGATGTGCCTATTTCTACTCAAGATCTTAGTTCTACTGCTACACGATGGGGCTGATTTATGGATCAGGATTTTTGACACCAAAAATATGAAATAGTAGAGGGAAAAAAATGCAACGTTTTCAGAATTTATGCAATAAAACTGCAACAATTCCAAATATGAAAATACTCCAGCTAAAACCTATTGAGAAGTAAATGGCAGATGTTCATTTTACAACTGGAAGATCTTTCTTTGATTGGATTTTAAGCTTATCCGGTGTTTTTGATGCTGGCCTCTGTGGGACAAAATCATAGTTACTGTGGGACAACTCGAAAAGGTTGAGGTTTCAAAGCTGTACTTGGTCCATGTTGTTCTCCCTGTACACTCTCTGGGAGATCTCATCCACTCATTTGGCTTTAATTATCATCTGTATGCTGATGATACCCAAATATATTTATCCACCCCTTCATTAACAGCTGAAACTGGATGAACCTGAGCCACCTTGAATTCAACGTAACAAAAACTAATCTAATCATCTTTCCACCTAAGCTTGGTCCTACTCCCCTATTTGATGGCATGTTCAATAACTCAGCAAGCTGTCTGGGGGTAATCTTTGACTCCTTTCTCTGCTTTTCAGATTACGCCATTGTCAAAACCTGTCACTTTTACTTGTGCAATATTGCCAAAATCTGTTCCTTTCTTTCACCTGCTATGGCCAAGATGCTCATGCATGCTCTCATCCTATACTGACTAGATTACTGTAACCTTCTACTAACGCTCATCTCTCCCCTCTACAGTCTTTATTAAACACTGCTTTCAGAATTCTCCTGAATGTTCCTGGCCAAAACCTCCACTCCTCTCAGAGCAACCGCTTGGTCGCACCCCCCTCCCATTCCCGTTCATGCTTTTTCAGTTCAGAATTTTGAATACATTTCATGACACTCATGGTTTTAGAGAAAGCCAGTTTAGTTGTGGTTTCAGAAACCTCTAAAACCACTAAAATGAGATGGCCTCCACCTGTTGCACAGTTCTATGGACTACACCCAGACATCTTTGTTTATCTTATACATGAGTCACTGTATCTTTATATGTGTGTGTAGGGATCCCAAAGGTTTAACTACCGCTACAGCTCAATAAATTAAAATAAATAAATAAATATATAAAAAATGTATATATAATTATGTTGTTAAAGAAGAGTTAAAAGTTGTCTAACCAAATAAAGCAGAACAGTGATTAATGATTTTATTGCATTTCAGCAAATAATTCTATAATTCTATTTGTAATGTATCTGAAATCTCCATATATATGTGTCAGCCACCCACCCCAAGGAGAGAAAAAAAAAGAATAAAATTGATAAACACTAGCTAAAAATCATTTGATTCAAATGATCTGCACTGAACAGTAGAAGAGCTGGGAAACCTTAATTTCTTCAAAAATCTCTTTTTGTGCCATCAATATAGTCTTCTATCTTTAAACAAGTTCCTGTGCCACTGATATAAATCAATATCCTAGAATGCATGCTCTTAACTACCTGGCAACTGAAATATCTACTTTGTGAAATAGTAGAAATTAAGCCATGGCATCTTTTCCTTTTTTTGTTGTTGTTGCAAGAATGACCTACTACGAGGAATTACAGAAGCCAACTAATCCTTTAGGAGAGATGGCTCTATCAATCTTCAGATTTTTCTAATGTGGAAGCAACTCAATTGCATCTCAGAAATCAGGGAGGTAATTACTCATGCAGACAGCACAAAATGAAAGGGGGGAAAAAGCAGGTTCTGCTGAGTATCCCTTTTAAAACAAGCAGTGGTACAAGCAAAACAGCCATGTAATCAGTCAAATTCTTCTCCTAATTTTTCAGGTGTTGAAAGCAATAGTGATAGAACACATTAGGAAAGTTAACAGGCCAAAGTCGGCTTTGATAAAGACCTTTAGGAGTCAGCTAGACTTTCTAATAAGACAAACAAACAACTCCTGTTCCTGTTTTAAACTTATAACCCTGCTGTTTAGTAATGGACTCTTCTAATATCCCAACAGTTCTGCTATAATTATCATATTCATACGCTATGTTCCCTGTCAGAGTTTATTATATGAAATACAAGATGTATGCAGTGAGATTATTTTTGCTCTGGTGGAGACTAATATTTGAACAAGTATTAGTAAGTAAAGTACATTTTATACTATGTGCTCTCATTTCTTTTCCCTGTCAGCGCTTTATAGGCAGCTTTACAATGAGATTCACGTTTGCCCAGTTTATTAATATCCAATACAAAACAAATATGACAAATATATATTTCTTGCATCAAAGCAACAGTCTGTGTTAAATTTAAAGAGAACCTATTACTAAAAATAAAACAAAGGAAGAAACTTTGCTCTACATCTGATGAAGTTAATCATATAATTCACTATATTCTGTATTCTGTATAAGGACAAGAAAATCAAATGTTGCTTTCAAACAATAACCCAATAAACAATGCCTCCTGACTGACTTCTAAAGGTTGAATCTTTACTTATGTTGTGACATTTTTTTCTAATCATTATTTTTCTATATTTATTTTTATATTAATAAACCATTCCAAAATCTTTATAGATAAATTATGAATCTTGGCACACATTTAGCAAATATTATTATGATTATTAATGGGCTAATCTGTCAATCAATGGGCTTCAAAATAATTTTGACATGCAACAATTTTAACGCAAGCAACAATTTTTATATGAGCGACTATTTTGTCCAAATGTTGTAAAGTAAATGGGCATAATTTTGATATACGACAATTTTATGCTCGTGACTTTTTGACGAATTTTCACTGTCGACGAAACAGGGAAATTCATAGAGAATCCATACCTGGCAAATTTATTCGCCCATCACTAATTATTATATATCCTCAAATGGAGAATGTCTAGCCTATCAAACGGCTGCCACATAAAAAGTACTTGCTGGTCGACAATTGGGTTGTTGTCTGCAGTCCAACTCTCCAAATTTATTGAACTACACTGAGGTACATTTATCAAAGTTTTTTCCCCTGACTAATTAAAATATAAATGATGTTTTTGTTATACAGGTTAGTTTGGATGTCAAGTTGTGCATGCAGTTCTATTTGCATTGTCCATATCTTTAATGATTGTAACTGTTTTGCTCCTCCCACTTATGTATGCACAACCTTCTCTAACCATATACTGCAACAATGTCTTTGAAACATAGATTCCCTAATGTTTGTTAAAACAGCAAATACTCTTTTATTAGGGGGATAGTACATGGTACTAGTAGTAGTGAAGATAAAATATTATACAAAAAACAATAATGTACTCAAATGCATAAGCGTTCAAATCTGCAAAGGTTTCTTCCTTACTCAATACAATAAGTGATTTGCATGAAATTCGACCTGTACTAAAACATAAGCATGAAAAAACTATACAATCATGTGCATTGGGCTTCTTTAACAAATTGTCACGGTCGGCACCCAACACCAGCTCGGCTCGTGCTTCACCTGTAGTGTGACCGCCTTTGGCCTCGGGAGGAGCCCTCAGCTACTTGGATGCCACCAGGACTTAAACAACAGGTGCAAGGCTAGAGGTTCTGGATAGGCAGAGGGGCACGACTGCTAGCGGGAGTCTTAAGGCCGAAGGTCGTGGTACAAGGCGTAAGACAAAATCGTAGTCAGATAAGGCCGGGTCGAGGCAGGCAGAGAATAAACATAGTCAGGCAGGCAAGGGTCAAAACCAGGTAGTCAATCAAAAGGATGAGGCAGAAGAGGTAGTCGATATTCAGGCAAGGGTCAGGATTCAAGAGTTCAGAATAGTCAATAGCCAGGCAGGAGTCAAAACAGGATACAGATCAGAATCAGGAAGAGATAGCTCAAAGCTTAACACCACCAGGATAAACCTATAACGGGCAAGGTCTAGGAGCCCAAATGAGCCTTTTATAGTGGTTTGAATTTCACACCATTGCGCACCTTTGTGCACTGCGTCCATACACCATTGTGTCCGCATCTATTTTAGAAACAAGACGCAGGCGCGCACGCCCTCAGAAACAAACATGAAGGAGGAAGAAGCATGGTGTGGCGGGCATCCCCGCCACACCACAGGGCCACCAGGGCAAATAGTTTTTATTACACAAACATTAAAATACAATGAAAATACATTAAATTCAGCCTTTTCAAGCTCCCTCTGCAAAGTAATTCAAATACAAGTTTTTACTAAAATTTAAAGTGAATTTTTGCTTGGAATTTAAATTTAAAAATTATTTTACTCAGATCTGTTTTCTTTACCGTATAGCTTGATTTTAGAACAGAAGGCAGTTAAATGTGCATTCTATTAAGGACGGGAGTATTTCAACACAGTAATGTCTATCATGAGGTTCTCCACTTTTTGTCTAATAACATCTAGGTCTTAGAGTTAAGCATTCAGTGAACCCATGGGTCACAAAAGTGTGAAACCAGACAGGAATGCAAATAGGGGCTGTAGATTTCTTAGCAAGGGTCAAACAAATTGTATCAGGCAGTCAAAAACCAAATCATTAAACAGTAAAAGGGTCAGTGTGTGTGTGACTATCATGTAGAAATGTTTTTGGATCTCAGCAATTAGCTTTGCAGCTTGTGTTTTTCTGTAAAAGACCTATTAGTGGCCTACTGTCAGATATGGCCACTCATAAGTGACCGGCAAGTAGGAGCTAGTGTACTGAGTGACTGAGGATGCACCCATTAAAGGAGAACTAAAGCCTAACTAAAGAAGTATCTAGAAATGTTGTACATTATGGTTTTTGCTTCTGTACCAGCCCAAGACAACCTTAACCCTTTAGCAGGAAAGATCTGTGCCTCCAAAGATGCTCCAGTAGCTCCCCATCATCTTTTCTGCTTATTCACTGCACGTGCTCTGTGCTACTGTCACTTACTGAGCTTAAGGACCAACTCAAAATATACAGTACACATAAAATAGAAATGTCACAAACATAAGGCTGATTAGTAATTAATACAGATGGGCGAATCTTTTCGCCTTGTTTCGCTGAAAAAATGACGCTCATAGACTAGATAAAAAGGCGCGTCAAAATTATTTGTTGCGCGACAAATGTTTTTTTGAGGCCCGGTGGCAAATTTTTGCCGAAAATAAACAGGTCAAATTTGCCCATCCCTAAATACAGATAATAACTACAGGGTAGCACAGAAACCAGTGCAATTAGCATCAGAATTTAATATTCAGCCTTGTAGCATCAGCTACCTCATTTTTTGCTTGATAATTTGTGGCGACCCCTAAGCTTAGCTTCTCAACAGCTGCTCAGAGCCCACTGAGCATGTGAGTGTCACGGACACTTTCCAAGATGGTGGCCCTCTGTGACAAGTTTGAAGTCCTGGATCATTGCAGCTATTGAGAAGTCGAAACTTTAGGCTGGTGTTCAGTATATAAAATATGTGTCACGACCGGTACCCAATACCAGAACAAGTGCCAAGCACCCTGGTCTCGGCTCGGCTTCACCAGTAGTGTGACCACCATTGGGCTTCGGGAGGAGCCCTCAGCTTACTTGGGTGCGACCTGGACTTAACGAGGGGTACAAGGCGAGATGTTCTGGCTGGCAAAGGGCACGGCTGTTAGCAAAGTCTTTTGGGCCGAAGGTCACGGTACAAAAGGATTAGGCAGAAGGATGGTCAGACAGGCTGGGTCGAGGCAGGTGGATATCAGAATCGTCAGGCAGGCAAGGGTCAAACCGGGTTGTCAATCAAGGGGTTAAGCTGGAAGAGTTGTCGTAGGCAGGCAAGGGTCTGGATACAGAATGCAGAATAGTCAAGAACAGGCTGGGTCAAACACTGGTAATCAAACAAACAGGATACAGATCAGATGCACAAGGCTCAGGAAACCACTAGAAACCAAGTCTGCAGTCAGAATGGGCCTTTTATAGGGGAAAGAATTCGCGCTGGTGTAAACACCTATAAACCTATAAACACCTATAAACAACAAGCAAGAACGCCGCGCGTGCCCTAAGGAAGGCAAGATGGCGCAGGAAGAGGACCTAGTATTTAATGAATACTAAAACAAAATGAACAATATGTTCAGATACAGGCCTATTTTAAGGCTAACAGTAAACAAGGGCATAGTCTAGTAACATGCACAATAGTCAGGGCTGGCAGAAGACAGACAAGGTTTTTAAGTCAAGCCTAGGTCAAAGGCAGGCAGTTGGAAAGTGTCAAAAAACAGGCCGAGGTTAAACCAATGAATTCACATCAACAGGAATCAGGTACCGGGTGGGAACAGTAGAACAGGAGCAAGGAACAAGGCAGGGAACAGAGAAACCAAGAATCACATGGCTAGAACATAGGAACCATGGAATCACAGGCTAGATCAGATTTGGGTGCTTTGATGATCAAGCAACTGTTATTTTTACTGAGCTGGCTTATAAAGGTCCTTAACCAAGTTTATGTACCAAAAATATATCAAACCTGTGAAGCTTCAAAGTATGATTGGAAGACCAGAGGCTGACTGGCCCAGGTGCCTTTTATCAGGATACCTCCCCTCCATCAGACTCCTTTATGAGGATCAGGGCCCTGCTGCTATAGTATATTTAAGGTCTGGCCTCCTGACATTAACCCTGCTGATACTAACGTTATGTTTTAGATAACCCCCACTGTTATTCTGTTGACTCTGCTCCCTTTGCCAGTCTTTGTTTACATCTGTGATCCTGAAAAGAATAGGTGTTAATGACATATTATTGTTATTTATCTGGCTGCCACTCTCTTCTTTTATTGTATGCCATATCTGAATATTTCATGCCATGCTTTCTTCACTTATGATGCTTTCTTTTAGCTTTCCATTGTTTCACTTTCTATTTTATAATCTAAAATTGCATAAATAAACAGGTAGTCTTATCAAGACCACTAAGGTTCTTTATGATATTTTATAATATTATAGGCCTTTTAGTTAGCAATTTCACCATCCCAGGAAAGAGCTGATGATTTTTTCATATCTGTGCCCTGCTGGACTATATTGGTATTATCATTGGTTTATAAACCCTTTTCCAGTCATACACAAAACACAGTTCCATGAACAAAAGACTAGCCAGAAAAAAAGTAAAATCCAAGTGCACAGTCAAGCATAGATTACTGACTTATTGTAAATATTGTTAGCCTAAGGGAACCCTATCACTGCCATTAGAAAACAGCATGATGTATGTTTACAGACATTGATATCACTGGTGTCTCAATGCAAGAGGCGTGCTGAGTAAAAAACTGTTGGAATATGCTGGAAAAACCCATAGAAAATATCACAAACAATTCATACTGTGTTAAAAAAGAGGAAAAATAATTGATAATTATTCTATACTATAAGCTTCTCTGAAAAAAAATATTAAAAAGCAATAATACACTTATATGCTGTGGTTGCTGAGAATTAGGAATTCTTGTTTAATCACTTTTTTCCCTCTTCCCTCATGCTACATTTATTCTTGCTATATAGCATGTGTTTCAAAAGCCCAGCGTGTGTTAGTAGAGAATTATGAGGAATTAGCACCTTCAATAGAAATTTCTTAGCTTGAAAAAAAAATAATGAACAGAATGACTGAATAACTCAAAGACTGTTTGATGACCTAAAGTGAGCACTATTCTAAATTTAATGCTTCAAGATTGTGTTGTTACTAAAAGTAATTTTTAAGCTCTTCTTTTTGATACCTCATACAATTGCACAAAACGTGCATGGTCTTTTTGTAATTTCTTACTTAGGAAGTTGTCAAGGAAACATAGGAAGAAAGGCAACATGAATGATATATCTCAAGCATGAATTAAGGCTTGGTCTTAGAAAAGTCTGACTAATTGAAATTTCAACTTGATAAATATCAAAGGCAGGCTAATACAGTATAATTCTACAGTTTTTTTCTTTGTGCAGATACTGAAAAATAAAACGAGGACTTACAACCATTGTAATATATAAGGGTTTCAATAATTATGATCAACCTTTTTTTTCTGGAATTTTTCCCATGCCAGTTCTTTAACGTACAATTTTTGTGGCTCGATACAGAGCAATATATGTCAAAAGATATGTATATATAAAATGTAACATATTTTAAAGACAAGAAAAAAAATACTAGTTTAATATTTTATAAGGGAATCTGTAGAAATGTCTTTTTTATTCCCGCCAAGGGAATGTCAATTCTAAAGTTTATTACAGTATTAACATTTACAGTTACGCAGTCCAGTTGGCTTTTTGTGACTCTTCCTTTAGGAACAGGTGAAGCATAGTAAATTACCTTAGAAATGGCTTAAAGATGAGTCCAAAATCCTCATATCCAACCCTAATAATTGATTATTGTGAGGTGATTCAGCGTTTTGAGAGATATAAGACTTGCTAACAATGGCCATTTTATCCTGCATATTTAGTCTATGATTAAAACATTTTTTACATTTTCATGTAGAAATTATTGTTAGTTTCAAAATTAATTAATACATTCTTCAATCCATAACAATTGTTGTATGTTTTAATAATATTGAATCAGATTTAGAACTGATGTAATTTAAGTGTAAATGTTTTTGAGTTCCTAAATTTCATTTGTTTGTATCACAGTTGATTATATAAGTTTATAATTAATTAGATTTACTTGGATTGATTTTGAAATAATTGTTGGGTATCAATTTAATTTTGATTGATTCCAAAGGTAATGATCAACATAAATAAAATAGAAATACATATTGATATACAGTATATAAATGTGAAAGAAATAACACAATGGGATCCAGTACCTCAGACTGGTTGTTATTTTGGGCATATGAGGTATTGAATCCCTATTCTAGGAACTGGACAGTGGAAACTCAGTCAGCCCTTATACCAAAAAGATTACATGAAGAAATCCTCCATTATTTTTGCAATGGGTGGAGAATGCTGTAGCAAGTGTATGGCTGTATGCTGGACAATACAGTTTAGTTCATGGTTAAGTGTGTTAGTTACTTAGCAGTAAAGAGTCAAAGAGCCAGATTCAATTAGATGGAAAAAGGTTTATCAAGTGAAAACTCATGGCCGAGTTTCCATCCAGAAAAGATGCAATTCAATTCAGGAAAACTTATCTCACAATTTACCATGTGAAAAGTTTATGGCAAAAAAACTGAAACTGAATTTGGAGAAAGTATTTTTCTCCTCAAATTGAATCTTTTCTGTGAGTTTTCATGTAATAAACTATGAGATAACTTTTCCTCACTGAATTAAATCTGTCCCAAAGTGTAACATTATTACACATTTTCCCAATTCTACTTCTTTCATAAATCTTAAAATTCTAGTATATAAAAGAATTAAGGCTTTTCTTCAACCAAAATATCACTGAGATATTCTCACCAAACCAAAACACAATCTATAAGTGGAACCTTTTGCTCGAGGAGGTACCTTGTTATCTTATTAATATGATTACTAGCATCTCACCATATTGATTGGAGATGTATGGAGACGGCTGTTTAGTGGCCCCAAATAAAAAATGAGTTGTGATTAAAAGAATCATGTACTAATAGCACTTCAGTTACAGCAGTTAAACAGTATAATTGTATTACATACAGTACAAGCTTACTTTGACTGCTTGGGCAGGAGTCACTTATAAAACAACATAGGAACAGATTAACTGGTTTGTGTTACAATCTGATATTAAATTAAAACCCTCTAAAATTCACAAATTTTAATTAGGTAATAAGCCTCCTCAAGTATTACACCCTCTTAAGCCCACTTGATAAATGGGTCAAAGCTAAAATGCAATTATTTTCCCCATTATTATGATTTATCTTCATGTCAGTGTTTGTATCCATTAATCCTATCAGAATATAATAATGATAGTTATCGCATGGTAAAGTTTGTTGTCTAAATTATAAACTGCAACTAAAACTGGATGCACGGTAGTCACATAGGAGTGTGAGCATAATTAGGAGCTTTGATAGCATTTTCTGACATACACCCTACCCTTGTCCCCTATTAGACACACAGAGTGAAGCAGCCTGTCCATTATTAGTTTATACATTATCATCAGAAACACAGTGTAGAGCCATCTGATTTCAAAGTGACAGCTGGTGGTTCCTTTTCCTGATACATGCTAATCCAGTTTTTATTATGGAAAAACTGCCTGTGCTTTCAGGCACCAAAAGGGAGCTGCAGAATTAAATCAACAAGGAGAGAACCTCAGAAAATACTAGAGGGAAATATTACAGATGCAGTGGTTTCTGATTATATATAGAATAAACAGTGGCTGGGGAAGAAACCTCAGTTCACAAAATACATATGTGGAAATCATTTATTTTACACTGAACATGGAAGAAAACATGCTGGCATCACATGCTAATGATGTTATTTTCATTGTATAAACAAGTACTGTCATGGTTAGAAATAAATGACTGGTTGACATAAGAAATCAAAGCTATGTGAACAAGCAGCAGTTATAATCACCAGTCACTCAGTGTTTTGCTGGGTTTAAAATAATAATAACTCTCACAGCCTTTGCTTGGATTTCTAATTCTATGAACAGTATACTGACCTGTACAAAAATATTGCTATAGTTTACTAAGTAACTCGTTTTTCTCGTTCAATGAAAATGTACTATGCCAATTTATTTACTTATGTATTTTTTATGAATGGTGTCAAAGATAAACAAGGCTGATTTACTAATAATTTCTAGCTTGTCTGTCTAGCTTTACTGAATCAGGAAGCTTCAATAACTTACTGTAACTGTATAGTCACGTTTTAGATCTCACGCAGCTGCTGCATTCTGGACAGTTTTACACATTAATAAAAGTAGCACATTTTTTGATAAATCTGATACATTTTCATAGTCAGGTCAGAGGAATTAATATAATGGAATAGCTCTGGATGTTTTAGTTCCATATAAGGTAAATCTACCCTTTATCTGTTCATCTTTTATATATTTTTTGGGATCCATTTGGCAATAGTATTATCTAGGGATCCATTACTTGCTTTAGAAAGACAAATAAAAAAAGAAAACAAGATTTTAGGTTGAAAATGAATTATTAAGTATTAGTGTGCTTGATTCTTCTGTGAACGACCACATGAGTTCTATATAATTAATATAATGTGTGCAAACAAATGCAAGCTCATTCATACTGTATACATACCCACATATATTTGTATATATTGCAAATTGATACAAGTTATTTTTCTAGAACTCTCCTTAAGAAGGTTCCACAGTGGAGTCATCTCTATTAAACTCTGCAGGAAAGCTATTAAAAAGATCAGCTCTTACCAAAAAAGTGGATGCCATGTGCCCAAAAATGTGTTTTAATTCCTGTGAAGCTCCTAGATTTGTATACTTTAAGATTTCCCATTTGATTGCCTTGGCCTTTTGAACTATGAAAATCCACCCTCACCATATGGTCCTCAACTTGATCATTGACCCTCCTGTCAGTATCATTGTGCTTGAATGGAAAGTGCTAAACACAGCAAGCAGTCCTCATTGAGTCCATAACAAAGCTAATCCTAATGCCATAGCTTGTTTTTTTTCATGATGAGGCAGGAGGTGGACAAGCATTACTGGTTTAACCCCCATATAATAATGATGAAATCTCCTTCAGGAAGAAATAAATATTTTGAATAGAGACCCATGATGAAAAAGATCTGCCAACTCCATTCAGATAGAATTACATGCAATGACAGTGTGAAACATCTCTGTGTTTGCATTTTCCTTAATTTGTTTATGTCAAGAAAGCCATGTACGTATAATGATTTAAAAAGTATACATTTAATTAAAAAGGTAATGTATTAATAATATTGCGCACTTGTGTGAATGTAGAAATAATCATGTCTATTTATCAGCTAGAGCAGTCATTTACAAATATATATAAAGGGAAACAGTAATAATGATTATGCATCTATATGGCCTCAATGCATTTACACAGTGCTTTGCAGAAACTGATAAACACTGACTACATCATTCCTGCCCCAGTGGAGTTTACAATTGAACATCCCTATCACATAACACACTGGGGCCAATTTCATTAGATGCCAGTTAACATTGTTGTATGCTTTAAGAATGTGGGAAGAAACTGATGGATTGGAGACTAGTTATAAATGAATATGTCCTGTTTTGCTTGACCGAAAAATTTGCGAAATTTGCAAAATGCATTAAAGTCAATAATATTGACGCATGACAATTTTGATGCGGGCGACAATTTTTACACGCGTGACTCTTTTGTCCAAATGTATTAGTGGACAAAAGTCAATGGCCATCAAAAAATAGTTTATGAATCACGATTTTTACTCGTGCAACTTTTTCACAGCAAATTTTTCCGCAGCTAATTTTTGCAGCAGTTTTGTGAAAAAATGTGAAGGTTATGAAGTGCTGAAATTCACCACGATTCATGCCTGGTGAATAAATTCGCTCATCACTAATCGAGACAGGGGGAATATAGAGTTGCATGCCTAGGATGATCTAACTCAAGATCATAGTACTAGAAGATTCTAACCATTAAAGCACCATGTCACCTAACATCAAAGTAGCTTAGAGCCTTGCACTACTGAGGGAAAGCAAGTGGGCTTCATGAGATTTAAAAAAACATGACCTAGGCTGGGACATGGCATAATGCTTAGATACGTTTTTAGCAGGAATATTCTGACTTGTCGCAGTTTTGTCGCATAATAAAGTCCAGAAATGTTGTGTTTTTGCTGCAACTTTTTGGGGTTTTTGGAATCAAAAAGCCCTGCCTAAAAATGTTGTCAAATAACAGAAATCTTTTCATTTCAAGCTCAACCATTGGCCAAGATTCAACTTATAGTCAGGAACTCCTTTAGTTGATGAAAAGACTAAAGATATAGAAAAATATTTGTGTATCAATCAAAGTTTCTGTTTTAGCCATGTACAGGTAGGGGACCTGTTATCGAGAATGCTTGGGACCTGGGGTTTTCCGGATAATGGATCTTTCTGTTTGGATCTTCACACCTTAAGTCTACTAGAAAATCAAGTGAACATTTAATAAACCGAATAGGCTGGTTCTGCTTCCTATAAGGATTAATTATATCTTAGTCTGGATCAAGTACAAGGTACTGTTTTATTATTACAGAGAAAAAGGAAATAATTTTTATAAAGTTGGATGATTTGATTGTAATGGAATCAAAGGGAGCACCACTTTACATAGTTCGAAGCTTTCTGGATAACGGGTTTCTGGATAACGGATCCCACATTTCTACTGATGATTAGGGATTGTTAGCAGTAAGACCTCTTCAACTAAATCTGTTGGAACCCCATGGTCACAATGACATTTCTTTTAGAATTTTTTAAGAAAGTTTTAGCTCTGATCATTTACTGCCAGTGCCTGAATGCACTCATGGTGGAGAAAGAAAAACCTACATGAAGAAGCAAATAATGTCCATACTGAATGAATATTATTTTGTTACGCTATGTTCTTGCTTTCAAAAACAACTACAAAATATAATACTAATTTCGTGACTTTTAATTGATTTATGTTTTTATTTAAATCCCTGGTGTATTTTTTATTTAAGGTATTACAAAAAATGTGATTGATAGTATCTTAACGAAAAAGGCTGGAAACATAACCATTACAGTGCTACACCTAAAGTGCTTTGTCTTGATTAAAGTTTAATTAAGGATCTCATTTGGCAGTACTTTTCACGCCAATCTACACAAGCAGATTTTTCAAGGCTTAACTTTATCGTGCAGAAAATCCTCTTTTATTACTCCCAACCTGTTGTAAAAGCTGCTGGCACAGAGCTGTGGCTGCTTCATTCTCTGGCCATGCTCGCTGCTGGAAAAAATCCCAGGTCTCCTGAGATAGCACCACAGTGGTTCAATTTCATTTCTGTCCTATCACTGTGAGACTGCAGATCATTATTAATGATACTATTCATTAATTTCTTGTTGGGCTGATGTTGTTATTTATTAAAATATTAAAGAAAGCTCCAGAGACAGATCCATAATGAGAGGCACCTCAGTTTTCCAGGCTCTACCAGCTAAGGGAATGAATGCTCTGTATAGTTACCCGCAGCACAACATTCTGTATCCCATCCTCATTAGTCCTGCAACATCTCTGAGTGACATTGTAAATTTATTGTGTGGACTGTCCAATCAGGGTTCTTTTTTAATGAGCCATTCCTATGCACAATGATTTGACTATTGTCTAACTCACCTAATCGGCTTGTATTTTTGGGTAGGACTAAATTGCTTATATTTATATGGCAAATAAATAAAAAAATGACAAATATTTTTTTTTATTTGTCTTTTTTTCCTCTTCTAGTTTTGCATTTGGTAAAGTTCTATATTTTAAGAAGCTGCTTCCTTAGTTAACGAAATCCCAGCGTGACATTTAAACGCGTGATAGTCATATTTAAAAAAGCCTAAACAAGCAGTTTGTACACTGCATCGGTCATTTAATATGTGTTTACATAAGCAGGTATTGCCTCAAGAAATTCCATAGATCCCTCAGTGTTTTCTGAGCCATTTAATCCTGCCCATTTCTGCTCTTTATTTCAGGAAGGAGCGCATGCATTGTTAAGACTCAAAATAAATGGTAATGGTCTTTTTTTCAGCATTCTGTCTATGGAGACATATGCATATTAATAAAACAAGAATAAATGCTATTAATCCTGACATATTTTTAGCACCTTGGTGTATTCATTTATATGAGGCGATAAACAAAGGGAACATCATTTGCTTTCTATTGTGTTATGATGTAATCTACATAACAATTGAGGACGCATCTGAAGTAAAGTTTTAATTTGTGAGAGACGGTTGCATGTTCACCTCTGTGCAAATAATTTGTGTTATAAATATCCCTCGCAGAATTCAGAAGGATTAAACTGGCATAACTCAACTGTTTTCTCTTTAGCTCTTTTTAATATCCTTTTCTTTCAGTCCTTCTCCAATATAGTAGCCATATGTGCCTTAATAATGTTTTCTTCCAAGGATCCTTTTTGAAAGCCAAATCTGTGCTCAGGTTAATGCATTCTCCTTTTTCTTAAAAGATAACAGATTGAAGCGCTTATTTTCAATTAGGGTGTACAAACTTGCTCGCCAATTTGCACTTATTAAATATATAAAATGGTGAACAGATCTTTTGTATCTACTACCAATTGTCTTGTTGCACCTATTGGGACATGATTATACTTAACAAGTACATTTGAGGACATTATAGACGAATAACAGGGACCTTTTTACCCATAAAAATGATCACCAAACTAGAGGCCACCCCTTCAGACTAGAAGAAAAGAACTTTCATTTGAAGCAACATATGTTTCTTTACAGTGAGGACAGTGAGGTTGTGGAATGCACTGCCGGGTGATGTTGTGATGGCTGATTCAGTTAATGCCTTTAAGAATGGCTTGGATGATTTCTTTGACAAGCATAATTTCCAAGGCTATTGTGATACTATAATCTATAGTCAGTGTACGAGTATACTTAGTTTATGTTACGTTTTTTCAACTTGTTTATTAATGACCTGGAGGTGGGCATTGAAAGTACTGTTTCTATTTTTGCAGATGATACTAAATTGTGCAGAACTATAGGTTCCATGCAGGAAGCTGCCACTTTGCAGAGTGATTTGTCTAAATTGGAAAACTGGGCAGCAAACTGGAAAATGAGGTTCAATGTTGATAAATGCAAGGTTATGCACTTTGGCAAAAATAATATAAATGCAAGTTATACACTAAATGGCAGTGTGTTGGGAGTTTCCTTAAATGAGAAGGATCTAGGGGTCTTTGTAGATAACACGTTGTCTAATTCTGGGCAGTGTGATTCTGTGGCTACTAAAGCAAATAAAGTTCTGTCTTGCATAAAAAAGGGCATTAACTCGAGGGATGAAAACATAATTATGCCTCTTTATAGGTCACTGGTAAGGCCTCATCTGGAGTATGCAGTGCAGTTTTGGACTCCAGTCCTTAAGAGGGATATAAATGAGTTGGAGAGAGTGCAGAGACGTGCAACTAAACTGGTTAGAGGTGTGAAAGACTTAAATTATGAGGGTAGACTGTCAAGGTTGGGGTTGTTTTCTCTGGAATAAAGGCGCTTGCGAGGGGACATGATTACACTTTACAAATACATTAGAGGACATTATAGACAAATAGCAGGGGACCTTTTTACCCATAAAGAGGATCACCATACCAGAGGCCACCCCTTTAGACTAGAAGAAAAGAACTTTCATTTGAAGCAACGTAGGGGGTTCTTCACAGTCAGGACAGTGAGGTTGTGGAATGCACTGCCGGGTGATGTTGTGATGGCTGATTCAGTTAATGCCTTTAAGAGAGGCTTGGATGATTTTTTGGACAGACAGAATATCAATTGTGATACTAAACTATAGTAAACTATAGTATATATATAGTATATATAATTTGTGTGAAAGCAGGGAGGGGTGTGTGTATGGATGCTGGGTTTTCATTTGGAGGGGTTGGACTTGATGGATTTGTCTTTTTTCAACCTGATTTAACTATGTAACTAACTAACTATGTGAGTGTATGGAGGGGTCAGTGTGTGTATGTATGGATGCTGGGTTTCATTTGAAGGGGTCAAACTTGAATCAACTGTATAACTATGTACCAGCATGAGAGCTGGGCTAAAACAAGCCAAAATATTTCTATACCATCCTATATTCATTTTGTGTGGGCACTGTAAATGAAATTATGTAGTTAGGGGGCTGGGAAAGTTAACAAACATTAGTGTAGTGTTATAAGGGACCCAGCCCACGGGGTATTGTTGAGTTAGAGCTTTATGTTGGCTTTCCAAGATATAAATGGTGTGCAACTGTGTCTGTTGATGCTGGAGAACTCTGTCACTACTGCCACCCTGGACCTGGCAATGGCTGCAGTGGGTTGTTTTAGATGTACATTCAAATTTAAGCAGGAAAAAGGGAGCACTCTCTGATTCGTGTTGGTAGCCACTTTTTCAAAAGCAGTGTATCAGTACATCCACGTCACTATTTAAAATAAAAGCCACATCCCATTAACACCATTAACACTTAAACAGTTGGTTGTAAGTATCACCTCACACAAAACTATGTGAGTTAAATTATATACAAGATCAATCACTTCATACTTTGTATCAGAAATTCAATTCACAAGGATGCTTCGCAAATCCTAAAATGCAACATTTTACGTGAATCAAAACAGGCAAACAGAGGACAAGAAAGCCCGGGTATAGTAATAGTATATAAAAATAACACATCATTCGGAAGAAAGGCTGGCTAAAGTTGGAGAAGAGGCACAAGAATGTGAGTAGAATATAGAAGCGCCACTGTTCAGGAGAAGGGGGTTGGGGGGGAAAGAGTTAGAAGCAGTCTGGAGAGGCAGCCTGAAGGGACCGGGAAACAATACCATGGCTAACTACTCCTACACATTTGTGTGTGCTTAACACATTTCCCTCATTTAACATTTACTACTTTCTCAAGAGGCCATGGTTTTGTATACTCTACCATCTACAATTTTCTTATTCCTCCTATTCTCATTAATCAAGCAGTTGGGTGTGTTTATCCTTTTCAATTGATGGTCACTATTAAATATTTTTAGAATCTACTTTAGTCTATTATTAGCTTATATTTATTAGAACTGCACTTTATATCACCAGTATATTATGACTCAATTTTAATTAATTGTTTAAATTGTCCTCAGTCATAATCTAATTATTAATAATCAATTTATTAAACCAATGAGTACTATTTATCTAGGTGTTTTTAAATTTTAAATTGGGATTTTCTAATTAATTCCTAATCAATTTATGAGGATTAATTATTGTAATTCATTTGCACTGCACTTTATAATTTAATATTATTTATTAATCAAGTGATTTAACCCACTCATGCCTCCATTTTTGATTATTCAAACTTACCAGTAGCTGCTGTATTTCTCACCCTAGGCTTATACTCGAGTCAATAAGTTTCCCAGTTTTCGTAGGTAAAATTAGGTACCTCGGTTTATACTCAGGTCGGCTTATACTCGAGTATATATAGTACTCAGAATCTAAGGTTAATAATTGTAAAAAAAAAAGACAATATATTTTGCCAACTACTGTACAGTGACATATTTCTGAGTCTAATATTCTTGATGTTAACACTAAGGGGCAGATTTATCACGGGTCGAATTTTTAATTTGAAAAATGACGAAATTTGAATTCAAAAAGACCAATCGAAATTAAATCATAGTTTTTTTGGGCTGAATAGTTTTTCCCAAAAACACAGTAAATTTTTCAAAGTCCACCAATTGATGCTAAATAGGTTCTAGGAGGCCCCCCATAGGCTAAAACAGCAATTCGGCAGGTTTTGGATGGTGAATGGTAGAAGTTTAATTTTTAAAGAGACGTCTCAAATATTCTTTTACCATAACATTGTAAGATAGAACCTAACCATATAAATGACTGCTCAGACTCCTAAAACCAGTATACAGGAATGAGACTTGTTATCCAGAATGCACTGGACCTGGGGTTTTACAGATAACGGAACTTTCCATAACATGGAATCTTCATACCTTACACAGGCCTGGATTTGTGGGAAGGCTACCAAGGGCCAGGCCTAGGGCGGCAGGATTTTAGGGGGCGGCATGCTGCCCATATCCACATTAGTTCCAAAACACTGGGGATGCTCTGGAGATACAATAATTTTTTTAATTTCCCATGTGCAAATTCCCATTAAGAGGAGGGGATGTACATGTACTAGACAATCATGTGAACATTCAATTAACTCAATAGGCTGGTTCTGCATCTATCAAGGATGAATTATATCTTAGTTTTAATTAGTTACAAGGTATTGTTTTGTTATTTCAGAGGAAAAGGAAATAGCTATTTACATTTTTTTATAATTTAGATAAAATGGCGTCAATGGGATACAGCCTTCCTGTAATTCAGAGCTCTCTGGATAACAGGTTTCCAGATAACAGACACATGAAATTTCCGCATGAAAGCATTTTATGTACTTGTGATTTTACATCCTACAAAAATCCAAGAATGTTATCCAGATGTCTCTAATCTCAATTCTCTTTCAGTTCTAATTATTAAGGATGTTTTATAGTACAAATAAATGCCTCTGCTTCATGTATTTATTTATTTTACGACTGCTATTTATTAACATTTAAATGGAAATATTTTTAGAATTAACTTGTCAAAACCATTCATGAATCAGCTGGTCCACAGGAAGAAACAATTTTAAAGATGAGTTTGACTATTTTGTTGGTTGGAATAAAGTGGTGTACCTGTTAGTTTGGGCTCTAAATCTCCTCCTTAGATTCCATGAAGCTAATTACCCAATTAGCATACCTAATCACTGAAAGACTAGGTACAAAGAGACCAGAAAATAATGAGGACTGGAGTAAATAACATTTCACTGTAAAATGACAGATCTGTCAAATCTGTACCAGTATCAGAGTAACATCATTAAGGCCCCCACTGCACCAATGAGTTTTTCCCTTTCTATTCTATTTTACTATTACTATAGGTCAGTATTAAAGGAAAAAAAAATGGGCTAACATTTTACTGATTGATCTGTCCGTCAAATCTTTTGCATAAACCAAATTTCAGTTTCCTGGGACCTGGGTCAGTAGAAATTCTAGATATATGAGGGACACAATTGTTTCTATGGTATAAATATTTGCCACCCACAGTAAAACACAAGGAATATTCCTTTTTATTCAAATAAAACAAAAGTTTCTTATTTAAAAAATAAGATATTATAATTAAGGCTAGCTATTACAAAACATAGTACATTTTGTCTGCATTGGTTTTGTATATTCTGTTTCAGAAATCACAGATTTAAAAAAAAAAAAAAACTAATTTAATGCTAATAGACTTAAGCTCATTTTCAGTAAATACTTCATATTTTCCATCAGGTCCCAACAGATTCAGTTTCCAGTGTTACACAGAGTGGCTGCTAATATGTGTTCAGAGGAGACCTAGAACTATCTGAATATATTTTTTTACTTAATACATTATCCAACCCTTAAATAGGAAGAAAATAAATTTTGTCACTTGCTGAACTCTAATCATCCTTAGTTGCATGTCCCTAGGGAGTGCTGCAAAGAATTTCGAAAGACAATAATTAAAGTCTCTGCTTGCATAAGTATGGTGTCTGTATATTGCTTTTCTTAGGACTGTAAAAGAAAGACTTTTTTAATTCTTTGTGTGTTATGATAAGTATGCATTCCTTTGCAACCTTTAATAAAGAAATTTAATTAATCAACTTGTGTTTATTTGGTTTAAGAATATAATAATAAAAATAATAATATATTTAGAAAAATCTGTAATAATCTTAATCTGCTATTATTATTATTACTCAATTATCTTGTTATATTTTATTTTCTAATGAGTTTGGTGATTGTTAAAGCAATGAGAACTGTACTCAAATCACACAGATACAAATCGTAAAATGCATATAGAAAGACTATATACAGATTGGCTCATAGCAAAATGGACAGTGCCAAAGTCTGGACACGCATATTTAAATCTCAATGGGATAGACAATGAGGAAAGAATAAGAAAGGCAAAAGGGAGAGGGTAGAGAAACCTGAAAATATCACACATTTGCTATTATTAGTACAGGTATGGGATCCGTTATCCAGAAACCCGTTATCCAGAAAGTTCAGAATTAAGGATAGGCCATCTCCCATAGATTCCATTGTAATCAAATAATCCAAATGTTTAAAAATGATTTCCTTTTTCTCTGTAATAATAAAACAGTACCTTGTACTTGATCCAAACTAAGATAAAATTAATCCTTATTGGAAGCAAAAGCAGCCTATTGGGGTTATTTAATGTTTACATGACTTTCTAGTAGACTTAAGGTATGAAGTTCCAAATTACGGAAAGACTGGTTATCCGGAAAACCCCAGGTCCCGAGCATTCTGGATAATAGGTCCCATACCTGTACAATATATTGCTGTTATCCTGCTAATTGCACAAAGGAGGACCAGGGATTCCAGATAGCTCTGTATTCCTTCACTTATTTAACTTTGGTGGCTTCAATTATAATTTTTTGAAAACAATATTATTAAAATTTATATTATTAAAGGGGCACACTGGAGATTGGCAACTTTCAGGGCTATATCCATTTAAAAAATTAAAAGCCCAACTGTATTTTTGAAGGTTAACTGATGGCAGAATTGAAGTTTAACAGACAGAATGCTTGCAGATGTTGTTCTATAATTTCTGGGCTTCCTACCCCTAGTAGGTCCTTCATAAACAGTGTCATTCTGCACTGTCAAAACTAATGCCCTTCACTGTCAACATGCACTGTTCATGTACAACTAAAGTATAAACATTTTCCCCAACATGTAATAAAAGGCACTAAGTTTGCCCAGTAGCAACCAATAAGATGTTTGCTTTAAAACATGTGACCAGGAAATAATACCTGCTGATTGGCTGCTATAGGTTACTGCCCCTGGGCAAACTTAGTGCATTTAATTACATAACCCCATATATCTTTAAATCTTTATGAGACATAAAGTAACAGGTTGGTGACTTTGTAGAAATTGACAATAATCATTGTAAGCTATTCCTTTTCACCTGTGAGTCATTCCTTATCATGCATTCACAGAAAAATGTATTAAGGGAGGGATGGTATGAAAGTCAACTCCTTCACTGGCTATGCAAAAAAATGTAAAATAAAAATACATGTAAAATAAAATCGGAGAAGGGTCAACTGGGTCAACAATGTAGTGGTTAGGGAGACATTTCCCTTGAGAAAATTATATGGCAAGAGGGTGCAAAATGTTAAACATACCTAGGGGCACATTTACTATTGGTCGAATATTGAGGGTTAATTAAACCTCGATATTCGACCGTCAAAGTAAAATTTGCTGCTTTTACTGCTTTTAGTACGATCAAACGATTGAAGGAAAAATTAAATCCTTCAACCGAACAATTCGAAGGATTTTAATCCATCGATCGAATGATTTTCCTTCGATCAAAAAAAGCTAGGAAAGCTTACTGTATGTGGACCTTCCCCATAGGCTAACATTGGTGCTCCGTAGGTTTTAGGTGGCGAAGTAGGTGGTCGAAGTTTTTTTTTAAAGAGACAGTACTTTGACTGTCGAATGGTCGAATAGTCGAGCGATTTTTAGTTCGAATCGTTCGATTCAAAGTCGTAGTCGAAGGTCGAAGTAGCCAAAAAAATACTTCTTATACTTCTTATTCTATTCCTTCACTCGAGCTAAGTAAATGTGCCCCCCGAAGTAACTAAATGATTGCTGTTGTTTGGTGAGTTTCATACTGTATAAACTACTTATATTATACTAATACATATCATTCCTGCAGCATGTACATTTTATATGTGTATAAAGGTATTGAGTTGATATATTTACAATTTAAAACTAGAAATAGGTACTGCTTTACTAATTAATTCACATGGCAAATGGATGAGTCGAAGGCAACTTGATTCTATTTACATTCATTTTATGAGATTAAGTAGAACCCCATGGGGCAGGCTATTGTGTTCCTCTTATTAATTGTGTAGGTGCATTACTGCATGCATAGTAGTACAGAAAATTAAAACACGGAACCTAGTTCCAGGAGATGTTCTGTTTAAAAGTAACTTCAATCATTAGTCCCTTTTTCTGGATCACAAAGCTATACAAATTATAGCCTGGAGGCCTGTGCTCTTATAGCCTGTTTAAAAGAAGTGCCTCCAGGCAAAACTGTTATACCATGAATAATTACAAGTGACAAAGCTGTTGTTACTATCTACAACATATTTCCATGGGCAAAACTGACATGATAGATACTTTGCATGTATAATAAGATATTTTGACCTCACCACCCCTCCCTTACCCCCCACACCTTTCATTCTTCTTCCCTTCCTTCTGTCTTTATTCTATTGCCAACCGACACAGATATAACAGTGATAAATGTTTTGTCAAACTAAGTAAGTATTAGGCATCTTTTTGCACTTCCCCATAGTTGAACCACTGGTTCTGTCCCACCTCCTCTTGCGAATTGGGCACATTGCATCTATTGATGAAAGGGGCTCCTAAAGTTCCCAGCTCCTGAATTCCAACAGCATCCTGCATCGATGGAAGAATCAGGTGCAAAAGTCATTTTGACTCCAAGAACCAGAAGTTATGATATCTGAACACCAAAAGTTTTCAGTGCAATTGCATGCAATTCTCAGTAGGGCATACATGATATGGTGCATATTTTAATAGGCTGCATTTATGTTGCAATTGTCAAAATGGACAAAATATACTGCACTGTGGGTAAAAACCATAACGCAATTGCACTTTGCACTCTGCACCTGCACTCTCTTAAGTTAGCCCTATGGTCATTTAAGCCCTTGCATGCTTTTTATGTGTATTTATTTTTAGTACATTTTCAACGGACCTTGATTTAATTTTCATACTTCCTCAAATTTTAAACAAAACTAAAGATTTAATCTATTTCTTATAACAACAATCCAAGAATAGTTAATGTAACTGTATCCTGTTTTTTACAGTCAGCACTGGAGGGATTAAATACATATTTCTTTATGCTAAACATGTAAACAGTGCTAAGTTTAATTACAGTGTAGTATAAGCAAAGGAAAATTGCACAGTAATCCCCTTTGCTTCTATAAATATATTAATAACATCTACTTTTCTCAACTTGAATTCAATTTGAATTTGAAAAACTCAATTCGAATTTAAAAAACTCTATTCGAATTTAAAAAACTCGATCCAAATTTAAAAAATTCAACTCAAGTATATGTATGTCAGGAAGGTTGCAAATATCACCAAATTAATCCCTGGACCTCTCCCATTGACTTATACAGTAATTCGGTAGGTTTGAGGTGGTGAATAGTCGAGAAATCGAGTTCTTAAAGGGCCAGAGTATGATAATCTCAAAATTCAAATTCGAATTAAAACTCGAATCGAGTTTGGATAATTCACAATTTGAACTTGAGAGTTTTGACCAAAAAAAATTGGGAAATTCGAATGCAAATTTTCACTTCAACCCTTAATAAATCTGCCCCATAATGTACCATGTTAAAAAAAAAGGGGCAAAATCTTTCTTTACTAGTAATCTTCAGGTTATAAGCTACTTTGTATTGGTGAGTGTTGAGATATGTTCAGTTAAAACTTTTTTAAAAAGAGGCCTAATTATTAAAGGTCAAATTTTAGTGGTTTTAGAGTTTTTGAAACCAAAATTTAACTCCATTTCTCTAAAACCTTGAATGACTTGCAAATTATTAAAAGATCCAAACATAAAAAGTACTAACAGAAAAAAATGCTGAATGATGCACTAAAAAATATGAAAAAACTATAAAAATCCATGTTTTTTGGATAATTATTAGCAAAATAAATCCGAAATCCTCTGAATTAATTAGAAAATGGTCCAATAGGATCAGTGCAGCTACCACTGAATTCTATGGAAGTTTTAAAGCTTTTACTTGGCAGTATTCTGAATTAGAGTTTTTTTTGTGGATTTTACACAAAATACCTTGAATCTTTATATAATTAAGGAAATACAGAAAAAAACACAAATTTTTAGAGATTTGCGAAAAAAAAAAAGAAATACGATTGTTAGTAAACAGGCCCCCAAGTGTTACCTCTTGCTAGGCAATAATCTTTGTAGAACTATGTATTAATACATCCTTAAAATATGGGTTTTATGTTTCTAAACTGCAACTCTGAATCCCTTTTCGCAAGTGTGAGCTAAGTAATTTCATCTTCTGTTATCATGCATTTCCCCCAAAACAGATCTACTGCAGCCGTGGTAAAACCTCCCGGTGCTGTTTAGTACCTAATTTTCTGTCTCCCTTTCCTGCTGGCATCTAGAATCTATAGGCATATATCACTGTCACGGAAGAGAAAAGTCCTGTATTCTTATCTGGACATAATCCCAAACACTAATCAATGTCTGTCACTCTACTCTTAGCATCACTGCTCTCCGCAGCTTCTCGATCTGCTAATTTTTGCCAGCTCTGTAATATGAAGAGTGCCCTCCTCCAAATGGTACATTTTACAAATGCCATTTAGGATATTAACAACATCATAGCTGAGAAAGGAACATGTCCATGTTTTGAGATGGAATAAAATTGCTGCTTCTACGGTCATCTTTAGTTATAATCAATTGAATACCCTAAGTGTAAAATAAAGACTTGTGTGGAGGTCACATAATTACATAGTTACATTGTTAAATCGGGTTGAAAAAAGACAAAGGTTATCAGTGTAGCCTTATTGTGCTGGTGTCTTGGCTGTCTTTCTGGAGTTGTATGTTCTCCCTTTGTGTGGGATTCCTTAAGATGTCTTGGTCTCCATTCACAACCCAAAATCATGCTTGTAGGTTAATTGGCTTCTGATGGAAGTGATCCTGCGAAGTGATTCTGAGGAAGACAAATGAGCTCCAGTGGGACAAAGACTGATGTGAATGAATGGAAATGATCTCTGATATGTTGGTGATATATAAAACATGATACATAAATGGTATATCACATAGAGAAATAGCTTTATCGGGTCATAAATGGTCATTAATATGGACACAATGGAAAACACATAATTACTGAAGTCATTAGGGATGTAGCGAACGTCGGAAAAAAAGTTCGCGAACATATTCGCGAACTTGCGCAAAAATGCGAACGGTTCGCGAACGGTTCGCGAACCCCATAGACTTCAATGGGAAGGCGAACTTTAACATCTAGAAAAGACATTTCTGGCCAGAAAAATGATTTTAAAGTTGTTTAAAGGGTGCAACGACCTGGACAGTGGCATGCCAGAGGGGGATCAAGGGCAAAAATGTATCTGAAAAATCTGCCTGTGTGTGCTTGGAAGAGATAGTGTAGGGGGAGAGCTGTTAGTGATTTCAGGGACAGATGATAGTAAGTTTGCTGGCTAGTAATCTGCTTGATACTGCTCTGTATTGGAGGGACAGAAGTCTGCAGGGATTTGAGGGACATTTTAGCTTAGGTAGCTTTGCTGGCTAGTAATCTACTGTTCTCTTTAAACAACTGCCATACGTTGACCTTGTAGGCATTGTTTGCCCAGTTTTTTTGGACGCAGCCACTGAAGCACAGTTGCCAGAAAAAATATGCCATATAAATGCTGAAAATAGTCATTTTTCGCCATACGTTGACCTTGTAGACATTGTTTGCCCAGTTTTTTTTGGACGCAGCCACTGAAGCACAGTTGCCAGAAAAAATATGCCATATAAATGCTGAAAATAGTAATTTTTCGCCATACGTTGACCTTGTAGACATTGTTTGCCCAGTTTTTTTGGTTGCAGCCACTGAAGCACAGTTGCCAGAAAAAATATGCCATATAAATGCTGAAAATAGTAATTTTTCGCCATACGTTGACCTTGTAGACATTGTTTGCCCAGTTTTTTTGGTTGCAGCCACTGAAGCACAGTTGCCAGAAAAAATATGCCACATAAATGCTGAAAATAGTCATTTTTTGCCATATACGTTGAGTCAACGTATGGCAAAAAATGACTATTTTCAGCATTTATATGGCATATTTTTTCTGGCCTCTGTGCTTCAGTGGCTGTGGCCAAAAAAACTGGGCAAACAATGCCTACAAGGTCAACGTCGTTGACCTTGTAGGCATTGTTTGCCCAGTTTTTTTGGCCACAGCCACTGAAGCACAGAGGCCAGAAAAAATATGCCATATAAATGCTGAAAATAGTAATTTTTTTGGTCGCAGCCACTGAAGCACAGTTGCCAGAAAAATTATGCCATATAAATGCTGAAAATATAAATTTTTTTGGTTGCAGCCACTGAAGCACAGAGGCCAGAAAAATTATGCCATATAAATGCAGAAAATAGTCATTTTTTTGGTCGCAGCCACTGAAGCACAGTTGACAGAAAAATTATGCCATATAAATGCTGAAAATATAATTTTTTTTGGTTGCAGCCACTGAAGCACAGAGGCCAGAAAAATTATGCCATATAAATGCAGAAAATATGCATTTTTTTGGTCGCAGCCACTGAAGCACAGTTGCCAGAAAAATTATGCCATATAAATGCTGAAAATAGTAATTTTTTTGGTTGCAGCCACTGAAGCACAGAGGCCAGAAAAATTATGCCATATAAATGCAGAAAATATGCATTTTTTTGGTCGCAGCCACTGAAGCACAGTTGACAGAAAAATTATGCCATATAAATGCTGAAAATATAAATTTTTTTGGTTGCAGCCACTGAAGCACAGAGGCCAGAAAAATTATGTCATATAAATGCAGAAAATAGGCATTTTTTTGGTCGCAGCCACTAAAGCACAGAGGCCAGAAAAAATTAAACCAGTAGGGTTTGCACCCTAGTTTGTAACGGTGGCGGAGGGAGGAGGAGGACGCTAAAGGACAGCTGTGTGTGGAGTCATGAGGCTTGAAGAGAAGGACAGCTGCATAGAAGTCAGAACAAGTCTTCCGGCGTGCAGTAACCCTCCGAGATCCACCCCTCATTCATTTTAATAAAGGTCAGGTAATCGACACTTTTGTGACCTAGGCGAGTTCTCTTCTCAGTTACAATCCCTCCTGCTGCACTGAAGGTCCTTTCTGAGAGCACACTTGAGGCTGGGCAAGACAAGAGGTTCATGGCAAATTGTGACAGCTCTGGCCACAGATCAAGCCTGCGCACCCAGTAGTCCAGGGGTTCATCGCTCCTCAGAGTGTCGATATCTGCAGTTAATGCCAGGTAGTCCGCTACCTGCCGGTCGAGGCGTTCTTTGAGGGTGGATCCAGAAGGGTTGTGGCGCTGCCTTGGACAGAAAAACTTTTGCATGTCTGACGTTACAGACTGGCCAAAGGGCTTTGTCCTTGCAGGTGTGCTCGTGGCAGGATTACTGGCACCTCTGCCCCTGGAATGTTGATGAGTTCCTGAAGTGACATCACCCTTAAAAGCATTGTACAACATGTTTTGCAGGCTGGTTTGTAAATGCCGCATCTTTTCGGACTTGTGGTATGTTGGTAACATTTCTGACACTTTATGCTTGTACCGAGGGTCTAGTAGCGTTGCGACCCAGTACAGGTCCTTCTCCTTAAGCCTCTTGATACGGGGGTCCTTCAACAGGCATGACAGCATGAAAGACCCCATTCTCACAAGGTTGGATGCAGAGCTATCCATCTCCGCTTCCTCATTATCAAGGACTGCATCATCCACGGTCTCCTCCCCCCAGCCACGTACAAGACCAGGGGTCCCCAAAAGGTCACCACTAGCCCCCTGGGAAGCCTGCTCCTGTTGGTCCTCCTCCTCCTCCTCCACAAAGCCACCTTCCTCCTCTGACTCCACTTCTGGCACCTCTCCCTGCGTTGCAGCAGGTGCCTGGGTTCGTTCTGGTGATTCCGACCAGAAATCGTGCGCTTCCAGCTCCTCGTCACGCTGGTCTACAGCCTCATCTGTCACTCGTCGCACGGCACGCTCCAGGAAGAAAGCGAAGGGTATTAGGTCGCTGATGGTGCCTTCGGTGCGACTGACCATATTTGTCACCTCTTCAAAAGGTCGCATGAGCCTGCAGGCATCGCGCATAAGCACCCAGTAACGGGGGAAAAAAATCCCCAGCTGTGCAGATCCAGTCCTACCACCCAGTTCAAAAAGGTACTCGTTGACGGCCCTTTGTTGTTGCAGCAGACGTTCCAACATAAGGAGCGTTGAATTCCAGCGAGTCTGGCTGTCAGAAATCAAACGCCTGACTGGCATGTTGTAGCGCTGCTGAATGTCAGCAAGGCGTGCCATGGCTGTGTAGGAACGTCTGAAATGGGCCGACACCTTTCTGGACTGGGTGAGAACGTCCTGGAATCCTGGGTACTTGGAGACAAAACGTTGGACTATTAAATTTAACACATGTGCCATGCAGGGCACATGTGTTAAATTGCCTAGTCTCAACGCTGCCAACAGATTGCTTCCATTGTCACACACCACTTTTCCGATCTGCAGTTGGTGTGGGGTCAGCCACCGATCGGCCTGTGACTGCAGAGATGACAGGAGTACAGATCCGGTATGGTTTTTGCTTTCCAGGCACGTCATCCCCAAGACAGCGTGACAACGGCGTACCTGGCACGTCGAATAGCCTAGGGGGAGCTGGGGGTGCACAGGTGTGGAGGAGGAGAAGGAGGACCCAGCAGCAGAGTAAGAAGAAGAAGAAGACGAGGTAGAGAGCGATGGAGGAGTAGAGGTGGTGGCAGAACCGCGTGCAATCCGTGGCGGTGACACCAACTCCACTGTTGTTGTTGAGCTACCCATTCCCTGCTTCCCAGCCATTACCAAGTTCACCCAGTGGGCAGTGTAGGTGACATACCTGCCCTGACCATGCTTGGAGGACCATGCATCAGTAGTCATATGGACCTTTGGCCCAACACTAAGTGACAGAGATGCGGTAACTTGGCTCTGCACATGTTGGTACAGGTGTGGTATTCCCTTTTTAGAAAAAAAATTGCGGCTGGGTACCTTCCACTGCGGTGTCCCAATTGCTACAAATTTGCGGAAGGCCTCAGAGTCCACCAGCTGGTATGGTAAAAGCTGGCGGGCTAAGAGTGCAGACAAGCCAGCTGTCAGACGCCGGGCAAGGGGGTGACAGTCAGACATTGGCTTCTTACGCTCAAACATGGCCTTCACAGAAACTTGGCTGGTGGCAGATGACTGGGAATGGGAACAGGTGGTCAAGGTGGAAGGCGGAGTGGAGGGTGGTTCAGACGGGTCAAGGAGAGCAGAGGTAGAGCAGTAAGATGCTGGACCAGAAGGAGTGTGGCTTTTAGTTTGCCTGTTGCCTTTGAGGTGTTGCTCCCAAAGTGCTTTGTGCTTGCCGCTCATGTGCCTTCGCATAGAAGTTGTACCTATGTGGCTGTTGGGCTTACCAAGGCTCAGTTTCTGACTGCACTCATTGCAAATTACAATGCTTTTGTCAGAGGCACACACATTAAAAAAATCCCACACTGCTGACTTTTTGGAAGTGTGCGATCTGGCGGTAACAGTAGAAGTTGGCGGAGTTGGCGGTATTGGCGGCAATGGCGGGTGCGTTGGCCGGCTGAACACAGGTGCCGATACATGTTGTTGCCCTACAGATCCCTGCGGGCTGTCCTCCCTGCTTCTTCTAAGTCTTATTCTCCTACTGCCTCTCTGACTCTCCGTCTCTCCATCTGAACTACCCTCCTCTTGCTCTCTTCTACTAGGCACCCACAAAACATCAATCTCCTCATCATCATTCTCCTCAGATGCATCAATTTCTTCTGACACATCACAGAAGGAAGCAGCAGCGGGGACCTCCTCCTCATCACTCATTATGTCCATCTCTATCGTGTTCTCTGCCAGAATTAAATCTGGTGTAAGGTCCTCATCTCCTTCATCTTCTTCTGGCAATAATGGTTGCGCATTACTCAGTTCAAGAAACTCATTGGAAAATAACTCCTCTGACCCCAGTGAAGAAGGGGCACCGGTGGTGGAGGAAGTGTTACGTGGGGTGGCCATAGCAGTGGAGGATGAGGAGGATGTTGTGGTAAAGTTAGAAACGGTAGAGGATGGGGTGTGCTGTGTAAGCCAGTCAACTACCTCTTCAGCATTTTGGGAGTTCAGGGTCATTGGCTTTTTAAAACTGGGCAATTTGCTAGGGCCACAGGATTGCATAGCAGCACGGCCCCTAGCACGGCCTCTGCGTGGCGGCCTGCCTTTGCCTGGCATTATTTTTAAAAAAACAACAACAACAACAAAAACTCAGTTGGTTTTTCTGGAAACGATAATACACACAGCTAGATGGCGGGTTGAAGAAAACACTGTGCAAATAATGCCTACAAAGTCAACGTATACACTACTACAGCGGTGGATACGGATTACGTAAAATATATGAATGCTGCTTGAAAAAAAGTAACTCAAGTGGTTTTTCTAGAGACGATAATATTATCAATATTTAGACAAAATGTGAACAAGGTCACACAGCTCGATGGCGGGTTGAAGAAAACAGTGTGCAAATAATGCCTACAAGGTCAACGTATACACTACTACAGCGGTGGATACGGATTACGTAAAATATATGAATGCTGCTTGAAAAAAAGTAACTCAAGTGGTTTTTCTAGAGACGATAATATTATCAATATTTAGACAAAATGTGAACAAGGTCACACAGCTCGATGGCGGGTTGAAGAAAACAGTGTGCAAATAATGCCTACAAAGTCAACGTATACACTACTACAGCGGTGGATACGGATTACGTAAAATATATGAATGCTGCTTGAAAAAAAGTAACTCAAGTGGTTTTTCTAGAGACGATAATATTATCAATATTTAGACAAAATGTGAACAAGGTCACACAGCTCGATGGCGGGTTGAAGAAAACAGTGTGCAAATAATGCCTACAAAGTCAACGTATACACTACTACAGCGGTGGATACGGATTACGTAAAATATATGAATGCTGCTTGAAAAAAAGTAACTCAAGTGGTTTTTCTAGAGACGATAATATTATCAATATTTAGACAAAATGTGAACAAGGTCACACAGCTCGATGGCGGGTTGAAGAAAACAGTGTGCAAATAATGCCTACAAGGCCAACGTATACACTACTACAGCGGTGGATACGGATTACGTAAAATATATGAATGCTGCTTGAAAAAAGTGACTCCGGTGTTTTTTCTGGAGACGGTAATATTATGGATATTTAGACAGAATGGGAACAAGGTCACACAGCTCGATGGCGGGTTGAAGAAAACAGTGTGCAAATAATGCCTACAAGGCCAACGTATACACTACTACAGCGGTGGATACGGATTACGTAAAATATATTATGGCTGCTTGAAAAAAGTGACTCCGGTGTTTTTTCTGGAGACGGTAATATTATGGATATTTAGACAGAATGGGAACAAGGTCACACAGCTCGATGGCGGGTTGAAGAAAACAGTGTGCAAATAATGCCTACAAGGCCAACGTATACACTACTACAGCGGTGGATACGGATTACGTAAAATATATGAATGCTGCTTGAAAAAAGTGACTCCGGTGTTTTTCTGGAGACGGTAATATTATGGATATTTAGACAGAATGGGAAACAAGGTCACACAGCTCGATGGCGGGTTGAAGAAAACAGTGTGCAAATAATGCCTACAAGGCCAACGTATACACTACTACAGCGGTGGATACGGATTACGTAAAATATATTATGGCTGCTTGAAAAAAGTGACTCCGGTGTTTTTTCTGGAGACGGTAATATTATGGATATTTAGACAGAATGGGAACAAGGTCACACAGCTCGATGGCGGGTTGAAGAAAACACTGTGCAAATAATGCCTACAGGGCAAATAATGCCTAAAAGGTCAACTTATACACTACTACAGCGGTAGTAAAATAAAAAAAAGTAAAATAAAAAAAAATGAATATTAAAAAAAAAAATTAAAGTTGGTGCTGCTGAACTACTAGGAGCAGCAGATTAGCACACCAGTCCCACTCCCCAACACTGCTAGACTAATAGCACTGGGCTCTTATAGTAGTAGTAGTAGTAGTAGTAGTAAAACAACAAAAAAATAAATAAAAGCAGTCCTTACAAGGACTACTGTTATTGCAGCAGTCAGCAGATGAGATCAGAAGCAGGACAGCTGCCCACTTGCCAGCTACATACAGAGCACTGCAGTAGAAGGTAGATTACTAGCCAGCAAAGCTACCTAAGCTAAAATGTCCCTCAAACCCCTGCAGACTTCTGTCCCTCCAATAACAGAGCAGTATCAAAACGATTACTAGCCAGCAAACTTTCAACTGTCCCTGAAATCACTAACAGGCAGCAGCTCTCTCCCTACACTATCTCTTCAGCACACACAGGCAGAGTGAAAAAACGCTGCAGGGCTTCGGTTTTTATAGGGAAGGGGAGTGGTCCAGGGGAGAGCTTCCTGATTGGCTGCCATGTACCTGCTGGTCTGGGGTGAGAGGGCAAAAAAAAGCGCCAACAATGGCGAACCCAAAATGGCGAACGTCGCGCGACGTTCGCGAACTTCCGGCGAGCGCGAACACCCGATGTTCGCGCGAACAAGTTCGCCGGCGAACAGTTCGCGACATCTCTAGAAGTCATTAAGATAATTGTGTCAATATCCGCTCTTGCACTTCCACATGGTTTCCTTGAGTCCATCTTACGTAATCTGATAAATGGTGCCCAATTGCACCTAATTATGGAGTTACTCCCACCATGGACCTGCCAGTTGCTTCAGGGATGCCACAGAGGGTCACATTAATAGCTGCACCAGACTTGCATTCAGTGAATTGGATACAAATCTAATTTTGAGCACACACTCTGAAAGCACAAGAAGCAACACATTCATGAAAGCACAAGCCCAGGTGTGTCCATTTTAATGCATCTGATACAATTCAGAGTTTAGCTGCAATTATACTAAAATATTGTAAAAAACTACATTAATTTATCTAAAATTGCACTTTGAGCACTGCACTTGCATTTGTAAATGACTCTTGTGTTTTTACACCTGTTAAAGTTAGATAGCAAGTCTCTGATCTCCATCAAATATTCAGTTGGTGAATATATATGCAATATGCTGGACTTTTACAAAATGTAATGCTAAATTACTGCAGCAAATTATTGTTAATTCTTTTTATACTGTGTATGCAGATTCAACAGCAGTGTACAAAATTAAAGGAGTTATAGAAATGTAAATGCTTACTGGGGGAACAGGCTCATTTCATGGAAAATTTTGGCTATTATACAAGTTTAATTTTCTTTTAAGATTCTGTTATCTATAGCAATATGTAAAATTAATAAAAAATAGAAATAAAACCAAATACTGGCTGTAAATTTGAAACTAAAGTCAATGGCTCTCCAGTACATTAGAGCAGCTGGATATCATATCACAAACCTACTTCACTTCATAGCATCTTGTTAATTTCCTATTTGTCATGCCATACTGATAAAAGCCATTGAGAGTGAAGGGGTTAATCTGTGTTGACTATCCACCATCACGACATTCCTACTGTAAAATTATAGACTGAATACCAATTAATATATACCATCGCAAAAAAAGATTCAGAAATGGAATTAACAATGTGGTCCTGCAATGCATTCCTGACTAAAATGGAAATGAAAGCTAATGCCTATTAATCAAAGAACAAGTTGAAAATCTCATGTATCTTTGTGGCAGAACATCGTCAGGAAATGAAATGCCCAGATATAGAACTGTATAAGCAACAGGACCCCATTGGTTTTAATTTGTCCATGTCTTGTATTTGATACCCCTAATATTAATAGCTGTGCAAGGAAATTCTGCAGTCATTAATCATAATAATTAATCAGATCCAATTATATTCCATATAAATGCGAACAAATTGCTATAGAAATAATGATCTATCACCAACATGTCACAAGGAAAAAAAGGAACGAAAACAATAATTAGGAGTCAGATTTTAGCTGTGTACAAGAGCATCTGATTTTAGTCGACTGATATTCTGATGATTCAATTAGTACAAAGTACTATAATCTGGAAACCTTTTACAAAAGCTTTAATGGCTTCAACTGAAAAGAATTATAACACTTACTGTTACAGAAAACGCAACAATGGTCATTCAATTAATTTCATGTGGGGATAAAAATCTACATTTTGTTAAGTAAGACTCTACATATATCAGTACAGGCTTGGAAAATATATGTCTTGATTTTCAAAGTAAATTTTTTGTTTTATTATTATTTTTTTTTTTTTTTTGTTTTTAACCTGTTTAATGGTTGACTGCATTTTCATTCATAATGTTAGGTATATTGAATGTCTTTAAAAGCAGTTACCGTCATATTAACTCTAAAAGAATTGTTTTCTAATATTTGGAAGTCAAAAGAATATATGATTTAGGATAGAATTACGGTAATTAGTTATTTCATGGTGAATATTTTGCATGTCTTATTAGTGCATAATTACCAGACATCATATATCTAGTATTACTTAGTTTGACAAAGTCTCTGCTTCTAGTTTAAGCATTTAGTGGACATCAACAAGAACAGCTAAGAATCATCTGCAGCAGCACTTGAAAATGAGTGTTACGTTCAAAATAGTGTTCTTCTTCACTAAGCGCTGCAGTTTCCTGCCTTTGATCTCGCTGTTGTGACTACTACAAAGAAATAAAACCTTATCTTACTTCCCCAGCATCTACTGCTGCAGACCTCAATAATGCATAAGAACATCTGGAAGAGCAATAATTTCAGCTATCAGAGATAAGAATGGACAGAGAACAGGTAAACCCTACAAAGCCACCGTGTTGAAGTGAAATGATTATTTACTTGGTAACATAAAAAAAGAAGTCCAATTTTCATGCCTGCCCTATTCACCAGCATTATCAGAAAAAGGCATGTCAATTATTTAATCTGCTTTAGAGTATTTAATGAGATGATCAGCTAGTAGCTATGTTATTTTTTTTCTCAGTATGTGGCAGATCTGCAAAACTATTGTCAAATGCAGCTTTTTAGAGTTAACTCTGAGTTCAGACAATGCAGAAGAACTGTAAACAGGCTAGGAAATGGCATTTTTTTTGCTGGTTGCAAGTGCTAATTGCTACTTTCTCTTGGGTACAGAATTAATCACCTGCTAGATTTATAGTCTCTGGGTTGAGACCTCAGGATGTAGGCAATAAGAAAAGCTCTTGAGGGACATATCATATGGTGATTCTAAATATCAGTCTCTATGCATATGTAAATTGGAAACAAAGTTTTTTCAAAGCTCAAGTGTGCTAATTTCAAATAGGGAAGACTAAAGCTAGCTTTTAGCAGCTGTTTAACGTTTGCTGGTGGGTGGTAAAGGGAGCTTAAAATACAAGCAAACACCACGGAATGACTAATGAAGTGACATTTTTGATGAGCATAAATAATTCTGTTTAGATTGCTCTTTTGAACAATGTAAACCACAAGATAGGAGATCGAGCACACCTGTGACCTCAAGGAGTTAAATGCCTCTCATTTACAATTTTGTATGTTGCTTCCCCTTTTCTAAAAATGAATAAGACATGCATGTTGAAAATATTGATCAATATTAAATCCATATAGAAATTGATTGCATAAGAGTGATGGGCAGGTAGGCTCCATTGAAACAATGTATATCCCCCAAATTCTGAACAGGAATCATATGTTGAAACATTTGGTTTTACAGTAAAAGAAGTTGGGGTATAGAATACATAATATTAGGTGCTAGTTATACAGGCAAAATATTGTTCTTCATCCTGGAGACAACATTCACTAGAAAACATATGGTAAATTATAAAGATAATAACATAGCTATTAACCATAATGACAACATTTTTTAAGCCACTATTTCATGGGAAATAAAAGCAACTAAACTGTGGTTACTTTTAGTTATTTTAATCAAAGACAGTGGATTGACAAGCTTAATAAAGAGCCTAAATAAAGTTCAAATATGTGATCTATTATCCGGAAACATGTTATCCAGAAAGCTCAAAATTATGGAAAGATAGTCTCCCATAGACTCCATTTTATCCATATAATCCAAATTTTTGGATTAACAATTATTTCCCTTTTCTCTGTAATAATAAAACAGTACATTGTACTTGATCCAAACCAAGATAAAATTAATCCTCTTTGCAAGCAAAACAAGTCTGTTGGGTTTATTTAATGTTTACATGTTTTTCTGGTAGAAAAAAATTGTTTGTACTTAACGAAGCAAAAACACCAAGACACTTTTAACTTTAAATTACCAAAATCGTTATTAATAAATAACTTAGCGATTCTCTGCTTGCGCTCCTCTTCAGAAACGGCGACAGGGCAACAATCCATCGCGCATCACTCAATTTCTCCCCCCTGCCTCCTCTCCTATAGGAGATAGCCAGGGAGAAAACGAGCACCGCACGATGGATCATCACCCTATCGCTGTTTCTGAAGAGGAGTGCAAGCAGAGAATCGCTAAGTTATTTATTAATAACAATTTTGGTAATTTAAAGTTAAAAGTGTCTTGGTGGTTTTTTTGGATTTGTACAAAACTATTTTTTTTTTTAACATTTTTTTTTTACTGGTCCATTAAGGTATGAAATCATGTTTTTTTTATATTCACATGTTTTATATTTGGATCTTTTAATGACTTTCATGTCATTCGTGGTTTTGGAGAAAATAAGTTTAATCAAGGTATCTAAAAGCTCTAATGCCATGAAAAAAAAAAGGTGAAGTATACACTAATACTTATTTTACATGATTATTTATGGGTCCCTGATGAAATATGTGATCATATGCCTGGGGACACATCTGAGGATCTTGGGACTATAGCGGAGCGTATCACTGAGCCACATGCAAAAACAGGAGAACATAAACTCCCAGGAGACAAATTGTGGAGAGGTGTACTTTATGATATATCATGGTGATGTGGAGAGATTATTTGGGTCTATATATTTAGTACTACTCATTTTATTTTTACTGTTTCCTGTGAGGTTTTAAACCTGAGCAAACTGCTTTCAGGAAAACACAATGGGGCAGATTTATTGGGTTGGGGAATTCAGATGGATTCCCACTAGTTTGATATTTCCCCAAAATCCCTCATTTGCCCGACAGGAAAGTGTTTTAAAGAACTGACAGTAATTTATCTAAGAAGACACAGGGGCAGAGTCGTTAGCTCTACTCCCATGCAGTGCTTGGGTCTCTGGTTCAAGTTTATGAGAGAGACTGGATAAAAAGGCAAATCATTTAAATACAGGTATATTCTTTCTTACAATACAAATATGAATCAATACAAATGATTCTAAAATGTTTTCATTTACTTTCCATAAAGGACTCATTTAGAAGAGTCTGTCTTTTATACAGGTATGTTATTCAAAATACTCAGGGACCTGGGGTTTTCAGATAGGGCATCTTTCTGTAATTTGGATCTCCATATTATAAATCAACTAAAATATCATATAGACGTTTACTTAAACCCAACAGGAGTGTTTTGTCTCCAACAAGGATGAACAGTAAACCAGCTGAGATTAAGCACAATGTACAATCTTATTATTACAGAGAAATTTAAAGAATTTGAGTTATTTGATTAAAACAGAGTCTTTTGGATATGGCGTACCCGTAATTCTGAGCTTTCTGGATAATGGGTTTCCAGATAACTGATCCCATACCTGTATTTAAATGATTTGCCTTTTTATCCAGTCTCTCTCATAAACTTGAACCAGAGACCCAAGCACTGCATGGCAGTAGAGCTAACGACTCTGCCCCTGTGTCTTCTTAGATAAATTACTGTCAGTTCTTTAAAACACTTTCCTGTCGGGCAAATGAGGGATTTTGGGGAAATATCAAACTAGTGGGAATCCATCTGAATTCCCCAACCCGATAAATCTGCCCCATTGTGTTTTCCTGAAAGCAGTTTGCTCAGGTTTAAAACCTCACAGGAAACAGTAAAAATAAAATGAGTAGTACTAAATATATAGACCCAAATAATCTCTCCACATCACCATGATATAGCATAAAGTATACCTCTCCACAATTTGTCTCCTGGGAGTTTATGTTCTCCTGTTTTTGCATGTGGCTCAGTGATACGCTCCGCTATAGTTCCAAGATCCCCAGATGTGTCCCCAGGCATATGATCACATATTTCATCAGGGACCCATAAATAATCATGTAAAATAAGTATTAGTGTATACTTCACCTTTTTTTTTTTCATGGCATTAGAGCTTTTAGATACCTTGATTAAACTTATTTTCTCCAAAACCACGAATGACATGAAAGTCATTAAAAGATCCAAATATAAAACATGTGAATATAAAAAAAACATGATTTCATACCTTAATGGACCAGTAAAAAAAAAATGTTAAAAAAAAAATAGTTTTGTACAAATCCAAAAAAACACCAAGACACTTTTAACTTTAAATTACCAAAATCGTTATTAATAAAAGCGATTCTCTGCTTGCACTCCTCTTCAGAAACAGCGATAGGGTGATGATCCATCGTGCGGTGCTCGTTTTCTCCCTGGCTATCTCCTATAGGAGAGGAGGCAGGGAGAAGAAATTGAGTGATGCGCAAACAAATTATGATGTTGCAAACAGATTATCTTAAACATGAAATAGTTTATGCTTAAATATCTATATAATATTGTACAGGTATGGAACCTGTCATCTAGAATGCTTGGGACCTAGGACTTTTTCGGATAGTGGATCTTTCCATAATTTGGAACTTTGTACCTTATGTCTCCTAGAAAATCATGTAAACATTAAATAAACCCAATTGGCTGGTTCTGCTTCCAACAAGGATTCATTATATCTTATTTAAGATCACGTACAAGGGACTGTTTTATTATTACAAAGAATAAGGAAAGTGTTTTTAAAAATTTGGAATATTTGGATAAAATGGAGTCTATGGGAGACTAGCTTTCTGTAACTCAGATCTTTCTGGATAACGGATCCTATGTGTACTAAACATTAATTCTAAGATTGCTTTCCCTTTTAAAACTAACATTGAAACAAAAATAGGTATTTTCATTCCTGTTTTATGGTTACTTGCAGTTGGGTTGTTTTTATTGCAGTTGGTTTTCATTTGATGTACAGGTATGGTATCTGTTATCCAGAAACCCTTTATCCAGAATGCTCTGAATTACAGAAAGGCCATCTCTTATAGACTCCATTTTATACAAATAATCCAAATTTATATTGATTTCCTTTTCTTCTGTATTAATAAAATAGTAACTTTTACTTGATCACTACTAAGATATAATTAATCCTTAATGGAAGCAAAATCAGCCTGTTGGTTTTATTCAATATTTCCATGATTTTCTAGTAGACATAAGGTATAAACATCCAAATTATGGAAAGATCCATTATCGGTAAAACCCAAGGTCCTGAGTATTTTGGATAACAAGTCCCATACCTGTATTAAATTTAAAGGGAAGGTGTTTCTCTGTGCACTTTAATCCCACAAAAAAAAGTTGGTAACATGCAAATCAAATATGACAGTGTTTTTTAAGTTTTATGTCTTAAAAATTTAATTTTGTGTACTTACAGTGCCAGGGACATACAGTATGGTTCAATTAATGATCAGCTGTGCAGGATGCAAAGAATATTTCATGTAACTCAACTTCTGATGATGAAACTTTTTTTGGAATCCCCACCAAACATGCCATAACATGAGCTGTCACTTTTGTTTTTTTTGTTGCTAATCTTCTTTTAATTCATATGGTAAAAAAAAAACATTTTCTAATACGTTTTCTAACAACGTTTTCTATAATTTGATATGTTTGCCCTTTAACATTTATTTTTGCCATATTCTTTCCATCCAGAGAGACATGTAAACCTGCATATAATGGCATCATTGTTGCTTCTGTGATTCTTCTCTTCTGCCTTTAATGCTTCTAGCCTTTATTTCTATCATCATCATAGCTCATCACATTACAATAACATTTTGTTATGTCTGAGCAGTACAAAGAGCCTCATAATCTATTTTGGGAAAGACCAGGTATAAATTCTGTTAGCAGACATCCAGGCAGGTCAGACACCAATAACAAGTGTAGAGCTGAAGAAGCTGTAGACATAGTGAAACAAAAAGTGACTGAATGTTATGTAAACTGTAATATTTAATTTACATGAATGTACTACAGTATATATGTATTGAGTTAGTACAGCTATATACAGTATATTCAGGGAATGAGACTGCTTTGTGGCCTAGGTAACTTACCAGGGGTGGGGCATGGACATTCTATTCCATTAGAAAAAGTTTTAACCACTAGTGTAAATATTGGGGCAGCGGCGTACCTATGCACCTGTGGGTCCGGGTGCAGGCCTTTTTTTACCATATGAATTAAAAGAAGATTAGCAAAAAAACAAACAAAAACAAAACATACTATTTATCGCAGCTCTGACGGGTCCCAAGGGGGTGCTGTCCCAGGTGTGACCACACCCCCTGCACCCTTGTAGTTAAACCACTGGATTGGGGGTACAGGGAGTGTGAATGTGTTGGTGCCTGGGTGAACTAGGGAGCTCATTAGCACTGCGACCCATAGGTTTTTGTTAACCTACTGTAAACCATTATTTGCACAATATTTAAGAAATGTTAGGTCTCATTTATGTCAAAGAATGGAGGGTACAAAATGCAAAACAAAACAGACAAAATGCATATAGGCAGCAATGAGGCCCTGTACCTACCACCTGGTCTATGGCAGGATCTTAGTACAGGGCTGGCCTGTGCACTCCAAAGATGAGCTCTGCAAAGCACAGCTAGACTCATGGCTTCTCTCTGCAAGAGCACTATGGTTTTTTAATATTAATGCCCCATAACACAGCTCCTTTTGTCTACATTCTCCATATTATGGGAATTTATCTAAGCAGAGCTGTATTTATGGGCCCATTATATCAGTGATACCAAACCTGTGGCCTTTAAACTGTTCCTCCCAGTACCCACCAACACCCACGTAGGTCCACCAGTTGAGGAAAGCCCTGGAGCTATAAACGCATGGGGCTGCATGACAAGTGATTCAAATGACCAGCAGATGCAGGTCAGGCAGCAGGTTAAATTTTGGCTTTAGAATATTGCCTAGGGTTAAGCTGGCAAGGTCCTATTTATTTGATAAAATGTGAATAAATGCTTTGGCCATTTTACACCCATCTCTGTCTCCTGTTTTCATTAAGGTATATATTAATGGGGTTCAGTGGGATAGCTCAAGGCGGCAGGTCAAATTGAGGAGTCCCCTTGTCATGAGGTCCTACTTTATAAAATAATAACACCAGCTAAAGCCTGTTTTGCCTTGGTCTCAGCCACAGTTAGCCACAGTTAAATACTACCCTGAATCTAAACCAGAATTGTGGTATTACTTTAGAGCAATGCATGAATATTTCCCTTCCTCTTTTTGCACGATTCCTTGAAATCCACAAAGCACTGTTACACTACCACATCTAGGGACTGGCTAATCATCTGGATACATAGGTCAGTTTTATAAAGAAATGTCAAAGGGTCATTGACCCACTGCTTGTGTTCTACAGATCTAAATTAACACACATGGGATTAAAAGTCTTTCCCTTGAACGTGTCACAAATAAGAGTAATTGAAAATACAGATACACTTGTATGGGCTATATTACAGCCTGTGACATTATTAAGGAGCTCCTGATTACCTTATACTGTTCATTAAGATCAGATCTCATTTTAAAAACAAGTACTACAGTATAGATATACAGCTTTGTGGTTCTAGAACAGTTTAGTTTCTTTAGCACAAATCAGTCCCTATCTGGTCATTGGGGAAACATTTTGTTATCTGAGAGCATGATAGGATGATGTGCAAGTGGTTTAAATCAGATTAATTAGAAAAATAGAATAGCAGAAAAGACTTGAAAGGGAACTGTAGAAGACACAGACACAACGTTTGGATAGGTTTGTTATTTTAAAAGTCCACCTTGCAATGATGCATTAAATAGAACCAGTGTGCAAGGTTAGTAGCAAGCTGGCCATAATGTTTTGTCAGGGCAGACAGGAAATGACCATGTACACCCCTACATTATTTCAGTTCACTTATTTTTCTTTAATAATTTTAGTGGTAAACCATGTCTTGATAAAAAGACCATGAACATCCCCAGACTTTAAAGTCATGGTATTCCCTTGTAGGGTTAGCACACTAAAAACCATAGGAGTAGATCATACCATCATAAATGCAGCTGGATTTTATCAGGCTGTAAACACATAACATGTTTCAGGCTACACTCTTAAATCAGGCAGGAAGACACCTTGATAACATTGATATGTTTCTGTGACTTTTAACCCCCAAACTTAAAAAAAAATAAAAAAATAAAAACACATAATAGGTAACCAAGTCCAAATGGTTTCCAATGTTGCCTTTCATACAGTATATGTTCCTAACATTCATACTTTATGTCACATTATTTCCAGGTATGAGACCTGTTATTCAGAATGCACTGGACCTGGGGTTTACCGGATAATGGATCTTTCTGTAATTTGGATCTTCATACCTCAAGCCTACTAGAAAATCATGTAAACATTAAATAAACCCAATAGACTGGATTTGATTCCAATAAGGATTAATTATATCTTAGTTTGGATCAAGTACAAGGTACTGTTTTATTATTACAGAGAAAAAGGAAATAATTGTTAATCCAAAAATTTGGATTATTTGGATAACAGATACTATATCTGTATATCAAAATAACATTCCATTAAGACATCTATTACATTGGGTCTTTCTTACAGGAATCTGTCGTGAAGGTTTATCAAAAGGACTACCACAGGTTTTTTTAAAGCATATAAATGAGCCAGCAATTTATGACTGGACTTCTGTAACCATTATCCCTTCATTATACCTTTCCGTGGCTGGAGATCCATGCTTTAAATACAGTCTATAAATAATGTAATACTCAAAAAAGAAAGGTGCAAATATATCTTTACACTGGAGCTAACACTTTTGGATTTGCAGACATTGGAACAGCACTTAGAGACAGCTAGCTTGTCTACATCTAGTTATGGCCTTGGTAATACTATAGAAGGGTAAATTATGTAATAATTAGAGTTGTAGCCATCCAGACTGGCTGTCCAGCCTGAGAATAATGGATGCTTACTCATGGCAAAACTGGCAAGATGAGCCAGTAGCACATTCAAATCAGCATGTAAAGTTTCATAATTTAATGCCATTCTAATTTTTCCACTTGTTCTGTTTATATAAAACATTAAGTCAATGATTAAGTCAAAACTCCCATTTTTATGTTTTTTATGGGATCAAAAATGCGGAAAAAAACTGGAAAAATTTAAAATAAGGAAATATATTAAAGCAACTTACCTCCAAAAACTCAAAATAAGCATGGCAGTTAGTTTTTCTTTGGTTAGTTATTCTTTTGGTTCTCAGTGCAAAATATGCATCTGTTAATAATTTAGATACAAAATGTAATCTCCAACTTGGCTGTACTTTTTATGCATTTATTAAGTTTGAGCTCAAGATTAATATAAAAAATGTAATGTTGAGCTGATTATCTTATAGCACTTCTATCTATAGAGATAGATAAATGATAAAGAAGCTTCTGACCAAATAAAATAAAAGCAGTATCTTAGGGGAAAAAAAGAAAATACAGTCATTGATTCAAATAAACCCTTTGGCTGTCATGATAGTATAACATAATTTTGTTCTGTTCTGAAGAGCTTCCTTGTCCCAAGAGAATAAAGACAATAGTTCACTATACAGAGAGCCAATAAATCAATTAGCTTTAACAGCCTGAGTTCAGGAAATGCATTTATTCTTTTCAATGAAAACACAGTTTTTACTTGTAACTATACTTCATACTGTTAAGGTCAATTTTTCACGTGGAAATTAAATCCAGTATCTGAAAAATTGCCTGCAAATTTTGAAAAGAAAGATATGTACTTTTGGCTGAAAAATTACAAATGATATTCCTAATTACTTACCTTTAATGCAATCAAGCTCCCAAACAGGATCTAATAAGATCTGAATCCTTGAAAATTGCTTTTCTCTTTAGCTGCACAATATCAGCTGCTATTAAGTGTTTAGCCATTTAATGTTTTCAAGTTATTTGTATCAATTAAGTAGAGTGTGATTAATAGCTTAAAGGGACACAAGTTCTGAAAGTTCTTTGTGCTATTCGGACTCCCTCAATAACCTAGAGTGCATTTTTGACTGAGGTCACAATGGAGACTTTTGCTGATACAACAAATCAGTGTTAGCATGGCAGAATTTCATCAAAACATTTTACCCACATTTATGGCAATAAGTAAAACATGATTTTCCCTCATGGTTATTCTAATATATAATAATGGGGGCCATTTGCAGCATTTTGGTCCTGACTCCTAGGTTGCTAAAATTGCAAACAGCCCCAAAATAATAATTGTGTCTGTCATTGACCTAAAGAAATAAACAAAATGCAGCAAAACAAACAAAACAAAATAAACAATGGGGGATATCGTTTTCCATGGTGCAAAAGAACCAGAAAAATAATTATATAGGCAGATCACATGCAGAGCATATATTAGTCTATAACTGGATGTAAGTGGGTTTTAAAATGAAAATGTTCTGAAGCCAACTCCTACCAACCAGAGTCTGAGTGTGTTCATAGTTCAAAATACTTAAAAGTCCTTTTTTCTTCACTATACCCTCTTAGTAATCTGCCTCTCTTTATGCAGGAGTCAGAGTCAGATTTGAATGGACAGGTAAGATTCATACATAGACAACTAAGGGCCATGCATTTTGATGCCTCCAACGATATGCAACCAATAATTAGCTGAACTGACTGATATCCATACATATCAGTTGAATTCATTAGGCCACCATACAAATCATTTATTTATTATATAGGATTGGTATAATTATTAAATGAACTCAAAGGCACAGTTGCAATTGACATTTTTTCCTTCATTGAATTACCCCTCCTTGTTGGGACTAATATTATGCATGATAAAAATGAATTGCATCTTGCCAGATTTATTGTAAATTTTCTCTCCTACAAAAAAAAATACCTGCATAAACATAGCCTTTATGTGCATCCTTTTTTCAAGTGTTTGACCCACTCTAACATTGGCTGTGAGCATTAGCTAAGGTGTTATTTGCAATAATTTGCTTCACTAAACAATTGTTATATGCCATCACCATATTATGGCTGCATAATTATACAGAAACTTCAACTGACTCCCAACCATCAGTGAGATAATGATCAAGTTAATGATCTTGTTCTGGCATTTTTAAGACAGAGTTCTTCTTTATAGCAAATGGCAAAGAGCAGCAAGTGGCTTGATAAAATCAGGACTGGATCATTATTTCACTGAAGACACATAGGGTCAGTGGTAACACAATGGCAGAACAAGTCCCAGTATTTAAATTAAGCTCTGTGCACTAGCCTTTAAAATGACAACAAAAGATAAGGAGCATTAACAATATGAGCAGAGAGCATTTTATCTAAGTATATTTTAAATTATTCAGGTGCATAACACATGCCTTATTGCATAAACTAGGGTATATTTATGGCACTGATTTTCAAACTTTTAAAATCGAGCACCCCTTGACATCCAAACCTGTAGCCAGGACTTGCTTTTAGCTCCAAAATGGCTACAGATATATGAAATAATTATATCCTCCATTAAAACAAATTTCCATAAATTTCTAGAGCAGCGGTTAAATATTCACTCCCATTGATCTTTAAAATGGACTTCCAAGAATTTCTAGAAGAGCAAGTAGGCATTGGCCCAAATCTATTCTTAACAGGCCTTGGCATCTGAGCTTTGGACCAGAGGCACAGTTTGGTGTTTTTGCAGTGATTTCTGGACTCAAATTTAAGATTTATCAAATAAAAAAATCATAAAAACTCAAATGAAAAACTTTAGCTGCTATAGAAGTCAGGCTTCTATATAAATCAATGGAAGGTAAATTGAATATTCAAATATTTTATTCATCTCTTGTTTTAAAAAGTCAAATTGCCAATTGACAAGTCAACAAACAGAGATTAGTGTGTGTGATAAAACAACTTATTATATTGTAGGGATGCACCGAATCCAGGATTCGGTTTGGGATTCGGCCAGGATTCAGTCTTTTTCAGCAGGATTCGGATTCAACCAAATCCTTCAGCCCAGCCGAACCGAATCAGAATCCTAATTTGCAAATGCAAATTAGGGGCCGGGTTGGGAAATTGTGTGACTTTTTGTCACAAAAAAAGGACGTTGCATATGCAAATAGTAATGTAACTGATAACCCTTGTTCTATCTGTTTAGTGTTAAAGGCAGAGACAGAAGCAAAAAATTCGGGGAGATTTAGTCACTCTGGGACTAATTGTCTCTTCTTCGGGCAACTAATCTCCCTGAAAAGCCTTCCCAAATTACTATTTGTTGCAGCACTGTCGGAGGGGCACTGGCATTCCCACTGTGGAGCAATGGCGGAAAATGAAAAAAAGCTATATGGCACAGGTTAAATAGTGGATAACAGATAACACCATTAGACAGACAGAGCTTATCTGTTATCTGCTGTGTAACCTGAGCCTTTTCTCCTTTGAATGGCTGCCCCCATTGCTACACAGCAGCTTATTTATATAAACAATAGTAGTGTTTCTTAAGGAAAACATCAGTTTTACCAGTGCAGGGCAACACTGCATTATATTTTCATTACTTTAAAACTTTTATTTTTTGACGTTACTGTTCCTTTAATAAATCACGAAAAATTTTACATTTTCTTTACAAAAGAATGGTGTTTTTTCTCTTTAAAATTCCAACCAGAAAAAAACGGATTTTAAAGTACTCCAGTGTGCAGTACTATAGAAAAAGCAAAAAGGAAGTAAAAGTGCTGTGCAGGGTCGGACTGGCCCAGCCAGCCCAGACCCATTCCCTGCACTAATCTTCCCGCACGACATCCCTCTTTTGGACAGGTCGCGGCAAATACAAAGTGTGCACGTGTGCACACGCATGTGCGGTCCAGTGGGGAGGGGGGGGTTGCAGCACAGCAGGGTAATGAGCGATGTCGCAGGGGGCCGGAGGGTCTGACCCTGGTGCCGTGAATGGCTAATGTGAGAATACAACTGAACCACCAACCAATTGCAAGCGGTACAAGCGGGTGAAAAATAAATAATAACAAAATGTTTGGAGTAAATTAGCAGTGATATACAAAACTGTTAGTTTTATATATATTAATATTTCCTGTTTCACTAATCAATTATATTTCAATAAGAGGCAAAGTATAAATTTTAATATCATTCTCTGTTAACTAATGATATATAAAAGAACATTTCATTTGTATCCATGAACATTAGTTATTGGTATTCTCTCTTCTGGAGTTAAACATGATTATCTTGCTGTTGTGCAGAAAATCAACAACCACAAGAGCTCCTTTATTGTAATACTGGCATTAATCACACATTAACAACAAAGACATCCAATAGTAAGAACATTTCCCTTTAAATATGTATTACTTATCCTGAGGGTAGAAAATTACATACTGAACAAATATATTAATTTTTTTCAACTACACAACAATGCAAATATGATTTCCACATATTTTACAAATATATTTCTCCCATCAATTTAATCAGATAAAAAAATCCATCATGTCCAAGTAGTTTTCATTAAATATAGTAACAAATAGAGCTGTGATTTATTTGAAAAGTTAATTATGCTTCGGATGAAGTAACCTTTTCTATCTACTGTAAATCTCTTTTGATTTTGGCATGCCACATATTTCCTAGTAAACTTGGCATAGCATAGATCAAATGAAAACCTGGAAATGTATAAACAATGCTGATGGCCCTATGTCAGTGCTGTAGATAATATGGTGGGCGATAGAGGAAGAGTTACTAAACTAAACCCTAAAAATGAATATGGCTAAAAAGGCCATATTTTATATACTGCACTTTTTGCCCCAGCTTAAGGTTTCAGCTTGTCAATAGCAGCAATGATCCAGGACTTCAAACTTGTCACAGGGGGTCACCATCTTGGAAAGTGTCTATGAGAAGCATAGCTTAGAGGTTGTCAGAAATTTACAAGCAGAAAATGAGGTTGGCCTGTAATATACTGTAAGCGGATGCTAAATTCTGAAGCTAGTTACCGTGGTTTCTTTGCTGCCATGTAGTAATTATCTGTATTAATTACTAAGCAGCCTTATATTATGACATTTCTATTCTATGGGGCAGATTTATCAAGGGTCGAATTGAAAAATTTAATTTTTAAATTCAAATTTCAAGTTTATTTTAGTATAATTCGACTAGGGAATAGTCCAAATTTGATTTGAGCTTTAAAAAAAAATTGAAATTCCAATTTTGAAATTTATCATGTACTGTCCCTTTAAGAATTTGAATTTGACTTGGTGTTGTAGCCTATGGGGGACCTCCTACAATCAATTTTAAGTCATTTGGTTTGACTTTTGAAAATCAATAACAATAAAGCTGTAGCCTTACAGAACATTTGTTTTTGGAAGGGGTCAGTGACCCCTATTTAAAAGTTGGAAAGAGTCAGAAGAAAAAGGCAAATAAAAGACTAATAAAAAAATAAATAATGAAGACTAATTGAAAAGTTGCTTATAATTGGCCATTCTATAACATACTAACAGTTATGTTAAATGTGAACCACCCCTTTAAGGCAGCACACAAACTCATGTACATAATGTACATTTTTAATTTGCATAATTAATTTTTCATGGGCAGTAGAGCTTTAGAGGATAGTAATAGGCCAGGAATCTTTGCAAGAATTTCCAATCAAACATTATGTTTAGAAGAGACAGTAGGGGGGTTATTTACTAAACTCCAAATGCAAAAATCACGAAAAATTTGTGATTTTTTAAAATAAAATCTCACGTGTTGAAGTTGCATATAAGTCAGTGGTAGAAGTCCCAATGATTTTTTGATTTGCGCTGGGTTTCGGACAATACCCAGAAGTTTTTGGAGTTTCGGGTGAAAATCAATAAAAAATCTATGAAAAAGTCTGAAAATTCGGGAAAGCAAAATTTCGGGAAAATGTAATAATAAATAAGCGTTAAAAACCCAAGCGGATTTGATCAGAAAATATTGAGATAAATTTGGACTTTGATAAATAACCCCCTAGGTGTCATTTATAAAATTGTTTGCTGCAAGAGCTAGAACACTATAGGGCACCCCAATTTGCTATACGTTCCCTACCTGGCTTATCTAGGACCAGTTCCTACTGGGATAGGAGACATTTACATCCTCCCCCAGCCTACTCCCTATGAATATGTTTTGCAGCTTTTTGACCTCAATTTTGTAGCACAATGACCGTGCCTTTAGGACTAAGTGTAGGCAGAGTGCAAATAGCATGGATGCTTGCAACTTTTCTATGCACTTTGTACCCTAAACACATTTTGTAAAGAGGAGTAGGGGGATAAATTCAGCATGTAGAATGAAAGATTAGTTGTGATATAGTGAAATAGAGACACTGAAACGTAGTGGCAAGAACTGAGAGTTTTTTAGGGCATATATTGCTTAATAAGGAACCACCGGAGTTATGGCCTTATTAAAAATGAAAGGCTGTATCACTTAAAGAAAAACTCACTAACACAGAACAGGAAGATTAACAAGAAGACCTTTGCAGTAATTCAGAGCAGCACGTGTATGAGTTGTAGCAGTAAAGTGAGTAAATGGACTAATTTTTCAAAATATTTTTAAGGAAGTTGTTAAAGGTCTCAGTCAGTTTCAGCATATAGGTAATGACCTTTGCTGTTAATGTGAGCTGAATAGAGGCGCCATCAACTGTAGAGCTTTATGAGGAATGAAAGTGGTTGGATTTCCCCTGGGAAATAAACAACAGGTAAACTGGATAGTCAAAATAAGGAAAAAAAACCATTGACAGTGTGTATGAATCCACTGTGCCAAATATTGTATGGATACTGGTTTCTTGTTTCATCAGATTATTGGTTTGCAGGTAACAGGCAATACATTTTATGCTAGGCTGAACTGTAGTTTTAACAGATGCAGAAGCCGCATGCCAAAGTTAGTTCCTTTTGTATTTGGGCAATGAATCAAGAGTCCAAGATTCTGCAGGACAGACATTCTGACTGGCATGTCTGAAAAAGAATTGTATATGTTATAGTTTTATAGGAATAAGACATTTTGATAAAAGAGGATATATTTATGATTCTGGACAATGTTTTCTTTCAAGGTACTCTGAACTTCAAATGGGTTAGTCCAGCACCTTCAGTAGTTTTCTGGGATCATGTGAAGTAGAATGTGTCCGATAAATTGCTGGGGATGAAATAATTTGAAGGGCATGAGGAGCTTGCTTACCATGTAAAGTTCATTAACAGAATAAAGGTGTAATTGGCCTAGTGTAGAGTGCTCAAAAGTAATCTTATTTCCAAAAGAATTAGGGACAAAAAGTAACTTAGTATTCAAGCAAAAGAGTTTACAGCTCTGTAACATTCATCATACCATAAGTTATTTTTATTGACTTCTGGGACACATTGCTATTCTGGGTTGGGTTTACACAGCTTCATTTAACTTGTCATTCAGTTTTGACCTAATTTTTATTATGTAATAATGATATGCTAGTTCTTAGTGGATTGTTTGTTAGTTAATGTGTAAAGTATTGCTCACCTCAAGAATTTGGGGCCATGAAAACCTTACCTTTGGTGCAGCCAACTAATTAAAGAACACAAAGTTTGGGTCAGGCTGTCTTTTTCTCCTTGAAAAGAATATTTCAGAAAGCACACCAATAAATAAAATAACAAAAACATTGTTTGTGACCCAAATTAATTAAGAACCTGTCATGCCTTGATGAATATCCATATATATATATATGTTTGTGTGTGTAACTATTCCCCTTTTACCTTTTTTGTAGACCATCATTCTGCTTAATACTTTTGTATATATCTGTTGCTGCGTTTCTCTTTTAAAATAGTTTTTCTTCTTGAAAAAGCCTCCATAGCCATGATTCATATAGCATGTAGAACACAAAAATATATGATCTCTATGCCTTCCATTTAAATGGTAAAATCCATGCCACATGACAGTGTAGCAGTTAGTTTCAGTAACATGAAGGCAAGATTCTAGTAATTACTTTAAATTTAATTCAGATACGGGGAGGGGGGACAAAGGCTTAGCAAACTTCAGAAACATCAATTAAACACTAAGTTCTCCACAATAAGCATAAAAAATTGATAAAAAAAAAAATCGATTTTAGGTTTTTAGATTTAGTGTTGAAATCAATCAACTGCAAACAAGATTTAATTAAAGAATATTATTTCAAAGTGTAATTACCCACTGGGTTTAGAATGAACCTCTATTGCCTATAATGTTCCCCCACTGTGATCCCACACTGAAAAATGTTGAGTTTTAGATTAATATGCATCCTGTAAGTACAAGTCCTAATCGCAATCTGAAAGGACATTTAAAACACACTTGGAATCTTCTATGCAATCAAGCACAGTGTGACTACAATGTCCACCATGCTAAATTTGTGATTACATTTTTATGTGCATGATTTAAATCGCGTTAGCAGCTGTCCAGGGAGCATTTTACCCTGCATATTAATTACACAAAGGCTTTGTCATGTGAAAGGCTCTCTGGTCATGGTGTGTAATCCACCTTATTTGAACTACAAGTACAGTTTCAAGCACACTGTGCACATCAAGCTGGCTTTAAATTTAGAATATGCTGAAATGGTTAACAGGTATGGTTTCTCCTTCAATATTAATGTCATTCACTTAATGCCAACTGTAAACTAATTGCTTAAAATCTAAAGTGGCAAGACTATGCTCTTAAATGTATTATTATTTAAATGCCTTAGTGCACGCTTTTCTTTGTACCAAACTAAATTGACTCTTACATCAAGATCAGATTTAATCGCTCTTAGTCAATTACATCACAGCATGGGAATTTCAGTAACAATTACATACAAACATACATTTATCTGTATGGCAACTCCCTGTTTTTTTTTGGAAATTTAGATTGATCTGAAATTGAATATTTTCCAAAAAGAAGTTAAGGTTGTCTCAAAGATCTCCATGCATCATGGGTTTGGTAGGTTAAGGGTAAGGGCAAACGGTAAAATTTAGTCACCCATCGAAAAATTGCCTCTTCTTCGGGCGACTAATCTCCCCAAAAAAACCTCCCGATGGCTAGAATCTAAATTGCAGGTTGGATTTTTTACAAAAAAATTAAGTGAATCTATGAGAAGATTTTATGAGCTAAATAGTTCAAAAGAGGCTGTATACACCCGCAGGTTTGATATAACTATATTACAAACAAAAATTAGAGTAGATTAAGGCTGTTGCTCCAACTAGTATAGGGACACACCCTCAGCCTCCTTGCAAACCAGTCCAAGTGAACAGAAAAATCACTTTGACGTAACAAAATAGTTAAAACTTAACCTTTAATAAACATTAATTAAAACCAAATTGCAAAAATATACAGGGCCATGCCCACAGCATGCCAGTCCAAAAAATGTACGGACCCACTGCCATTATTCAGTATAAGCAGTGCAGGACGATTGCCTTAAAAACGAATAAATAAAAACTGCATAGGATGGTAAGCGAAGGAGTGAAATAGCCGCTGAATCTGGTGGTCGCGTTTCGCCGTGAAAACAGCTTCTTCAGGGGCATAGGTGAACGGTCATAGGTGAATGCATGAAAATAGTTGCAGCCAAAAAATGCATTTTTGGCAAAGTGAAAAAACAAACTAGTTAAAGGGAATGTTAAGCTCAAAAATAATTGTCTTACTAAGTAAAAAAAAAACATAATTCTAAGCTATTTGTTATTTATACATGTATTGCTATTGATGTGGTGTTTGTCTCATTCTATTCTCGTCTGCCCTGATGTTGATTCAATGTAAGGGGAACTAATTCTTTTGCAACATTGTTTAAAAAGTAACCAGAAGTTAAGCAAATGCTGCTTTCAAAAGCATTTGTTTTTCAAATAACTTTAAAAGCACTTTAGAAATTCAATAAATGTATATTGAAAAGTATAAAATTATGTTTTCTTTTATTAGGCAATCTTTTATTTTGGGGTTGACTTGCCCTTCAATCAGAATCTACGGTCTGTGACTCCTTGCATACTACTAAATTAGAATTCTCAGCATGCCCTTGAATTGAGAAGCACAATACCTCTTTACATTGACTGACTAAAATATTGTATATTGTTTACTGCCAGAAAAATGGCATCATAGTACCAACAGTACTTTGTACTTAATAACAACTAAGATATAATTAATCCTTATTGGAGGCAAAACAATCCAATTTGGGTTTAATTGTGTTTTTTTACTAGGCTTCAGGTATACAGATTAAAATTACTGAAATATCCCTTATCAGGAAAACTCAGGTCCTGAGTTGGATAAAACTGGTACCATTGATTATCACTATTTAGAGTCACTATAAATATCTATAAGATAGACAATTACCCACAGGCACAGTGAAAAAGTACTCTACTGGAGAATATACTGTATCAATAAAGTTGTGAGGCAACAATTTATTTTAATACAGATCCAATATTTGTATTGAAAATTTGTTTCTGTCTGGATTTTAGTAGTATTGCATCTCTCAGGTCATTGATTTACAATACAGATTCCATGGCAATACAGATTCCATTATTTGGCACAACATACACGGGAATGTAGCCACAAAGTTTGGTTTGCTGAACTTTATGAGATACACAGTATTTAACCTGCAAACCTTTATTTAAACTTGTTATTATGATAAAATCAGCTGACCTTTGCAAAAACGTAAACGACTAAAATATACCTGTTTCGTATACTTGCTGTCTTACTCTCCTATTTAAGAGGCCAAATTGACAAAATGGCAAATGTAAAGGTGTTTTATACTGTATGAAAAATAAATGCTCATGTAGTTAAAATTTCTTGGGAATTCCAAATCTCGGTGCTTCTCGTCCCCGCTGTTTTTTAAATGTTTGTACGCAGCTAATACACGCTTGGCAACTGTTATGCAGAATACTCTGAAACTGGGGATTTCCAGATAAAGGATCTTTCTATAATTTGAACCATTATATTTCAAGTCTACTAAAAAAATTAAACCCAACAGAATTGTTTTGCATCCAATAAAGATTAATTATATCTTACTTGCCAGCATGTTGCTCCACGTTGCTAAAATACCCTTTATCTAAAAAGGTCCCATATAAATATGCAATACTTCAAAACAAATAGCAACAAATGGCAAATTGCTAATTATCTTAGAATATAAATATCTGTATGATGTTAAACGTAATAATTACATAAAGTCCCTTTTAATCATGGAAAAAAACAATATATTAAAATGAGTTTACAAAAAAAAGTGATTTTATTTGTTGACACTATTCCATGGTGCATTAGCCCCACTTGTAAGAAAACCAAATGTTGGAGCAAGGCACTCAAATATGTCACCCATGGATCAGATGAATGTTGAATAAAAGGAAAATTTTATTTGTATGTAATCATCATGCCTGACACGTTTCGTGTCTAGGACACTTAGGGGCAGATTTAGCAAGGGGATTTCTAAGTGATAAATACTTCGAAATTTGACCCTTGAATTGAAATACTTTGACTTCGAATATCGAAGTCGAAATATTTTTCACCAAATTAGGCCACTGAACGATCAAAGTAAAATCGTTCGATCGAAGTAAATTCGAAGTCGTAGTATCCTATTCGATGGTCGAAGTATCCCAAAAATTACTTCGAATTTTGAATTATTTCAAAAAACACAAACACATAGGCATGATAAAAACAACGAGACCAATTTGAGAAAGTTCATCCAAAATACAACAGACATTGTATTAAATATTATATAAATATGAATATGTTTATATATATATATATATATATATATATATATATAGATATATATATAGGTAAAAATATGAAATATATGTATGTATATATATTATGTAAAAATCTGAAATATTATGAAATATCAAAGTCAGTATATTAGTATCAATATAGGAAAATAAAGAATATATATATGTGAGTATCGGAAAATATATATATATGTAAATATAAATAGATATAAGTAAATATGTGAACATGAAGATGGAACAGCATAAATGATTAATCAAATTTCTAAATTCATATTGTTATATTAGATCTCTTGTTAATTCCTTGGAAGTGGAATTATTATAGATGTAAAGAACAATTTTTTGTCATTTATTGGTAGCTAGTCAATTCCTTCATATAATAGACAAGTTATAAATCTGGGGTTCAGAATTTAACTTCACAAGGAATCTGAAGCTACATATACAAATACAAAGTACAAATACCATTTAGCGTAATGAAGATATAGCTGGAACCATTGAAAATATATACAACATTCCTAGGAGAACCGTATCCCCCTCTTATAGAATAAGTGAAATACAATAATGATAGTACTCAATATATAGTATGCAGACTCACGGTGCCCAAATGTTGGACCCAAAACGCACAAATGAAAGAACTAATGGTAATAACAAGACACATGAAACTCAGAATTCATGCCTCTGGGTAATCTTGTGTCGAGGGTGAATATCCAAAATGTTTCACGTTTAAGTATCTTTCGTTGTATGTCGCCGAGTCTGTAAGAAGGCGTGACATGCTCTATCCCTTGTACTTGGAAATAATCTAGATTTCCTTCATTACAGGATGAAAAATTATTTTTTACATTGGTGATTTTCTTATTTCGGATATCAGAAATGTGCTCTCTAATTCTTTCCCTAAGGCATCGTGAAGTCTGCCCCACATGAGTACATGTAATTAAATATATCACATTTTTTGTGGCACAGTTGATATACTGTCTCGTCTTATAACTCCTTCCCGTAGTGTTTGAGATAAAGTTTTCATCACAATGCATGAAAGAACACAATTTGCAACGTGTCGACCCACATCTAAAGGTGCCTTGATTTGAGAGCCAAGTTGGTGTTTTGCCATCGAATACTGCAAGGGGACAGATTTTTCTTTAATATATCACATTTCCTAGTTACAAATCTACATTCTGAGCCCAATATGGTTTTTAGTTTGGCATCTGTCTGCAATATATATATATACAGTATATCTATATATAAATATATCTATATATATATATATATATATATATATATATATATATATATATAGATATATATTATTAAAATGAGTTTGATATTCGGTAGTTGAGGACTGAAGGTAAGTATACATAATGGCGTCATTGACCGACCAGGATTATTAGGATATGATTTGTTCAAAAGTGAATGGCGTTGAGTTTTTAATGCTCTCTCAAACGCTTTGATGAGCAAAGATATATGATACCCCCTAACTAAAAGTCTGTCTCGCAAGCTGCATGACTGTTTCACAAATTCATAGAAGTTACAACATAAGCATCTGCGGCGCAGAAATTGTCATATTTGAATGTTATTAATGAGATGTTTCGGGTGGGATGAAGAGGCCTGGAAAATGGTATTTGCAGCACATTCTTTTCGGAAAAGAGTGGTGGACACGACACCACCTTGATCTTCTAAAAGAATGTCCATAAAACTGATTTCAGTGTGATTAAATTCATGAGTGAACCAGAGATTAAGGTTGTTGCAATTCAAGTGTTGTACAAAGTGCATGAAGCTTTCTTCATCACCAGTCCAAATGAATATTAAATCGTCTATGTAACTTCCGTAAAAATATATATGGTTTTTGTAAGAGTTATCATCACCATATATGTGTTTGTATTCCCACCATGTCATATAGAGGTTAGCATATGATGGAGAGAATTTCGCTCCCATAGCAGTGCCCTGTTAACATCTGTCATTGAAAATGAAAAAATTATGTGTTAGTAAATACTGAATAGCTTCTAGAAGGAAAGTCTTCAAAGAGTCATCATATGTACTATAATTATCAAGATGATAAGCAATGGCTTCAAGGCCCAAATGGTGAGGAATACATGTATATAAAGCCGTAAAGTCCCAATATGAGGGTGAATGCAATACAAGTGGTTGCAGATAAAAATCTACCAATTCAGATAAAGGTTGCCGAGCGAGCCAATGCCCGCTATAATAGGTCTGCCCAAGGGTGGTCTGGTTGGTTTATGGACTTTTGTCAAATGATGAAAGATGGCGATGGTAGGATGCATAATCTTTAAATAGTCGCCAACCTGTGTGTTAATGACACCTGAATCCATTAAGCCACTAGAGTGAATAATAAATTCTGATAATGTGTCAATGGATTGGCTTTAAGTATTTCATAAGTTTCGGTATCAGTCAATTGTCTCTCAGCTTCTGACATATAAGCAGTTTTGTCCATTATAACCACCAGACCACCCTTGTCTGCAGATTTAATTACAATATTTTTATCCCTTTTTAGAGTCTCTAATGCTTGTTTTTCTTTTAAAGTTAAATTGGAGTTGGTTGTAGTAATTTCGTAGTTTTGTGCAGTATATATATATATATATATATATATATATGTGTGTGTGTGTGTGTGGCTTGTGTAATATGCGGTTGAACCCGATTGACAGTTTTCTTTTTTTAACATGTGTGTTTAACTACTCACCATTTGAGCTACTTTCTTTTTCATCTCACTATGGAAATGAGCGACTTTGTGGCTAATTAGATGTTTTTGCCAAAGTGTCACTCATTCTTTCCCAATGCCTTAAATCAGTAACTAAGACCGGCCTATTTATATATGTTATGTGGAATCTGGGAGAACTGTGTATTCTTCCTTCTTTAAAACCACCTGATTTAGCGAAGACGTTCATTTAAATTTGGGTATTTCTTTAAAGTCACTTTTTATTAGAAATAAAGGTTATTAAACGGCAAACAATTCAAAGATTCTGCCAGCACATTATATCATATTTCAGATTGGATTTAAATAGCAATATGACAAAAAGAGCAAACAACTACTATTAATATATCACAGAGATCTACAAATTAGCATACTGTTGCAAAAGTCATGGAAGGGAACTGTGAGTAGCTATTTTTGTTCAAAAACTACAAGATAAATGAAGTTTTGTCTGCGTAATACCTTCACACCTGCAATTAGTCCCATATGCCAATTAGCATATGTAATGCTAATCTGGGCTATCCACACCACAGATAGTTAATATCCAGCTAAGGTAGGAGCATGGGTTACATTTGGACTCTCTCTCTGCAGGATCCGGGCTTTTACTAAGGTGTAGTGAAACTACAACACCTAGACTACTATGCATACAAAAATGATTGGGCGCCAGGAGGTTCTTATGATGCAAACAAAGAACTGTTTATTAGTAATAGACAATGTCCCCAGGTTTACTCACATCCAGTGGTTAGAGGAAAAAGGCACAGGCACATCACTTGCAGCTTTACACAGGCTGACACTCCCTTAGGACAGACTTGGCAAGTATCCCACTTCACCTCTGCAACATATTCTGGTAGTGGTCTCTGGATCAACCTCAGGGCAATCATCTCTCCTGATTCCCTCTCTGCTGGGATCCCTATACTACAGGCAATATGGCCTGGGAGAGATACCTCCAATCTATCACTCCTATGTTGGAGCTCAGAACTGCTCTTATTTAGCTCAACCCTGACTATACACTACTAGGGGGTACTAGTACTGGGAGCTCATCTGTCACTTTTTATTCCTCATTCACAGGGGTTGCCTGGTCCCCAACTTGGATACATGACTTTCTGGGCCTTGCTGTACCCAGGCTCCCCTGGGCACACCCAGCTGGATCAGCAGCCAAAGAGGAAGAGGCCACTCCTTACACACACTATAGTGCAGTGTGGCAGGAAGTTGTCATATCACCTCTTGGCCAATAACACTGAGCAAAGGGTGGGGCCTTAAAACCATAGGGGAAGATTAACCCCCTATGGGCCCCTACACATATATTATTGGGCTCCGCAATTGCAAAAACATTAATAGGCTCACCCATTATGACTGCATTTTGAAACTCAGTTTTAAATAAGCAAACATGGGGGAAAATAAATATGTTTACAGATAATGTGGCCTTTTGCTGACAGCTGAAAAAGGTTCTGAAAACTGATGCGTCAGCAAAAAACAACAAATGACGAAAGACCAGATAAATTGGAACGGTAAACAGAGAGGGAAATCAACTTGCCCATTATGAGTACAAAATAACAAAAAATGTATAGTAACATTCTGCTTGCTGCATATACCTTGTTGGGTCATCACAAGTCAATAGTATTAGTGTCTCCTTAATAGATTTCTGTACCATTTATTAGGATACAAAAAATAGCTTTTTTCTTAAAGTAGAAGGAAAGCTACAGAGACATTTTATTGCCAATAGATTAACTACAATAATGCAAGCTAGAATGCTGTATTTATTCTGTAGAATGTTTTACCACACCTGAGGAAAAAGCTCTAGAAGCTCTCTGTTTGTTAGGATAGCAGCTGCAGTATTAGCTTGGTGTGACATCAATTCCTGCCTGATGCTCTCCCTGCTCACTTCTAGCACTGGGCTCAGATTACAGCAGAAAAGGGAGGGGGAAGAGGAGCAAACTGAGCATGCTCACGCCCAGGGCAAGGAGGTTTAAGCTGAAGGCAGGAAGTCTGATACAGATGCCCATATGTACACAATACAAGGAAAGAAATGCAGTGTTTCTTTTGACAGAGGACTCAGAGCAGCATTATTTTGAGGGTTTACTGGTATATTTAGGTGGACCTTTCTGATAAGGCTTACTTAGATTTAACCTTTCCTTCTCCTTTAATATGCTTTAGATCTGTACTGGCTACGCCTAGGTGATCCACTCCCACCACTGTGACTCACTAGTGATGGGTGAATGTATTCGCCAGGCACAAATTCACCTTTTACCCCTACCACTGGCTACACCTAGGTGATCCACTCCCACTACTGTGACTCACTAGTGATGGGAGAATGTATTCACATGGCGCAAATTCACAGTGAATTTGCCCGTTTTGCCATCGGTGAATAAATTTGCGAATTTGCTGTGAAAATTCATTGGCGTCAAAGTTTTTTTGATGCTGGTGACAGTAAGACGGATGGCCCATCGACTTTAATGAATGCTGGCATCAACTTTGACACCAGTGTCAATTTTGGCCCATCACCGTTTCGCGAATTTTTCACCGGTTTCGTGAATTTCGCGGGAAAATCGCAAAACTCATGGCGAAGCTAAGCAAATTCGTCCATCACTATGACTCACTACTAACCAACCTCTACGTCTGTCCCTCTACCACCTCATGGTATTCTGGGAGGGAGAATGACTTTCTCCAGGTAAAAGAGGGCTTAAAGTCTACTTTCTTTGTCTTTGAACCTTTCCCCCTCCTCCTCCAACCCTGTAAACTACAAGCCCCTATCCTATTCCTACCCCCCAAAGAAAATGTAAGTCTCTATAAAAATATATTGCATAAACCAGCTCATATGTAAAATCCTACTTCATGTAAAAAAACATTTTCATAATTATTTACATTCTTAGTAGTATATGCCATTGGGTAAAATCCTAGCTAGAAAACTGCCATTTTAAAAAGTAAGAGCCACCCCCTAGGATCCTAGGATTCACTGTGCACACAAACAAACCAAACAAATCATACATGTTAGGTCACATGAGCCAATTAACAGACAGAGTTCTGTCTTTTGTTTCCACACTTCTTCCTGTTACAGTTTGAGCTGCCAGATGATCTCTGAGGCCGCACAGAGACCATCATGAAATGGTTAAGTAGATTGAAGGGATGAAGGGCCGCGCTTTTAGATTGCAGGGGGTTGCGCTGCACTGATAGAGTCAGTGGATCCACAGGCCCACTGCTGGGATATGGATAAAAAAAGTATACAGGGGACTGTGCGCTGCTGAATCTTTTGCCTACAACACCTTAAAGAAGAAAAAAATATCCCGATAGTGTATTAACCTTATAATAAGGGTAATTTCCGCTTAAAGGAACTACTCACATATAATTGTCGGGTTTTTCACAATTAACGGCTATGTTTTTGTCCTTGTCTGTTGGATTTCGATAGCGGAGTTCCTAACGGGAGAAATCAGAGATAGTGAAGAATTGCCGGTAGTTAGATGAAGACGGGTGCTGTGTTCTGCTTACCGGAAAGGTTAGTTTGCGAGCGTCTAAAATCCGTATGGATGCTGTTCGATATTGCAGTCCTCCTTTAGCAGTGTGTCGGTCTGGCCGTTGATTCAAGCACTCTTACAAAGGTTCAGTTATATGTAAGTAATATTATAAGGTTTATACACTATCGGGATATTTTTTTCTTCCTTTAGGTGTTGTAGGCAAAATTTTCAGCAGCGCACCGTCCCCTGTATTCTTTTTCATGATGAAATGGTGGTTCATGGAAAGAGATGTAAAAGGATAATATTTACTTAAATATATACCAGTTTGGTAAGATTCTTTAATGTGCCAGTTAATTTGATATAGACTATCTGTTGCTTAAGTATTAATTTTAGGGGAGTATAGGTTTCCTTTGACACTGCAGCTTCCTATTCCTAACCTCATGGTTCCCCAGTTCCTATCTCACTCCCACCGGCCAACCTTTCTCTCTACTTTAATTGGTTGTTCTTATACAAAACAGTATGGCTCTTCTCACTCATATGAATACAATGCAAATTAAAGATACTCTAATTTAAGTTTCTGTATGTAACATTAAACAGTACAGTTGTGTTTAGTTCCCCTTTAAGTCTAACAGATACAGTATGTAAATGATTTTGGCTACAACTAAATGCTACACTATTAGTCTTCCACTTCATGATCTCCACATGGGGCTGTTAGAGGGATAATGTACCATTCAATACATGGTTTACTTTTAATTAATAGAAAAAAAAATGTGAAATAAATATTAAATGTTGCTTAATGCGAAAGAACGAACAAATCAGCATGGTTATTTTTAACATTCAGAATTTATTTTGCATTAAAAAAGCAGACTTTTCATGAAGCCCACACAATTATATTCTCAAACAGAAGGTCAGAAATAGTAAAATTGTCTCAAAGGAAAAAGAAAATTACAGGACAGTGTTAAAATGTGCATCTACCTACCCAGGGCTATCTGTCAAAGCTGACAACCATGAGAGTTTATCTTCTTCTGCATTACAAAAACTGTACCGGTGGCTGAACTCGTTCCAGTGTAATCCACATACATTGCCCAAGATGCTGGAAATGCTCTTCGATTAAGCATGTGTTTCCATAAGATGCAGCTTCTGCAAAGAAGAACTTGGAAAGAAAAATATATATGTTATATATATATATGAACCTGTTAAAAATACAGTGCTTTAATTTAATTGTCTCCTTTCTTATTATAAACACAGGGGGTTGTATAAGCTGTTATATGTACAGTATATCACTCTAATAGGGGGTACCTAATTAAACCAGTGTTATCTTTTGATATTACAGGCCAAATATCATAAGATACATTTTCTCAAAATATTTAAGGCATTTCCCCCTATTTTAATGTATACACTACATTCAGGTAAGATGACATTGGATCATGCACCTCAATTTACATTTCCAGGTACTGTAATTTGCTAGGCAGCTCACTAGCTCACATCTATAGCAGGACTCACTGTGTGATAATAAAGATTCACAATGCTGATTTAGAAAAGAAGACTTAAGATTACTGTTAATAGCAATTGTAAATAAAATTAGTGATTGAAAGACTGGCTGAAGACTGGACACATGGCTGTAAAAATTATGCGATACATGGTACCTCGGCATAGCCAAATATGATTACTGTTTGCGCCATTTCTTGGTAACTAAAGATACATTTACAAATGGAGACGCAAGTGGAATCATGCTAAACTTAATGCAAATGGTGCTCTTATTGACGATTAAGGATTTTAGCATCCAAACACGCACCTCATACTTCCTTATATGTGCACCATGTGTCCATCCTGTGTTTTTGTTGAATTGTATACAAGTACACCTACTAACAAGGAGGAACTCTGGAGCTACTACCACCTTGAATATAATAGCCATTTCAGGGATCCAACAGTGGGATGAAGTGCAGCAGTCTTGCACCAAAAAAAAATTACACACACATATTAGTTTAATGTCAAGCACTAGAATTGATGCAATTGCTACACTGTAAATCTTACCCACAAATTGATATCTCACAAATGGGAACTTTCATCTATTTGGATGCTTGAACTTGAACTTGAAAAGATCTGCATTATAAGTAAAACAAGCTCCAGAATGCCTCTTTAAGCTTTATATGATACATGTACTGTTACTGGCCATGATCCCTTGCAAAATCTGTAGAAAAATATACGGCACCTCACTGTACTGTACTGTACCTTACTTACTTATTTTAAACACAGCACAGGCCCTGCATTTTTTGCATACATAAAATACAAGATACATTGTATCTTCATATACCGTATATACTCGTGTATAAGCCGACCCGCGTATAAGCCGAGGTACCTAATTTTACCTATGAAAACGATTTAAAAGAGTCAGAACTATTAGCTGGACAATTGCCACTTGTTTTCCCTGTGACCTCCCACCTGTCATGGCTGCTCAGAAGATCAATGAGGCGCTGCACCTAGCAAAAGCAGAAAAAAGGTACCGTACCGTAAGTTTTCTTGCACTTTTATTGCATATACTCTCTATAGTTGTAAGAGCTGCCGGATCTGCAACCAGGGACCTTGCATTTTCTGGTCACTGCTGCCTGGTTGAGCCACAGGGGGTTCAGGCTTGCAGTCAGTGTTAATGACTTCTTTTTTCTCTGACCCTGTCTCTGCTTCCCAACGTGGCGGCCATGGGCGCCGCCATTTTGGGAGCGACGCCGGCAGGGAAGGACGCGCCGCCCGGAGCTCCTGGACCTGCTCCGGGCGGCGATCGTGACAGTCAGTCACAGACAGTCCTGATGCGCTATGGGAGAGGGAGGTGTGTTGGGGCCGCGGAAGGAGCCTCGTATCTGCGGCCGGTGAGGGATTGGCTACGGTATGTGCAGGGATTTAGCTGACCCGCGTATAAGCCGAGGTCGAGTTTTTCAGCACATTTTTGGTGCTGAAAAACTCGGCTTATACGCGAGTATATACTTCTCTAAGGAATAAGATCTAAATTTAACTATAAAAAAAAAAAAGATTTTATACCTCCCAGGGTAGTTACTACTAAAGATAGTCCTAGACAATGTACAGTAGGTTTTATGTTTTGGTCTTAGGTAGCCAAAGTGTATATGCTTCCAGTATTATTCTTGTCTCTCTCAGACCTCTTGGCACAGCTTTCTTTTCACGCCGGAACTTACTTACAAAGGTCTGAAGCAGTGTGAAACAATGGCAGCAAATCTGGCATGGTGTAAGATAAAAAAACCTTGATAAAATGTATTTTATACAGCATTTTACACCGTTGTTTTCTGTGAATTTCTTTTTACACAGTTAATAAATACATCCCTTAGTGAGTACTTGGATGTTCATTGGATTTCAAAGAATTTGTCACAGAAAGGGAACAAGGCTCCCTCTGTTGTCATGTTTTATGCTACAAACTTCATTTTGATAGCCAAAGGATTTGCAGACACAATAGGATAGTGTGAGACTATAATGACACATACAACAAAGAGCCTTGCCATTAACCTTAGCTCTAGCTATATTATACATTACAATTTTATATTTTCAGTTGATTTTCAAATTGTATGAAAACAAGGTAACGCTGGATGAATTAACATAGTTATTAAAAGGAATGCAATAATTAACCAAAATAAAGAAGAATTTAAAAAAGCCAGAGTGCCCTTGATTTAAAGTGTATACACATGCTCCTGGTTGCACTTATATATCTGTTTTATTTGTGAAGATTATTTTGTTTCTGTTATGGTACCATGCCTGTAATTTGCAAATCATTTTTAGCTTCATGTTTACATTGTAAAGAAAGCTGTAATATATAAAACATAAGAAAAATAAAATAATAATGGCAATAAATCAGAGCTCTGCTCTTTTCTCTTTTAATAAAAAGGAAATCTACAGTAAAGACCTTTGTTCCAGATTTATAATTTTTTTTGTATGCTCAAATAAAATCCAGACAATTACAAGGGTCCTATGTGATTTTCTCTTTGTTTGTCCAGTGCTGTAATTATTGGCTAAATTGTTTTAATATGACTTAGACTATTCTGTCAATTTACTTAGTTTGAATTATTTTGTGCTTTCTGTTTCAAGCCCGACTGTTTACTTAGCGATATTGGACTTTGCCTAATCATATGTGCATAAGACAGCACTAAGTGGAAAATCAGTTGTTTACATGGACTCTAAGGATTAATGCATGTTAATTTTTAATTACACTGATTACATTAAGAGACAGACAGTGTTTTTTTATTCACCCCATAGATGTCACAGTTGGCTAATGGTAAACATACAAGTTATCAAAAGAAAATAATTGAAGCTGATATTCTGTTGAGATAAAATATATTCCTGAACCAAAAGAGCAAATGTAATATATGGGGCAACAATCACTTCATTATGAGAAGGTGCAATATTTGCAAATCTTGTCATTAACTGTAATATTTTGGAAAATGTCCCAAATATCCAAGGAATGGTAAAATGTCCGTTTTATTATCCATTGTATCAGTTTTGTAGTTTGGAAGTTAAGCCTGTTGGAAGTTACTACTATTACAGAGGTAAGAAGGATAATATGAGTGCTAGTGCAATTGTGGTCATACAGCTTTCCCCACAGTCAATTGCACAAAACATCACATTCACTAAAGGTACTTGCATGAAAAGGTTAATCCTTATATTTTCATATACAGTATTCATGCATGGAACCACTAATTCCTTTTGCCCCCTGTTCTTAATTGAGTGCAATTGCCCAAAAATATGCTTGGGACATCTCCCCCGTTGACTGCAACAATGTTGGAATCATGGGGAAAAAACACTGCATTTTGGGGGGAAAAAATAAAAAAAATTACTTTTCACACTTGCTAAGGTCTAATGTCTAAGGTTTAAGCTCGTACTTCGTTTCTCTCCTCCATGTTCATCCTTCCTTAAAAACACAGCATACTAACCCCCCCTATTTGAAAAGAATCACATAGCACATTGCATTATAAAAGTGTTATTATTGAATTGCTCTTAGTAGATCTATATCTTATCTGCTAAACATATCTTTAATACATGAGCTACTAGCACACTTATTTGGTTGTTACTGTTCCTGCTCTATCTAGTCAAACGTGTAGAACATGAGACTCACACCAAGCTGATTTATTGTAAGAGGTTTCTGAACTGGGCTTTGTCAGTATACCTAAGGCAAATATATAATTCCTTTATTGCTTAATCTCTCCAGTGATGTATGTTCAGGAAATCCTTCTGCTAAATTGAACTTAAGAATCCATTTAGATGTATAGAAAAAAAAATTCTCAAGAGTTTTGAGAAAGACTTTTAGCTTTTAGCTAAAACTACTTTTAGCTGGCCAATAAAAGTTCTGTTTTCTTTGATCTATGATATGGTGGCCAGACAATTCCAACTGATATCTGTGTATCATGGATATCCAAAAGCTCATGAATTGGGCAGTTTTGAAAATTGAATCTGCTGATGCAGCATGTCTGCCAGTGTATGGTACATATGCAGAGAAGGAACCATGGCTCCACATCACTTAATTCAGTTGTGGCCTTTTGGAATGGAACAATACAAAAGTGGCCATGCCTTGTATGAGCCCTTGTATATTAACAGTTTATTTAGTCCATGGGCCAATCTATCAGATAACATACAGGATCAAACAGTATATGGTCTTGTTAGGTCTTGTATCTCATGACCTGTCAAAGCATTTGTCATTTGCATTTAAACACAAATTTGGTGTTTCACCTAGCATCTACAGCGAGCAGATTGTGTCACTTCTGGAGCACATATTTAAATAGTTATTTGCATCTCATTCACTTGTTCTATTTTGATTCACTGTTCTTAGTGATAGTTCCCTTAGATCTGAGCCTGTATCTTTACAGGACACTACTCACTGTTATGAGCAGTAATGACCTGCCCTTAAAGAATTGTGGCTATACCTAATATTGTTCTCTTTAGTGTCTCTTTTACTAGGTTTCCATTTTGAATATTTGTTTTACTGTTAAAGCACACTCATATGACACAGATCTGGGTGATTTACATAACTTCAAATCTCTTCTCTGTACAGAATTATCTCCCTTTTTGCAGTATTTAAAAGGTGTAGGGATCCATAGGGTTCAGTTCCCCTATGGTCTGAAAATCCCACATGTTTTGAAATGACCTTCTGTGGCTAGCTTAGTGTTAGACCTACATTTTGTATGGGAGGGGGAGTGAGTCATTTTTCCCTATTGAAGTGAGCCCTGGCAGATTCCAGATTTAGCCAGAAGGTGTCACTGATGTGCAAGAAGTATAAAAAGCTGAGCTGCCATGTGCTTGGCCTTTTCTTTCACCCCAGGATGGGTTTGGATGGGACTGCAGCAGAGAGAAGCCACATGGGTGGTGAAGCCCTTGATGGGTTCTGGGATATTGGGACCCCAATAATTAGGAAAGAGGCTTGGGAGTGCTCACACTCTAGATGACTGTTGGAGCCAGCCTGAATTGAAGATCCTGTGAGGCACTGTGTAAGCCAGAACCAGTGTGTCAGTGAGACTGTCCAGGGGTGCAGAAAGGCTGCTGTTTCATGCTGTGCAGATTTAGATGAAAGATCTGCCACTCTGGAAGAACAGAGAGAGCCCATCCTGTTTTCTGCCAAGCTGCTAGAGACTCAGGAGGTGAAAAATGCCACTGTTGAGTAGGGATGTAGCGAACTGTTCGCCGGCGAACTAGTTCGCGCGAACTTCGACTGTTCGCGTCCGCCGCAAGTTCGCGAACGTCGCGCGACGTTCGCCAATAGGCGTTCGCGTCAAAATCGGTCGCCCATTCGACCATTCGATCGCTAAAATCGAACGATTTTCGTTCGATTCGAACGAAAATCGTTCGATCGAACGATTAAAATCCTTCGATCGTTCGAATCGAACGATTTTCGGATGATCGAAGTTCGCGAACAGTTCGCGAACAGTTCGCAAATTATGCCGGTGTTCGCGAACGGCGTTCGCGAACACATCGGCGGCGGTTCGCTACATCCCTACTGTTGAGACTGACCCTGCTGCAGAGCTGCATGTAATTTCCAGTGTGACTGCCTCTGAGAGCACCCCAGTTAGTGAGCCACTAAGGGAGGATATGAGCAAGGCTACAAGTGTGTATCCCCTGTGAGAGGACAGGTCTTGTTCAAGCACCTGCCACATGGGTGCGGCTACTGAGTTCCAAAGGGAGAGGTAATATGGTAAAAAGGTAGCACAACCTGGGGTATAAAAGTGCTTGGGGAAGGGACATTAAGCTGAACTGTGTGTTCATTAACCCCCCCCCGGTGTGATTGGGACTGTGATACTAAAAGCACTGTGTTAGATAGGTCCCCATGTGTCCCCAGTGCAGGAGTGTATTATGTATTTGATGCTCAATTTCTTTTTTTTTTCAGTTACATATAAAGTTAATATTTGTTTTACTGCAAACATATGTGTTCATTGTTCCTGGTAGACTTTCCCTGAAGTATAATTTCTTGGTATCCACTAGGTGGGGCACTGCTCTTTCATACACAAAGAGAATTAAGGGCCCTGCATTGCAAAGGGATACTTGCTATTTAAGAGAGTGTACCAAATTAGCATTATAATAGTCATAAAAATGAAGAGATTTTAAATGTTTAGCCGTAACCAGGATTGCATGAAAGAGAATAATAAGCAGAAATGTGATATATTTTTTTAATATAAATTAGCAGGTGTATCAATGTAGTTACCAGTCCATTACAATGTTAGACACACACATGACAACAATAATATCGTCTTGGTAGTGCTTTCAAACTAATCAGTTGTTTTGATTAGATATATTGATTGTTTTAATATTTGATGTGGAACTACCCTGTTCAGTTTCCTGGACAAGTCAGGAAAGAAATTCATGTTCCATTAAATACTTTTTGTTTGGACAAGTGCCATTTTCAAAACACAAAATGCTTTTAATTTTAAAAAAAGGCAACATTAAAGACTAAACAAAATATAATTTAACATTTCTAAAACATCTCAGATTGAAGATATGATGCATATTTATGAAAGTGTTATATGGGAATCCTGCAGGTGAATTGATAAGCGCTGATCAAAACTGATTTTTAGGTTTGGTATCCCAGAGTAGCCAAAAGAATGAATGGTTTAGGATGTATCCAATAGAGAGCTTTGGACAATTACATAATTTTTAATTTTTTTTCCAAATAAATGTATTATATTTTATTCCAATTCCCTTGTGCTGAATATACAAAATTATTTCCAGGGTAAATGTTAGACTTTGATTCAGAAAAAAAAATAAAAAAAGAAATATATTTATATATCCCACAAAAAAAATAAAAGGTCTTTCTCAAAGTAATGATGGACATCATTAATTGGCTGACATGTCATCATTGTCATCATCACTGTGCATCAAATAGTTAAAACTCCACATATAAAAAAACATATTAATGCTTAACCAAAGAAAAAAATACAAAAATAGTCAGTTCATATTAAAACACTCCTCTTAGGCTAAATTAAGAGATTTAAAACAAATTTTGTAACAGTTGTTAATCTTAATTGACACTTTCTATCTTTCACAACGCAATATGTTATTTATGTTACAAAGTAAAGACATTTGAGTGTAGATGAAAGGTCTGTCTTAGGGATCCCTCCTTAGCGATAACTGGAAATATGATCTGTATTGCTTTTAAGGTGTGACTATTACGGTGCTCAGAAGAGGTCTGGTTTCTGTAATATAAATTAACCATTATCTCTTACACAGCATGCTCATTAGCTTTGTTGTTTTACTGTTGAGGTAACCAGTGAATCAATACTGTTGGTGTCCTAAAATGCCCCAAACAGGTATACATAATATGTGTTTGTAACGTGACTCTAAATATTAAACCATTTATATTCATGATATTAACCCCATGGGGCCGATTCATGAAGCTCGAGTGAAGGATTCGAATTAAAAAAACTTCGAATTTCGAAGTGTTTTTTGGGCTACTTCGACCATCGAATGGACTACTTCGACCTTCGACTACGACTACGACTACGAATCGAACGATTCGAAGTAAAAATCATTCGACTATTCGACCATTCGATAGTCGAAGTACTGCCTCTTTAAAAAAAACTTCGACCCCCTACTTCGGCAGCTAAAAGCTACCGAAGTCAATGTTAGCCTATGGGGAAGGTCCCCATAGGCTTGCCTAAGTTTTTTTGATCGAAGGATATTCCTTCGATCGTTGGATTAAAATCCTTTGAATCGTTCGATCGTAGGATTTGCGCTAAATCCTTCGACTTCGATATTCGAAGTCGAAGGATTTTAGTTCCTAGTCGAATATCGAGGGTTAATTAACCCTCGATATTCGACCCTTCATACATCTGCCCCTTAGTGTGTCAATTGCTGCCTGTTCCTACAGTATATCATTGTGATAGATCTTTAAATAATACTATATGATAGTATAGATAAAGTGTATTAGGGTCAAATATTGAAATTTACCCAATCAGGCATTATATCTGTATAACAAGAAAACCACCACAAGGTATAAAGAAAAAGAGAAAAATAAAAAATATACAAAACATTTATGAAAAAAGTCATTATAGTAAGTGAAAAAAGTCACCAAAACTTAGTTCAAATATTCATGTGGTCATCGGATAAGTACATCAAGTGAGCCAAAAGATAATTATCTGAGCTCCTGAGGTAAGTAGCTTGCATTGTTAGGCACGGTGGCTGGGGTTGTTTAGCTTGCTTGGTGTAATGTGAAATTTACTACATTGCGCATTCACAGCTTGGACAGTTAACACATCCTTCCCCTTCTGGAGATACATGATGCACGTTCCCTGCAAAGCAGGGTCAATAATGCCCCAATCCAGGGCGTAAAACGTCAGTCCCAATACTATAGTATTGCAGTACCGATCAAAGTATTAGCATTTGCAAAGCTAAAGTGTCAAAATATGTAAAGATACACAGGTGCCAGGCTCAATAGAAATCTGAATAGAGTCTGTGGAGGAGTCGGCACTCACGTCACTAAGTTCGAACTTGCCTGGGTGCAGTGTACAAAATTTTTGAAATAAAATATTAATTTCAAAAATTTTGGACACTGCGCCCAGGCCAGTTCGAACCGAGTGATGTGAGTGCCGACTCCTCCACAGACTATATATATTTGCCATTCTGATATATATATATATATATATATATATATATATATATATATATATATATATATATATATATATATATATATAAAAAGAGTAGAATTGTGTTACTGTTGGAGATAATGGCCACCACACAATGCCCAATCTACTTATACACTGGATACTTTAATAGCAGCACACATCACAAGTAAGCGTTTTGGGTACAGAATATACCTTCCCGCTCGTGACCGCACCTGCAAACATAGCCTCAGATAGTGAAGAACTGCCAGGTTCTGTTATGTAGACAGTGTAAGGTTATACTCACATAATTTGCTGTGTATGGATCGCAAATCTCTGACTTCTCTTCTCTTTTGTAGATTCTGCATCACGAATCAACATCACCTTCTCTCTGCAGCTCTAGCCGTGCATTCTGTTCGCATTCTGTCTTAAATTGTAGATGAATTTCAGCTGATAAAATTGTGGGGTTATCAGTTATGAGAAACACTTTATTCAGTGGTTATACTGCTTTAAATAGCAGCGTTAGATCTGAAGCATAAATAGTACACCTTTACTTTAATTATAGGGATCATTTACAAAGACCCTGCACATAATTTGCAAGAATACTAAGGGGCACAATAGAAAAGCCCTTAGTGTTCGCCCAGAGAGCTCTGTCTGGAGTCTGGCTGAACTGTTCACTTGTGCCAGATAAATTCATCAGGCAGCGCCACTCCCTGACTTGCACATCTAAATGAAGCATGCTTAGGTGCTTCCCTCTGTCTGCTCCTCAAAGAAACAGTGCTGCCCAATGTTTTAATAGAAAACAGAATGAAGAGACCTATGGCAATTTAACTAAGTTAGAAGGCAGGGTACAAAGCACAAATACAAAAAAGCAAATGACACTGTTTCATAGCCTTCTGCATGTCTGTATTTCTAATGGACAAAGTTACACAGTTCTTGCATAATATTGTTTTAGAGTTTTAAAGAGCTGATGACTTGGCTTGTTGACACTGTATGTTACTTGAAAAAAAAATTGTCTATTTTTTTATGATGTTGCGGCATTGGCATTCTTGATTTATTGCAACTTAGTTGTGTGAGGCTTAGTATTGAGGTACTATTTATTATTAACTTAAAAATGGAGATTCCATGTTTTTTCGGATATTTTTCACTGTTCCAATTATCTCATGTATCTTTTAGACCTTTTATTTCCACCCATTTCAAGTTGCTAATAAGCTTTCTTATTGTTAGCATGTTGTTTGAGATATAGACATGTGTCCAATGGGAGTTATATTTCTCAGACAAGCAGCAGAATTGACATAGGCAACCAGGCAGCTGTCAGAGGGTAATGACTTTCAGTCACACTGGACCAAAATCATTTGAACTGTCGACCTTCAGGCACAAACTATCTGATCTAGCTATTTAGATTCATAACCTCAAAACATATGCTCACCATTGGGCAGTTGCACATTCTTGCTATTTTGGAATGCAATACTATATTTGAATAGAAATTCCAATCAAATGAAATAGCTATCATTCATTAAAAATTAAACAAATGTAATACTTAAAAGGATATGCTTATATATGTAATAAATATTTAGTTATGTTAGGATTACATACATTTAGTTTCGTCTTGCATTTGATTTCTGTCTGTTTCATGTTTTTACATCCACTAAGTGGAGGAATCATTACCAAACCATGTAGTTACCAGGGATGTAGCGAACTGCCGATTTGGTGTTCGCGAACGCCGTTCGCGAACACTGGCAAAAAATGCGAACGTTCGCGGACAGTTTGCGAACTTCGAACACCCGCTAAAATCGTTCGATTCGAACGATCGAAGGATTTTAATCATTCGATCAAAGGATTTTCATTCGAATCGAACGATCGAAGCCATTCGATCGAATGCTTTTCATTCGATCGAATGCTTACAATCGTTCGAACGAATGGAAATCGTTCGATTTTTAGCGGTCGAAGGAATTCGAATGGTCGAATGGTCGAACGATCGAACGCGAACTCAAAATGCGAACGTTCCCAAACGTTCGCGAACATTCGGCGGACGCGAACGGTCGAAGTTCGCGCGAACTAGTTCGCAGCAGAACAGTTCGCTACATCCCTAGTAGTTACAGATTTTGAAGAAGCAAAAGCACGAAGTAAAATCAGACACACGCCAAATAACTATATTATTATAATTAATGTTGCACAATATTGCTAATTATATACCATTCCACCCACAATTATTTAATTTCTGCTCCATGAAGCTTATATTCTAAGTTTATTGCCTGAAGTGATGGGAGAGAATAACATGCCCAAGGCCACAGGGAGTTGACAATAGTCATTACCAAGGACTGAACCCAGGACTAAAGAGTTAGAGTCAAGGTGACAAGATATAAGATATAATCATGGGTTAGAATGTCAAAATTTTGAGCAACCAATCCTAAATGAACCTTCTAGCTGCACCTTTTCCTTAAATCTTAAAAGGTGTTAATTTACGTACAATTGAATTTCCTGTTTTTTTCCCTACAAATCTTGAAAAACTTGTGGTTTTCGTATATTCTAAAAAGCTTTAAAAATTTAAGATTTATTATAAGTGTAAAAAGCACTAAAACCTCTAAAGCAAAACTTCACCAAGTTAAAGTTTCCGAGATGCTATAGAAATCAATGGGAGCTGCATTGATCTTATTGGACCTCTTTAAATAATTTTCGAACTTTTAGAGGTTTTCAGATTTTTTTTACACTAGGAAAAAAACTTGAATTTTTAGAGGTTTTTGAGGTATTCATACTTTTTATATTCAGATCTTTTAATAAATTCAATGACAGTTGTAGTTTTAGAGTTTGTGAGTTTAGTTGTGCTTTCAAAAACCTATAAAACCACTAAAATTCTACAATAAATAAGCCTCCACAAATGCATTGCTATGTCACAGCAATTTATTAATAGCATCACATTTTAATTTACGATGAAACAGTTAAAAAAAAAAAGATTGTGGATTATTAGCTATAAGCAAATTTTTCACCAGGCATGGATTTGCGGCAAAAACATTTTGCCATCTGTGAATTTTTTCACGAAACTGCAGCAGAAATTAGCTGCAAAAAAAGTCACCAAGACAAAAATGTTGTCGAGACAAAAAAGATGTTGTAAAAATGCCCACTGACTTTGATGCAATTGGATCAAAAGTCACAAAGACAAGAAACACACCACTGGAAAAATACCTATTGACTTTGACTTTGCATTAAAATTTTACCAAACTTGAATGATTGCATATTTATTAAAAGGTTGAGTTTTGGAAGCCCTCCAAAATTCATGATTGTTAACATAAAAATGAGTGAATGTTATAATGTAAAAACTATTCTTAATTCAAAATTGTATGCCTTTGCGCAAACAAATTTTCCTTTGTGTGAATTTAATATAGATTTTTGCAAATACGGAAACTGTTTAGTGACCACTTCCAAAAGCTGAAGAAATTGAAATGAGAGTTTGCACCAGTGTGCATTGTATGTAATAAAACTACTTACTGAAAAAAGTTGTTTAGGTTTGCTCCAATAGATTACACCACCTTCAAGCACTTTACATTTAAAATTTACAATGCACTTTACATTTAAAATTTACAATGCACAATTAAAATTTGCAATGCAATAACAGTCTAATGAAGAATATTACATTGCAAATGCAATTTTTTATTCTTATTTGTGTGAATAGTTTTTCTCTTTCATTGCATTTCCCCCAAAAGATCAGATTCAATTCTGTGAGAAAAAGTTATCTCATGGTTTATCACATGAAAAGTCACAGGAGATATTCAATTCAAGGAGATAAACATTTTCTTTTAATTCAGTTCCAGTGTTTTCCCACAGACTTCAATGGAGTTTCTGCGTGATAAACCATAAGATAAGATCTGAATCGAAATTTAGGTAATAAAACTTTATCTCACTAAACTAAATCTGGCCCAAGGTGTATTAGAAGTAGAGTACAATACATGAACAGGTGCCGTAACTGATAGTTTCCAATACAGGTATGGGACCCGTTATTCAGAAACTCGTTATCCAGAAAGTTCAGAATTATGGAAAGGCCATCTCCCATAGACTCAATTTTATCTTAAATTAAAAAAAATAATTTCCCTTTTCTCTGTAATTATAGAACAGTACCTTGTACTTGATCCAATCTAAGATATAATTAATCTTAATTGGAGGCAAAACCAGCCTAATTGATTTATTTATGTTTAAATGATTTTCTAGTAGACTTAGGTATGAAGATACAAATTATGGAAAGATCCATTATCTGGAAAACACCAGGTCCTGAGCATTCTAGATAATAGTTCCCATACATGAACAATGTTTGGTTTCACAGAGCATTTCAGTACTCTTCAGTAAATGTTGCATGTTGATTGGCTGCTGTGGGTTAGTAGAACATTATCAATTTTTTTGCCGTTTCGCGTATTTCGCCCATCACTATATATTACCCTATTGTATTTCCCAGAATTTAAGAAAATCACAGCAAAAATGTGAATTTTAATATTGTCTAATTCAAGATTTCTATACCTGAATTTTTGAGACAAAGCTTAAATATCCTAGTGGGTGAGAAAAAAACAGAACTGCAAAAAATGTAGTTTATTCAATTTATTATTATGTTTTGAATGTGGAGTTTTGAAAAAATAGTATTTGAAAAAATATTAAATTGGCCATCCAGAGTATTACCCTTATGCAGACTGCAGATAGCGTCATTTTCTGCAAGCCCTCAAGTTATCCTACACATCGGCAGCACCACAAAATGTAATTGTTGCTAGTACGTTTCCATAGCATGCTACAGAGGTTTACAATGAGAGAGAGCTGTAGCAAGCAAAAATATATGATAAGAGGGGTACATTTGCATAGGAGCATGCCTCAGAGTTCAATGCAACAGGAAGAGAACAAAAACATGTTATAATTATATCTTTCTTGATCATGTCTCTTTTTGTCATCATTTCTTTTTAATGCGGGTGGAAAAACAAAGTAAAAAAACTTGTGTGACGGGATTTTATTAGTGATGGGCGAATTTATTCGCCAGGCGCGAATTTGCGGCGAATTTGCACGTTTCGCCGCCAGCGAATAAATTCGCAAAACGCCCGCGAAAATTTGCGGCAAAAATTCGCCGGCGTCAAAAAAAAATTTTCCGAAAAAAACGGACGCCGGCGTCAAAAAGGAGACGCCGGCGCCGTTTCGCGAATTTCGCCCATCACTAGAGTTTATTCAGCGTAGTGCTTACTTTAACACAACTACAGATTCTAACACCTAATACTGTATGTTTGGAATGTGTGGTTCAGCACTGCAGAGTGACATTATTATTGATCATTATTCTCAAGCCTGTTTAAGCAAAGTGAACCTCTACAGAAATCTTAGGACTTGGAGTTTTCTGGATAAGGGGTCTTTCTATAGTTTATTCTATAGTTCATTACCAAGCTGAGGAAAGAGGAAGTGGAAATCTAACATTATTTAGACAATCTTCTAATTGTAGCAAGACATCCAGAGATGCTCAAGAACCAAGTACTATTGTGAGGTCAACTCAGGCTCTCTTCAACACCAGGCTGGGATTGTGTTCTTTACCCCAGCATAGAGTTTCTCAAGTTACCTTGGAGGTGAAGCATCTCCAGAATCTCAATCTCAAACTCATGAGTTTCTTGGTCTTCTAACTTCTACCATCAGTATTGAGAAGTGGGCGAGGTGGAGAATGAGGCCTGTTCAGAGGTGGTTCCTGGCTCACTGGAATCGGTATCTCAAACATTGGTCACAGAAAATCTATCTCTAGCGTTCAAGTCTCATCTGGTGTGATGGCATGACCCAGTGAGTTTTCGCAGAGGTTTTCCCCTAGTGGAGCCTCAATGGATAGAGGTTTTTACTGATGCATCTGGCACAGACTGGGAAACCCATACAGAAGGAGTACAAGTCCAGGGGGTGTGGAGGAAAGATCTGTCACACCTGTCATCGGACATTTTTGAATTGGGAACGATTCAGGAAGCCTTGATTGCTCTCAGGCCAATCCTGAGAGTCTGTCTGTGAAAATCAGGTCAGACAATGTCTCAGCGGTGTCATATATAAGGAAGCAAGGAGGCAGAGGCAGCCTCATGCTCTTAAAAGAAAATATTCCAATCCTGGCTTGCGCGCAGTCCCATTTAATGGACATCACAGCCATCTACATTCCAGGAGTCTTGAACTCAGGCAGATGTTTTGAGTTGGATAGTCATAGACAAGGGGGAATGGGAGCTGAACCCAAAGGTATTTCAGTGGATTGTGGCTTACTGTGGCCTTCCCCAGATAGATCTGATGACCGGGGATTGGAAGATCAAGACTTTCTTCTCCCATTTTCCATCGACAAGAGTAGTGGATGCTGTATCACAGAGTTGGGAAAATCTCTGGGAGTACATATCTCCATGCTTTCCACTAATTTCAGAGTCCTGAAGAAGATACTTTTGTCTCAAATCAATGCCATAGCTATTCACCCAGATTGGCCACACAAGCCAAGAGATCCACTACTAAGGCATCTGACGATCCAGTCACCTTTGAAATTGCCAGTGGTGAAAGATTTATTAATTTAGGGATCGTGCCTGTACCTGCATCCAGTTACCCTCAATCTAGTGGCTTGGAGATTGAAAAATTACAATTGAAGCAACAAGGTTGCTCTGATCAGGTGGTTGAAACACTTATGAAGGTCAGGAAAGTGGGTTCTTCTTTCACTTATCATAGGATCTGGGACCATTTTTCTTCCTGGTCTGAGGCTCTGGGATCTCCTGAACCTTTCTACTCCCAAGATTTTAGATTTTCTTCAATCTGGTCTGGATTATGGATTGAGTCTCAGTTCTTTGAAGGTGCAAATTTCGGCCTTATCTGCAGTATTAGGCAAGAAATGGGCAGAGGAGTCTTTAATTGATCAGTTTTTTAAAGCAGTTCTGAGTGTCTTTGAAGACTATTTTACTGGTAGCCTTGTCATCGACAAGTTGGAGTTGGATTTTGTTTGTGGATCAGCCCTATACAGTTTTCCATGAGGAGAAGGTGGTCCTTTAACCAGTCCTGCCTTTTTTTGCCAAATGTGGTGTCTAATTTTCATCTTAATGAGCCTATTGTTCTTCCATCTCTGCCTCCAGATGGAGAGGAGAGTCCTTTAGATGTTAAATGTGTCTCCAAGCTTACATTGAAAGAATGGAGGAAGTTATGAGACTATTCATTATTTCAGCAGGTGCAAGAAAAGGGGAACCTGCATCTAAGAGAACCTTGAGCAGCTGGATTACTAAAGCTATTTCCAAGTCTTATACAGAGCAGGACAGACCATCACCTTCAGGTTTGAAGGCACACTATACCAGTAGTGTTGCAGCTTCTTGGACAGCAGAAGCAGAAGTCTCTTCGGAGACAATCTGCAGGGCAGCCACCTGGGGATCATCTCATAATTTTGTAAGCATTATAAATTTCATTATTATTCTATTCCATTCTATTTGCACAGTTTGTCCTTGCAGATGCTGCTTATCCAACAGGGAGAGAGCATATCCAAAGGTTATTATTATGCTGCCATAGGGATGACCAGGAAAAGAAAATTACGGTAAGTATGAAACAATTTTCTTCTTTATTACCTCATTGATGATCATATGAACAAAAACTTATTTGAAATATTTGAAATATAAAAATGTATGCTGGGACTTCCAGCCATTGGAGACCCCGTGACTGAGAAACAGTTTAATGGAAGGTTTACACTTGTTTTGATTTTTATACTAAATTGGCACTTTGTTCAAACTTTTGATCATAATGAATGATTACCAACAAATACATATTTCATAGAATAAATCCAGAATTATTCACTTCCATTTATTTACATTGTTTATCTGTTAAGGCATACTGAACAGAATACCAGTCCCAGACAACAATAAGCTTCTTGCAATAATAAAAATACACTCATCCCTTACTGATTAAATGCCACTATTGTGTTTATATACAAGGGGTGAAGCAATGCTGCATTTTGATGAAAACATATTACTGGTTCCGTGGTGACCTTTTGTTTATAGATACATTTGGTTCTGTTTCTTAAATTTATATGGGATTTTATTAAACTCCTTTATTTGTGTTTGTAGCCCTTTACTTGGTGATAGATAAAATAAAAAAATATAAACTCCAATGTGACTTTTTATGCATATTAATCAAGAGATGTTTACAACATGTAATAAAGCAGTAGTTTATTAGGGATGGGGGAGTGAAATTACTGTATATAACACGACTTCCTTTCCTATTGCTTACCATTACAGTTTGACAGTTGGAGATGCAATAGAAAATGGCTTCAAACTTTTGTAGCAAATGTAACATTTTCATGAAGAAGTTTTATTACATACACTGCACAATGTATCAAACTATAAAAAATGCACTTGCTATCCTACTGTTGTGTGAGGGGCAAAGTGTTCACAAAAGCAAAATTGGTCACTTTGCAAACATTTAGGGGGTTATTTTCACGTTTTTTTTTCGGATTTTTCATTTGATTTTTACATTTTCACCCGAAAACTCCAAAAACTTTAAAAAAAAATCATCGGGACTTCTCCCATTGACTTATATGCAACCTCGACGGGTCTGAGATCTGATTCGGACTTTTCCATCCTCGGGGTTTAATAAATTCCGAAGAATTCATGATTTTTTAAAAGTCCGATTTTATAAAAAATAATAATAATTTTTGCATTCAGAGTTTAGTAAATAACCCCCTAATTGACATTGCAACCTATATTAAATCCGCCCATAAGGGTCTGTTAAGTAATTTGCACTGTACTTTGTTAAGTAATTTTATTGTATTACAAGACTACAGCACTGTATACCACTGAGACCATTCTTTGAAATATTGTCATAACATGGTAGAGTAAAAACTTCTACTTATCTACTATCAATATTTTCCCAATTTTAGAGAACATATTGCTATATTTGGTCAGTACATTTTACTGCAAATGGTCTGTATTATACATTATTAAGATGACCTATTTGAGATGAAGAGAAGTTCCTTGTATTATCCTCATTCCTTTGGAGGAACACTGTATTGTCTTTTTACACATAAGTCCAATTAGTGCTGTCATTTTATGCAAAACTATTTTTGTGAGTAGTTCCTTATGTCTTTTTAATCCAATAGAATATACCATAGAGGAACAAAGTAACTTTAAAATACATTACATTGAATAAAACTTGAAATCGTGTTCTAAGAAGCTTTTTTAAAATATTGAAATATGTTTTTGTAACTTGATGCAGTTTAGAAAAAATATCTAAGCAAGGTAATAATTCAGAATTCTCCATGCATGCACGCAAAGAACAATACATTCTCATATATTTACAAAGAATGCAATAACCATAAATTGGTATAGAGCAGTGATGAGTGAATCTGTCCTGTTTCCCATTAAAGTCAATGGGCAATTTTTCTTACGGCTGTTTTTTTTTCTCAGCAATAATTTTGTCAAACTTTTTTTTTTTTGGCAAACTTGGCAAACACCTATGCAAGTGCATTTCACTGGAGCCCACATAATAAATAGGAGCAATACACCATGTAGGGATATATTAAAACAGATCTGAGGTTGAATGTGGCCAGGTTGTGTAGATGAGATGAGCCGCCAATATTTTAAGTCAATAAATACTGAATAGGAACTAATGTAATGCACAGCAAACAGCTTTTCAATTAGCCATACAGTATGTGAATTTTATATCAATATGGTTTAAATGGGGGTAATCTGTCTACTTTGTGCTATACATAAATGCCAACATTCCCTTATATGAAAAATACATTGTGCAGAGATATCCTGAAATGCATGAAACCCTACATTAGGCACATTTCTTAACTGCCCTTCTTTCCCTGGTATAAACTTACTAATATAACCTCTTTTTGACAGCCCTTCTCATTCTAAAGGTGTATCTAGATTCAGGATCCCAGAATTCCTTTTCCTAAAGCCACTCGGCCCCATTGGCAGAATCTGACACCAAAAAACATATCACTGAAGCACACCAAAAAAGTGAATATCAAAAAAGAATGCAGAATAGAAGTATGCAGAATAAAACCATCATGCAAAGGGCTACAGTTTCCAATTTACACCTCAACCCTGGAAACAGCTCTATTTCGATACTTCATCACCTAAAACCTGCCAAGTTCATGTAGAAGTCAAAGGCAGAGGTCCATTGAACCATTTGAAGATTTTAATAGCCTTCCTGACTTTTGAGATTTTTTCACAGCGAAACTTGATTCGGATTTTTGGGTCATTCCTATTTGATTAAATTTTAGACCTTCATGTTTTTTCATAAATATCTTCTCATTTGAATTGTCAGTGCATTTGAGTTTATTAGAGTTAAAAAAAATCACATAATCATACCATAAAATGTAACATTTGATAAACAACCCCCTAAGTGTTGACAAACTGGAAATTGGCAAACAGGGTGAACCAAAATATTGGCAGGGCTTATAAAATAAGGTTATCTGGAAATAATCTGGAAATAAGCTTATCCAATTAGCAATACGTTTTTATTTTCCTAGACCAGTTGCAGTGATGAGTTTGGATTGCCTTAATAATGAAAACTGTGCACAAAGAAAAATAGAAAATCTGTATCTGTCATGATGCTATGATCTCTTGTATAAAGGTAGTTAGCATCTAATACTATACAGTTACTATTTTACTGGATGTTAACTTTCTACATCTATTGGTAACTACTTACGCAAGTACAAAAAGTGACTGAAAAGCATCAAGTACATTTTTATGGTAGGAAAATAAAAAGGAGGTATAAGTGCCATTTATTTAACAACATGTACCCTTTTAATTAGTATTTTTAACATATGATTAATTCCTACATTATGTTGGTTATCTTTCTGTAAGTTCATGCAATTCAGCCTATGAAATGTACTTAATAATATTTTAAATCATGCCGTAAAAAAGGCAGAGTTAAGAGAAGAGCAGAAGCCTATTTTTTCATTTGCATTCATTAAAAATTATGAGTTTAATTACCTTCCTCAAAAAATAGAAGGAAGAAGGAAGGATGCTAAAGGAGGTGTTCTTTTCTGATAATTTTATTGATTGTCACTGATGGATGACATCAAAATTTCTTAGTGGAGAATCATGGTTTTGTTACATCAGGAAAATTAAACAGGGAGAGTTATTTTCTTTCCGAGTGATAGTGGCAGTTAGAATATTTCACCTGTAATGAGATGTGTGCGTTATGTGCCATAGTGAACCACTGCTGAGCCATTAAATATATGTAAATGAACAGAAACACAAGAGAGCTTGCCATAATAACGTGCAGAACAGAGGAATGGATCCTGGAAAGTGATTAATTTATTTGATGATGCCTCAAGTGAGGAATTTTAGGTCACAAATGAAGTGACAGAATGACAAATTACCATTTTAAAGAATTTACTGGGCATCATTACCGAACAATTGTCAGGTAGTTTATGGAGGCAGAGAAGATGGTATAAATATAGATCTTTTTTTTTTAATCCTCTTTTTTTCCAGATGAATTATTAATCACCTTTTAAAAAATCTTTCTGAATGATGGCTGAACATTTGATTGGAAATAATGTGTTCTACAGTTTTAACTAAATCGTAATGTGATCTATAACCGGAATCTTTACAATTAAAGTCTCAGTGGAGTGTAATATGAGGTGTATAGCCAATTGCAATTTTAATGTGACAGAAACGGATGAATTTTCCAGTGCATTTCAAAAGATTTGCATAGTTAGATTTCCCCCACTGTGATACAGCTTCGATGTTTATTATTTATTCTAATTCAAGAGATGACATTCAAACACTTAGGGGCCGATTCACTAACTTCGACTGAAGGATTCGAAGTAAAAAAACTTCGTATTTCGAAGTGTTTTTTGGGCTACTTCGACCCTCAAATGGGCTACTACGACCTTCGAATCGAAGGATTTGAACTTAAAATCGTTCGACTATTCGACCATTCGATAGTCGAAGTACTGTCTCTTTAAGAAAAAACTTCGACCCCCTAGTTCACCATCTAAAAGCTACCGAACTCAATGTTAGCCTATGGGGAAGGTCCCCATAGGCTTTCCTTAGTTTTTTTGATCGAAGGATATTCCTTCAATCGTTGGATTTAAATCCTTCGAATCGTTCAATTCGAAGGATTTTATCGTTCGATCAAAGAATAATCCTTCGATCGCACTATTTGCGCTAAAATCCTTCGACTTAAATTTTAATTCCCAGTCGAATATCGAGGGTTAATTAACCCTCGATATTCGACCCTTTGTGAATCGGCCCCTTACATTGTAATCAAACACCTTATTATAGTTAATGAAAATTAAATTTGGTTATAAACACTTTTTTTGTTATTTTAAAGGCATTCGTTTTTTCTTTGTGATTGTACATCACAATCAGGTTTCTTTTTATTGAAAGCTTTGTTAATTTATGTAATTCTGAGCTTTCTGGATAATAGGTTTCCAGATAAGGGACACTATATATCATAAATATTCCACATAATTATTATACTCATTACTGCTGAGTATGAGCACATTTTTGCTTGATATAGATTTGCAGGTAAATTCAGGCTCTCAAGTTTTTGTGATTTTCTTTTTGTGAATCTGTGCTTGAATTTTGATATGCAAAAATATTTGCATTTTTTCAGGCGAAAACAGTAAGAAAAACCCCAAACTGACTTCTATTCATTTGGTGCTGATTTTTGAAGCAAAACGGTGCAATTTCTTCCATCACTCAAGTTGAGCGTGGGAATTTCCTGTATAATTTCATTGCAAGGGGCAGAAAAGTTGTGGAGAAGCCAGGTATAACCCCCAATTCAAGCAATCTAATGTACAATATATAAAACTATGTTAAATGGATGAATATATAAATAGGTAAATGTAAATATAGTTTGTGCAAATTATAAAAATGTTTCTAATATAGTTAGCCAAAACTATAATCTGTAAAGTCTGGACTGACTGGATGTCTAACATAACAGAACAGATGGATGAATCAGTGGAAAGCAAGAGAGCTGAAAAGCAGGAAGTAGTGTTCTGGATATTATGTTACATATTCAGTCACTCCAGCCTTTATACATTACATTTTTGGCCAACGAAATATATTGAAAACATTTTTTTAGTTTGCACAGCCTATCTATTTATCCAGTTTTTATTTTTGCACTTTATTGCTCCTTATAAATTATAAACATGACATTTTTAATTCAATAAGCCAAAGAAATCTTAGTTATAAAAAACATGAAAGGTGTGACTGCACAAATCTTAATGCATTTATTTTTAGGTATTGTAAATCGAGCTCGGTGTATTTTTTAAAATGTCTTAAACATAACAACATAATATTTCTTACCTGTAGTGCAAGTGTTTAGTTAGATGTTAGGTTAGCAAGAACAGGTATGGGACCTGTTATCCAGAATGCTTGGGACCTAGGGTTTTCCGGATAATGGATCTTTCCCTAATTTGGGTCTTCATGCCGTATGTCTACTAGAAATTCATTTAAACATTAAATAAACCCAATAGGCTGGTTTTGCTTCCAATAAGGATTAATTATATCTTAATTGGGATCAAGTACAAGCTACGGTTTTATTATTACAGAGAAAAAGGAAATCATTTTTAAAATTTGGATTATTTGGATAAAATGGAGTCTATGGGAGACATCCATTCCGTAATTCGGAGCTTTCTGGATATCGGGTTTCCGGATAAAGCATCATATACTTGTATATTGTAGTTGATCCACACTTCCTTTGGGAATGTTTTATTGTGACTGATCATCAATTCACAGCCCTTTATCTACATTCTCATGTAAGACAGAATTCATGATACGTGGCTTACAGCATACTGTGTTTTTGTGGATCTTAATTTAGGTAATTTAAACATTTATTAATTTCATGGCTGGATTGCTGTGATTGCCTTGTCTTAATCTCTGCTTCATGAAGGATTCCGTTCTTTCCAGGAAAACGTTGTAACTGAGATTGGCTGAATAAGTAGGTATTTCAAGAGTACAGTATATTTATTTCTACTCTGAAAAGTACACTGCAAGTACAGTATTTTCCCTCATTTCCTAATTAACCTCTTGTTGTAGGGTTCAACACTTCAAACTGAGCAAAATGATGTCATTTTTCACATATGACAGAATATATGTTTTTATTTGATTCCACAGTCTTTTCCATACCTTGAATTATACTTAAAAATCAACAAGGATAACATGTTTACAACAGCATTAAAAATACTATATACTTGACCAATAGTGGCCAATAGTGACAAGAGAAAGTTTTTGCTTGAACAAAAAATTAGAACAATGTCAAAGTTCTAACACACCATAACTGTCAGAATGTCCTATGATTTAGGGGTTAGATCCCTCCCAGCTTGCAAGTTTCATTGCTAAGGTCCAGGGATCATATAAGACTTAAATTCTGCTTTTGACATGTATATAGCCTTTATAGCCTTTAAAGACTTATTTGTTCTTCACCATCTATTTTATTGACCCAAGTTGTCTTGGCATTGTTCGATTATACTTTCAATTTAATTTTGTTTCTACAGATGAGCAAACTGTTTTGCTTGCTAGTTGTGCTCAAAACTCACACTTTCATTTAAACATTTGGAATTTTGCCAGAAAAGCCAGAAAAAAACACCAACAACATCCCATGGACGCCAATGCATTTGTCAAAATGTCACCATGTTGTGACATTTTTTGCAGATTTTCAGAAAAGTAATAACTGGTTAATAGGAGATGCAAATATAAAAGTATTCAAATTCCCAAAGTCATATATTGCACAAAGCAAATTGTAAGTCTACCTTACTCACAATCTATGTGTGTTTTTTCCCCATACTTAGTTGATTTCTTTTTTATTCATTTGTTTCTCTGCCTCTCCATAAATGTGACCAGATTTTTTCTTACTATTTTTGTATCTATGCTGCATTCATATCTCCAAACCTCTTTTATTTACTACACTCATCCATACTGCAGATCTCTGAAACACCTTTTTCCATGCAACATAACTGTATTTCTCCTGTTTCTTCTTTACATACTGTACAGTGCATCCATGTTGGTCACCTAAATGTTATATTTTTCTCCTGATCTGTATATACCTACTGTTTTTTCATTCTTTCATTCTGAACCTGTGCTAGTCTCTACATTTCCCACCCCATCCTTACTGATTTCATAAATGTCTACATCATATCTGTCTACATCTTTCATATTCTCTAAAACAAACACAGCTTCTGTTCTTGTAAATATATTCTTCTTAAATATACCTGTACATTCAGATAACACAACCGCATAAAGAACATTCCATGGCATGCTAAGTATCCCATATATTACTGGCCATTTATTTTAGATTATCTGCTCAGTATGTTCCCATTGTTACTTACAAATTTGGCTAACACCATCCATTGATTAATTTCCTTTACATCAAGAACAGGTAATTGCATTACCTTCTGAATATTTCTTAGAACTTTTATCCACAATGCTTAAAACTTGTGCAACTTGTGCTGTGGTGCATTCAAATGGTATTCAACACACTACATTGTGATTGTAGGTAGCAGCAATTAAAACTCCCACAGGATTGATTCTCCTTTTTTGTACACATAAAGCAAATATCAGCTTTCATCCTGTTGGTAGTTGAACTAAAAATATAATATGAATGTGCTGGGCATGTTCTGTACCTAATATCACAAGGGGGCACAGCAGTAAAGCCAAAAGATTGTGCTTGTTATGTGAGAGATAAATATTTTATTTATACATTATTTAAATAACTACTGGTGTATATAGAAGACAATAATTATGACAAACAAGATTAAATTTTTAGCAAGACTTAGAGCCTATAAAGACCTTTTATACATCTCAAATCCAAACTTATTACAAGTTGCACAACATTATCCAAAAACATTGCTTTCACCTTAATCATCTCTCCTTTTTTTGTATAAATAAGGATGAAACAGGCAATGCAGTTGTAAGTGGTTATTGCAGTACTTAACACCAGCAGTAGACTGAGATAAATTAAAGGGACCTTTTGCACCATGGCAATGTTGTGACCTATACATTGACCCTATTTTCTGAGGGGTCTAATAATCACATAAGTGTAATGTCCTTGTGGTTTTGAGTGATTAGAAAATGGGTGTCTATGTACGAACTGAGAAAAATGAGTTCTCTCTCCTATAGTGTCACTTGATGCTTCACCATTAACAATGCACATAATGATAATGGTTGTAAGACTACTGGACAATGCGTGCATGATGCTTTGCTGTAAAGATTATTTAACAAATTTCTAAGGCTGAGAGTGTAAGTGCCAAATCTGATCTCGAACTGAAACAATAAAATGAATGAAAATTATTTTGCAGCCACAATTTGTAGTAAGCAGATCCCTGGGGAGATGGTGAGGGTCATATTGGTAAAAGGGAATATACAGAGGCTGCTCTTTCACATGTGGTATAAGGTTGCTGGTGATAAGAAGTGGCATAGTAGACCTATACCATAAAATTAATGGGTATAAACAGATTGTCACAAAACTACAGTACATTAGCCCAGGGGATGGATAATATAATAAATTTAAGGGCCATCTGTTTGATAATAAATATCTAACTTGCCATTTTATTACATTACCCCAGCATGTATTTTATTAAATGTACTGATAGAGTTAACTATCTACTACCAGGGCCAGAACTAGGGGTAGGCAGATGAGGACCATGCCCAGGTTTCAACTGTGAGGAGACAAAAGACACATTGCTCTTCTGCCTTCCCACTCAAAATTCAGCTTTCTGTAACTCCAGCTTCTGTCTGAGGGCGAGCGCAGTGTTTGCACTCGATGGAGACAGGGGATTATTGCCCCCTAAAACTCATCACCTCAATGGGGAAGGTGATTGAGGGTGGGGCTTGTCTGTGGCACCTTTGCCATTTGGTCCGGCACTGCTTGCATTATATTTAAAAATACATACAAATAATCAAAACAAACAAACAAACAAACAAACAAACAAGATTCAGGTTCTAAAATGACCAACACGAGTTTAATGTATTATGAATAAGGAAAGCCAGGGCCCCTACATGTATGAGCAATATGCTTCTTTTCACTTCAGTCTTTGTAATTTTACCTAAACAATCATACAGTATGTGTTTATTTCCTGATAACTAGGCTGCTGTTACACCACTTTTCTTAGTTTTTTTCTTCAAGTTTTATAGGAAAAGTAAATTCCATTGATAACAGAACAGATTTTATTCTGTGCAAGGCTTCTGTTAACATTTTTTATTAACATGCGCATTTGTACTTACATCTTCACACTCCTTTCACCATGTCCACATGGGAGAAAGAAGCCATAATGAATTATGGAAATGTTTTCTTTATAGAAACCATACATTATTATAGAATCATTTTAGGATAAGAGCACATCATTTGTATGTGTTCCAAGGGCGCGCTCGAGACGCTTTTCAAATATAATCATTTATTTTTCCGGGTTGTCATTTTATATTTGAAATTAGGTATATAATTTACTAGAAGTCTCATTCATATTCAATTATTCATGTGACAAGTGAACTGTACAGAAAACTTGAGAGAATTATTAATCAAAACAGAATTGTATTTGATGTGCTTTCTACATAAGAAAGATTTGTACTGGCTTCATCCATTGTTTCTGAAACTGTTCATTTCATGGATTCAATGCTATTGTCTTTTATCCTCTAATGGAGTAATATTTAAGTGAGACCATATTGGCTTAGCTGCTGTTTGGAGGCAGATATTGTATAGCCTGACTGCCTACTTTAGAAAGTGAAATCAAATGTTAAATATTGTGGCATATATACAAATGGGGTCTCGGCTGTATGGGGCAAATTTATTAAAATGCTCTCTGTACTGCTCATTTAAAAAAAACACTTGTTTCTGGGACATGGCTATGATCTTCTCCTCTCACTGAATGAAATATCCATGCATTTAAAAGTGATCACATGTGATACCTATGTTCAGTGGTGGAACTACCGGTGGAGCAGGGGGTGCGAGCGGATCAGAGCCCCCAGCAGCTTGCGCGCCACTGAAATGCGGCCCGAAAATCACGTCCGGAGGGGGCGGGGGGCCAGGCAGCGTGTCCCGCACCAGGGCCCGCCCCCCTCTAGTTACTGCCTATGCTCCACCTCCAACCAGCCCCTCATGAATGCAGAACTGGCCAGGTAAACACGTGTGAACACACACCTCTGTGCATGGTGGATTATTCCATTTTTTTTTGCACTTTGCACCTTGCCCAGCACTTTGCAATCTGCACATGTGCATCGCACATTTTTTTTTCTTTTTGCCATAGGGCAGGGTACAAATAGCAAGGAAAACATGGTGGATTACTTAAATCCTTTGTAAGTATATCAATCATAACTACCGTTCTGAGATGCCAAAAGGGCTCTGAAACTTGCTTCAACTGACAAGTGGCATGCAAACCTAGTCACCTAGTCAGAGGAATTGTTGGGGTACTTTTGCCAAGAACTTCAGTGGCAGTTTGCTGATGCTTCACCAAATAAGGATAGAGGGAAACATATTAGTTATTGTGGCTGACCATTAAATCTCCTTTACTTAATATATTGCAACCCAAAATCATATGACAGCTAATATCAGTCTGGGGGTATGTAGGTAACATTATCTCAAGAACTTTTTTTTTTACAGGGTTTCCTTCTCCTTCAAACACATTTTATAAGACCAATGGTATTTTTATTATTTTTGCAAATTTACACTTCTGTGTTTTAAAATGTGGTAGAGTTTTCTTTAGTCCCCTCCCAATTTCCTCAATTACTTATACATCATCACTCTTTGACTTGCCTTGATTTATTTGATACCATTTTTGCAATAATTTAAGAAAATCAAGGCAACCCATCCCCCATGAATCTGAATAAAATAAAAATCACAAACATCTGGATAAAAAGTTTGGGCAACTAAAACCTGTAAGGCTTCCACAGAAGTCAATATGATGTATATTTTTAGCATTTTTTGAATTTGTAAAAATGAATGGAATATTGTGTTTGTGAAGATTCTCATTCATCCAGGTTATGGTATATCTGTAGAAATAAGTCAAATCAACTGGAATTTCTGTGTTTTTTTCTTTCCTTGAAGACATTTCACCAGTCATCCAACTGGCTTTCTCAATTCAGAATAACTTGTAAATAAAATCTTTTTTTGGGAATATATCCTCTGGAATGTTGCTCCAATAAGCATAATTTGTTTATCATAATCCGCAAGAAAGTCATGAAGTTAGGTGTTGACTGTATTAGCACACATTTGAAGACTACCAAATCCAGATTCTAGACTGAAGTGACTAGCTCAAAAGAGGTGTTAAAGAAGCCATGTATGTAAAAATTCAAAAACCAAGTTTGAAGAGAGGGTGGGGGGGGTTTGACATCTATTGTCTGCCACATACAATGCTGTTTAATACCACCTCAAAGCTCCAATCATGCTAATACAATCAATACCCAACTTCATTGAAAAAATTGTAAGCACATAAAAGGCGATTTTATTCAAGACATTATTTTGCAATTTAGTTTTGAAAAAAAAAATTGAATTTCAAAGTTGCTAAATTGTCCTCACTTATAATATTCACCATCCTGATGATTATTTGAAACTTTAGGTTTTGTACCCAGTATCCTAAGGAACCATGGGGCAAATGGCAAAGTGCGGCGAAGCCATCGCTAGCGCAATTTTGGCCAATAGTGAATTTGCCCCCATGAAACTAACCAGGCTGATGGTGTGCATGCTATGGAGGGGGAAAGCTCATTATTTACCACACCCTTTATCCCTTCAAGGGAGAATAGTGATCAATAGACAGGGGTATGGTATGCATGCACTAACCCCCTTGGATTCATAGTCATTGGGATGACATGAAAAAATCAGAAAAAAAACATGAAAAAAATGGCCACTCGTCCCATTTTTTATGTATGGGCTGCAGTTTTAGGACAATTCTACCAAAGTAAATACTCTTGGATAGTATCACCGATACGCTGGAATGCTTGTTTTGGGGTTCCTAAACACCCAAGGCTCTGTTATCAGAGGATGATGAAGAAGGACATAAATTATAAAGAGTGATGTAGAATCAAATGACCATTGTGGATCATAATTAAGTTACCACAAATAAAGGAAAATAAAGGTCAATAGCTTTTTATTATAAAAAATAATATTACTTAGACAAGGTCCTTACTCCTTTTTAAGGTCATACTTTGTACAGGCTCCGTAAAGGTAAAAAGTGAAAAGGGCATTTTCTTTCATTCCTTTGAATTTTTATTGTGGCTACATCAAAGAGTGTGGTACTTTCCCCAAAGGCCACTTAACGTTACAATGCTTTATGTTCTGCTTAGTGGTAATGCTTAAAGTAACAAGAAGACAACAGTTTTAGTGTTTAATGTTGATTCAAGTGCTCTTTCTCTTTCTGTGGTATATCAAACAGGATTGCATTATCTCTTGGGACCATTTTGTATGAATTATTATAAAGCAAATGCTTTAAGCAGAGTATAGCAGAAGATTTCTAGCCTAGCACAACACAAATTAATGGTATATTTGACAGTGGGCTACACTGTTAACAATTTATCTTGATGAATTCACTACTGTCACTGCTAATGCAGTTAAATGATGACTGAAAGAGGGAATGGAGCAGTGAATAGTTTCCATAACTTTATAGGGATGAGGGATAGAGATTTTAAGTTCCAATCTTTGCTGACTGATCTGTAATTTTGTTCATAAATTCTTTATCTTCTAAGTTAGTTTAGTTAAACCAAATAGCATGTTCATAGTAAAACTTGTTTTTAATTTGAATATAATAAAAATGCCTAATATGTACATCTTTGGCATTCTTGCCATCAAAATAGTTATTCCAAACAGAAGGAAAATAAATAAATGGGTTATTCATTTGTAAAACAAGGAGACTATCGTTGAAGAGATGACATGTGTCTGCTGTAAAAATAATTGAGCCACTTGCAAAATTAAATATTCAAGTTAATTCCTACCGAAATGTTTTGATTTTTTTTAAATGTGATTTTATCTTTAGAACACATGTCAAGTGTAGTACTACTGTATATGGGTACAGAACTTATGAGATCACCAACAGCCTCCAAGTCTCTGGTGTTTGAGAAGGATCATTGCCATGTTCTGGCTCAGCATTATCTCCAATGATAACCTGTTTATATAAGAAAGGAGGAACAGATAGCCACTCAAATCAAGTGACGGAAGTGTTAATGGGTTGAACACAAGCTGCGGAAGGATCAAAGTGCAACTGAGGTGCAAGTAATAGGGCTGTGGATGGAAGAGGTGGAACATTGTGGGAGAGACAAGGAAGGAGGGAAAAATGTGGGACAAATTGAGAGTCCTTAGTCACATCAGTCAACTGTCTTTGTTTCTAGAAGCCCTATGCTCTGGCTAAAAGCGAGGGTATAAGCCAAGGAAGACAAGTCTTTTTTTTCTTGAATTCCAAAGATTTGTCCCACTTAACCTACTATTATTCAGGAGCTGTTACCAAAGTTATGACATCTGTCACATACAGTACTGTATACAACTACTTACATAGGTTATGAGTCAGTTAATGTACTTTAAAGCATTGATCAAGAGTCTTCTAGAGAATTCTGTAGAAAGCAAAATAGATAGTTATACAATCTTGTTCTCTACTGAGTGCTTAATCTTAGCTATATTTGTGGTAAAGCTTTTTGAAACATTGGTAGAGGTACTTATGTGTACAAATCACGCTTACTATATGGGTGATTTTTACACACAGTGTGAAACACACCCCACTTATTTCAGTGTAAATTTAAATTTATATGCAGAACTCAGGCCAGTAGAATGATATTTTAAAAAGACTGTTTTGAGCAATCTCTTGTCTTAAAAGTATATTTTTTCTAGAACTGTCCTGCTGAACTGGGCTTGTTCGTCCATTGGATCATGGTATCTTGCTTTGTAGGGTGTAAGTAGTATTAAGGGATTGTTCCTTTTCTCCTTTTATAACATTTAATAACAAAAGTTTATTAATTTGGGGTTGTTCCTTATAATACCATACCTGAAAATTTCATTTGTCATCTGTTTTTCAGGTATTTTTTTGTCATCTGTTTTCAGGTGGCTACCTCCCAATTTTATAAGACCATGGTTGGTTAATTGTTAGATTATGCCCCCTGCTGGCTTTATTTAAGGGGAATTTCGACTCTTAATGAGGGTTGTGGGTGGTGATGAAGAATACTAGGGCCAGCTAACCTAATAACAAATAGTGTAAAGTGTGTTCACGAGTGACACTGCAAAATCATTCAGTAATGTATTTTATAAAAAGTAGGGAATATCAGGCATATGTTCTATAGTAAATTCATTAAGAAACATTTCCAGGCACAGAATAAGAAATTATGAATATATTGTAATAACTGAATCTTAACACCTTCAGAGTTCATAACTACATTTAAGGTACTTTTTTGGGTAGTGGGCAACAGTTGCTATCTATCTATCTATCTATCTATCTATCTATCTATCTATGAATCTATTATCTATCTATCTATCTATCTATCTATCTATCTATCTATCTATCTATATATCAATATCTCTGCTAGCATCTTCATTCTATCTAGTTATATATCTGTCTATCTATCTATCTATCTATCTATCTATCTATCTATCTATCTATCATGTATTTATCTTTCCGTTTGCTTTATTTATTTTGTTTCGTAAGTATCTCTTATCCATTCCCCTTTTATATACCCTACCATTTTAGTTATAGCTAAATATGTTAAATATTATCTGACCCAGCACCTATAGAATTAACACAGTTATAACAGTGTACACATTAGAGGGAAGCCATCTGAAAGCTGATTGTGATAATGTAATTCTACTAACTATCAATCAAAAGCTTAATGTCCTAAAGCAGTGATGTCAGAGCCTCAAGTTTGATGGCTGAGAGAAACTGACTTGTAGAGTATGGTTCTTTCCAGGCTAGAAAATCTTCCTTGGTGTGTTATGGCTCCCCCAAGGGGACATTGTGTTTAAAGATAGATATAGATAGATGATAGATAGATAGATAGATAGATAGATAGATAGATATTGTCCCTTTGTAACATGTACCCCTGTAACTAAGGTTAAAATTATTACATTCCCAATTCCTAATTCTGGTACAATGCACAGTGCAGTTCTATAGATGATAGATAGGTTTGTGTTGAACAGGTCATGGTTATGACTATAAAATATATTGCTACCCACATCAAATGTTCAAAAACAAAGAATATGCCACTGCTGCAAATTAATTTTCTTGTGTTATTAAGTGAAAGATTATATTTTGTCTAATGCAGTATATGAGAGAAGGACTGTATCTGGTGCTTCTATTCTCATTTGACTCTTTTTCTGCATCTTCACCTTAACAGTTAAAAGAAAATTGACCCCTCACCAAGAGCCTGTATTCATTGAGATCTTACCCTGCCGCCCTTGTACAGTTTAGCAGCCAAAGGTCTGAAGTTGAGAGACTAGCAGAGCGCGAATCAAAGACCTAATTGTCTGTTTTCTACAAGTTAGAGTTATTGGCAGCTGCCATTATACTATCTGGTTTGCTGTCACACAGCACAACAAAGCTGAATGCACTAATTGCAATGGCCTTTTCATCAAGGAAGATCATAGACAGTAGCTAGCTAGATGAGCCAGGCTACTTGAGTATGATTGGACTGTCATATTGTTATGATTTCTTCAAGTTTACAGCATTTAGCAGCTAGCCTTTGAACCTCTCTTTGTACCTGAATAATATAACCTGACTGCCCCTATCATTTAAGAGGATACCATGGCTTTTCAAAGTTCAGCATCACACAATTGCGAGCAGGCAACTGGTCTCTGACAAGAGATCAATACTGTCCTTTCCACTGCTGGAGTCAAGCTGCTGGGTCTGTCAGAGGAATGTGTGCTGTAATTGGATCATGGATGCAGCGAGTCATCTAAGTTTCCCCTTCAGCACTGTCACAGCTGTCAGATGTCATGCCTTTGTACAGCTGTCACTGCAGGAGAGTCGTGGCTCCCTTTTTTCCCATTACGTCTCAATGCAAATGTCCACTTAGTAGATGAGTATGGGGGGATATTAGATGCTGCTTTATGCCTTTATGCAAAGATTTTGTATCATCTGAGAATTTCATGGAAATAGGTTTCGAATTAATCACTCTGGTAAAGTGTAGTGAAGCCTGGGAAATGGGAAATAATTTGGTTCAGATTATTGAGAAAGTAAACAAATGGAGAAGATAATTTGGAGGCAAAAGTCCACTTATCGAAAAAGTTACCAGTTGGCGATAGTTTGATGTTTCATGAAATTAAAACAAAATTCGATAATAAGCTATGCATGAAAGTTATGAAATATTACATTTAACTGTTTGCTTTTTATAATACAATTTAAAGAAATAATTTGGGTTTGACAAATGATTGAATACATTTAAAGCATAAAAAAATGCAGAAACATTCAATTCTGCCGTCATAATTTTTGGAATTGTTTTGCAATAAGTAATTGCCTCTGATTGGTGGCTGACTTTATAATGGCGGATGTGCATAAATAGAATATGTAAATATTAAACACAGTGAAGATCATTTTCCAGGTTCATAAAAACATTCACTCCTGCTATAAGAATTCTTAGAATCGTTTTGCCCCACTAAAATAAATAATTGCCTCTGACTGACTTTATTGCGGTGTATGTGCACAAATAGAATATGTACACTTGCTGCTAAAGGGAAGGACTGAAACTGCTCTTTTTCCCTCAAAGAAACATCTTTGCACAGCAGGATACTTTATATTATTTGGATGGTTCACCATCAGTGCTTTTATGCTCCTTGAAGATGCCGCGTGCATTCAGAAAATTCGGTGGTGACAATGTTTTTTTCTGAAGCTGTCACTTTGATAAAGGAACAGAAGTACTTTTACCCTTTCTGAATGTTTCTATTAGATTACACCAATATGATTTTGGACTTTTCTGCAATGTCCCCCTGTCATTTAGCTGGCTGACTCTCCTGTTACTTGCAGACCATACAGATTAACCAATTCAGCAAAACGTTAATAAGTGAACTGGACCACAGAGTCCATATTCCTTATTTCAGGGAGCAGACCCTAAAGTTCAGTGAACTGGGCTTGTCAGGTATTATCTGCACACACCATAAATATGTCTTCACTGTAAAAATATTGGCAAAAGAGATGCTACTGTTGTCTTCACATTGCTGCAGACATATACAGTATGGACTGTAAGAATAGTTCATACATTTCTAGTTACTTTAGTCTGCAGTTAAGTTATTGGAAGGGAAACAGTAGGATAAAATGCTGAAATATGATGTTACAGATAGAAAGGTAGATAGAGAGAGAGAGAGAGAGAGAGAGAGAGAGAGAGAGAGAGAGAGAGAGAGAGAGAGAGATAGTGCCCCTTTGTAACATGTACCCCTGTAACTCAGGTTAAAATTATTACATTCCCAACTCCCAATTCTGGTACAATGCACAGTACAGTTCTATTCAGCAACATTCATAACACAAAGTAAACTCAATCAAACAACTAAGCATGTTCCTTTATGGCTACAGGGTCTCATCATTGTTATCATTAGAGAGAAAAATAATGTGAAAGTAAATGAGTGAGTGAATGAGTAAGAAAGAGAGATAATATCTATCTAGATAGATAGCTATTTCTGTCTATCATATAGAGGGGTCAGCAACCTTTACTATCAAAAGAGCCATTTTGCCCCCTTTTCCACTAAGGATAAATAATCTGAAGCCACAAAACATAACACAGCTTATAAACTTTTAAAAGTTCTAACCTTTTTTTAATTTTAACTGTTACTACAACAGAATACAACAAACAGAAGTCCATTGTGTATATGCAGGGCTACTTTGAAATAAATTAAACACTGAATAGCCCTATTAAATGCTAGTGTTCTCTGTTTAATGTGAAGCTGAAGCTCCATGCTGATCTGATTGGGGCTGTAAGATGTGACTTTGATCTTCACACAGGACTTTAGGCTCTCATTTCTTCAGTGGGAGCAATATTTGGATTTTATGAAGTTCATGTTCGAGAAAACTTGCTCGCATATGTATGTTGAGCCAAAGATGGACAGGACTCCAAATGCATATTTTTTCATGTTCATATTTATTCGGGAATGGCACTCCATGTTTCAAAAACAATTTTGGGGAGGTTTTAAATATCATTCCATTTGTGTTCTTAAGCGAGAGTGGCCTTCTGATGAGCAATTTCTTTGAGATCCGCTGTCGGGCTTTTCAACTTGGACACCCATAAATCTTTATCCACTATGTCGGCCAGTTCAATTTCAAGATTAGGCTGACATATCCCTGTGAATGCAGATATGTTCAGCAGGGATGGGTCGATGTTTTGTCTTGAGTGTATGACCGCCTGTCACTCCTGGGACGACTATATAACCGTTAGCTTACCACGGTCGCACACTCAAGAACCCGCTAGCAGGTGTGAGGGCTGTATAGATGACTTGACAGGCAAAGCCACAAGACCGAGCTGCAGCAAGCAAGATAAAGAGCCACATGAGGCTCCAGAGCCGTGGGTTGCAGACCCCTGAGCTGTAGGCAGGCATGTTGTTGCCAAGACTAGTATAGCCAAATAGGTATAAACACAAATAGCGATAGATGAAAAGAAAGAAAGAAAGATGATAGAGAAAATTTGAGAGAAATATATCAATACTAGAAAGAAGACTGATAATAGACAGTGATACAGAAAAAGTGAGAGAAATAGATCAATGCTAGGAAGATAATAGATAGGTACTAGGCAACCAAAAAGAGAGAGAGAGAGAGAGAGAGAGAGAGCGAGAGAGAGAGAGAGCGAGAGAGCGAGAGAGAGAGAGAGAGATAGTTTTGCTACTTGTGTCTATGAAGCATTAAAATGAAATGAACAGAACATGATGCACTTAGTGCTCACATGACCCAAAGGTTGGTTAAACTTCATTAGTCAGGGGTGAGCTTCAGAAAAATCTAGAACGTGCTATTATTCGGACACAAACTAACAATAAAATTCTCAAGTCTGTTTTATAGGATTTTATGTGAATTATCTCTCTCTTTGGGACAGAGCAAATAAGTGTTTTGTGATGTATTATTTTACAATAAAAAAAAGGGAAAAAGATTCAGGCTCATTTAATTCTTGCGAGTGAATGATCTAAGATTAACTACAAACTAGTCAGTGTGGTTTAAAAGCTGAAAGCAATTTGCAGCCATAGATAGTAATGTCACATTTAGTCCACATCTGAATGACTCTAAATGACTGAGCTGCAAGCTCTTTGTATATGACCATGGGGCCTGATAAAGCCATAACAACATAGAAGATAAAAAAAACCACAGAAATAGTTCTAATTTATTTGGTGCCATCACCTTAATGAGATTAATATGGACGTGTTCATGTGCCTAATTGGTGATTTTGTTGCAAATTTCTATGAAGGATTAAAACTTGTGGCTACAGGCTACACGTAGGAACAATGATTTGAAGGGCAAAAAAGTTTTTAAATGCAAAAAGGCATCAATCTGAAATTTTCAAGTGTATCATTAATAAGCAATATCAGCCCCTTTTTATTTCAGCCATAGGCGTGTATATCCTGTATATATAAAACCTATAACATCTGGCACTGTCTACATATATAGAAGGTGGGCACAGAGTGTCAAAATGTCTGGCACTGGTTTTACAGTGAGTTTTACTATGAGGTTTTCTATACCTGCAAGCTCATGTGAAAGAAATTTAATACATGTACAGGAACCCTTATCAAAAAACTCTCAATAATGGGAAGACCATACATTTTAAGCAAATTCTAATTTTTTTAAAAAATGATTTCCTTTTTTTTCTGTAATAATAAAACAGAACTTGATGGGAACTAAGCTGCATGAATCCATATTAGTGGCAAATCAATCATATTGGGTTTATTTCGAGGCACATTTATCAAGGGTCAAATTTCAAATTCATGTTTTTTAAAGATCCCATAAACTCCCATGCAATTTATTATAAAAATCAAATTTTTTAAACTAGGATCAACCTGAAAACTCAAATCAAATTAGAATTGAATTCTATTCTATTCCCTAGTCGTATTTGATAGTTTTGACCAAAAAAAACCCCAAAAATTCAAATTTCGAAGTTGAATTTTCAATTCAACCCTTGTTAAATATATCCCTTAATGTTTACATGATTCTTAAGACTAAGGGGCAGATTCACTAAGCTCGAGTGAAGGATTCGAATGAAAAATACTTCGAATTTCGAAGTATTTTTTTGGTACTTCGACCATCGAATTGGTTAAATTCGTTCGAATTCGAACGAAATCGAACGAATCGAACGAAAAATCGTTCGACTATTCGACCATTCGATAGTCGAAGTACTTGCCCTTTAAAAAAACTTCGACCCCCTACTTCGGCAGGTAAAACCTACCGAAGTCAATGTTAGCCTATGGGGAAGGTCCCCATAGGCTTGCTAACCTTTTTTTGATCGAAGGATTTTCGTTCGATCGTTGGATTCAAATCCTTCGAATCGTTCGATTCGAAGGATTTAATCGAACGAAAAATCCTTCGATCGATCGATCGATCGAAGGATTAGCGCTAAATCCTTCGACTTCGATATTCGAAGTCGAAGGATTTCAATCCGAGGGTCGAATTTCGAAGTATTTTTAACTTTAACTAGTGGTGTTTTTAAAAACTAGTGGTGAGCACAACTTTCCCTTGTTTGTTATAGTTCTACAGGAGCAGTGACCAGCTCCATGTTGTAGCTCCCACCCCCTCCAACTATAGTCAGGTGATCCCACTGGTGTCTAATAAAAGGGCAGCCAAGTTTGGGAGTTTTACTTTGAAAGCAGCTAGTAAGTTGCAGGTAAAACGTATTCATCCCTTTTATAAAATGTATAATGAAACCATAAAATTCTTAATGAATCAAATGAAAATTGAGCATAGGACTGGCCAGATATGGGATGACTTTGACGTAGTTGGCCAGCTTAAATATATTGCAATATATGGACAAACAATCCCTGTTTTGTTTAAAGGGTAAGGCATTTTTCAGTAGCAGTATGCACAAAATGTCTCTGTCTTAAATATATTGATAATGGGTTGAGTGCAGAGGAATCTTGTATTTGTCTATATATATATATATATATATATATATATATATATATATATATATATATATATATATATATATATATATATATATATATATATATATATATATATATATATATATATATATATTGTATATATTCACATTACTTTTTTAAAAAACCCTTTTCCAATACCAAATGCCAGATGGATCTAGAGCAGTGATCCCCAACCAGTGGCACATCAGTAACATGTTGCTCACCAACCTATTCCCTGTTGCTCCCAGTGGCCTCAAAGCAGAAGCTTATTTTTTGAATCCGTGGCTTGGAGGCAAGTTTTAGTTGTATAAAAACCAGATGTACTGCTAAACAGAGCCTCAATGTAGGTTAACAATCCACATAGGGGCTACCAAACAGCCAATCACATCCATCATTCAGAACCCCCAATTATATTTTTCATGCTTTTGTTACTCCCCGGCTCTTTTTAAAATTGAAAGTGGCTCATGGGTAAAAATGTTTTTTTAGTGAATAATAAACACTTTTTCTGAGAGATCCTTCCAATAATATTGCCACCAAAATAAGATAAAATGTAATAAGTAAAAAGACATTTTATTGATACATGGAGACATTGAAGTGCAAAGTAACTAGTGGCTACTTTCTAAGCGCAGGGCTGGATGCAAAGTGCAAGAAACGGGAACAATCCACCATGTTTTTAGCACTGCATGCTCTACCCTGTACTCCGCTGAATTTCCTGCATCCTCTCCTATGGCAACAGTATTGCCTGCTTTCAACACATTGTATTAATGGGAGGGACAGTTGGGGGGGAGGCACATAGGTGCCAAGTGTGACACTTGAGAAAGGGTCCTTGCTGACTCTTAACATGTAGTGTATTTTGGAATAAAAGTTTTGCAGCACATTACTGCAGATGCTTTGTGGCCTCATTCATACAACGTGTATTGATGAATCTTTTGGTCTTTACAGTGTGACCCAATTAAGAAGGTGAGCCCACTTACTAAAAGTTAAGGGAAGCACTGGGAAAATTGCATAGGATGGAGGCACATAGGTGTTCCCCCTCCCACCATCTTCCCATCCCCTAACTTCAACATCATTCAGTCGTGCAATCAAGAAAGCACTGGCAGGGCAGGTCACAATGGAAACCTGCCCTACAGTGGGTGTTAAAGACAGGGCTGCCTAATACCTGCGAGCACTGTCCTATGCAACTGAGATAGATTTCCAATCCAGTTTTGAGCTCCTTAGTGTTCTAGCACTTTTGCCCAGGGTCAAAAGTAAGCTTTAATTTTCCCCTGTTTAAAAAAATATCTGATTGGTTGCTTTGGTTTTCTAGACTTGGGCAAACGTGTTTACAGGTGCAAAAGCAGAGCAAATACAATGTTGGAATATTGATGTTGATGACAAAAAAAGAAGTCTATACTCAGTTTCCTTTTAGTTGCTGAATGCTTCCTTTCTGTATCCATTAGGGAAGGGGGTGTTTGATGTGAGTAAAATGCTTTTTCAGCTTCAGCTGAGTGGAGTTGTAATGCTTTGTTAGTTCAGAGGTAGACTTTAAACCAACACATTGAGATTGGTAACAAAATTACTTTGCAGTATGGCTGAACCACTCCGCTAGGATGCAGAATGTCACCAATGTGTCACTGGGCCATCAGATGAAGCCTATGGTTAACAATTGTAACAGCAAACTTCAGAAAGCTGCTTTTCTGTGCTAAGTGATCTGTATTCCCTTTGAATTTACTTTCCCTTAACCCCGTGAAATTAACAGTAGTTTCCGACACCCAACCCCCTGACCCCACGTATAATAAGAATTCAAAAAGCATCATGCATCAGTGTGCCCATATAATGCAAAACTGGGGAAAAAAATGACCATGTCATTGCTTTATTATACAAAAGCATCCAGGTCCCCTTGCATGCTTCATATCCGAGCGCTTTGTTTAAAAAAGAAACAGTAATAATTCACCGATTTGTGACTTTTATAGACTGCAGAAAGCTGTATATTGCTGGGGAAAATCTCTGTGTGCCATTAATGCGGATGTTTACCAAGATAAGTGTTATATTTAGAGGGTGCTGCTCCAGCAGCTGAGGGTGTAGGGGTGCATGCACAGTGTTCAGGTCTTAAGGTTTAAGAGGGAAAAGCAGAAAAGTATTATGTGGAAATTATTTTTTTTTATTTTGCAGTCATCAGGAAGAGGGGACGGCAGCGTTGAAGGGAAAGTACAAGGGACGAGGCAGCTTTTTCCTTCAGTGTAAAGTAGAGATTGGCAGCTGGAAGTAAAGCTTACTGGCAGACCTACACACAAGACCTCTTCACCTAGGACTCATAATCACTACTCAAAGCAAAAAGCATTTACCAGTAAAAAGCAGCTGTAGCCATCAAAAGTGTGCTTAAAACACCACTTAAATATCACTTTATACGCTATTACTTGCAAACTGTGGTTTGGTATTAAATTATACTTGCATAGACTTGTGCTTAGGTGCTGCTAATGCTTCCAGGTTGCATTGGTGAGGGGGAATTTAGACTGCTTTAGCAGATACGTGACTAGAATGTGGCACAGCTCTGACAGTGACAGGGTGAAAAATGGCAGAACTGTACTTTCGTTCCCCATATAGATTGCAATTTTAATTGTCCCCGTGGCCCTTCTATTTTAATTATGGGACTTCTTTTATATGTACCAGGACATCGTATTGAATGAAAATATGGTGCTATATTAGTCTCTTTATAATTAATGACCACATGTAGATCTGCCTGCATGCAATGAAAGGATAAAATGAACAATTTATTTAACTAGGTTTTGGGTTTCATTCTGCCTAGAACATAATGTAAAATCTGCCTTCTTTTCTTTTCTGCCTTCTCTCTCCATTGAAAATATACGCATAGATATTGCCTACCCGTGTACATATTTATATATTTATAACTCAAAACCAAGATACATTGGTTAAAATAAAAAAAGATACAAACAGAGAGACTATGTCTCTCTGACAAATATAGAAAGAAAAACTGAAGCAGAAAGGAAGGAAAGAAAGGAAGACAGATAGATAGAGGAAAGAGAGAGAGAGAGAGAGAGAGAGAGAGAGAGAGAGAGAGAGAGAGAGAGAGAGAGAGAGAGAAACGAATACAGCATAGAGAAAGAGAGAGAAAAGAGGAATGAATAGAGGATAGAGAGATAGATGATAGATAGATAGATTAGAGAGAGACAGCTATGAAGATATATAGATGATAGATAGATATAGATATAGAGATAGATAGATAGATAGATAGATAGATAGATAGATAGATAGATGATAGATAGATAGATAGATAGATAGATAGATAGATAGATAGATAGATAGATAGATATACTGTATAGATAGATGAGAGAGAGAGAGAGAGAGAGAGAGAGCTATGAAGATACTGTATATAGATGATAGATAGATAGATAGATAGATAGATAGATAGATAGATAGATAGATAGATAGATAGATAGTAGGCACAGACAGAGAAATATTGGTAGATATTTATAGATGACAGAGAGATAGATGAATGAATAGATAGATAGATAAAATATAAATAGACACAAGCAAACAAAGAAATGCAGAGCAAAGGACAGAAATAAAGACTAGTGAATTAATCAAAAGACAGACCAATTGATTGACAAACTGATTAATAGACAAAAAGCTGACCAATCAATAGACAGAACAATAGATCAATAGATAGAGAGAGTGAAATTTCAAAAAGGTAGACAAAGAGGGAAAGGGCAAATAAATAAAATAATCAATTAACAGACAGACCAACTGGTCAAATGGCAGGCACGACAGCATACAAAACAATTACCGTAATCAACAGAAAGATTAATTCGATAAAAAACATAGAGAGAGAGAGAGAGAGAGAGAGAGAGAGAGAGAGAGAGAGAGAGAGAGAGAGAGAGAGAGAGAGAGAGAGAGAGAGAGAGAGAGAGAGAGAGAGAGAGATATGATATAAAAGGAAAATGCTGAAAGATTTGAACATACACATTTAGTTACTAGACTAGGCTTGGTGTTTGGCTGAATAATGTGGGCAGTGCTGTGTGGGGACATGACAAACTCTTATACGCAGGCATATTTGCCTCCTGTCTATCACTGCAGAAGTTGTAAATGCACACTGACAATTTTCTGCTTATTTCTGTCTGTGCGTGGCAGGGAGGTAGAAGGGTGCACGCATCCTGTAAAGCAAGACTACTGTTCAGTTGCAGAGCATAATAAAATGGGATTGGCTGAGACAGGGGCTACCCCGAGGGTCAGCTGTGACCATGCCACTCTGATGTGATGTCTAGTTGGGGTGATGGTGTGTAAATAAACAGAGAGAATTGCAGATCTTGTCATGGAAGCATAGAGCAGCTCAAGCATTTAAAGATGGTTGCCGCAAACCTTCCTGGGAGCTGACTCTTTTGTGTGGTGGCCGGAGAAAAGATCTGATCTCTGCTCTAATCATCTAATATCCAATATATTTAACTAGTTTAGGCATTTTTTTAAAGCACAATAATCCATATTATTTGGGGTTGATAAAATTTCAATATATTCTTTTATTTGAATTATCCTTAGCAGAATGTATGTCATTTCTTTAGTTAGATTTCCGGAGAATTTAAAATATTTTTTGTTTGTTGAATTTACCCATTAAATTTCCATGAGGACGCTCCATTATTGTGAACTTTGATGATGAACTTTACTAATGTTTAAAATATAAAATATTGTATAATTCACATTTCTACTTATGCATCTAATGCTGTTTAAATTGTACTCACAGATCTCATTAAAAGACACTTACAGGTTGGTACCGTTGAGCGAGGAAGAAGGATTTCCGCCCGCCTCGCATTTACACATATCTGTTTTTCTCTTACTTTTCTTACATGACAATTACCTTTCATTACAAATTTATGAAATCATTTACATTTTAGCAGTTTAAATGTTGCCTCTGACATTTTGTAACTATTAGCCTCTCCTAGAATGGCATATGTTCAGGCAGTTAATAAAGAAGGAAGTGGAATAGCGCTAGACAAGGTGAAGCATTGTATCAGAGTGTTCGGCACATTGCTGAAAATACCATCTTTGTGTTGCAAACTGTGAAGCGAGGTTAGGGCCATACCAATATGTGCATTTGTCAGAACTGCCAGACAGTCCATGAACTAGCCAATCATACTGCTCCTAATTAGTCATTTACATTTTTTGTTGATCTTCCTTTTTTTTACAAATATTGTTCATGTTAAATGCAGTATCTGTGATGTGACAAAGGTACTTACTGCTTGCAGGACATATACATTTTCTTTATTAAGAATTGTAGGCTCCCCATGCATCCTTGCAATAGGATCTTGAAAAACTGGCAATCTGGGCAGCTAAGTGGCAGATGAGATTCAGTGTTGATACATTTAAAGTCATGCACATGGGATGTAAAAATATCCAAGCCATTTGTACGCTTAATGGGACTGCACTAGGCAAATCCATAATGGAAAAGGACCTTGGAGTTCTTGTAGATCATAAACTTGGCTGTAGCAAGCAATGCCAGTCAGCAGCATCAAGGGCAAATAAGGTATTTTGCATTAGATATGAAAGGAACCCTGGAGCTCCTGCCTGATCAGAAGGTGGTGGTAGCTCCAATGTTCTCCTTCTTCAATAGGTACATTATTTGTAATTACCTATTGGTTTAATCACAAAAAAATCAATGTGTAGTCCTTGCGAGGCAGACTGTAAGATTAGCAGCAACACTCTCCTCTCACCCTATGTTTTGACTGTTTTGTTAGCAGCAGTCCATTATGCATTAAGGACCAAACATGGAGTTGCTTCAATCACCATGTTTAACTTTAAAAATAAAAAAAATCATAGCTGTTTTGTGATTAAAACATTAGACAAAAAGTATATTCAACATAAGCCCATACTGTGCCCCTCTAAAGGGATGCATTTTGGATGTTGCAGCTACATGGCTTTCTACAGAATATCTCTGCTAAAAGATAATGATTCAAATGGAATGTAGGTTTACGCCAAGGCTAGTTGAAGTATAGGCAATGAATAATGGAGGTGAAAATAAATGCACTTGCAAAGATTAAAGTAACAGTAAAACATGTACCATTAGCTTTCGTTTATTCCTTTTTCAGGTATTAATTGAATTAGATGGCTTATGGTCTGTAGCTGAGTATGTGCAGTATGCACTTGATGCTTAAGTTATATTCAAACATTAGCATTATTAGCTGAGAAGCTATATATTAGACTGTGGACTGAGCTACGGGGACACGTGGATACGGGGAGCTACGGGGACACCTATAGAGACTTGAAGCATAAGGTACTGACAGCAACATGCACAAATGATAGGTGCATGGGTGCATTGAAGAACCACTAGCTACCATACATGTTTGTATAGGTCTATGAAGGACCACAATAGTATCTCTTTTAATCCTCTGGGCAACAAATTGTACTGTCCTTCATATAGCAAAATCCTGACTTCTTGTCAATAGAAAACTTGGTAAGTGACCAATAAGGATAACGAAATCAAGCCAAATAATGTTATTTGGCAATGTGGAGATATAATGTATTTGGCAGTGAGATAAAATATTGATGCACAGAGTTGCACTACTTTCCGTCCATTTCTCAATCTCTTTTCAATAGGCATAAAACGGAAGTCATAGCAGATTAACCTCGTCTGTGCTTTCTGTGGCAAACCATCTGATGAATTTACAGCTAAACAGATGAAAATGCTATTTGGTGAGAGACTGAGAGTTTATTTGATTAAATCAATTTCTCTGCTACCTTGACCTCTTCCTTGTGAATTAATCAGAACTGTTTAGCAATAATATTCAGCCATTAATAATGAATTGCTCTGGAACAGGATTCTTCAGCACTGCAACAAACTCATTGGTTTCTGAATGTTCATTTTCGTCGCTGCATTGTTTAACACGAGTCAGCAATTGAAAGCCTTGGGAATATAACGGGATTTACATTTTTGCTCATTCCATGGAATGTTCCTAAAGTAAAGAATGCGTCATAGGGGTTGTCTAATTCTACATTCTGGATGTCCAATGATCCTCCCTCCAGCTGCTACTAAAATCCCAGCAAATATGATGCCGTTTGAGCATCTTATAACATTTCTTAATATACTGCTGATAGCAGCACATTCAGCATTAGCGCTGCTATGGGATCAGTGATGTGTCCACCCTGCTGTGAAAACCAGAGAAAAATCTGATTACTTTATCAGGAATTTGTGGTCTTTGATTGGTGGGTTATAACTAGGCTGTCAGAAACTATAAAAGGTAGCATTTATAGCGAATAAAAGATTTTTGTATCCCCAGTGTTTTTGAATGAATGTGGGTGTTGTTGGGCAGCATGCCGCCCCCTTAAATCCTGCCACCCTAGGCCTGGGCCTTGGTGGCCTTTCCACAAATCCAAGCCTGCATCTAACTTTTCAGCTATACCCCATAGCTTTAAACATAATTACAGATGTAAAAGAATAGACCAATGAGAATCCTGGCAGCCAGCATACTGTCATCATCTTGTGTTATCATAAGTACCTGGTGTAACTATAGAGGAAGAAGACCTCGCGGCAGCCCTGTGGAAAAGGGGGTATGGATGGCGGCTCAGCTTCCTATATAACACTCCAATCCACCTCTCTGCAATTCTAATTCTTGTTTTTTTAATTGCCACTCTCGTGGCGGATGAGAGGAGTTGCAAACTGTTATGTGGACAGGGGTGAGTTGCAGACTCGAGTGCCAATGTGTGCTAGACCCTCAAAAAGTTTTTCTGGTGGGGGCCCGGCACACTCTTGTTACTCCCCTGGGTACAGAGATATCTGTGAATAATGTTGTCTTCTAAGTATAACACTGAAACATGAAGAGGGAGGAAATACTGAAGTATAATTGTTCTAAGAAGGAATACAACTCTGATGTTGCTGACCTACAGTTCCCAACATACTTTACCCCCTGATAATATGTAATATATGCTGGAATTTGCAATCTGGTAGCAACTGATAACAATTTTAGGATCTCCAATGGAAAATTATTTATCTGCTAAATTAGAATCAATTGATCAGATTCTAATCGGAAAGGATGGAAAGCCAGTAAAAAACTGCAAATGTAAAAGACACCTACCATAGTAAAATTGTTTCCCCCACTGGTTTGGCAGATTTATAGAGCCATCACTCCAGTTGGGGGAAACAATACTCTTTGGGCCAGTAAAATGTCTTAACGAGTGCTATGCCAGCACTGAGAAGGTGCTCTTGGTGAAGGTGGCCATGTTTGGTCAGACACATGCACATAGTGAGTGAGTTTCCTGGCTCTGCCATTATTTGCATATGGTAATGTAAGATCAGGGGATTTCCACCCAATCGTACATTACATGCTTGTACATAATGAGCGAACTGGGAAAACTCACTAGTCACATAGTTAGAGTCCCAAGTCCAAGAGTCATCTGAACCAGGAGCCCTCTTCCGATGGCCTTTAAAAACATAAGATAAAGCATTACCCATACCCTATAATTGGTATTAGATAGCTCAGACCTTTATACTATCTTGTTCCTCTAACAATTTCCTGAAGGCTTCATCAATGGAACAATTCCTAAACCGAGGAGAATGTTGGGAATCTTACAGAATCCTGTAGTTCAGTCTTTAACAAACATTCCACCTATATAGCAGTTCTAAATACTGTATGTTTTCCTTTTAAAGGAGAAATGATTCATTTGAATTCTTGAAAGCGTTTTGCTGACTCTTAAACACTTGTACAGTACTTTAGATTTTCCCTGTGTAATATTTCAAATAGCAGTAAGAGCTCTGAGCATTTATATCCCTGTCAATAATTGCTTGAGCTTTACAGAATACAATATAATAGCTCCCTAAGATTCTCGAGTGCTGGATCGCTCCTATAAAACCACAGTATCGTGTCTCTCTGCCAAATTAAACTCCATTATAATTTATTCCTTAATAACATGCACTTCACTGTAATATGTAAAATGCTTGGCTTTATGAGCAAGTCAATGGAAATGTTGTGCAGTGCCTAATTTGCATTTAGCAATTATATTACAATACAATGTATTAAGTTGCAGGAGACATAATCTAGCTTCATAATTTAGAAACACAATTTACAGCACCTTTCCAGGATGCAAACAAAGCAGCTAAAAAATGACATGTGGGGATGTAGTGCAACTCCATTAAAACCCATCACAAACTATGTCTGTATTATTTATTTCTAACCAGGAGCTTGCATAACTCAGTACTGATTACAATGGCTTCTTTATTTTGATACGGAGGAATTGTTCTCAGTGATGTACATGCTACAGGCCCACGGTGTGGCCGTGGCAACAGTGATTCTGTTAAAGAAAATTAGTGGAGACACAGAGCTTAAGTTACTGGTGTGCTGCTTTTTCTCAACAACTCTCTGTCTCTAAACTCCCTCATGGTGTGGGCTTATGAGTGACCCCTATTGGTAGGAGGATGAATAGATAAATCAAATATAGAACTAGGCTAGTCTGATGCACACACATATATTCGCTTAAATGTGACCTCATATTCACTAGCGTCACAAACAAATTATTTTTATTGCACAACAGCTACTGCATTTGCCAGTAAGCAATGAAATCAAATCAAGCAAGAGAAGATCCTGCAAGCCTGATACCACAAGCAATTTGTATTACTGTGAAGCTGCTCACAGACATATAACGGAACTAATTCAAACTCTAACTGGTTTCTACTCTGTGACAAGTTTAGTGAAGGCACTTTCAAGCAAGATAATAACCATGGACACAATAGAAGGTCCATACTGAATTGGGTTGCAGCGCTGACCTCAGTCCAACTGAACATGTGGGATGAATTGAAAAATAATACCCAATATCACTAATACTTGTGTGCCTGAATGGAGGCAACCTCCACCAACAATGTTCCAGAATCTAGTCGAAAGCATTCTCAGAGAGCACAGGTTGTACAGGTTACAGTACAAAGGATGCGTCAAATTGAAATTTATATATTGAACAGCCCATGATATGTATTACTATACCTGGCTCATTGACAAATGACTGGTGTAGCCTGCCAATGTGTACATGTACCTGCTGCTATGAACAATTAAATAACCAATTAGCCATATTTATCAAAGGGCAAAAGAAGAGCAAGCTTATTTTTCACCCTTTGATTTGAATATGCCATTTAAAATACCTATCCAACTGGATGGAGAGCACTTTTTTTGATAAATATGCCTTATAGATCTTGCAATCTTATTTTATGGTGCATGAGAGATAAGGATGAAAGCTGATTACAGGTGTCTACCTGTGTTTACATGTGTCTAGATGTGGGCACTGCCTTATGAACATCTGTCTAGATCATTATATTAGATGAAATAAGCCTTATATTTACATTTTCATAATACATTCCAAGCTTCCTGCTATATAATGGGCTCTAATACTGCTGCACAGTGTCTGTACTAGTGCTAAATGCTAAACTATAAAGATATCTTGATTATTGGAACTGTAGTGATGGCTGACTATTAGTGATGGGCGAATTTGCGCCGTTTCGCTTTGCCGGAAAATTCGCGAATTTCGCGAAACGGCGAAAAATTCGCGAAACGGCGCCGGCGTCTCGTTTTTGACGCCGGCGCCCGTTTTTGACGCCGGCGTCCGTTTTTCAAAAAAATATTTTTTGACGCCGGCGAATTTTTACCGCGAATTTTTACCGCAAATTTTCGCGGGTGTTTCGCAAATTTATTCGCTCGGCGCGAATCGCGCAAATTCGCAGCGAATTCGCGCCTGGCGAATAAATTCACCCATCACTACTGACTATTGCTACTTGTTGTGCTGCTTGAACTTTAACTCAAAGATCCAGGATAAACCCTGTCATCAATTCAGATTAGGTTTCTGAATGAAAACAACAAAAATGTATTTTCTTATAGTCTGTAGTACCTAATAGGTCAGTCACCTGTTTTTATCATATGCAGGGTGTTTTTTTTCTGAAATTAGACTGTAATCAAATGGATAGATATAGTGCTGTTTGGGTGTTTAGAATAATTGAAAAATATTTCAGCCAAAAAACTGCATGAAACTGAGATTAGAGAGGCATATATTAGCAGAGCAAACAGGGAGATCTTTGAAGAATACTAAGCCAATCAATTGGGTCATGGGCTGTTGAGGACTGTGTTAGACCTAGAAATCTAACTCTGTGGTCTATGAGGACTACAGTCATCATCATGGTGATGTTAGGGATTATGTAATATAAGGAGCAAAATGTGTTTCAGTTCTTTACAAACAAACATTTCATTGGTTGCATTCTTACAGCACATGGACAAATGTTGTGCCTTTTATTACATATAGGGGTAAGTGCACAGGTATACAATACTTTAGGCAACACTTTACTAAAACCAAAGGTAATATGCCCATCTATGTATCTTCTACTGGGCTAATTACCTAAAGAATAATTATAAAATATCAACATTTTTTGACATTTTAATTTAAGGCATTGCATAGAAATTTTCCTGGCTTATGTTTACTTAATAACCATTGGCAAATAGTCTTTGTAGTGTTTGTGAATTGGAATGTAGAATGTTACGTGGGAAAATGACATAATCATGGCTGAATTGGATTTGGCATTTATTTTCCATGTCTTTTTAAATGTGGCATACATCTAACAATCAACTGTGATTAAAATACTATATGTGACAATTTCTCTATAGTCAACAGTTGGATCAGTCAACATAATTCTCCACAGTGTCTTAGAAATTCATTTTTTCCCCTTTTTACAACATAGAGAAATCAATATTGACCAAAGCTGTTGAGAAAGATGAAACTCTGCTAGGTACTAAATGCTATATTTCCTTCTTGTTACATCATTGGAAGAGTCAGAAAAGGATAAACAAATATGACCTTCAACTGCAAATACTAAAAAAACTTTAAACTCCTTGGACAATGTTAATTTGTCTATTGTATATTGGAAACTTGTTCAATAAGAATTACATTTTCTTTCATTAGGCAAAAAAAAGAATTTAAGTGGAGAATCTTTAAAATAAGTATGTATAATTACATAACATGTGGCTGAAACATTTCAGAAATCTGTCAATAGGTTTGCAGAAGTTTGGAAATTCATTGTTATTCCTGGTTTGAATTTTCAGAAATGTCTGCTCTGTGTTCTGTTCATGGCAAAGTGACATAAAGACAGGTGAACTGTTTATTTTTCTGTAATCTCTGTTAGAAACAGTTCAGCAAACATGTATGAAGCTCCATATTACAAGCCAGCAAAACATTTGCGTCCATACAAGTCTTCACTTGTCAGGCATTTAGCTGTGGAAGGAATTAAAACCCAGATGAGTATTCTCAAGTCTCCAATTGGCTAGGATTATAGGGCAAATTGAAATAATCTAATACTTTATGTATCAACAAAAAGGAACCATGCTCTCAACTAATTCAACTAAAACAAATTCTCTAGTCATGGAAAGTAAACATTTACTCCTACTCCTAAGATTATCACCTTACCCTTTATATTAATGTGCTAATACCTCAAAAGTTAGTGTTGAGAGCAACATCAGTTTTACATTCTTAATACAATGCTATTTGACTACACTTTCCCCCTAATGTTTCAATAACACATTGTTCATACATTGCAAGATAATTCTTCAATAAGAGTCATGCCTGCTCTGTGTAAACCCAACAGAATCCATCTGGCTTGCCTTAAAACCATTACTGATAAGTGAAAAATGGAAAAATATGCAGACTGGTGACCTAAATAAGCCCCATCACTTGTTTAGAACTAAAGCACTAAGGGGCAGATTTATCAAGGGTCGAAGTGAATTCGAGGTCATTTTAGAAGTAAAAAAATTCTAAATTTGAAGTAATTTTTTGGATACTTCGACCATCGAATAGGATACTATGACTTCGACAACGAATTTGATTCAAAGTAAAATCGTTTGAATATTTGACCATTCAATAATTGAAGTACTGTCTCTTTAAAAAAACTTCGACTTCAATATTTCGCCAAATTAAACCTGCTGAAGTGCTATGTTAGCCTATGGGGACCTTCTACAGCATTTTTCTAAGTTTTTTTAGTCAAAGTAAAATCGTACGATCGTGCAATAAAATCGTTCAAATCGTTCCATTCGAAGGATTTAATCGAACGATTTTACATTAATTTGATAAAAAAATTCTAATTCGATATTCGAAGTATTTAAATTCGATGGTCGAATTTCGAAGTATTTTTTACTTCGAAATTCGACCCTTGATAAATCTGCCCCCATGTCTCATTTTGCCTTCTTGATATGATCGATTCTCCATCAATCAGATCAATGCAATCTAAACTGGGAAGGTAAGCTGGCAGATGTTGGTTAAGACCTACTGCAGAAATGATTCAAAAGTAACCATTTTTTAAATGTTTTATGTTTTGTAATCTGAACTAATTCTTATTATGTCAGGTTTGAAATAAGATACATGTTTTTATTTATTTTATTATTTTTTTGATCCAATAATTTCCAGGTTTATATTTTCCCTGTCGTTTTTTGAGCGCCATTGCGGTTGTTCACTTTTGAATTAACTGTTGCCATGATGTAGAGATCATTTGCAATTGGTGTTCATTTCTTATTATTTTTAGCTATTTTGCTATTTCTAGCTATTTTCCTTTTTATTCAGCAGCTGTCCAGTTTGCAATTTCACCAGCAATCTGAGTCCAAATTACCCTAGCAACTAGTCACTAATTTTAAATAAGAGTCTGGAATATGAATATGAGAGGGCATGAATAGAAGGATGAATATTAATAGTATCTATAATTAGTGATGGGCGAATATGACCCATTTCACTTCACCTCAAAAAAAAAACAATACAGCTCTATAATGTACCAAATGCATTGGTCTATGAGCGACAAATTTACTCGGTGGAGTCTATGGTCGACTTTTTCATGGATAAACCTGGTTTATTAGATATTGTGAGTCAACAACCTCCATTAGAATGCTGGAAAGAGTCAACATTGAAGACAAATAATTCAAAAAAAAAAAAAATTAAAGTCCAACTGAAAGTTTGCTTTGAATTAGCCATTACTTTAACTTAGGGACCGATGCATCAAGGGTCGAATATCGAGGGTTAATTAACCCTCGATATTCGACTGGGGAATGAAAATCCTTCGACTTCGAATATGGAACGATTCGAAGGATTTTAATCCAACGATCGAAGGATTATCCTTCGACCAAAAAAATTTAGCCAAGCCTATGGGGACCTTCCCCATAGGCTAACATTGAAATATGCTTTACATTTTTTAAAAAAAATTGGAATTCTGGGATTTTTTTTAAACTAGTTTTATTTGAGCAGTACATTAGTGAGAAAGCAATGGCTAAGCAGTTGTACAAATTAAGCATGTTCAATGTTACCGTCTTCTTACCTGAGTATTTAAAATAGCAGTATGAGTATGAATAACTTGTTTCTAACTAAGAACATAATCAACATGTATAACTTAAATCAGCTATCATGCCTATACATTGTTAAAGCTAGAGTTTTCAATCAGGAATAGGCACAAGTTCTCTTTCTCTGCTGCTGCCCTCTCCATGCTGCCTCTATTGTCTGTTTGAACTGTGCATTCCTGTAACGTTGGTTGTGTAGAGGTTTTCCAATATTTGTCAATTAGGGTGGTTGCAGAGTTAAATACATGGAATAGGAATTATTAAGTGAGCTTGGTTAGTTTTGTTGGATATGCTGGTTCTTTGGTTGCTGTCCAAAAAATTGTGTTGTCATTTGGAAGATGTGTTGCCAAAGTGGGGAGATTATTTGGCATTCCCACCACATATGTAATAGAGAGCCTTGGGAGCCACAACCCCACCAGCATTGTCTTGGATAGTTCGGTATTAGGGATGGGCAAATTTTTTCGCCTTGTTTGCCGCAAAAATTATGCTCATAGACTTGTATGGCGTTGTGCTTCAAAAAAAAAAAACATTGCAACATTTTTTTGACGCCCATAGACTTTAATGGGCGTCTGCAAAATTTCGCCAGCGGCAAATTTTTGGCAAAACGAAACGGGTCAAATTCGCCCATCCCTATATCGGTTTGTTGGATTCTGGGAAAATATAAAATCAAATCCAGATAGCAATAAGATAGTGATTCCTTCATCTAAAAAAAGTCACATTTTTCTTTCTGTCTTTACTTTAAAAGATAAAAAAATAACTTTGGTTCAGCTTAAGAGCAAAATAAATTGAGCATGAGATGAGGTTTGCTTAGTAAGTTTCTCACACATTTAGCAGCGGACAGATATAACAAAGGATGAAATCAATTAAAAATTATTTTCGACTCAACACCTTTTCTATGGCTTGTGCATGAATCGCTTTAATGCCTCTGTTTTCCAGGGTGTTCAACATTTTCTCTCTAAAATGCAGAAGAGCTGTGCTGTCTGTTGCTGCCCTCTGTAGTGATGATACAGAGAGACAAGACATTAAATACATGTATTGTGGGGAGAACAATGAATACATATTTAAGAATATTTAAAATATAAATGAAAGGGAAAAAAATACATCTTTTAAAAAAACAGCAGCATCTGCTAAAACATTTAATGTTAACACTTCATATACAGATCGTTATTTGGACATTGAGACATTTGGGGAGTTTTTAAATTTTTTAAATGCTGGTCCTATTTTGTAACCTATTTATAAAAAATACTATTTTACAAATTTTTATAAATTTTTCCAATGATTTTTTATATATACAATCTATAATAAGCAGCTAAGCCTAATTACAATAAACAGTTTGTCACCTCAAAAACAGACAGCAAAACAAAAATTCCTAAGGGCAGTAAAAAAATATTTTCCTCTAGAATTTTTTTTTTTATTTTCATTACAAAAATATATTGAAGTCCTGGATATGCTATACACTAAGGGATTTGATTAACAAGCAATTCTATTGTAATTTTAATTTTATTATTGACAGCTACTTCAGTTTCTTCTATTTTATTTCCCCGAAAAAAGGTTGCAATGGTTAGAAATAAAAATTCCATTTTATTTTGACCTTTTATAAATAGGTTAATAAATGTCCATCGATAGTACACATTGGTTATAAAAGGTATTGTATAACATTTTCAGAACTTTACCAGAAAAACTTCAAGGCTTTTGCAGAAAATGTGTGCATTATGAACTAAGTGGGATTGTTCTACCTTTTTACTGAAATTTGTAAAGAAAATATAACCAGCAGAGAATACAGCAACAGCACCCAGTTTTGACTACATAAAGTCTGCACATTTTCAGAATTGATCCATCATACCATAAAATAAACATTATTAAGTAGCTATTATTGGGCTTCAATTTAGGACTGTGTTCCTTGGGTATTGGGCTGTGCAAAGCTAAACTCCTCTTTAATATCTTTAACATATTGGAGCCTCACACCACTTATAAGACAAGCATTGTAGAGGATGTAAACATTCTGTTACTGTGTTTCTCCATTTCCCCATTGTAAAACCCCAAACATCATACTACACATTATTATATATTAGCTTTGAAGTCCAGCAATATCAGGCATATATGCTTGAAATGCCATGTTTTATATATTGAAATTATTGATCAAGCCTAAAGCTCCAGAATTTCTATAGGAGTAATGATCCATGTCTTCAAAACGCCTTCACAGGAGTTTCCCTTCATGGATTTTGTTAGGAGCTTCTGTGACACGCACATTCAAGGGGTTATTTACTACAACCCAATATTTTCAAGGGGAAAACATTATTTCATGAAAAAACAACTCAAATGTTTTTATATTGTATCCCGAGGCTGCTAAAAGTCAGAATCCAAAAATACTCCATCTGAAACCTGACAAGGTCATATAAAAGTCAATTGTAGATCCCTGGAAGATAAAATGATCTGTGCTGTGTTTCATAGGATAATCCAAATAATTTGTGGTTTTTGGGCAATTCTGAGTTTTTGGGTGTCAAATCCAAAAAAAATTTTATTCAGTATTTTCCCACACTGCAAAAGTTATTTATATTTATATTGACAAATAAGTTAAAATTGTGAATGGAGTTTGGTCTAATTTGTTTTATATAATAATGAGAAAATTCAGACTTTTAGTAAATAGGGGTTATTTATAGTGCTGGGTGAATTTATTCGCCAATTTCCGCGATTCACCGCCGGCGAATAAATTTGCAAAGCAGCCGGCATCAAAAAAAATTGGACACCTGCGTCAAAAACGGACACTAGCTTCAAAAACGGACACCGGCTTCAAAAACGAGACGCAGGCGCCATTTTGCAAATTTTTCGGTGAAGCGAAAAGCCCCAAATTCGCCCATCACTAGTTATTTACTAAAAGTCAGAATTTTCTTAGTGTGCTTTGAGCAGCTGTCTGAGAAACTAAGCAGCACAGAGCATGTGCAGTGAATCTGCAGAAAAGAAGATGGAGAGCTACAGGGGCATCTTTGAAAACAGAGATCTTTACTGCTAAAGGACTGTGGTTTCCTTTAGCTGTTACAGAAGTCCAAAACATATTACAATAGTACAATATATCTGCCCTATTTCTTTAGTTAAGCTTAAGTTCTCCTTTAAAGAGACTCTGTCTCATAAAACTTTTCTCAATTTTCAAATATAGCTACTAAACTAATTTTGAATAATAGTCATAGCTAGTAAGCAGTTGTACTATAATCTTAACTCCAGCTCCCTAAAGAATATTTAACTATTGTGAATCATTTTTTAATAAACAAAAGCCATGAATAAACAATAACATATGCCCTAGTTTCAAGCCTTGAAAAATTTGAGGTTTGATTAATAGGCCACCAAGACTAAGGGGGTTATTTATCAAAGTCCAAATCGAACTCAAGATTTTATGCGAGAAACTCCGATCAAATCCGCTCGGGTTTTTTATGCTTATTTATTACTACATTTTTCTGATAATTTGCTTTGCCGGAAAAAATCCTATTTTCACGATTTTTCCGGGTTTTTTCATCTGATTTTCACGAATTTCACCATTTTTTTGGAATTTCTCCCCAAAAACTCCAAAAACTTTTGGGTATTGCATGAAACCCAGCGCACATCAAAAAATCATTGACACTTCTCCCATTGACTTATATTCAACCTCGACAGGTCTGAGATGCCAGATTTTCATATTCAGATTTTTCCATCCTCAGGGTTTAGGGGAAAAATTTGTGATTTTTTTAAAGGTCTGATTTTATAAAATCTCAAATTTTTTGAGATTTTTGTATTTGAAGTTTAGTAAATAACCCCCGAAGGGTCGCAAGAAATAATCAAACAAAAAATGAGGTTTGTCTGTTGTAGTAGAAGCTTATGCTGCTGACTTAATTATTGAATTCTGTTGCAGAATACATTGGTACCCTTACTGGTCACCAGTGACTTCTAATATCCTTATAATATGCAGTTGGTGGTACACTAGGTTTGCTACTTGTTTGGTTTTGATCCAAACAGTTCAGTTTTTCTGAGGCCTTGTGAAACATGTAAAAACAATAAATTGGTCAATAAATAAAAAGCATCAAAATATTATGATATGCAATATGATGCAGCATGAAAAAAAAGGAAATCTGTGAAGAATAAGGAATTGACATTAACGAGCTTTTTGGATAACTTGTTTTTGTATAATAGATCCCATACTTTTAATTAAAGCATTGGGCTTAGATTATCAAGCAGAATATTGACAGAGGTAGGATTGCCACCTGTCCAGTTTTAAACCAGACATCCCAGTTTTTCAAAAGATTGTCTGGGTCAAACTTTCTGTCCAGTTTAAAAAATTGAGAAAACTGGACAGAAAGCACACCAATTGCATCTAAGTGATTCAATAACCCCAGTTGCAAACATCAATTGTACAGACATAAAAGGCCAGCACTCACCCGCTCCTGACCCGTGGGTCCAGCAAGCACCGGTGCATCAACGTGTATCACGTCCCGACTCCAGACAGGCTTCATGCAATTGTACAACAATGTTACGGAGCACACGGTGGCAGGACAAATTAAAACTTGAACGGTTTTTATTAAAAATCCATTAAAATCGAAAAAACATGTGACATGGGTATAACATTACCCCCAACGCTTGATGCGTTATATTATTATTATTATATGAGTAGGTCAGGGAGATATCTATTGTAATGAGTAGCATTTGATTCCACACATTTCATACTTTGGTTTTGATGAATGTTATTAAGAATGAATGTATGTGGGTTTAACTCATTTATATTTGTTATATATATATATTTTCAATTGTTCTCCCTTTTCCTCTCCCCTTTTCCCTTTCGGCAGAGTTGCTTATACCTGGCCATCAGAGGGGATCTGTGATTCCAGGTGCTTCTAATTGGAGCCTTAATGTTACCTTGTGTAGGGTAAATGCTTCCCAAGTGGGTTAAATGGTTTTAGTAGGTGGGGTTTATGGAGGCTTTATTAACTGTGTTGGGTTGTAGGTGTTCCCCATGCGAGTTGCCACGAAACGCATCAAGCATTGGGGGTAATTTAATACCCATGTAATTTAATACATCAAATGTTTCAATGTTAATGGATTTTCAATAAAACCTTTCAAGTTTGAATTTGTCCGGCCACCGTGTGCTCTGTAACATTGTTGTACAATAACCCCGGTGGCGTCATAACCCCACCCAACATCATTGTGCCCACCTCTGATGTCATCATGCCCACCACCAGCATCACTGCCCACCCCTGATGCCATCATCCCTGCCCCCTTCATTCTGGTTTGGCCTCCAGAAAAGGTGATAACCATAGGGTACACTTATTCCTTATAATACATGAGTGATACTCCCTGTATAACTCAGCCTGCAGCCTTGTGCCTTATATGGTCACACAACTCTGCTGACTTCTTATATTTTTATATTTTATAGTAGTAGGTGCACTGTTTTTTTTTATATTAGTCATAACTATAATGATTCATTTCCACCTCTGAGGTGTTGTTTTAAGATTTATGTTGCTACCATTCTAAAACAGCACCAAACAACATGTTGTTTAGTATAAATGAAACACCTAGTTATAAAAAATATCCCAGCACACTGTTGGCTGTATTTGATCATTCCATCAATAAAAAATAACATTTTCAAATGTGAAATCTAACATTTCAGGTACACTGACACTTTTACTTTACTCTAGAAATCCTAGAGTTTCTGAAGAAAAAAAGTAGAAGCAAAAGTAACTGAGTGTGCCTGTAGTGGAGGCCGGTGTCTAATCAGTCATCTCTGCAGCGAGGTAGTGCCAATCTGCTTCCCTTGAGATGCATTAGAGAGGCAGAAAGGAAAAGACAAAGATTCATAAGAATGCTGACCACTGAAGTATCTGTTTATAGCTTAATTATATAGGTGTCAGCTATCAGGCATTTGTACTATTTTACATACTTTATAATTGCTATTGAAATGGCATAATGATAAGAACATTATGAAGAAAATCAGAGATTGCAATGAATGTGCTTCATTTCATTTTTCTAATTATGTCCCTTAAATATCCAAGCTGATAAAATGTTTAGCACGTTCTTACCAGGGTTTTAACATGAAAAATTAAATGAAACAACTTTCTTAAAATGTGCTACCTTTCTGTTTCTTTGGTAGGTGTTATCTGTGTATGTAGAACACAGTTAAAGTGAGATCCTCTGATAATTTCTCTCCACTTATTATTTTAAAAGTAAACAATGTGCTGGTATCTCTGGAGTATACCTGAGCCCATTGCAGTGCTATCTGTATCATTCTAATCTTACTAACAAGGCAGGTTCCCTAAACTCTTATAGGGTAATATTATAAAAAGCACAAATATTGCTCAGGTTTAGAAACACCACAAAAAAAAAAGGTGTTTGCTTTCACACAGGTCACTTCTCCAATGTATACGCTATTGGGTTGATGAAAAAAACTTTATTCAAATAACCTGTCCACAGAAAACCCTAAATCAATTTGTGCCTATATGGCACAAATAGGCGTTGTACGTAAGCCTATAATTAAGTACCATATACTATAGGCACAAGACAAGTTAGGATTTTTTGTGGTCATGTTATAGATAAGTGTTTTTTACTCTTGGCCTATGCATTGGAGTTTTTGAGAGTGCAAGTCCTGCATTTTTTATAGTGTTCCGTAACCATTTTTGGAACGTTTGGCGCTTGGCAACTAAACTCAACATTTATTTATAGACTTGGGGGGTCAAAGAATTGTGATCAGTAAATGCTACCTATTGGCTGCAATGGGTTGCACCTTCTATTATATAATACCCTCAAGAGGGAAGTTCATATTTTGATGAACTTTTAATGTGATGTAGACAATACTTACTTAGCTTTATATTTTTTTCTAATTTTGAAGGAATATTAATTTAGGACCCTAATTGGTCTCTGTTTGCTCATGTGATGATGGCTGCAGTTTCGACTAAAAAATCATGGGTTAATTCAGTTGTATGAAAGCTGAGAATTAGCTGACATGGGCCGCAAGAGTCAAAGGGTTGCTGTCCTAATAGGTAAAGAGAATTGGTGACAGAAGCTCAACGGCCAGTTAAGGTCATGCAGCCAAACAGAAAGAATATCAATAAACTGAGACCCTAAGAGGTGACACTCACTATGAGTCAGTCTTGAGATGCTAACTCCCCTCATTTCAAAATAAATAAAAAGTATTGTTACAGCTAAAAGATGGTTGTTAGGAACACCCAGAAAATCGGTACACATTGCTGTCTAACTCATAAGCTGGAGTTTAGGTAGGTAGGCAGCTTAAGGCTTTCAGACCTCAGGCTGGCTAGTTGTAGAGGAGCTACCTGTTGATTCAAAATATTTAATCTTATAGCTATTAATGGCTGGTAGCATTACTAGACATGTCCCCATATGTAATAGAAGGCAATACGTTTGCCCAGGAGCAGTAACCCATAGGAAACCAATCAGCAGGCAGCATTAACTGTTCACCTGTTTAAAGCAAACATCTTATTGGTTGCTATGGGTTACTACTCCTGACATACTTACTGCTTTTTATTACATATGGGGACACGTCTAGTAATCTAGAACAACCAATAACATTAATTAAACCCAATGGGAATCGATTTAGCAATAGCAATAATGGTTAATTATGTCTTAGTTAGGATCAAGTACAAGCTACTGTTTTTTATTACAGAGAAACAAAAATAATTCTTCAAATTTGAAATATTTGATTTAAATGGAGTCTATGAGAAATTGCCTTCCCATACTTCTGAGCTTTCTGGATAACGCATTTCCGGGAAAATGGATCCCATACCTGTATTCTAATTTCTAGAACAGAAGGAGGGTCTCCCTTTCTAAAGTTCTACTAAGAAAAACTCCAGTCCTTGTTTAACTCATACTCAGGGGTAATTGGAACTGACTATGCCCATGGGTGTGCAACTTGCTTAACCTCTGTTAGAATCGTTGCACCTGCACATAAACTGTTATGTTATGTTATGGAGGCCATTATAATTTTGGTACAAAACCATAGGGTTTATTTGCAAAGTACAATGCAGGGTGCAAAGTGCAAATAACAGGTGCAATGGAAAAAAGTTGTGATAAAGATCTTTTTGGTGCTGGAGTGGCATTTTAATTGCTCTGAGCCATATGTCTAGATACAGTTTGTTCCATTTCTATGATCTCTTAATTCTTTTAGAGTATAACATTAGCTACATTACAATAATTCCATCTGTCCAAGGCAAAAGTGACTTCTCTTTGCCGACAAAGGTGTTGTCAAGGAATTGTTTATTGTTATCATTACAAAATAAATATAGTTTGAACCCCACTGTGTAACCATTCAACTGTAGAAAATTAGAATATAGGTTGGAACATTCTTTGATGCCTCTTGATTAAACAGGAGCCTAAAGGTGCCATACACGGATAGATCCGCTCGTTTGGCGATGTCGCCAAACGAGCGGATCTCCCTCCGATATGCCCACCTTGAGGTGGGCAATATCGGACTGATCCGATCGTGGGCCCTAGGGCCCAACGATCGGATCCTTCACGTTCGCAAACGGGCGGTCGGATTGCGGGACCGCATCAACGAACAGATGCGGCCGCGATTCGACGGGATTTTTAACCCCATCCGATCGAGATCTGGCCGACTTTCGGCCAGATCTCGATCGGGGAAGCCCGTCGGGGGCCCCCATACACGGGCCAATAAGCTGCCGACTCGGTCTGTCGGCAGCTTTTATCGGCCCGTGTATGGCCACCTTAAGACGGCAAATCAAGACTTGAGGCATTTGGGAAGATTACCTTACCTAGATTACATTGGAGTCCTATTGGTGTTTCTTTGAAACTGAAGAACAAAGACTGATTTCATCTTGTATGTAATCCTAATTTTCCAGAAGATGAGGAGTCATGTTTGGGTGATTTTTCAAACTATTTAATCTGCAATGGAAAACTTAGTCTGAGATTAGCATTATAATAGACAAAGGTCCTGAATGACATTTTATTTACAAGGAGCAGGAACAAAGAAAATGCTATGTTAATATACACACCTTTACAGAAAAGATGACATGTCATGGAGAAATTGTTAAATAGCCGAAAAGAATTAACACTAACATAGAAATAGTACATGTGATTATGTGTCAACTGGTAAAAGTCATGTTATAAGAAACTGTTTTATACTCTATTTGTCTACAATGAAACTTTTCCCCTGAGGGGAAATGCACTGCAGCAAGGTGACCTGATCACACAACTGGAGAATACTCGCATTTGTTGAGCAGAAATATTTTTATTATGCTACTTTCAGAAACACTTCCCAGGCTATAAAACTTTCTTTAATTTTCTTTCAAGGAAGGATGACTGAGGTCAAACACAATTTCTTCTCCATGAGGGATCTCAGATACAGTCCTGCTACTGCTAGGACTAAATACAAATTATGGAAATAAATACATAATGCAAGAAAAATAAAAGAGCAACAAGACTATAACCTACTTTGCTAATGAGACCTCAATGACAAAAAAAATATCACATTTAATAACTGCAAGAGACGTTTCATATATAGTCAATGGTGGGTAAAAAATATAGTAGAGTAGACAAATGGTGTAGGGGGGTAAAATGACAAGATACAAGAGCAGTAGCTGAGTTTTTGTGATATAGTGATGAGCGAATCTGTCTGGTTTCACTTAGATGAAATATTAGTTCGTAGTGAAAAAATTCTCAAAACAGCAAAAAATTTGCTAAATCCAAATCAAAGGGCATCAAAAATGTTTTTACATACAAAACTTTTTTACGTTTGCAACAATTTTTTCTCACTCGAAATGCATTAAAGACAATGGCCATTTTTCCTATGGCAACTTTTTTGACTCAGCGATAATTTTGTCTTGGATACTTTTTTATCTCGTGACTTTTTTGTCCAAATGCATTAAAGTCATTGGTCGTTCTTTTTTCCAGAATTTTTTCTGGGCGACTTTTTGTCCAAATGCATTAAAGTTAAGGGGTGTTTTTTCCTTATGGCAACTTTTTTGTCTCTGTGACAATTTTGTAGCAGCAAAAATTTCAGCAGCAAATTTTTGCCACAGTTTTGAGAGAAATTTGCAGATATCGAGGTGTGGAATTTTGCCTGGTAAATAAATTCACTCATCACTGCCGATAAACAAAGCAGCTACCTAGGGGTTTTACCATAGTAAAAAGTTTGCAGGTAAAACATTCTTTATTGAAATTCATAGAAACAAAATTGATATTAAACAATTTGTGAGTGTAGGACTGACCAGACCAGGAATGACTTCAGCAAAGTTGAATACCTTAAACAATACCATACATGAAGAAACTGTGCTGTGTTGGGTGAGGGTATAGGTAGCTGTTCATAAAAATGATTCTAATGTTATTTAATATATCAATTAAGGAACTCATCTGTTTTATCTACTAACTTTTACAGACCAGACACCAGCTTTGACTTCTCTCCTGAACGCTCCACCCAAGCAACAACAGGGCATACAGAGCAAAATTGCTGTTGAAAGCAGTTCAGAACAAAGCAACAATTAAATGCATGTTTGTATTTTTGCTAAGTTATCGTGACATGTTTCAACAAGGCTTTAAATGTTATGGCTGAACATGTCTCACAAAACTTATTGACTAAATAGTTATGGTACCATAAAGAAGGCCACAAAGGCTACAATGTATAATAAATATATAGACTATTATATGTCACCAAGATACCTTGCAATTAGTGACTGTGTTCTTCACTTGAACTTTTAAGGCTGCCTAAAATTAAGTTAGTTTTTCTGCCAGTGTCAGTGGAACATCAGCTGTATCTCAAAGTAAGCTAAACCAGGGAAAACCCTGACAATAAATTAGAATCAATGCCTAATAGCTGACATTTCTTTTCCCTTTTTTAAAAAAAAGCTCTGTGGACAGTGAATTGCCAACTGCAAACTAAGATATACTAAGGGCAGATTTATCAAGGGTCAAATTTCGAGTTTGTGGGAGTTTCTTAAAACTCCCATCAACTCCCATAAACTCAAAATTAGAAAAAAAAACTACCAATCGAATTTTATTAAAAAAAATCTATTTTAATGGGTGAATAGGATCGAGCAGCAAATTTGAATCAAATTCGAATTGAATTCAATCAAATTCGATTCAAGGTTTTTCACCCAAATTTTTTTTTCAAAAGACCACCAAATTACTCCATATTTATGGTAGAAGGTCCCCCATAGTCTAAAACACAAATTCGGCAGGTTTTAAATGGAAAATTCAAATTTTTAAAGGGACAGTACATGATAAATTTCAAAATTGGCATTTCGAATTTTTTTTAAAATTCAAATCCACTTTGGACTATTCCCTATTCAAATTACACTAAAATAAACTCAACATTCAAATTTAAAAATTTGAATTTTCAATTTGACGCTTGATAAATCTACCCCTAACGATATAAGCTCAACACAAAGGATAAGCTTATTACATTTCTCTTAGCTGACCACTGTCCAACTAAAAATATCAATAACTAAAACTTTTCCTATGTAGGACATTTATTCATTTCAGTATGGTAGCTCCAAAACAACCAGTACATGTAATCTCAAATGTGCCAGCGACACATTGGTTGCACTCGTTATGGTGGCAAATGATGGTTCCGAATGATTGCCTCTGAGCACGAATGAACCCTTATTGGTCCATAATGTTTTTTGGATTACATCACTAAAGCTTTAATTTCAAGCTGGTTATTTTCGGCAGGCTGCACAGATAATATTCAATTTCCAGATCTAGACAAAAAGGCTTGGCTTATCTCATTCACTCAATATTTATTATATTTGTGTCAACATTTATATAACTGTGTAGACTTGTCAAGCTCATGAAAGTCTGCCTAAACAAAGAAGCAGCTTCTGTGCAAGCCTCTCAGCATGAGTAGCTAAGCACTATCCATGTCCATCAGAAATAAATTCAGAAAATGGTAAATGTTTCTCTTTTTGGCCAGAACAAACATTTTAATCCTTTACTAAGAAAATTTGGGAAGTGGCAGAACAGAAACAGAAACCCGACATCTATTATGCAGGGCAAGAATATATTTATGTCTGAAACTTAAGATCTTGCAAAGCTCACAGCTGGTCTAGTTCATGTCTGTGACATCTCAAAAGTAACAGTGGGAACTCTAATGAATAAATCAGAGCCTCCTATAGGAGACAGGGTAACACGAATGGAGTGGGACGTGGCACAGTGACATTGTGTGACTTTAATTTCGCCTCTACTGCCTTACATTGCTCTAGCTGGAAAACAAAACTAAAAGATATTCTTAATTGATTGCTTACATATTTATTCTATGTATTATTTCTTTGAACTATGTAAAATTGCACTATTAAATATTTGTTAGGAATATCATCTTTGTACCTTGTTTTACTGAAAATTGCACCCAGAGGTGCAAATCCCAAAATACAGCACAAACAGTTGCATGACTCTTTCTGTGGAGCTCTCTACATTTAGCAGGGCTGCATAAAAGATTGGCAGGAGATGGAGTGTTATGCATCAGTTGGGAGTCCACATCTGATCTCTATCTAATTAAGCCCCAGGGACTCGCCCCAGTTCTAAGGCAATCGCACTCAAAAATTCCTTTATCCAAAGATAATTGTCCCAAGGCTTTTCTCAGTAAAAAATTTTTTCTTTATTTAAATTAGCATTAAAAATTCGGATACAAACTCACCCCACCAGGCCCACCTTACGCGTTTCGCACCTTCCGGCGCTTAGTCATAGGGCGGAAGGTGCGAAACGCGTAAGGTGGCCCTGGTGGGGTGAGTTTGTATCCGAATTTTTAATGCTAATTTAAATAAAGAAAAATTTTTTTACTGAGAAAAGCCTTGGGACAATTATCTTTGGATAAAGGAATTTTTGAGGAGATGGAGTGTACATGGGCATCTCATTGGATGTCCCTAACTTGTGCTTCGTTCAAAATGCTCTGGAGGCTTCATAGTACAAGTTAGCCCGAGGTGTGCTTGCTGTTTTGTGCTACTTGAGCCAGATTTGCGTGGGTGTCACTAGAACTTACAGTAGTTCTTCTTTGAAAAGTTCTGTTTGAAGGGCAATGGGAAAACTTTTTGAAAAGCTAAAATTTCTTCTCAGGTGTCAATATTTTAGAAGTTTGAAGAATAGCACCAACTGGCATATATGAAACAGAAGGAACCCATTTGGGTCTCACTGCAGTTGCTGTAGAACCTGAAAGCACAGTATACAGTATGTAAATACTGTAAATATCCCCACCAATTTAATTTCAAATTATTTTCCAATAAATGTTTTTCTAGTCCAGTCTGAAAGGTTAAACTGTGTAAATATTTTTATTCCTTGGAGAAACATGTCCCCATGCCTTCCATACAGTTTGTATAGTAAACTGTCAGAATTGGCAAGTCATACATATATATATTGCCAATATACTTTTTTCCCAATACATTTGCATGAGCAGCCATTATTAAAATCAGCTGTTATCCCTGGTCAATAGTCCCTGCTGGAAACAGCTTCTGAGCATCTGTATCACTAATAGGATTATTTCAAATGATTGATAATCATTCCATTTTGTGGCTGTTTTTAACTATGGTTCACACACGCGTGGAAACATTCATTTAATAAAATCAATGTGTTATTAACTTTGTTTCATCAATTTAACACATTGTAGTTAATTACGTATAATTGGATTTTTAGATGATTTCTTCCTTCTCATAACAAGCAATTTGTTTACCCTATATTGTAATGGTACTTGGTGTATATATCTTTTTCCATGGTATTTCATTTATACACCAGAAAAATAAAACTTATACAAGAGCAGAACAGTGAAATTAATTTATGTAGAGAAGGCAGTTTGAACCCTAACATTATCTCTGGAGCACTGGTTTAGTTATCCCACACAAAATCCTGGCAAAAACAAACTGGCTATTTCAACCTTTTTGCCCCTTGTTTTTGCTACAGAATGAAATTCCATAAAACACTTGTGCACCAACATTTGTCAAAATTTCTCAAATTTAATTGGTGGCAATGGGATTTTTTTTCAAATCTTTTTCCCAGGACAATAAAATGCTTTTATTCTGTTAAAACAAAATGCATGGAGAGATTATAATAATGCCACTCATCCCTAAGCATAACCTTCACATAATAGTTTCCCATAATAACTATATAAAATCATACTTTAATTTATAGTAATGTAAGGGGCAGATTTATCAAAGGTCAAGGTGAATTTTTGAATTCAAAAGATTAGAATTTTGAGCTATTTTTGTGTACTTCAACTAGGAAATAGTCCAAATTAGATTTGAATTTGATAAAAATTCCAAAAAATTTCGATGCCCATAGACTTTAATGGGCGTCTGCAACATTTCGCCGACGTTGAATTTTTAGCGAAACTAAACGGGTCAAATTCGCCCATCCCTAATTAAGAACTGATATGCAGGTAAAAAAAATAATAATTCTACCTCTCTCAGATGATTCAACATTAATTCGATATTCGAAGTCGGAGGATTTACATTGCCCCGATATTTGACCCTATGTAAATCTGCCCCTAAATATAATACTACTACTGTTATTTGAATGGCTAAAAAAGCTGCCATACCATTCCACACAGCACGGTCATTATACTGATTTTTATTGGTTTAGTAAGGTTTCCTTATTTAAAAGGTATAGATTTTACATGTTATAAAGTTTTATGGGGAATGTAATGAAAGTCACAAAGAGCAATACAATATGCACAAATAAGAACAAAAATTAGCATTTTGCAATGTAATATTCTTTCATATTGCATTGCAAATTCTAATTGCTCATTGGCAACTTTTAAGAAGAGCTTGAAGGTGTCATAATCTTTTGGAGCAAACATAACATCTTTCTCAGTAAGAAGTTTTATTACATTCATTGCGTAATAGCACAAACTATAAAATTCACAAACCTTCTTCCACTATTGGAAGAGGTCAATAAACAGTTTCTGGGTTCTGACCATAAAGCAAAGTTATATCCTCATTATTTATATAGAAAAAATGATTTATTTACTACTGAACACTGTTTAAGATCAATATGTAAAATGTTCTAAATATCCCCCTTCAATATCCCTGATTGTTGACTAACCACATAATTCTATTTCACTGGAATGTATCAAATGAATACATAGCCAAAACTAAACCAGCCCTAGAAATCCCCCCTCATACAGGCTTGCAGTATTATTAACTTGATGAATATACCTATATTAGCAGCCTTAGTTGAATAAGGAAAGCAAAGGTAAGATATTTATATCGGCTAATTATTCAGAGCATGTCGTTTTAGGGTTATTAAAAATACCAAAATGCTGTACCTCGGTGGTTCACTCCTTTGAATTAAAATCAGAATATTAATTATGCTTCAAGGCTAAATTAAACATTGGAGCGCCAACACTGAAGAGCCTCTTAAGATTTTTTTTCTTCTTTAAATGCATTTTCTGAGATTTTTTCATTATAGTAGGCTTTTTCTGAACTTCACTTAGCCTTGTAATTGCGTTGCCCCTTTCATAATAGGTGGAAATAACACCACAATTTTTCTGTGTCATAATATTTATGTGAGAAATGTAGCTTCTAGATAGAGTGGAGTATGCTGGATTGAAAAGGATACAGTGCTACATGCAGAACCTTCAATCAATAATCTATTGAGAAAAGCACATTGTATAGTTTCTTACAAACTCAGATTTGCGTATTTTAATTGTTAGCAAGTTTCTATTTCTAATTAGGGATAAGAGAGGCATAATTAATTGATTAGGAATGTGGAAAGGTCTCTTTGTCTTGTGTGTTATGGTCTGCTTATTTTCCGCACTGAGAGGAATGCAAATTCTAGATTAAAACAATCTTTAAAGAAGAGTTGAGATTCCATATCTTGTGTTGTGAGCCATTAAGGGTGGTGGCAGACAGGGTGATTAGCCGCCCATCTACAAATCTTCACTTCTGCTGCTACAAATCTCCCCGAAAAGCCTTCCTGCTCGCAAGAATATGAGTCGCCGACTGGATGGCTTATGAATCGATTTGGATTTTCTAAGTCGCCCGAAGTTGCCTATTTTATAGATAAGGCAGGTCTAAATGGATAACACCACAAGGCACCACAGGACCCACCATTAAACCTCCATTTATGGCTTGATTATCATGTTGTGCATTGTACATTTAGCCATCAGTTTCTCTATGATATCCTGTTGTGACCCAATTTGTCTTTGTGCTTTTCTACTGCCAGTCCTGACCTTGGCCTTGTTGCCTGCCTTGACCCATCTGATCCATTTGACAATGTGTCTGTCTTATCTTCTGGTACCATGATTAATTTGAATCTCTGGCCTCTTTACTGCTTAGAAAAGGCACATGATAGTGGAGCTTGAGTGCTTCTAGGCCTATACCTATGTTTGATGCTCTGACCTTTTTGAAGTATTATCAATGGCTACTGAACAAATTATATGGGCTATTTACAAATGCAGCAGTAGTTGCACTAAAATGAACACAAACATTGAGGGCATTGATGCCTACATGAAGGGGCCTATTTACATAATGTTAGGTTGAAAAAAGACACCTGTACATTAAGTTCAACATTTTAAGTCTATATATAACCTGCCTAACTCCTAGCTGATTCAGAGGAAGGGATTCCAATTTGCCTCAGATGGGTTAAAAATTCCTTTGTGACTCCAAGATGGCAATCGGACTAGTCCCTGGATCAACTTTTACTACAAGCTATCTTCCATAAGCCTGTATTCCCTCACTTGCTAAAAAGCCATCCAATACCTTCTTAAAGCTATCTAATGTATCAGTCTGTACGACTGATTCAGGGACAGAATTCCACATCTTCACGGCTCTCACTGTAAAAAACCCCTTCCAAATATTTCTTCAAATCAAAATAGGTGCCCACGTGTCAGTTGGAAAGACCTATTGGTAAATAAAGCATTAGAGAGATTATTATATGACCTCCTTATATATTTATATATAGTTATCATATCACCTCTTAAGTGCCTCTTCTCCAGCATGAACAACCCCAACTTGGCCAGACTTTCCACATAATAAGATTTTCCATACCTTTCCATGCCTTAGTTGCCCTTCTCTGAACTAACATTCGAATTTCTTTTTTTTCATGTATCTGTTTTTTCTATATTTATTTGAAACACTGAAGGGCCCATTTACTAACAATTGAATTTAGTTTATTCCACTAATAAATTGTGGTTTTCCTATATTTTATATATATATATATTTTTTTAATTGGTGCTTTTTGAAGTTGAGTGAGTGAGTTTATCCATGTTTTTAAAAACCTCTAAAACTGTTCAAATGACTGTTGATAAATAGGCCCCCCAGGTACATTCAAACACACTTGTGTCCTGCCTCTTCTGCTGAATGCTTTATGGAAGTTGCACTGATCTTATTGGACCACTTTAAAACCAATTAAGACTTTTAGAGGTTTTTGTATTTTTGCATTTTTTACCTCATTGTTCAGTGCTTTTTTTTCATTCACAATTTTTATATTACTCATTTTGCATTCAAAATTGTGTTTCTCCCCCTAGGAATCTGAGAACCTCTTAGTAGGGAAAAGTCACTGGGAGTATGCACAGCTCTCAGAGTTAAAAAAACCCATATTGAAGTAAATTATTTAAAGGTGTAATTGGGTTAGCAAAATGAAACCTATATAATTTTCTTATTTCGTGCCATATCATGGCAATCAAATGCAGAAGAGATAGAAATCAGAGACATGTTCATCAGTCAGTACTTCTATTTTACTGCTACAGATTATTCTAATATTTCATTTAGAAGTGAATTCAAGGTATCCATTCAATAAACTCATTAGTCTGAGTTTCAGCTAAAACTTTTACTAATGCGGCACCATAACTACAAAGTTATTAAATAACAACAAAGTTATTTAAAAGGGACGTTTCCCTTAAAGTTATTTTTGGTATAATAATTATATAATACACAAAAGCCATGAATATCCTGTAAATTATATCCTTATAAACGGTGAGTAGTGATGTCATCAGTTATAAACGGTGAGTTCTGATGTCATTTCTGTCACATGACTCACTAAAAGTTGTGTATTATAATAAATAAAGTACCCCCAGTTGTAAAATATGAGGATATTAGAAGTTACCTCGGAGTTCCATGACCTGTATAAAAACACTCGGCCTTCGGCCTCGTGTTTTTATATGGTCATGAAACTCCTCGGTAACTAATAATATCCTTATATTTTACAAGAGGGGGTACTTTATTCACTATATATTTACCATTTACTTAAAGGCAAGTAAGACAATTTGTAGGCAAAAAACTTCAGCGATAAAGAACTTCTGTGCTGTTTCGCAAGGCAAATTTTCACTCTGGCAAAAAAGCAAAAGTCTGGTAATTCATCAAAATGCAAATGTTTCTATTTTTTACCCTTTTCAGCAAAGTCTAGTTTACCAGGTTCAGGCTGGTAAACTCTCATTATAAAGATAGATCAGCCTTTTTCAAATCACAATTAACATTGCTCTTGCCATACCAATTTTCTCCATGGCAAAAATTCTCTAGAGAAAGTAGACATTCTCTAGACAATTCTCCCCACTACTATTGTATGGGGAAAAATACTAGAGAATTTTCACAGAGAATTAATGCCAGGAGAAAATTCACCACACATCACACTTTAGTAAATGTGCCCCTAAGGATCTTGTCTCACAGTTAAAGGACAAGAAAAGGTAAATCCACTGGGTCGGTGGGTTTCAAAATATTATGCACATTGCAGTGACTAAAATTATGCTTTCTCCAAGTGCCTGGCCTCTAGCTGAGGGTGCTCAAGGCTAACCAATATACAAAAAGGGGGTTGTGGGAGCACTCAAGATGCTAAGTTAAAGTATATTTAAGTATAATAGAAGTTCAAGAGACACTGATTGCAAGTAATGCTACTTTGCAGAGAGGTACAAGACGTTCTATACTATGACCGGAGGTAAACAAGTTAGGGACCACTGTATGAGGTTTACCTTGACGTAGTATGGTGGCTTATCAACATTATGATCATAACTTTTTAACTAAAAACCCCTGTTTTGTAAATACATGCACTTGCATTTATACTGAATTACTTATGAGACAGGGGACCAGGGAAACGCATATCTGAAAGACTATGAAAAGCATGAATAAAATAGGATCATAGGGATAAGCTTACCGCTTTCCATGGTGGGTCCGGGTGCTCATGCCCCAGACCTTCAGCATCAGGGAGTAATTCACAGTAATACGATAACAGGCAGGCACCATTCCGGAACACCAATCGTAGAAATAGTAGAATCCAAGAGCCAAAGTTTAAATAATACAAAAAATATCTTTATTTTACATTATGTTTAAAATTTAAAGCCTTGCGCGTTTCGTGTCATCCATGGACATTTAAGCATAGGCTGTGCCGTGGATGACACGAAACGCGTAAGGCTTTGTCTTTTAGACAATGTAAAATAAAGATAATTTTTGTATTATTTAAACTTTGGCTCTTGGATTCTACTATTTCTACGATTGGTGTTCCGGAGTGGTGCCTGCCTGTTATTGTATCATAGGGGACCAGGGAATGTGCATTGAAAAGTAACTCTTCCATTATACTTAAATATAGTTTAACTTAGCCTTTTGAGTACTCCCACAACCCCCCTTTTTGTATATTGCTCAAGGGTGAGAGACAGGCCACAGATGGCTATGCTAGGATTATGGGCTGCAACGGGTGGCCTGTTAGACTTTTTGTCTGTTCCCATGACCCCCCAACCCGTGCACCAATCCCTGGCTCCTGGCACATACATTGGAAGCAGGGAGATTTAGAAATAGGCATAACCAAGCATGCAGAATAGATATGTGCCCAGTTCCTGCTTTCACATGTGCAGTAGAGTACATTTTTTTTTAATTTCCCTCTATTACATATGAATGAGTGTTAGCCAAAACTAGAGACAACATGAAAAGGTTTGTCAGATTGTATCCACAGTGCTTAATGACATATACATGCTTAACTGAGTAAAATAGGACATCTCTACTGCACATATGAAAGCCCAACCAGGTGACTCCTGGGAATAATTAAAATGCTGGTGCAGTTTTTTCTGAAGGATCGCAGGCCTGGTGAATTTACTAGATAGGAAGGGAACAAGATGATAGAATTTATATTTGCTTCCCACAGCCAGCCCCTCATGAATTCAATGTTACAGCACTGTATTCATCTGAAAAGCACAGGATGGACCTGTGGCACAAGGCAAAAAATATGGTGGCTTGTATTTGGCAGTGGTAAATGAGCCCTAATGACAAATGCAAATAAAGATTTGCAAATAAACATTTCACAGCAGTAGGAGGAGGTGAGCTGACCACTGCTTCATTGTTCAGTTGGTTCATAGTCAGGATACAAAGGAACAGATACTGCTCTCAACATAAGTGAACGTACAGCATTTTATTTTGTTAAAAACTCAGTAAAACTGCAGAAATAAACATAAAATGATGAAAATCTGCATTGAAATCAATAGGTGTTTTATCTTGCATTTTTTTCTTGTGTCAAATGCTTTGAAGTCAATGGGTGGTTTATTTCTCCACAAATTCCTTGGAGTCAAGGGCATTTTTTGCCATATGAAAAATAACACATGGCGAAATACTAGCACAGGTTGATGGAAATTTTTTACCACACACAAACCAGCAATAGCTCAGGTGCTATGACAGAGTTATTCTATACTGTCTAAACCTTGTTCACAGGGTCCCTGCTCCCTGATTTCTCTAAGGGTTTGGTTCCCTTAGTGGAGCCTTATCAAAACTAAGTTCCCTGGCAGATATCAAACCTGTAGGCCAAAAAAAAAATTATTTTTTCTTCCAGTGAAACAAAACATATAGCAAAATTCAAGCACAGTTTAAGAAATTTTTGACCACTTGTGAAATCAGGTGAACAAAAATTGCTCATCCCTGTTGTTTAGAATTACCTTTTTGAGTTGAGTGGAGTTCCCCTTTAAACACAACCATGCACTGTGCACATGTTTAAGAATTAGTAGTACTTTTCAGTATTTTCTTCATGTAAATAGCATATAAAATTGACACTGAATCTTACTATTCTTATCAGCATTATCAGCTGCCATATGGGCATGGAAAAATGTATAAATGTGATGTTGGGGATAAATATGTAGAACTCCCAATCATTTCTGACATTATTACAAATTTGTTGGTGTGCAATCACTACATCTAAATGGCTTGTAATGCCATACTGATTGTATTCTTAGCTATCAGTGGTAAACATGCGGCACAGTTCACAGCTGTTATATATATTAGCAGTGACGTCCCTGCCACTTCAATTATTAGCAGATCTCACTCCATGTGTCTCTGATGCATTAGAGACTGATATGGGTTATCTTCAGCTCAACATGTTTATGGAGAAATAAGGTTTGAACTCTGCAAGCCAGGAGGACCCAGCAGGGGAAAGTCCTGCAGCCCCCATTCTGTGCTGAGCCCTGCTGAGTAAGGTGTCAGGGAGAGGTTTAGTCTAAGGACCAAAACTGTCACTCAGCTGTCTTGTAAGAAGTGGCAGCTCCCAGCAGGGCTATGCACTCCAGCAAAATATACTTGTGCTTTATTTTTAGATTTAAAGAAAACTGCCCCATTCTTGTGAGTCCATTTCTCCAATAACATAATGCAATTATCCAAGTTACACTGTTCAAAATACATTTTAAATTTATAAACCTTCCATGGAATTTTCCCAGAAAGCTTTAGCATTTGTAAAAATATTATCAAAGTTCAAAGCATGCTGGGAGCTGTAGCACAAAAGGGGAGATAAACCTTCTACAGCAATGTTGCTCGAGCTATGGTTGCTGGACTACAAAAAGCTAATTATGCCCAGTGAGAGTTACAGTACCTCAGCTATAACTTCTAAATTGTAGTACCAGACTGCGCTCTAGCTAAGCTGCCTACATAACTCAAATTTTTCTAACATGCTATGAAAGAGCTATGCTTTTGTTGTCTAAACTTCATTGATAGGGTCCCTGTTCCCCAGCTTCTCTAAGGGGTTGGTTCCCTTAGGGAACAAAAACTCTTTACTGGGTCCTTATTGCAAAGGCAGCAGAAGATGGTCTGGGTTGGTAGGGCAGGAATGGAGGTGTTGGGGGCATGCAATTTGACTCAAGAAAATCCCTTCCTGTCTCAAAGATGCAAGATGCAAATACCCCCAGAACTCATAACAGGATTGCACAAAGGCAATTTCATGTATAAATACCCCAGAACTCATAGCAGGATGACACAGAGGCAATTGCATGTATGATACCCCCAGAATTCACAACACGATGGCACAAAGGCAAATTCATGTATAATACCCCCAGAATTCACAGCAGGATGACACAGAGGCAATTCCATGTATAATAACCCCCCCAGAACATATATCAGGATGGCACAGAGGCAATTCCATGTATAATACCCCCCAGAACTTATAGCAGAATGGCACAAAGGCAATTTCATGTATAAATACCCAGAACTTATAGCAGGATGGCACAGAGGCAATTGCATGTATAAATACCCCCAGAACTCACAGCAGGATGGCACAAAGGCAATTTTATGTATAAATACCCCATAACTCATAGCAGGGTGACACAGAGGCAATTCCATGTATAATACCCCCCAAAACTTTATAGCAGGATGGCACAGAAGCAATTCTTTGTGTAAATACCCCCAAGACTCACATAAGGATTACACAGAGGTAATTTCATGTATAATACCCCCAGAACTCATAACAGGATGGCACAGTGTAATTCCACCTATTAATACCCAAAGAACTCAGAATTACTAGTAATAAAAACTGCAATTCTATTTTTACTAGTAGCTACACTGACAGTTCAGGGGAAGGGGAGGGGGCTTTGCAGAGTAGCCATGCCATTCCCTCTAAGTCAGCCACATTCCTATAGCAGGAAGAAAATGCTTTCCTTCGCCTCACCAACAAACCCTGTCTGTGGGCAGGACATTCAAAACACAGAAAGAAATCAGCGCTCTGTCTAACTCACGCTGTGGCGTTGACCAGCTGCCATAGTCACAATTGTCCCAACACTCGGTCTAACCCACACTCTGGAGTTGACTAGCTGCTGTAAACGATAAAAAAACAATATTTGTACACAAAGAGAAAGAGAAAATTTGCCAGCGCATGGTTTGCCTTTATAAATAATTATTACAAAAAATAAGGTGCTACTACCACACTTTGGCCAAAATGTGTAAGCTCACGTGCCACGTCAAGGCCCCTCATTGCAGGAAATTTGAAAGCTGACCTGTGTAGTAGGGGGTTCCAAGCCATAGTGGTAGTTAACCCTAAGGGCCCCTGCAAATTGGCAGTGTTGAGCTAATAATTCAATAAGGGGTTTATGGAAGATTTACATCTAATTAGGTACAGTTTCTAAATACATTTGTGACAAAAAGGAACTAATACAACATCAAGGAAAGTTTTCCCTTATTTTGTCAAGGCAATCAGGCAAATAGTAGAAGTGCACTACTGTAAGATCAGAATGTACTCATTAAATATAATCTTAACTTTGTGTTAAGGTGCAGAAATATTATCCTTTCAATATTAATGACATAAATGTGTTCAATATGATTTTTAAATTAACTGTCTGCTATCAGTGAGGAGCTTTTAAAGAAGTCTGCATAATATTTAGCAGCCTAATTATTTTTAAAAACGGAAAAGAAAAAAATTAAATTGGTGAAAAGATGCACTCTCCCAACTTGCATTCAATTATATCTCAGCTAAACTCCAGCAATTCCTTTGATTACAAACAGAATTCAAGCAATAACACTGAGATATACTGTACTTTTGGTCACAGCTGTATTACAGAAGAAAAGAAGAAATGGTGTATGCTGTTAGTAGGATCCCTGGAAAAACAGGGAGCGTATCATCTGATAGCCGGTAGATCCCTCTCCTCTGCTCTGGCAGCATTTGGCATCAATGAAGGATCAACTTTTGCTGGACCTCAGTTCACATTGAAACCAAACTTGGGTAAAACAATTATAGCTTTCTTACTCCATTCAAAGCTCAAAGAGTGAAGCGGGCAGGGGAGAAATTCTTAACACGTTTCGTGATTGGTATGTCACTTCATCAGAAGCAACTAGATGAGTCAATTAATTAATCAAGTTCAGCATTTTGAAGAACATGCAATAATTATCATTTGTTAGATCAATGTATGAATCATATTAGTGCTTTCAATAAGGTGTGAGCATATATAGTTCTAGCCCTATTATTTTGTCTTACTTACTCATAGTATTACAGGGTGCTTAACATTGACTGCCAGATAATAATGGCAATATCTCTTCTGTATTAGAAGAATTCTGAAGTTTTCGAAAGTTTTCACGAAAAAATCAAGCAATTCGAAAGTTTTCAAGAAAAAATCGAGCAAATTTGAACATTTTCACGAAAAAATCATGAGAATCGGAAGTTGATGCGGAAATTCGCCGCAAATTCGTGCCCATCACTACCCATGATTCAACTGGTAGATTCTGAAATTTGTTTTACTATTCATTGTGATGGGCTCATTGGCTTAATTTATTTTACAGACAACATCAAACTTCAGAATGGCAATATCTCTTCTGTATTAGACTAAAGTTGTAGGTACTAAATTAGTAAAGTTCCCCCATGCATTTACATTTAACAACCAGTCTGACATTGTCTATTATGGGTTCGCTCATCAATATATATAAAATCGAGTTGCATGATTTAGGGGCAGATTCAGTAACTTCGAGTGAAGGATTCGAATGAAAAAAATTCGAATTTCGAAGTATTTTTTGGGTACTTCGACCATCGAATTGGTTAAATTCGTTCGAATTCGAACGAAATCGAACGATTCGAAGTAAAAATCGTTCGACTATTCGACCATTCGATAGTCGAAGTACTTTCCCTTTAAAAAAAACTTCGACCCCCTACTTCGGCAGATAAAACCTACCGAAGTCAATGTTAGCCTATGGGGAAGGTCCCCATAGGCTTGCTAACCTTTTTTTGATCGAAGGATTTTCCTTCGATCGTTGGATTAAAATCGTTCGAATCGTTCGATTCGAAGGATTTAATCGTTTGATCGAACGAAAAATCCTTCGATCGATCGCAGGATTAGCGATAAATCCTTCGACTTCGATATTCGAAGTCGAAGGATTTCAATTCGAGGGTCGAATTTCGAAGTATTTTTAACTTCGAAATTCGACCCTTAGTGAATCTGCCCCTTACTGTTTCATATTCTCACTTATAGGTGGCCCCCAATGGGAAACTTATAGAAGGCCCCAGAAATTAAACATAATGATGATTTTTTTCTAAATAAATAAAATATATATTGTGTATCAGTATATGTTTGAAAGGGTATTTTATTAAAGAATTCAGCCTATAATTATCCCACCGATAAACAATCCCTTATATTGGGATCATTTATAAAGCAGAAAGAGCACTTCCACACAGCTGATTCCTTCTTACCAAGAACTAGACAAGCTCTTTCTTGGCTGAATTCCTATCCAGTGACATTTAAGTTAACAATGAGAAGGATTAGGTTTTCACCAACAATAATAAAATGCTTCCCCACTTCACTTATCTAAAGGAAGTTAGACAGGAGAGTATTAAATAATACATAAATAAAAGTAATGCAATTATGACACAATTTAATGAAGATATATCGCCTTTCTTTTTGTGCTATCTTCTGACACCTTTAAGTGTCCTATACACTCACATGTTATACATTTTCTTTTTTGTTTTTTAAATCTCAAGCTAAATAAAACTTTGCTATTAATGCATGTTTAAATAAATGGGGCAAAAGCTTTAGTGAGCAGACTCAGGGGTTGAATTATTAAAGCTCTGTAAATTTTACCAAGCAGTTTCGACAGTTTAGGACTATGGCTGGTCTCACTTTCTTTGTATTGCTGCCATTTGCCCTGAATTAATGCCTGCATATATTAATGCCTGCATATGGACTTGTCTATCAGCCTGCATTTTTTTTCTTACTTTTGTTAATGTTTTCTTTTAATTGTTTATTAAAAAAAAATGCATTGTGGTCCGTTCATGTTTTTGTGTAAAGCACTACTGTAGGCTACTCAGTACAACAACTGCCAGTACAGCTGTGACTAATCCTGATTGCAATCCTGACACCTGTCTCCTATCTCTCCTTAAAAAAAAATCAACTTTAATACTTAAACTAGAGTGAAAAAAAAACCTATTTCTTCCACCAGGAAGTTCAATTGTTATGCATTTTCTAACCTTCTCTTAAATTAAAGGATTTTAGAACATCAGATATTTTGTTCATCATCAAGACATTTTTGAAGTGTTTAGCACCTTTGCCCTGCTATAGGACACCAACGACAGAAATTTTTTGAAAACGTGCATTCAGATAATAGATTCTGAATAAGGTTAAACATAAATTAGTCATAAAGCCAATGAAACGGAGAGGAAACGATTCAGCTGTGTGATTAACACTAATTTGAAGTGTTTAATCCTATCGGTATTTAATTAATTAAGAAGAGCATCCTTCTTTTCATTTTTTTTTTTTTTTAAACGATCCTCCATAAAATTTCAAACATAAATGAATAACTTGCTAGCAATGTTACAGATCTGACAAATGTTTTAAGACAACAAAGTTCTATTTGATAGCTGGTTTTCTGAGGAAAAGCTCTTCTTCCTGCCTTTGATGTGTCGTGGGTCTGTTTAATCAATTATTAATCAAAGTTATAGAACTCTTCTTATATGTTTTGGTACAATTAAAAGACGCCTCTAGATGCATGGCATGAACAATAAGAAATCTTGTTTTTCTAAGGTTTACTCAGAAATTGTGTTAAACCTTTCCAATTAATATAGGATATTCTTCTTCCCAGGACAAAAAACCCATAATTTAGAAATGGATACATTTTGTTTAGTAGAATGTAGTAAAATCTTACTGTAGTTTAAGGGATTTACATCTTCCCTAAAACTGACCTCTAACTCTCCACTAGGCTTGTCTTTTGGTATGTTCCTACAACAAAATGAATATTCTTATATGAGTTTTATGAATGCCAACCTCTACTGCACATCTGTTGATCTCCTCCATTTGCTGATGAAGATCTAGGTGCTCGATAACCCATGATTAGTGATGGGCGAATTTCTCTTGTTTCGCTTGAAAAATTCACAAATTTCCCAAAAAATTTGCTAAAATCGTAAAAAGTTCATGAAAAAAAATCGCAAAATTCGAATGTTTTCACTTAAAAATCGAGCAATGCCAACGTTTTCACAAAAAAATTGAGACATTCGAACGTTTTCACTTAAGAATCGAGCAATTCAAATGTCTTCACTAAAATCGAGCAATTCGAACGTTTTCACGAAAAAAATCAAGCAATTCGAAAGTTTTCAAGAAAAAATCGAGCAATTTGAACGTTTTCACGAAAAAATCATGAGAATCGGAAGTTGACGCGAAAATTCGCCGCAAATTCGTGCCCATCACTACCCATGATTCAACTGGTAGATTCTGAAATTTGTTTTACTATTCATTGTGATGGGCTCATTGGCTTAATTTATTTTACAGACAACATCAAACTTCAGAATGGCAGATATAGTGTTGTTCAGGGGTTTAAAGCTTGAAAAAATGCATAATGCCAGCAGTGATGAGTGAACACACGCATTTCACTATGTTTAAAGATTTGCAAAACAGCAAAATGTTGCTGAAATGCATTGGAGTCAAAGGAAAGGTGAAATTCCATTGGAGTAAAGATGTCTGCAGTAACACTATGCTACATCTGTTCTTCATAAGAAAAAAGGCTTCCATGTTGCCAATTTCTTCCAAACGTTGTGTCTAGAAATCTCTTTAGATAGACAGGGGGTTGCCTTGGGAGGGCTCAGATGCCAATGGTATATGTGGAAAGCAAGTGGCTAATAATGATGTCTGTTTTAAGTTTTTTTTGGGACCACTGAAATTTGCTGTACTGGGTGAAAAAGTGTTCTCATCCATAGCCATCAGAAATGATTGTTTGAAACCAAGAGCAAAATTTGATTACATTGTAATATAAGAAAGCAAAAATTGCATGATTGCCTTAATGGTTTAAACAACCAGATCACTGGCTTTGAGCTGGTAGTGACAATTATAACCTATGTAGAGCAAAATAGTCAGTTTTAAGGAAGAATTGTGTCCTTTTTAAAGCAATACAGTACTGTTTAAAAAAAAAAAAACCTTTTCTTCAGCTATACAGAACCCAGAATCCATGGTTGAGGGACCCCATTAGGAAAGTGCTTTCATTGTACACTACAACAATAGCTTTGGTATGGATGAGCAATAAATTATCAATAAATTAAGCATACCCCCTTCCCATGAAATGGACTGAACAGATCTCATCTTAATTTAACGTGTGAATGTGTGTGTGTACGTGTGTGTGTGTAGATTATGATAAAAATAGAAAGGTTAATTGACTAGAAGCAAATGAGCTGAAAAATATACCAAACTAGGACAGGGGAGGCTGAAATATAGGTGATACTGCTAATTCTTTCAGATATTGTAAAAAAACATGTAGCTGGATATTTAATATTGCTTTGTACATAAATAATGATCACTACTACATTTAATCCGTTTGTTAAACATATACCATTAACCTTGAATTGTAAAGGCAAATGGAAACACTACAGCAATCAAAGTTTGTTTCCCTACCTGCAGTTAAAGGTACTATACTTCCTATTCATATTTATGGGTAATGTATTGCTTGTAGCAGATGCCTGTGTTGAGTGCGGTACTGATGTATTGACTGTGGATGCCCTCACTAAGAAGACCAGTGTTATAAAAATGTTTCATGTACCAACAAATTAAAAGCAGGTGTCATGTTGATTATACATTTGTATGTTTATATCTCCCCTAGCCAGGAAGGAGGCCATAGTCAGCAAGTATTTTCATTGCCTCATATGCTTGGATAAGCCTAACCAAGAAAAACAAAGAGATAAATGTTTATATTTATATATATATATATATATATATATATATATACAGTATTATCCATTGTAACCATTGAGCAATTAGCTGTCTGTTACTGGTAGAAAGCAAATCTTTGATTGGTTACTGTAATGAGGCAATTTTTTTTCAATGTTAAAACATGTGATTAGCTAGGGGGCAGATTTAGTACAATTCATACTGGGAAATTCCTGAAAGTCAGAACATTTTCCTGACACTCAGAAAATTTTGTCACAAATTTTGAGCAGTGGATTTCAGTTCTTTCCTATGGTAGCATAGTATGCAGTGCTGAACACCCTACCCATTTAGAAAATCTAAATTCTACCTTTCATTTTCAATGAGTCTGACAAATTGAACTTTGAATTGAAAAAATAGCTTGAATTTTGCAAATACAACTATCCACTGACTCTCCACCAACATGTTTAAATCAAATTTTCAAGTTTTTTGTAAGATATTAAATCTTAAATAGTTGAGTTTCTGGAAACGCAAATCTTCTAAGTCTTATTTTGATGTGAAAAATTTAAATGTTGATAAATCTGCCTCTTAGACTTATTTATTAAGGGTTGGATTATAGTGGTTTTAGAGGTTTTTGAAACTACGACTAAACTCACGAACTCTAAAACCATGATTGTCATTGAATTTATTAAAAGATCCAAATATCAAATGTTTGAATGAAAAAAAAGCACTGAACTATGTTCTAAAAAATATGAATACCTCAAAAACCTTCAAAAATTAATTTTTTTCTGGCAATTTTATTGAAAAAAAAATACAAAAACCTCTATCAGTCAGAATGGATTAAAAGTGGTCCAATACGATCAGCGTAACTCCCATTGACTTATACAGGACTACAACAACTTTTATTTGCAATTTTTAGAGCTTTTTAGAAATATAGGAAAACTACAAATTTTGGAGATTTGTAGAAAAAAAAAAATCACAATTCGATTGTAATTAAATTGGTCCCTTGTCATGTCCTAAGAGACACAGGTCAAAGGAGACCCCGGTCCCGAACATCTTATAATTTGGAATGCACCAGTGTTGAATGGGAAAATTCACAAAATAGCAAAAACTTGAAATATTGAAATCATTATTGAAATCATATTGAAGTCTATGGGTGTTTTTTTGTGGTGACTATTTTTAAACAAAATACTGTACATTGGGGTCTAAATGTGCTTTTTTTGCCACAGTTTTTCAGATTTTGCAACAAAGTCCTACATGGAAAATTTTTTTACTGATCTCTACAATGCACCTTTGCCACAACTTTTTTGTGCTCTACAATACCACATCTGGGTGGGAGCTGATAAGAGAATATTTTCTCTTACACTAAATCACTCTTGAGCCTAGTCTTGTAGAAGAGAACCTGTCAAACCATTATGTTGTCAACCATTTTTCAATCCTGTCTAGTAATTACATTGTTGACTTTCTATACTTTACGACAGCCCATGGTGTTGCAAATGACTAACACAATAAGAGTGCTGTGAACTTGAAGAAAGAAAGCACCGGTTTAACTCAGTAAAGACTATGATAATCTGAAACTATACAATGCAACAAGCTATGGTTTTGTCCTACATACAGCAAATAAAAAACATAATTTGTATCTTGACTTTTTATGTACTAGACAAAAAAAAGAGTATCAGATCAACAATCAGTGCTGATGTTCACCGGACAACAAGATATAAAACAAAGAATTATTGGGAATTGGTAGCATTTGGCAGATTAGCAAGGCCAATATGATTGCGTTAAATATCTCAACTGCTGCTAATTAGCTGCACTGAAATGTGAGTAACACAGTATATTTTAATGCGGGAAGGTTTTTACAGTAACCACCACTCTAACAAAATGCTCCATGGCTGACCCCCATGGCACTGTGAGTTGCATGTTGCAATAATTCTCTAAATTACTAGGCTTTCTTATACAGTAACTTTGAGTTAATTAGTAATTTAACATTCTGCTGCACTATTAAATGTCTTCTTTGCATTACATTATGTTGTTTCATGGGCTTACCTTAACACTAATAGGGTTTTTGCTATATTTTCTCAAAACAGTAACAATAAAATAAAAATGAGCCAGAAAAAAATTAATTAGTTATCTCTTACCTTTGATTTGCCTGTTATTAACAATTAAGTGGTGATCTACAGTTTCAAAGGAATGTGTGAGGTTATGCCGACACGAATACTGCCGTGCTTTAGAAAGCAGTTCAGAGGGAAAAAATGGTACAGAGAAATGATCAATGTACAAATCCCTACATGTAAAACGTGTAATACAATAACAGGGAAAAGCTAAAACAGAGAAGAATGTGTAAAAGTCTGGTGGCTTAAAAATAAATTGCATTAAGAAAAAAAATCTGAATTCAAAGGTATTGCTGTAAATGTATATGTAGAAGTTCTTTATATTGTGCCAGTGTGATATGTGTGTTTCTATTAGTTTTAGTAACTGAAGAAAAATGATACAAAATCTTACCTTACAATAGGAAATTTGGAATCCAGAGATGGGAGAAACTGCTTATAATAAATATGAGCGAGCAAAATATAGCCACAAGTTTTCCAGATTAAAAAATGTTGCCAGTTCACCTCCAATGACCTGATTTGCAAATACAGTATGCTGTTGTAAAAATATTTTATTTTTACAAATCAGCAACCAGAAGTAGGATTATTGTATGATTGCGTTTTATACTTTTCATTTTCCAATATGTATTTTAACTTTCAATAATATTTTCTTATTCATTTTAGCTAGAAAACACTAAGGGGGTAATTCACTAAAACTCAACTTGTTCTCAATGTATTAAAAAAAAAATTAGACCAAACTGCCAACCTCGAATCACCTTAATTTACCAATAAAAATTCTCGAAAAAATCGGTGCAACAAAATTGTTGACCAAAAACTTGACTTAATGAATTGTTGGCCGAAAACTCAAATTTACTATTAAATGAAAACCAGGGTAAACAGCCCGTCAATAATGAGAATCTTAGTAGAAAAACATCCAGGTAAAAAACATGCTCCAATTGTTTAAGGGACTATCTGCCATTGACTTCTACATGGTTTTATATTTAGTATTTTCGGATTCAAATTTTTAGCAGCTTCAGAGCATAATAAATCTTGAAAGATTCCAAATCGACCATAAAAAATTGAGGTTTAAGAAATAGGCCACTAACTGATCATGTATATACTAACTACTTCCTACTCCCTTAATTTAATCAGTTAAATTAAATAGAGATGAGCTCTGTGTAAACAACACCACCATTCCCTCTTTGTATCTATTTTGACTGATAAGCAGAGGTCCAATATGCATGGAGTTTATCTGTGCACTTATTCCATCAACTACCTTCCCCTAACCCCCCCCATTTGGTCACAAGAACTGCAAATAGATTTACTTATTTTTCAGTTTGACCTTTAGCTCAAAAAGTTCCACACAAATATAGGTTTCTATTAATCAAATTATATAATGAATGAACAACAACGGCAGGTCATTTTAGAATACTTCTTTCTATAACGTGCTCAAAGTTAATTTTAAAGGAGCAGTATAAATTCTTGTTAAACAAAAGTGTAATGAATAAGGCTTGTGTGGAACACACCTTTTGCCTACTTTTAGGGGCAGATTTATCAAGGGTCGAAGTGAATTCAAGGGAATTTTCAAAGTAAAAAAATTCAAAATTCAAAGTTATTTTTTTGGATACGTCGACCATCGAATAGGATACTACGACTTCAACTTCGAATTCGTTTCAAAGTAAAATCGTTCGAATATTGGACCATTCGATAATCAAAGTACTGTCTCTTTTAAAAATCTTCGACTTCAATACGTTGCCAAATTAAACCCGCCGAAGTGCTATGTTAGCCTATGGGGACCTTCTAAAGTATTTATCTAAGTTTTTTGAAGTCGAATAAAAATCGTTCGATCGATCGATGGATGAAATGGCCAAATTTGATGTAAAAAACCTCAGACTTCAATATTCAAAGTTGAAGTATTCCAATTCGATGGTCGAATTTCGAAGCTTTTTCTACTTCGAAATTCAAACCTTGATAAATCTGCCCCTTAAACATGCAAAAATGTTTTATTATTTTGTAAGCAGGACAAAAAGGGAAGCTTCATATCATATTTAGTTTTTGCAAGGTAGATAATTAGATCCCAAGTGTACAGGTAATCCCCTACATAATGAACTTATTATCTGCAAGCCAAATCAGTCACAGCAAAGGGTGAACAGAACGTGTTGATTATACAGAGTGCATTATCCCTAGTTAAACTAACTAAGCTAATTATTGGTAAGATAACAAGTGAGAAAGCAAAATAATTTACTGTTATGTCATTATAGCAGCATTAACCTGGAAAGATAGATTACAAAGAATAGGCAGAATGTATGCTAATGTTTTTTATATTTTTTTTCAGATAAATATAACTTATAAAAAGGCTTATTTATGTTTGCATGTGACTCACGCTTTATCTTACAATGCATCCTGATTTATATTATATTCAAAATGTGTTTTTCTAAAAATGTTTTTTGATGAGAATGAATATAAGAAACAAATATTAGGATGTCAGTCTCTGTTGTCCAAGAGATGTTTAAAAGAAGATGCTGCAACCATTTAAGACACTATACTTCCAACTGAGTTTGAACATTCCATGAAAAATTTATTCCTGCTCCAGCAGATTTCAGCTTTTTTTTCCACTGCTTTTCATTGTAAGACAAATTGCAGTGCATACTATCAAGGAGTGTGGTGAACTGGGAATGTATTTACTCATTCGATTCTAATATTGAGAGAATCTAGTCGCTCTGTTCAAAGGGTAGAACAACAATGCAAGTGACATCAGGTCACCCAGCACTTCATAGCTACCTGTGAGATAGAATTGTTCTCCTTGCAGATAGGAAGTGACTGAAACTCCTTTTTGTCATCAGTGTCTATTATGATTGATGGCTCTATGGTCACATTGAATATGCCCTTTTTAAATAATTCACAATGCCATCACCATAGAACCAGTTTAAAACTAGCCTGTTATTTTTACCTTTGTTCATTCCCTATAAGGTTAGATGAATTACCTTCTGATGGTTTTTAAAGGGATTTGAAAATGAAATTGCTTAATACATTCTTTAAAAAAAATAAAATATGAGGGAATAAAAACAGCAGTGGTTGAAATATGTTTGTAAAAAAGTTAAAAAAAAAGACTTTGAATGAATTAAGTACTTATTTGTTATTTATCTGTTGACTTTACTAAGTTTTCAAAGCTTTTTTAGTATATTATGTTAGGAAGTTCAAATAAAACTGGAAATGATTGTGATTAGAATATAATCAAAAAAAATAATATTTTATATTTTTATTTTTTTTAATATTTTATTTTCAAATTAGAACTTTTAGGCCGTGTTAAAACAGGTTCACATTTGTATCTGTAGCAAAATGTAGTCTTTGAGGTTAAAAAGCTTTGCTGCTTTCATATTTACATTTGTTAGTGTTAGACACTTATGGACAGATTTATCAAGGGTAGATTTTCGATTAGTGTAAAATTTGCTTAAACTTGTTTTCAAATTTTTTTTCAAATTTGATTATTCACTTATTTATCAAGATAGTCGAATTTTTGCAATTGTATTAGATTAACTACGAATCAAATTCGAGTTAAGTTTTTGACCGTACTGTATGGTCGAATACGGTTGGGTTTGCAGTTTTTCAAGTCAACTTCCTTTTCTGCCATTTTTTTAACACAGGAAGTCCTCCAGAGGCCATTTAAGGTAGATTTTTGCACTGATTTTCGCGCGTGAAGATAATTTTGACACGCGTCAATTTTGATGCTCGTCATATTCGACTTGCGAGTTTTTCAAATTCGATTAATTTTTTTTTTAAAAAAAATTGAATTCAGTTTTCAAGATTTACCATACTCTGGGCCTTAAGATCTCAAATTCAACTATTTGCCATCTAAATCCTGCCAAATTGCTGTTTAAGTTAACGGGAGAGGTCAAGGGATCAATTTAAATTTGTTTGCAGCCTTCCTTTGAGTTTTTTTCAGAGAAAAAACTTGAATCAAGTTTTTAAAATCAAATTCAATTAAAATTCGATTTGAGTTTTCAGGTTGATTCCATTCATCCAAGCTTAAAGAAGTTGATTTTATTAATACATTTTGAATTTTGAATAGTCAAATTTCAAATTCATGGGAGTTTAGTGGAGTTTTTAAAAACTCAAATGAACTCTAAATTTGATCTTTGATAAATGAAAATCTGTTTTATTTGTCGATATTCACAATTGTCATAAATCAATCCCCATAATTTATTAACACTTAGGGGCCGATTCACAAAGGGTCGAATATCGAGGGTTAATAAACCCTCCATATTCGACTGGGAATTAAAATCGATCGACTTTGAATATCGAAGTCGAAGGATTTTAGCGCAAATAGTGCGATCGAATGATCGAAGGATTATTCCTTCGATCGAACGGTAAAATCCTTCGAATCGAACGTTTCGAAGGATTTAAATCCAACGATCGAAGGAATATCCTTCGATCAAAAAAACTTAGGAAAGCCTATGGGGACCTTCCCCATAGGCTAACATTGAGTTCGGTAGCTTTTAGATGGCGAACTAGGGGGTCGAAGTTTTTTCTTAAAGAGACAGTACTTCGACTATCGAATAGTCGAACGATTTTTTGTTCGAATCCTTCGTTTCGAAGTCGTAGTCGTATTCGAAGGTCGTAGTAGCCCATTCGATGGTCGTATCCCAAAAAACACTTCAAAATTCGAAGTTTTTTTACTTAAATCTGGAAGAAGTTTATTTATAGCATAAAAATAAATTTGGTGTTTTTTATATATAACATAAAAATATGCTATTTTTAATTAAATTTCTGCTAATTCTCGATCTTGTCTTAACTTTTTGAACATATTATATCTTCACTCTAATTCTTCCCATATATCTGCCTATCTATAGATTGTGCTACCATGTTGCTGTCTGTATAGAGAATATCATTTGTACACTACTATTGTGCAAACCCTACTCCCCCATAGGTTCAGAGACAGGAAAAGAAGCTATGGTATATTCTCTGTTGGCAGTATACAACAGTATGCGGATAACAATAATAAATAACACCTAACAGGGCTGACAATATCAGTTCAATTTAAGGGCCCTATACCTTCATTATTCACTTTCCAAACAGCCTTTAAAGCAGTGATCCCCAACCAGTAGCTCGTGAGTAACATGTTGCTCACCAACCCCTTGGATGTTGCTCCCAGTGGCCTCAAAGCACCTGCTTATTTTTGAATTCCTGGCTTGGAGGCAAGTTGGTTGTATAAATACCAGGTGCACTGCCAAACAGAGCCTCAATGTAGGCTCACAATCCACATAGAGGCTACCAAATGGCCAATCACAACACTTATTTGGCACCCCAAAAACATTTTTCATGCTTGTGTTGCTCCCCAACTCCTTTTACATCTGAATGTTGCTCACAGGTTCAAAATGTTGGGGATCCCTGCTTTAAAGTGTAATTTGCTCCACAATTTAACCCTGATCATTGTCGCTCGGACTGACTGGGTACAAGCCTCATTATTATCTTCCAAAACCCTTTTGTTATAATCAAATTCCTTTATAAAATGCTATTGGGGCCTTTATGCTTTATCTCCCATGGTGCTCTCATGTGTGCTTTGTTGTAATATGAAAATAGAACATTTTCAAATAATGTTTTCAAAAAAATTATGCAGTGTATAAAAGGTAAATAATGTGACATTCAGTATCAGTATACTATTCCATGGTAGTGTTGAATGAAGTGCCAATGAAAAGTCTCCAATAAAGGATGCTTGTGATAGGACAGCAGTTACACTTGGGGTACTGATAGGTTTAATACTATGGATAGTCTGTGGGCAGTATACTACCCTTATTCAACATGAGTGCAATCAATAGGGCTTGTGCTGAACTTACTTTTTGCTAGTTGTTTAAATTAAAAAAAAAAAATCTATGGTTTTTGCTATTTCTTGACTTAAACAGGGCAAATAGGGAGGTTGAAGCATCTCCATGTTTGGTCCTTGCGAGGTAGATTATTAGATAACTATTATATAACCCCATTCCTTCACACATTGTTTTGGTTTATAGATATACCAAAGTCCATTATGCAGGGGGAATATCTATGCACTAGTAATTTAATTATCTACCTTGCTAGAACCAAAAAGCTTCAGTTTTCCTCTTCACCCTGCTTAACAAACCTGTAGAATTTTTGCAATTAAAACAATAGGCAAAAAGTATGTTTAGCCAAAGCCCTATTGTAACATCCGCCGTGTGCCAGCGCATAAATGCTGGTGCACATCAACTTAGGCCACGGCGCATAAACGCCGGCACATAAACGCCGGCGTGCGCCAATTTAGGTGCCGGCGTCAAAACACCGGCGGGCGTCAAAACGGACGCTCCCGCCAAAACACTTAGGTGTAATTACCTCATAATGGTGCGTCCATATTGGCTGTTGATGTGCCTGTCCTTCCTCAGCCTGCTCCTGATTGGTTCCTGCTCCCTTAAATACCTTCCTCCTCTCATTGCCCAAGTTGGCTTCAGTTTCTACTGTTCCGCTAAAGTCCTGGTTGTCCGTGTTCCTGTTTGACCCTCTGCCTGTTTTCCTGGACCTTCGAACCATCGCTGCCGGAAACCGACCTCTGCCTGAAACTTGACTACGCTTTTGTTTGATCCTTTGGTACCTCGCTTCTCTGACTTCTGGAACTGACCTTGCCTGAACCTGACTACGTTCTTGCCTGATCCCTTGTACTACGCTTTGGTAATACGCTTGGCTCCTTTGCTGTCTCCACCGCAGAAAGCCCGGGGCCCCAAAAGGGCGTCGGTGAAGAACGGAGCCGTAGAGGAGTTCCCGTTGCCACCAGTCCTCCGCGGACCAGCCATCTTCCTACCGGATCCCAGGTAACAGAACGTTACACCTATTCAATGCACATATGTTTAAGAGAGTGTACTCTTATTATTTATATATATATATATATATATATATATATATATATATATATATATATATATATATATATATATATATATATATATATATATATATATATATATATATATATATGTGTGTGTGTGTGTGTTTTTAAAAATAAGTTAAATTACCTATATAAGAGCACTTGGCTTTCCACCTCATACTGCAATGGTCATGGTTCCTTGACTATCCTTCTGTTTATAATATGGAGTACAGTTATGTTCATGTTCCTCTGCAATGTTTGTTTACTGTAACCAGAGGAGTTGAGTACAAGATATACAGAAAACATCAGAGTTACACAAAGGAGTTGAGGAGTGTTTAGTTAGTTTACTACATGGTTGGTCAAAACATATCTCCAAATGTGGTCAGTAATTTACTAGAACTTAAAAGATGTATTTAGATAAGTAGAACTAGCAAGCATATACATTTCCAAATAAAATATTTTGACATTAAAAATGCTTTGCAGAGTTGCATTTAACAAACACTGTCATTCACATTGTAAATCAGGAAATACAGCATTGGCGTTCTCATTTACATTAAATGACTAGATTTATCGAACAAGTGCCTCCGATTCTAGAGCTTGATGCCTTTATAAATATCATTGCAGAAAAATATATCTAAGTATTGAAAAGGGCAAGCTTGGATCAGCATAACAGGGATTCTTTTATAGTGCAGATTGGCATCATGCACCAGTCCATTGGCAACTAGCTCTCCACTTTGCTGAATGATCATATCTGTTTAATTCTAAAGTTTTTAGTTCTAAAGTTTTTATTTATTTATTTTTATTTTATTTATAACACATTACGTATAACATCAAAGCATTTCTGCTAACAGGATGTGACATAAAGAGAAGAAAATTAAATGAAAAATAAAAAATAAAAATGAATTAATTATAATTGATCAATCATGCAGTAATTAAAGTACAGAGTATGTCTATAGCCAATTGTTATTTGTGGGTGTTTTGGCCACCATAGTTTTCCCCTGTTAAAGAGAGCAACAATTTCGGTGTGATTCTTATGTGCCCATATGAGTTTTGAGATGAAAATCTTGTCAGAATCACTAATGCTTCCTATTGCCAGTGGGAGGTGGTATGAAGCCATTTCTGGCACAGTGTTTTTTTCACTCTAAACCCCAAAAGTTACATTTAAAGTAATTATATTTCACACACTTGGGGGCAGATTTATCAAAGGTCGAGGTGAATTTTTGGATTCAAATTTTTTTTTTTATTAATTTTAATTTCGAGCTATTTTTTGTGTACTTCAACTAGGGAATAGTCCAAATTCGATTCAAATTTGAAAGAAATTTGAAAATTTGAATATCAAAATTTATCATGTACTGAATTCGGCCGAATATGGACCTATTCAATCGAAAACTGACCTATTCGATCAAAAAAAAACTGTTGGTCTTTTTGAAATTGGAATTTCGAAGTTTTTTTCAAATTCGAAATTCGACCCTTGATAAATATGCCCCTAAGCATTTTTTTGTTAAATAAAGGGTATAATAAAATAGTTCTCATGATAAAAAAGTAACACTGGATTTGGCCTTTAAAATATTTGGTTAATTTATTTTGGTACATTTACATTCTTTAGTAAAAATATTACTACTAACTTTGCATAAGGCTGTGATTGAGTATTTCTGGCAGGGGTATTGATGGGGGTTTGTCATTTTGATGTACAGTAGATCATTGAGGAAGATATTTAAGCAGAACTCTTGGTAAAAGGCTCAGTACTGTTTAGTCGATTTGGTCCACACAAGCATCGATTGACGGAGTCTCTTGAGGTTTACTTCCAGATGATTAGACTGTAATTATTAAGCAGAGAATTTGGTATGTAGAGGAACATCTGATATTGAGCATTCAAGATGAAATCCCAGGAAAGCTCTAGTCAAATCTTCAGTATAGTTAAACTCTAATTGCTCGGTCAGTCAAAATAATCTCATAAGCAGGGCCCTCTAACCTCTTGTCTTGATTTGTTCCCATGTGTTTGAATTCTCCCTCTTGTATTGTACTGCTCTGTAAAAATCTTGGCACTTCATAAATAACCTATTATATTTATATTAATACTGATCCCAACTTATATTAAATGACCTAAAGCAGAACAATTTATGGACCTATGAATGGCCTGCTCACTGTAGAGCGTTGTACTTACATGCACCTTTCCACCCCAGTATTTGTTAAAGGGTTTTTAGTCTCATAGAAGAACATTTACTCTAGCACAGACTTACCATGCTCACTGGACTGTAAGGTCAAGTAGCTGATGGAATGGATAATAAAGATGTGTATTTCAAAGGAATCCTTTGGTATTTTTATAGATGTATAAATGTATTTCCTAAGTTTGCTTTAAAGAGGCCAATGCATATGTACAGTATATAACCCCATTGTGTGAAATGTAACATTTATCTTATTTACCTACTGATGTGTCTTGCCTTTGTTAACTCTACATGTTGTACATTAACATAGATCATATGCATTTAATCATTTGTGTAAGATTCCAGTTTATAGAATATTTTGTACAAGATACTTGGAAAGCTGAAGTTCAGCCCACAAGGGCACAATACACAAAAGGAGTCATTTATAATTCTCTCGGGCAGAAGTGCAAGAGCATGCCACTGTGCTGTACACTTGGAGTAAAAAGGTGCACATCACATATAGAGGTCACAGGTCAGCCCTCTATTTATCACATGTCATAGGGTAGACAGCAAAATAAGGGCCTACACTATGGTTGTAGCCTGCAGTCATTCTCACTTTCTAACTTGAGTACCTGAATGACACACAATTAGTCTCATTGCACTTTGCCCACTGCCTGGACACTTGTAAAGCTATAAGATTTATAAGAAGCCTTGTACTTTATGTTTGGCTAGTGGCAGGGTTCCCTTCCATCTGCACACTGTGCCCTGTAACTATTACAAAAATAAATAGACTCGGGGGCACATTTACTTAGTTCAAGTGAAGGAATTGAATAAAAAAAACTTCGAATTTCGAATGATTTTTTTGGCTACTTCGACCATCGAATTGGCTACTTCGACCTTTGACTACGACTTCGAATCGAACGATTCGAACTAAAAATCGTTCGACTATTCGACCATTCGATAGTCGAAGTACTGTTTCTTTAAAAAAAATGTCGACCCCCTACTTCGCCAAGTAAAACCTAGTGAGGTGCAATGTTAGCCTATGGGGAAGGTCCCCATAGGTTTTCTAAGCTTTTTTTGGTCGTAGAAAAATCGTTCGATCGATGGATTAAAATCCTTCGAATCGTTCGATTCGAAGGACTTAATTATTCGATAGAACGATTTTTAGTTCTATCATTCGATCAAACTAATTGCAGTAAATCCTTCGACTTCGATATTCGAAGTCGAAGGATTTACCTTTCGGCAGTCGAATATCGAGGATTAATGAACCCTCGATATTCGACCCTATGTAAATCTGCCCCTTAATGTAAGTAAGTGCAATGAACTATAGGGGGCTATTTATTAAAGTCATTTTTTTTGTGGTGGGAGTTTTAAAGGGGAAAAAATTTAGTCCCAGAGGCTGCTAAAAGTCCGAAATTAAAAAGTGCTCCATCTCCAACCTGCCAAGGTCATGTAGAAGTCAATGGCAGATGTCCTATTTACAATTGAAAAACCATAAAACAATGCATACAATAATACAAAGAATTTTTTTCTGGGCGATAATCCAAAATACTTGGAGCTATCAGGAGTCAAATCTGAAAAAATCATACAATCTAGATTCTTTTACAATTTTTTACTGCACCAAATTTTGGTTTTAGGAAACTAGTGATACATTTTTGGATTTTAGTAGATATCTTCCTCAATAATGACATACTATTTTTCCATATGTTTTTAAAAAACAAAAAAATATTATTGACTAACTAAAATTCTTAACTGTCATCAAAGAGAAATCATATTTTTCCCCAGTCTATGATGCATACATTGTAACTCAATATGTAATATAAATGACATTTTGCACCTCATTTTGAAGAGTTAAAAGCAACTTAACTACATATTCCACTTTCCACCACCTGTGTGATAAACACTGCACAATCTCTACAACCGCAGTGGGAATTTTCTGGGTTTGATGAATGAGGCATATTTATTTGTATGTTAAATATTCTTTATTCTCCTCAGGTTTGTACATTTTATTGCTAAATCACCTTCTCATATCTTGCGCATATAAAATATATGACAAACAGAGAGAAAAAAGCCATTAATTCTGATTTCTGGGCGAATCATATGTCATGTCTCCATACGGAGACATGACATGTTATCCTGAAATGTAGAGGTATATTTCTCTTGACACAATGACAAAGACATGTTTCACAGCATATTAGCACATACAACAATGCTTTACTTGGCTTTACATCGCCTTGTCATTGCTTGGGAAATGCTTTGTTGCCTGTTACTTCTCTTTCTCTTGTAAGTATGCAATGTCATGGTCACTATGTGTGTGATTATGACAGCAATAGCATTGCCTTATAGGACCCAACTGTCTGTAGATTTAGAGGCTAAACTGGAACATAGGACAATAAATTGTAAACCTGTATATTCTGGGTAAACAGAACAATTAATTAAGAAGCTTTAAATAATATATGAAAACAGTCAGCTATATTGTGCATAAAATGTAAAATTCTGTCTTTATTAAATGATTATATGGTATTATGTTTGAATGCACTTGACATATTATTACAACCAAAACACCTTGAAAATATATTTCCTTCAGTTTAAAATGATGATCTAGAACATAAATGTTCTACATTTCCAGTTATAGCTTATAATGTTCTTCATGTTGTTTGTTGAAAATGATGCATATGGTAGTATGGTCCAATAACATAGGATGGGAATTAATTATTATTATGGTTGCAGATTTCTTTAAATTTGCCTTATAGTTAACTTGATTCTTGTTTGATTCAGTGGAATATTGCCCTCACCCCATTGCGTGCAGTCCACTGCTACCTCTGCTGCATACTTGAAGGTGACTGCCACCCCCTCAACAGGGTGACTGTTTGGCAAGGACGGGCTTGGAGGACTAGCAGGGCAGGGGCCCACTGATATTTTTGCTGGTACCCTAGTCCTGAAGGAATGGCTTTTTAATGCAACACTGTAAGATAAAACAATTTTCAAGTTCTTCAATTAATGCAATACTGTGTATTGCATTTCTGGGGAGCCCTTCTGAACAACACCAGTTTACCCCACCAGATCTGCCCCATTTTCCTATAATTCCTAATGCAAGGGTGCCAAATTGTGCCACTTTTTCTTCTTGTAAAGGGATCCTCAACAATGAGCATGTGCAGTTGTAGCTGATCTAGATCTGGCTTCAACTGTGCGTGCTCTGTCTCAGTTTCCATAAGAAAATTACACTCTGGTACTGCTTTTTATCTATAGGTAAGGAAAATAAGGCAGATTGGAGGGGGAGAACTGGTGAAGCAAAAAAAACGATCTGGTAACCCAAAAGTTGTAATAAGAGTGTTTAATACAAAAGTGTATTATACATATTGGATTTGGTAGAGCAGGATGTCTAAAAAATGTCAGTGTTTAAAAGGGGTCAATACATAGAATAGAGTGATAATTTAATAACAAACTCACAAAACAGAAAGGCAGATGATAATTAGATAGATAGATGGATAGATGATAGATAGATAGATACTGTAAACCTATACTGTAAATATAAAAGTCAGATAGCACCCTGTAGCTATATTGATTCAAATCACTGATGTGTGCATATGTGCATGCATGCTTGGCCCTATTGTAGACACTCTAGCGTTCTGTGACATGCTTAGAAAGGCTTTAAGGGCAGCAGCAGTAATCTGAAAAGACAAAGCAATAATGACACATAAGCAGCTGTATAATAAAAGCATTACCACCAGAGCTACTTTGACAAAATTCACATTCATCCTTCCAGTAATTGCAGGAAGATAGCTGGTTGATCTATTGCAGATCCACTCAGGAAAAATGATACTGGAATTTTATCACAAGAAATCTCATTATCAGATAAGTGAGGGATAACAAAATGTAAGTTCTTTGGGAGTTGCTTAGCATGGGATGGCAGAAATGTATATTCTAAGATTTAATAATCATACATGCCCAGTAAAGGACTTATTGTATAGATTGCATTTCTCTAACGTTGGTACCAGAACTTCTGTTACTTCTGTTCTTAGCACTCTAAATTTTATCATTTTGTCTCACTGTATACTTGTCTACAGGTGAGTGGACAATAACATTCGACTTGACTTGAAAAAGCCTGTTGTGGATTTGGGGTTAATGCTTAATTAAACAGTACATTTTTCTTATTAGCTAAGCTGTATAAAACCATGATGGTGGCAAGACAATCCTAATGGGTTTATTTAATATTTAAATTTTTAGTAGCCATAAGGAACGTTGATCGATATTATGGAAAGACCAATAATTCAAAAAACCTTAGGTCCCATCCATTTCATAATATATCCTATATATGTATGGGTACATGAGTCATAAGTTTTACTGCCCTGTTCACATTACTGAAAAAATGAATTGCAGAAAAATTTGCAAAATCTGCAAATGTATTGGAGACAATTGGGAATTTTCTATTGTGGTTTTTGTAAAGGCAAATGCATTGGCATCAACTGACATTTTTTCCTTTTTTTCTGGCAGAGCAATGTATGGAGAAATTCTATTGCAAATTCACCAACATTTTTGCAAAATGTGAGTTTTGCCATGAATCTGTACCAGATGAAAATATTCGCTCACACCTTATTAGCATTAGACTTTTTTATGTAAATTTTTTATGTACATGCGAAGTGTATAAAAGTAGACATGTTCCACTCTTCTACAGAGTTTTAACCAACATACTGTATGAGCTACCACTGTTGATGGTTACATTTGTTAGAGATTGCAGACTTTGTCTAAACATTCCTATGCATTTCAATAACTGTTTGCTAGATTTCCATTTTACAGCATATTTGCTTAAAATGTTTTGATGTTTCAAATATGTTTATGCATTTATTTTAATTTTGCCTTTATGAGTTAGGTAGACTTCTAATCAAGAACACAGATCAAACTATTATATGATATCAGTTATTCTGTAAAACTGTGAAGTGTTTTGCTAGTTATGGAGGACAAAGTGCCTGGATTCTTCCTTCAGTCAACAAATATTGTGTTAATTACATTTTCAAATGAAAACCATGATATTTTGAAAGCTCTTTATTTTTTCCACTGTGATGTAAAAGTATTTTCACCCTCGCTATGAACAAAAGTATAAGATAATTAAATATATATGATTGGAACAGAGAAAGCTACCTTAAGATGTTTACTCTTAGTATGTTACTGCTACTCCTGGGGCCATTTACCTTGACCAGGTCACTTGTCTATTTACCAGTGGTGTCAAGAGACTGACATCCATAAAAGTGAACAAACACCCTACAGATTAAGGTAGTTTTCCAGAGGTCAGTAGTATAGATAAGTCTTTAACTAAGAATACAATTACAGAACTTTCTGAATTAATGGAAATGCCACAAAGATTGATGTTTGGAACAGAGCAAGAATTACTTGTCTTAGTCTTGGCTAAATTCATCATGACATTGCATACTACAAATGCAACACATTATTATGAATGGGCTTTAGAATTGATATAAAACATAACTATAAATGGAGGCTTAACCTTAACTTTTGACTTATCTTAACTTTTGAGTTCTTAAAAAAAATTCAGCTGGTATTAATATTTGAAGGCATACTGGCTCAGGAAAACATGTTTTTTTTCAAAACACAAGTTAATGCTGATCCAGCTGAACAAACAGATTTTTTTTTCATACTTAATTTTGAAATTTGGCATGAGGCTTAAGTCTGTTTCCCAGGTGCCCTCAGTTATGTGACTTGTGCTCAAACAAAACGGTCTATACTGCCTCCCAATAATTTAGGATGGCTTCATGTAATCCTCTGCCAGTTAATATATACTATGGAAAAACTGTACACTGACTTCTATGAACATTAACCCCAGATCATAAATACATTATACAATGAGTGGGAAAAGTAGTGGTGGCACCCAAAATACATTAAATACAATGAGAAGCAGTGGGAACTTTAGCCCCATATACAATAAATACACTGGGAGACAGTTTAAACCCAAATACATTAAATACAACAAGAAGCAGTTATTTTTGACACCCAAGATCCCCTTACCCTTCCAAAAATCAGGTTTCCAGATGGCTAGAGAACATTTGAGATCAAAATGAAGTCATTTTCATTGTCCCTAGTGGTTGACATGAGAATAGCATCCAAGTAGGAGAAACCCCGCTTTGCTATTATACTACTTGGGTAGTATTGAAGTACAATGAAAAGGGAAGAAAATAGCGGTCTCAGTACAGTTCTATTGTCCAGCACTGGCTGCTTCTCAAAGCTCAGAATCAGGCACAATGCACTAAGATGGCTGCCTCCACACCCACATTACAGATAAAAGAATTGCATTTGTTGGTTTAAGAATAACATTTTTAAATTGTAGAGTGAATTATTGGTAATGAAAACAGTGTAATTTAGAAATAAAAAGTAAACCATAAATATGTGCACTCAAACTGCCAGTTGTTAGCTGCAGCGACTAAACCTTGCAATCAATTAATTCTCTGAATGACAGAAGATGAATTGCACAGACTAGCTAGAAAGAAAAAAACAAAATAACAATAGTAGCCTTCATATCTTAATCATTAAAATGATACATTAAATGTTTGATTTAAACATATGAGCAGGAAAGTTGTTTGAATTCTATTTATCTAAAAGAAACAAATCTCCCCCTAAAATCTTCAATGGATTTAGTAGACATATTCATATCTCGTATAGAGGAATCCAACCAACTCTAGAAACTTGTAAAACACCTCACACAAACATCAGTGATTCATTTGACATTGAGGATATCTTTTATTTTACTTTATTCAATTCAGATTGCAAGGATTCCACATAAAGCATCTATGGTTAGTAGTGTCAGAGCTACAAGACTGTTAAGACCAGCAAGTGTCAGCTATGGAGGCAGTGGGGTACTTAAAGTTGCAGGATATAGTTCAATAATAAGATATTAGAAGCATTGGGCAAGACATGTAGTCAAGGTCAGACACTGCTTTACAGTGATAGTCACTGACTAGAGGTAGTAGCAAAAATTAGAAGTGAACTGTGAAGAAACTTAGTAACACTTTCTTATAAATCAGACAGACTCTGTAATGGCTGGTCTAAATGCTTTTACAGTAATCATTGACTAGAGGTAACCGCCATTAATAATGGATTCTTTGTAGAACAACGTATTTTTAATTATAAACATCAGTGCAGAATGATAACACAGGACAGCTGTCTAAAGACATACATATTTTAACAAAATGACCAGAACAGAATCTATCCATCAGCTTGCTTATATAAAAGAAGAAAAATAACATTAAACCTGACATTTAAAGAAAAACCTTTACGCTTATATTACAGAAAGTGATACAGAAATAAATTGCTTAAAGCAGAAAACTTATTTTCAGCCCTGGAGAAATCGCATGCATTTTGTTAGCTGCAAGTGGATATCATTGTTCAAAGCACAAGGAGAGAAGGCACCATGCAATTTTACTCCTGAAATTGGTTTATATAGATGACTGGTTGCTGTGAAGTGCATGTCAGGGTTCCATGCAGCTGTTATGAAGTAGGACAATTGTCATTGCCTCGTACATGGTTGTTGAGAATAGCCTGGCTCAGTCAGCTGTTGAATAGATACCCCTAGACTGTTAACGTGGCATACATTGTAAAGAATTACATGCTTGCTACAATGAGCTCTGGGACTTTGGTCTAGATAATAACCCTGGTGAGTATACCACATGTAGTGGCTGTCTGATCACTTGGATATAGCTGATGAAACATGAAAAAGAATGTCAGTTGAGTAAAAGAAAAATGCTAGAGTAATTTGGTTTACGTTTCAAGCAAATAGCTGTGCTTTTTATTTAACCCCACAGTCTACAACACCAAAGGCTTTGCTGTCATGTTCGATGCTCGTCTCTATAGCAGCCATGGCTCAGATTCTATTTTACATTACATTTAAGTTTGTCAGCTGTGATAAAAGCATCTTTCCTTTTCTTTTTTCCAAAGCAGTAACCTTGTCTTGTCATTTCAAACCAAACAAAATCCTTCCGTCACTTTAGATTTAGTAAGGGCAAACGAGGAAGCGCTAAAAAGGGTGAGTACTTAGAATGGTTTAACTGCTGTGGCATATTTAGTTTTACAGAATTACTGTTATCTAAAATATTTAGAATGGCAGCTAAGATAGGGCTCTGTTTAATACTAATGGACAATCTTGCAAAAAAAGAGTCTATGTATAGTAGGAACTTCCCAACAGCTATTTTGGAACAGTATAAATGAAGGCATGGAAAGGGTTTTGCATGGAATAACTGCACGCAAAGAAGCTGATAAGATATCCTTTAATTTTATATAAATAAGAAAAATAGAGATGCGCATTCGGAGCAGAGCTTCCTTGCAGCCCCAGAATCTGTGCTGTATTGAAGATTAGTGAAATATATGAATGTTTATTTACGACTGCAAGCGCAGTTAGCAAAGTCCACTTTTCTAGTTCAATTGCCATATTTTACCCATAATGCTTTTTTTCCAAGAATTTCAGCATCCTTGCATTTACCAGAGGGAGTTGTGCCTGATAAAATTGCAGTCTGTGAGTCAAAATTAGTGCCATTACATTGCAGTGCCATATGCAAGTGCACTGCGCTAGTGATGGGCGAATTTGCACCGCTTCGCCGAAAAATTCGTGAAACGGCGAAAAATTCGCGAAACGGCGCCGGCGTCTCGTTTTTGACGCCAGCGCCCGTTTTTGACGCCGGCGTCCGTTTTTTCAAAAAAAAAAATTTGACGCCGGCTCGCCGCGAATTCGCGCCTGCCGAATAAATTCGCCCATCACTACACTGCGCCTAATGATGCAGGAACCCTGGAGCTACCACCTGATCTGGAGGAGGCAGAAGATGCAGAATTGTGCAAAGGTAACTGCATTTGTGATCATAAATGAGCCCTCTGGTATTTTATTTCTGTTAAATTCTATTTTATTCAAATATGTTAATGAAGAGCAATGAATTAATACACACAGAGCACATTAAGTACAAAAATGGCCGCACCCGACTGTCCAGTAGGCCAACGAGGAACATCTGGTCACCATATTTGAAGATATATACAATATATGAAAACAGAGATGAAGTGTAGATGTTCTCTTTAACTTGTTTCAAAGCATGCATAGAATATGAAGGTTCTTGAGCCACCATTTGTTTTTCATTCCAGTTCAATAAAGTGAACTTGAAAAGCAGAAGATGAATTTGTTTCATACCAAATCTATTGCAATAATAGACAATAGACAATGTCTTAAAATAATCTGGAGGCAGCTGAAATATAGGAGCGCATGGGAACATGACTGGCCTGTAAAGCAGTGATTGACAGCTTGTCCATCTGGTGCTGCCTAAATGTGACAGCAGGTTATTGGCACCCAGGAGACAAAGCAGAATGGGAACACAAAAGCTTATCAGTAGCTAACAATAGTCTGGATAACCTAAATAATTACTTAGACAGATAGACTGACAGAAAGACAGACAGATAGATAGAACTACTGATTATCATTATGCTGCATTTTGAAATACATGGGCAAAGACGAGTTCTGTATATTTGCAGCATATACGATCTGAAAAAATCTGAAAAAGTACTTTGTTAGGCACAGTTTCATAGCTTTGCTAAACACTTCTGCAGAGTAGTTCTCAAATACTGAATCTCCAATTTCATTGGCCAGATAGGTACAGTAGGTGGGGCTACCAGGTTTGCAAATAACCATGGTCAGCTGTACTAAAGAAATACTGGGTACATAAAATACCCAGTATTTTGCTAAAATATGCTGCTCAATATTTTCCAGTGGCGCAATATCATTAGTCAGGAGGGGCCGCCTGTGCATTTGGGGATATTGGAAAGCATATTAAATCTCAGCTCCTTTGAAAACCCCACGGAAGATGTTTTGCTCTTTGGTGCATTTTTTTTTTGGAGTATTTCTTCTATATGTCTCAGTTTCATCAATCCAATGGGTAGGCCTGTGATTTGTTTGGCAACTTGATGGGATATTAAAGCATCATAACCTGGAAAAGCCCTAGACACATGTTTAGGTTGTATACTAAATATGAATAAACATGATTAACTGGATACAGGCTGGCCATTGTATGAGGATGGTAAGGCTATGATGGTGTTAACTTTCTCCCACATGGCAGGATGGTCCCTAAAAATTTTTATTGCAGCCTGAGGCCAAAGTAATGCTATGTGTTAACACTAGAGATAAGGGCCTATGCACATTGGGTCCTAATGTTTTAAATCACCAGCAATTCCTTGGTTAATCTACGTTACCATTCTCCCCTATAATCATAAGCTATTATGACAAAAGATCAAGGCCATGGGTGCAAGAAGCTGATATGAGGTTTTCCTTTAGGGTCACTGGGTTACTCTGTGATTCAGGAGCAAAGCAGCTGCTTCTTCAAATTAAGGGGAGAGAGTGGAGGTCATTGGACATTTCACTAGGATGCCCCTGGTTTGGCTTCATTACAGCTTAGCACATGTATGATATGTTATTCAGTTCAGCATAGTAGAATAGGAAGGGTTAATGCATGCAGCAATAGCAGAGCTGGATCTGCTTCAATAAAACGTTTTGCCAGTTCTCTAGAGTCAATACCTAATTGGAGACAGGGTATTTATCCAGTGACACCTGCTCTGTGTGGTCACCTATTTTGTAGATCTGGGGTGTGCTATGGGAGAGGTTTATGGAAGATTTACATGCCCTTTAGTAGCAGGAAAAAGAAGGACAGCATAGAGGTAAATTGTAATTCCTACATGCAAAAACATGTTCTGGTATTATATGCATAATACAGTTTATTATGTTACCTGTAATTCTGCTATACACACAGAGTTTTATAAACAGTCAGGATGTAGTTTATGAATTTCTAATAATTTAATTATTATGTGCAGATATTACCATCTCCAATGCGAATATTTAGTAAATATTTTGGTTTTGCATTTATATTCCTTAAATATTGGGTTCTGAATTTCCATCCATCAAGTATTTGTTATATAATATTGCTCAAGACTGTTTTTTTTTTTTTTTCAGAAGGGATGAAATGAATTTGCATTCCTGATCTTAACATTTATCATTTTTTTCTTTAAAAAAACTTCAAATTATTCAAAGCCTGTCTGTAATAAAAAAAATCATAATATACTGCGAAAGAAAATAGGGAACTCTTATTCACTGTCAGATTAAAATTCAGATCTCACAGAAAATGTTCTGAGCTGAATCACAATTCGAACTGAACCTTTCTGGAACATCATTGTATGCGCCACCTGAATTAAAAAGATGCGTTTCCACAAAACGATGATAATAAAGTAAAAAAAAAAAGTGTGCAGTAAAGATGAAAAAAAAATGTTATCTAGCGGTTAATTTCATCCTGTACCTGTATAAGTAGTACACTGCAATGTAAGTAATAAAAATCCTTCGCATTCTCCTTAAAATCTGTAATATAATTTAAAGCCAATTCATAAAATGATTACATATGTATTTTACATTTAGATACACTTGATAAAATTATTATCCTTAAACGAAAGTTTCTAGTAAGGGATAGAACAGACCAGCGTAAAGTCTGATGCTAAATAGATCTCATAAATAATTGGTAGGTAAAGGTACATATTTCTGTGGGCCAAAAGTAATGTTTTGCTTTTGTAAGATGATTTTCTTGCTCGATATCTATTAAATATTTAAAATTCAATTTTTTACCTTTGAAAGTCTGTGAACGTCTCTTCGTAAAAGAGCCTTCTAAACTTTGTTTCTTGCACTATTCTACAAAAGATATAAAGGTATAGATATAGGGAGGCACAACTCCCACCACTCTCAGAACCTTTTATAAAACCTACATGATGTCTGTCTGACATTCTATACAAAACCTACATGTGGTACAGTGACTAGACCCTAGAGGAGATGTGCTCACTGAAATACAGTGTAAATAAAGCATCTGAATTTTGCAGCTAAGCTCTGCTTTTCATCGGTTCTTTAGCACACCTCTTTTGCTGATTAATCCTTTTCCTTTTGGCTTCCATATAGTTGCCTTCTGTTCCACATCAAGTGCTGCTGTGCCTGTTAATACAGTGCATTGTGACAACCCCAAGCTAGTCCAGAGAGTTAGCTCCAGGGTTCCCTCAGCTGCTGTGTCAATAAGCGCAGTGCATTTGCTTCTAAATGTTTGGGTGCACACATTACTCTCACTAAACAAAACTGGAAAACTTTTAGCACATTTGTGTCCAATTTTCAGTGAAACACAAGAGCAATTTGTTATCTGTTATTTGAGGCAAGAGAGACTTGATCCCGACTAGGAATGGTCACTATACACTTCTATACAGCCTCTATGAGCACTTTTTTTGCTGCAAAAATATTTCACTCATCCCTAATCTTTACCAAACCCATATATATGTGTTTGTGTGTAGCATTTTAAATGGCTAATGTGAGGAAAAATAGGGCCCCAGGCATCATACCATACACTTAAGACTTGTGTTTTCTTGTGCAAGTGTACATATTAGGTGCAAGACACATAAGCAATGTATTTAAATAAAAATGAATTTCTGCATTTGTGGCCTGCACTAAGATAGTGCTAAATACATGACCCCCAAGTATGTGCTGGTATGGGGCATTGAAGGAGAAACCTGCTGCTGCGCAGGAGTACCGGAGAAGCAAAAATGTACAGCTAACAGTGGCAAGTGTAATGAGGGAAAACATGGTACTTTGTACATTCTCCCATTATTTATTGACTCCCTATATGTTTTTATAAGATCTCATACAAACTCCTAATGCTCATGTTATGCATAGCACAACCCCAGCAAAAATGGCATAATTCGCCTTGTTACCATTATAAATGGAACCCTTGATTTTATATAAGAACTTCAACAGCTTTCTAATGCTCATAGCACAACCCTGAGCAGCAGCAAGGTGCAAGGTGGCTAGTGTCCACCTTGTCACCATCGTTGAATGAGCCTTTATATATTTTAGAAGACCTTGGACAGCCTACTAGTGCACATGGGGTATATAGCTGTCACAATCGGCACCCAAAATCCAGAACCAATGCTAGGCTCCCTGGTCTCGGCTCTTGCTTCCGCCTTTAACAGCCGCCTTTCACCTCAGGAGGAGCCCTCGGCTAATTGGATGCCGCCAGGTCTTATAAAGAGAGGAGCCAAGTTAAGGGTTCTGGACGAGCAGAGGGGATGATTGTTATATACAAAGAGCAGAAGGTCACAGTTCAAGAAGCAAACGGAAAGCATAGTCAAACAGGCCGGGTCGGTGCGGGAAGAATTCAAGCTAAGTCAGAGGGCAAGGGTCAAAGCCGGGAGTTCAATCAGAATAGTCAAGACAGGCATGGGTCGGGATACAGATATCAGAATAGTTGAATTACCAGGCAGGGGTCAGGATCACAGAAGTCAGAATGGTCAATCAGGCAGGGGTCAAACAGGAATCAGATAACAAGAATACACGAAGATAGCACCCAGGAACCCTTTAAATAGTCTTGAATGGAGATGCGCGCCGCGTGCGCCCTAAGGAACCGGAATTACCATAGAAGAGGAGAAGCGTGGTGGGCGTCCGTGCCGATGGCGAGGTGGGCATCCTCCACCGGCCCCCCAGGACCACAGGGTAAGTCCTCACAATAGCACAACCCTGAAGCACAGAGTTTTGTATTGCAACCTCCAGTTAGTACCTGTGTATCTGTTATATGCTATATATTTTACAGGGTAGGGAGCCCATGCCCCTTGAGGTGTGTTATGGACATATCTAGTTGTTAATTGTGTGTCCTTAAAAGTCAGGAATTTTAAGAGCTATGTTGTTTTATATTTGTTTTGAAAACAATTTGCAGAATGTAGATTCATTTTTGCTTCCTTAATTGGCACTTTCTAAGACATTATCAAATAGGACATTTACTCTGAATCTATATGTATCTCTATTTTTTCCAGTTCCTTTTGGAAAAAAAAATCAAATTCATATTTTAATTCTTTCACACATGTTTCAGCTGTAATTGTAAAAGCATTGTGAAAATTAAAATGCTTGCAAAGTTGTACCAATCCATTACCACTGAGGTGTTAAAGAAATGGATTTCATTATATTTCTGACTGCTTGATACATCAAAAGATAATTTGCCGTGTAATTTCACGAAACTTGAAATTGTAACATAGCACAGTTTTCTGATAATACCATCAATATATCAAGAGTAAATAAAATGTTTAGTGGTAAGCACATTAATTATCCCATTCATCTAGTGGTGTTTAAAACTAAGAAATAATTAAATGTACTTTAATAAGATATTGTTCTGTGAAAGCAGGATCATTTATGAATCACTAGAGGTGCACAGAACTGCCTTTCCCTTGAGAGACAGAATTTATGCTGAACACCCTGCTGATTGTTCCGATGGTAAAGAACCAATAGCTGCATGTACAGAAATTTAATTTAAAGTGTGTTTCTCACTAGGCTGCTCACAACACTTAATTAAACTTTGCTGTTTTGGCAATGACAAATGCTATAGTGCAAAAAGAACAGAGTTGCAATGACTGAGAAGCTTTTGTAATTTCTTTCATGTGCCAAGGCAGCCTGATTCAGGTCAGGAAAGAAAAAAAAGACAGATAAAATGAAAAAGATTTATTTAGGGCATTTAGAAAAAGCCGTTACAATAAAATAAACATAGCCAAGTCTATGAAATGGGAACTTACTTGGGCTGCTGAAGTAGAAGTTCTTACCTGATTTCCTGTGAGTACTTCTGTACAAACAGAGAGCATTACAGTTGCTTCCATAAAAAAAAGTTTTATAAGGGGTGCATTAAAGTACTAACTCCCCAATAGAGTATAGTTTCAATAAAACCTCCTTTATTGACAATAAAGGATAGTTACAGTGGTTGAAACCAAATGCCCCCAATCAAGCATTACAGCACTAACATGCTACTCATATTCCTTACGTACACCACTGTTGCACTGTTGAATTGTTAAGTAAGCTAGGTACAGTAGAGCAGATAGCATTTGTCATGGTTGGGTTGGTGGAGGAATGCTTGCTGGAGTGGGTATTGGTTGGTATTCCCCTGATTTGTAGAGTTTTGTTGATCCTCCTTGGGCAATAATCCCTAGAGGTAAGGGTTTGAATGAGGCTTACTTTGCTGCAACTTGTCCACAATTCCTAATAAATATGTTAATAAAGCCATTCTGAGCTCTCATGGGGGAATGTAATAAAAGTCACAAAGAGCAAAACAATTTGCCCAAATAAGAATAAAAAATTGCATTTTTTTTGCATTGCAAAAATTTTTTCCATCTCCCATAGACTCCATTTTATCAAATCCAAATTTTGCAAAATAATTTCCTTTTTTCTCTGTAATAATAAAACAGTACCTTGCACTTGCTCCAAACTAGGATATAACTTATCCTTATTGGAAGCCATTTGGTTTATACTGTATACACACACACACACACATATATCCATGTCTACATATATACTGTATACTTCCATCACAATGCACAAGTGCAAGGCAGCACACCAAGCACAACTGAGGAAGGGGGAGGAGCCCCCGAAACGTTGTGTGGAGATCTCCACAATAAAGCACTGAAAATATCAGCACAATTGCTACGTGAGTGCCATCTAATTTTTCCATAATTCCTACTGTTGAATGAAGCTGTCTTATGCAACAGAGCTTCCAGATAGAGCACCACATCATTTACCACACGGAAATTGGGACTATATTATAGTGTGAAGGCCGAACACCAACTATTTAGGTTGAAGAACAACACTTTACATTACATCAGTATATCTGTTCTTCTGTACAGGGAGTTTTCAGGCCAAAGTAAATTCCAGATCACAATAGAATATATGGTAAAGGAATCTTCATTTTCAGTGGTGTTTTCCTAAACCCTAGCCTAAACAAGAGCAATCAGAATGACCAGAAGTAGGGAAGCAGGGCTTGGCAGGGCAAGGAAGGGCACCCCCCCTTGTTCCTTGGTGGGTAGGGGCGGGCGGTGATTGGTTGAATTTTTCTCGGGTCAAAAGGGGGCAGAGCTACACAGTAGAGCTTACCAGTCATTTAGCGCCAGGACGAGGAAGCAGCAGCAGCTCGCAGAGTCCCACCCTTATGATTGGGGTGTTTTTGTCGCAGTTGGTGGAGGGAACCTTTACTCGGAGCCCCAGGGGAAGTTAAAATGGTGTATTTGACAAGGAGTGAAAGTAGCCGGTAGGCCTGGGGGTCCTGATGGGAATGTAAGCAGCCCGGTTTACGGTTTGGGTAAAATGGACCAGGAACCAGACTCGGCTGTTGGGGCATAGTCTGTTCCCGGGGGGCTACAAATTACATAAAGTTTTGTGTTAATAAAATGTTTGTTATACAAGCGGTTTGTTACACGTTGTTAATGTTACATGTTAAGTGATGGTTATTGTTTGATAAATAAACAACTGCGGCTATCTCTTCCCAAAAAGGATGTCGGTGTTTCTTTGGGTAGGGGGTTGGGTAGAAGGGTAAGGGGTGCAGTCTTGATGCTGCACCTGTCAATGAACTTGATTTAACTGCAATAGAAATACACTCTAGCTATTGGTTTGTTTCTGTATTCTACTGAACAAGAGGGGTTTTCCCATAATACATAGTGATGGGTGAATTTATTTGGCAGGCGCGAATTCGCTGCTAATTTTCGCGAAACGCCTGCAAAAAATTCTCCCCAAAAAAAATCGAAAAAAACAGCGTCAAAAACGGGCGCCGATGTCAAAAACTAGACGCCATTTCGCGAATTTTTCGCCGTTTTGCGAATTTCGCAAATTCGCCCATCACTAATAATACACAAACAGATTTTTCAAGGACTTTATGTGCCCTGAACAAGCCGCAGCTGCAGGCTAAAATAAAAAATTAAACTGCAGCCAGAACAGCCTTGTTGCTGCATGGCACATAATTAATTCACATTTGTGTGTAGTTAATCCGTAACCTAGTGACAAATCTAATGAGTTCACATCAGTGTCAGAGTGGAAAATGAGGAGTCCATCCAAAAAAACTTAGACCAGAGGCCCACCAAAGGATCTTAGATCAGGGGCCCACTCTCAGTACTATATATAATTCCTCTCCTCACGCAACTTCTATTCTGCTAGTCTCTTTTCTTTACATGCTATAATCTATTATTCAATCTATTTAGTCTCTTTATTCTCATAGAAATAGGTAATGGCCATGAAATAGGCCAAAAGTTTTGAAGCAGAAGACCACTGACACCTGGGCCCACTGGGAGCTTTCCTGGTTTCCCTATGGGCCAGTCCGACACTGGTTCACACAGGTACAAATAATATTCCACTGTCCCTTCTTTTTAATTCACATTTTACTTTTTGATTATTCATGAATATTCATCACCATCATTTGTAATTACCATTTTGAGCAGTTGTGCATCCAGTGCTATTTTTGGTTACATTACAGAAGATCACTAATTAACTGGTTTTCTACTACCATTGTTTTCCATTGCCACTTGGACCAAAAAGTTACCCAGAAAAAAATCAAATTAAATAGCATCCAGTTGACATTCAAGCCAGGCTTTCATGACAATCAAGAAGAGCTAATAGGCCTTCTCCCTGAAACTCCCTATAGCTGGCCTTCCTGAAGAGCCCCACTGCCACTGATTCAGGTTCCCCCAGGAGGAGAAGGCCCTACTGCTTGGCAACCAGGGTTATTTCCAGCTATTAACAGCTCAAGGTTTCAGTGTTCATTTTACATAGTTAAATAGTTAAATTGGGTTGAAAAAGACAAAGCCCATCAAGTTCAACCCCTCCAAATGAAAACCCAGCATCCACACACACCCCTCCATACTTTTTACACATAAATTATATATACCCATATCTTTACTAACTATAGCGTTTAAAAAATATCACAAGAGCCTTTGATATTCTGGGGTCCGTTTACTAAAGTGCGTTAAAAATATTCGCACAATATATAGACAGAATTTTCGCCAAATATGTTATCGCCAGTTTACTAACCTGCGGTAAATATAAATTTGCGAATTTTCTTGCGCAAGAATAATTGTTCGCCAGTTATCGCATTTGCTGAAAATAACGCTACGTACACATTAACGCATGGTTTACTAAACAGCGAAATGTGCTAAAGACAAAATTAACGCCAGAATATTCGCAAACTTTTACCGCCACATATGAAGTGGCGTAAAAGTATTTTTTCTGCCAGAAAATTCTCAAGGGGCAGGAAATATCCCATAATAATGTTTTTTTTTTACCCATCATTCTTTGCTGACAGGAGAGAGATCTGTAGCTATTTCTGACAGGATGTTTTGGCTTCTGCTTCTATCTGTTGCAACAGCAGCAGTTTCAGCTCAGAGTCGTATTATTGGCAGTGGCATCACAGTCCAAGGATTCGTCAGCCTCTACACTTTTTGGTTTCATTGGGATTGGCTACATTAAACTGTGCATTTCTATGAAGCAAAGAGATTGACTGGTATCATTTCCTATGATTCTATTGGCAGAAGAGTTTATATGATGCAGACATGTTTGATTGGTGTTACTCTGGTGATGTTGTTGGATGGTATAATCATCAGTCAATAAAGTTTATAAGTTTTGAAGATGCATTTCTGGCCATAAATGTCACAGTAAAAATTGCCATAATAACCGCCATAAAACAAGACTATTTTATAGCATAAATATTCGCAAAAACGTAATTTTTCGCCAGAAAATTCGCAACTCGCTAAAATTACCGCTAACGTAAGCTGGTTCCTTAACGTAGTTACCGCAAGTGATCGCAATGACTTCTGAGCGCATCGCTGTTTAGTAAACTTAGTCGCTGCGAATATTCTGGCGTAAAAATATTCTCAGCGATAAAATGCGGAAACTTAAAGTCAGATTTACCGCACTTTAGTAAACGGACGCCTCTGTCTGTCCATTTTAGGTAAATTTATTACAAAGTTATTGCTGCTTATCATTTTTCTATTTTCCCCTTGCCTTTATTGATTGCACACCAATATTGTGTTTCATATACAAATGTCAATCAAGACAATGATGAATTAATGTTATAAAAATAACAATATCTGAAAAAATAGCTATTAAAATGTGATAAATCTGTGTTAGAAACAGACAAGAGAGCGAAAAATCATTTTACGTGAAATATGTAACTCAAACTACTTGTTGAACTGAATGGTTTTATGTAACAGTTTAAAAATCATGTTTTATATTTTTTACTTTAATAAGGTCAAGTGACCTTTATTGCTCTGTTAACTAGATGCTAACAAAAGGTTTGCTTCAGAGTTTTGCTGCAACGTATTTCTGAAATGTAAACAGAGCTCAGTATTGGATGTATTACAAAATACACAAATTTTGTGTTTATGTAAGATTTACATTCCTTTTACACCAAAAACCTGAACTAAATTTCGGCTGTGAATAATTTCATCACACTGCTGCAAAATGTTGCCATGGAAATGTTACTGTGAAAAAAAAATATTCATAGACTCCAATGTACTATGATCAAAAATATTTTTAAAAAAATTGCTCTTCCATAGACTCCATTTTATCTAAATAATCCAAATTTTGTAAAATGATTTCCTTTTTCTCTGTAATAATAAAATCGTACCTTGTACTTGCTCCAAACTAGGATATAATTAAGCCTTATTGGAAGCAAAACCAGCCTATTTGCTCTAGTTGACTTAAGGCATGAAGATCAAGATTACGGAAAGATCTGTTATCCAGAATTCCCCAGGTACTGAGCATTCTGAATAACAGATCCCATACCTGTACTTTAAACCTGCCATGGCAATGCACTTTACTAAGTAAAGTGATATTACTGCCCTGTAGGTGCTCAATGTTACATAGTTACGTTGGGTTGAAAAAAGACCAAAGTCCATCAAGTTCGATCCCTCCAAATGAAACCCTACTTGCACACACTCACTAAAACTATATCTACCAATATCTATATTAATTGTACATTGTACAACTATAGCCTTGGAAATTATGCTTGTTAATAATGAGCGACTCTGTCCTGTTTCGCATCACAGAAAAATTTGTGAAATGGCGAAAAACTTGCAAAATGCATTCAAAAGACGTCAATTTTTTTATGCATTACAATTATTTACACATGTGCCAATTTTTTTCTCACTCCAAACACATTAAAGTCAATGGGCGTTCTTCTTGTGGCAACCTTTTTTGTCTCTGTAATTTTTTTTGTCTAGGTAATTGTTTTGTCCAAATGCTTAAAGTCAATGACCATTTTTTTCTTAAGGCGACTTTTTTGTCTCTGTGACAAATTTGTCTTATCAACTTTTTTGTCGCAGCAAACTTTTTTCACAGGGGATTTTTGCTGCAGTTTCGCGAAAAAATTTGCAGATGGTAAAGTTTGGAAATTTTGCCGCAAATCCATGCCTGGAGAAAAAATGTACTCTTCACTAATGCTTGTCCAAGAATTCATCCAAGCTCCTCTTAAAGGTGTTAAGAGAATCAGCCCTCACAACATCTTTTGGCAGTGCATTCCACAACTCCAAGTCCAAGTAGATCACTTCCACTGCATTGCAGTGTTCAGGTTCCCACTCACCTCCACATAAAAGGTAATTACATTTGTTTGGCGATTTGTAACTGCCCTATAGTTATGAGGCTGAGAACAGGATACCTTTTTGAATGTTGTGCCAGTAAAATCACTCTCAATTAAAGGGTGTGTTAGATTATGCTCAGTCTCATCCACACCTTTTTTCCCTTCCAGACGCAAGCTATACACAATTAGTGATGGGCGAATTTATTCGCCAGGCAAGAATTTGCGGCAAATTTCCGCGGTTCACCATCGCGAATAAATTCGAGAAATTGAAGTGAAAATTATACAACTTTGTATAGTTCAGGAGCAAATGTTTGCAATGGTTAATAGATTGTGTATATTGATGGGCGAATTTGCGCCGTTTCGCTTCGCCGAAAAATTCGCGAATTTCGCGCGAAATTCGCGAAATGGCAAATAATTTGCGAAACGGCGCAGGCGCCCATTTTGTCGGAAAAAATTTTTTATGACGCCGGTGAATTTTTTCCGTGAATTTTCGCAGGCGTTTTGCGAATTTATTCGCTGGCGGTGAATCGTGCAAATTCGCCGCGAATTCGCGCCTGGCAAATAAATTCGCCCATCACTACCCATTGACTTTCGGTGAAGCGAAATGGGAGAAATTCGCCCATCACTATACATAATCTATTAACCATTGCATTTGCTCCTGAATTATACAAAGTTGTACAGGTACCTGATTGTGGAAGGTACAAAAAAAATTCAAGAAATGAGTGCTGCATTTTGGGTAAGAAACAATTGGGGTCAATTACCAGCAGGAAGAGGTCATTTAAGGGCAGATAATACAGTGCTGCCTGTGTTGCTTAGAACTGTATTTAATCGTTGGAATCGAACGATTCGAACGTTTTTTAGCGATTGATCAAAGGATTTCTATTCGACCAAAAAAACTTAGAAAAGTGCTGTGGAAGGTCCCCATAGGCTAACATTGCACTTCGGTAGCTTTAATTTCGTAGCTTTAATTTTTTAAAGAGACAGTACTTCGATTCTCGAATGGTCGCATAGTCAAACGATTTTTACTTCGAATCGTTCGAATCAAAGTCGAATGGTCGAATATAGCCTATTTGATGGTCAAAGTACCCAAAAATTTACTTGGAAATTTGAACATTTTGACATTCGAACCATTCACTCGAATCTTAGTAAATCTGCCCCTGAATGTCGCATTTGGGAAAACTGGTGAAACGGCCATTTGAAACTGAAAATGTTTCATTTGCCAAACCTAACATTTCTACCTAAGTACAAAATGTCAAATGATTTGACCCAAAGCAGCTAATCATTGTACTATTCTCTTGGTTATTGGCTGTATACCAGTTATAGTAGCACTCCACTTATTATCGAAATTGTTTTTTGTGTGCATTAAAAAAGGTTGTTTATTGAAGATTTACTAAAGATTATTTAAGTTCATTGTGCATGGCTTGTGCAAATCTCTATGTCTTTGACTGCAGCCAAAAGCATTTATGCTATCATAACATTAAAATTAAATATTAGGATATTTCAGTATAATATTTACTGGCATTGTTATTTTACAAGCCATTACTAAGGAATCCAATAAAATTGTCAAAAATCTCAATGCCTAGTTTTTCCCTTCAGACAATCAAATCGGGTGCTTCATTTAATTCTCTGAAATGTCAGAGAACATCAGAAATAGAATTTACAAGTTAAGTATCCGAAAAGTGAGAAATTCTGTAAAGAAGCATCAAACAGTATTATATTAAAGTGGCTTAAGCTGTGTTTGCATTTGTGCATAGAACAATCTGTTCCTCAAGTCCATATTTATATAAATGTATATAAATAAATATAAATATATATAAATGGCATGAAGGAATATTTCCTACCAGCCCCTGCCTAGGGCAGCAGAATTTTTAAGGGGTGACATGCTGCCTGGGTGGGGAATGTGGAAGGGGAGGGGGGCAGCAAGTGGAGTCAGTCTCAGGGTGCCTGGTTTGTAGGGCCGGATTTTAAGAAGCGGCTCCCTGAGGCTGCAAGTAATATCGGCAGATGCCGCGCACACACACATTCTCCCCATCCCCATGCCCGCATGGTCCTAGCGCCGGACCCTTAAGGAAGAGTTGCTCTCTGTGCGTGTGCGAGCGCGCTCTTCAGAGGAGGAGCACTGGGGAGCTTTGAGTCGCAAGTGATCCTCAAGATGCGTCTGGGCAGCATGCCGCCCCTAAAATGTTTCCGCCCTAGGCCCGGGCCTTTGTGGCCTTGCCACAAATCCAGGCCTGCTGGTTTGTAAATCAGGGCCTGATGTTGGGACAGATGCATTGCTGTATTTGGTCAGGAGTTGTAGCTGCCCTTTAAAAGAATTGAAAAATACATTTAGTGGATTTTTTGTGTGCAGTAAGAGAAATACTATAGAAGGACCCCAAAACGCCTCTACTGGTGTACCAGCAAAGTGAAACATTCAATTTTTTTATGTGTGTAGTGGGACAAGCAGCTGATAAAAGTCTAGCAGAAGTAAGAGAATGAAATGGGGGGATGAGAGGGGATGAAAGGTAAAGGAAACGTAGGGGCATATTAATCAAGGGTCAAAGTGAAAATTCTAATTAAAAGAAATTGAATTTTAAGCTATTTTGTGTGTACTTCGACTAGGGAATAGTCCAAATTCGATTTGAATTTGAAAAAAATGGGAAAATTCAAATATCGCAATTTATCATGTACCATCTTTTTAAAAATTTGACTTCGACCATTCGCCATCTAAAACCTGCCAAATTGCTGTTTTAGCTATGGGGGACCTCCTATAATTGGAGTCAATTGGTGAACTTTGAAAAATCAAAGTTTTTTTTAGAAAAAACTTTGATTCGAATTCGCTCGAATACAATGTTACTTTGATTCATATGATTCAAATTCAAATGAATTCAAAAAATGTTTTTTTAATAAATTTCTGTTGGTCTTTTTTATTCGAATTTTTTAAAAAAATTTTAGGAGCACAATAATTTTTATTGAGGAAGTTTATTTTTATTGTTAAAATATGGTATTAAAACCAACCGACTGCATCATTTTTTTTTAATAGAAATGTGGTGTAGTGAAAAAGAAAAGGTGATGAGATGTAGCAGTGCATAGGATGTAAAACCTACATTTGAAGCAGAGGAGATTTTTTAATTCTGCTGCCATTTCCAGATTTAGGTAATGTAACTTTTCTTTGATTGAGAAAATTTAGAAAAATTGAGTTTGGAAGATGAGATTGAAAGTTAATTTTACATCCAAGGTACTGTAAGTAGACTCTAAAGTAGAGAGGTTTTTTTTGTGAAATAAAAATTATCACAATATATTTTGTTCTGTTTTTTTGTTGGGCACAAACTGATTGTGATGCTTAAGAAGATCTTCTACTTTTATTTGATCATGTTGAGTGAATACATCACTGAATGTTTTCAGCTATTCTCTGGCACCTTGCTTTTAGTTTTCATGACCAGCACCTCTATAGACAAGTGATTACTATTTGCTTCTGATGTCATGTGCAGGTATGTATTACACACATTAAAATGGACAGTTATCACTTTATCTTAATATTTACCTATTTTAATAATACTACATTTTACTATTTATTTTGCACTTCCTTGAAGAGTTTTTTTTTTTCATTCTAATAAATGGTTTATTAGTGTGCTTATTCAACCAAACAATTTGTGTTTCCAGTGCAAACAACTCAACTGTGCCATGTTAGCAGCGCATTGCAAACTGCTGATTCAACAACCAGTTAAAGCAGGTGAAATCTGTCAAATATTGGGTTGTGCATAAAAAAATGAGATATATTAATGTTAGAAAAAACATTTGCAAACAGATTAATTGCAGAGAACACAGAAGCTGGAAAATAGACTGAGATATGATTTTGGTATAGAGATAGTGGTGAGTGTATTTAGATCATCCATGCCATTCTTTCTCAGCATCATGTAAGTACTGCACTGTTTATTGAATAGCAGAGTAAATAGTCAAGTAAAACCCATGTAATTTGATGGCTTCAGTGTTAAGGCCCTCGGGCAGTCTCCTTCCTCCTCGTGTCATGTCTTTGTATGTCAGGATTTTCCTTTTCTTAAATGCATGTACGTGCAGTGCGCATGTTAAGCCAAGTGGGTCCCGACATTTAATATCCTCAGACTTTCTATTTATAAGTAGATTTTTTTTTTTCACAAGGCAAAGTGCTTAGCAAATATACCAACATAGCAAATATGATTTATATTTAAAGAGAAACAGCTCGTCTGCAAAACAAAGGTGTTCATTGATTTATCAAATGGTGGCAGATTTTGATTTTGAAGTTAACACAGGGTGCAGATTTATCTTTAACTACCCAGAGCAAGGAGTCTCCAAAAATAAATAAATAAATAAAGACAGCAAGGTTGGGAAGTAATCATGTAAATAGCTTAGAAAGAGATATTGCCAGTTATGTCTTTAAAGTACAAAATATTGTGGGCCTCTCACTATTTTGCAAATGCCAAAATATATGCAGCCTCTGTTAGAGTTAACTGTGCGGCACTTTTGTGTTCAATAGCATAAATCATTAATCATGAAACTGGCCATATCGTTGTACTGTTCTTGCTTTCATTACTTGGCCTAATTAAACAGCCCTCTGAACTGGAATCTCAGATTCCACTGTTACAGATTATCATTAATTATGGTGAAAATGCTCAGAGATGCTGGACTCAATTATATTCTGCTCAACTGTGGCATTGTGTGATTCATTGCACAGCCTGCTCTGCAGATGTACTCTTTTCTTATCTTGCACTCCCACTTTTTTGTAAATTGGGTTCTGCTAGCCAACAAACTTAGACTTATGTGCTGCATTTTCATTAAGAACATGTTGGAGAAGAAGGGGCCAATTAAGGACTTCCTGTTTTATTGTGAGTGATGAAATGAAGGGGGGGGTTTCTAAAAGAATTACAGTAACTTACTGCCAGAAAAATCAGTCATGTGCTAAATATTGCTACTACTACTGTACTGTTATATATGTGCTATTTTTAGAAATAAAAATGAACATATTTCTCTATGCTGAAGCAGTTCAATAATTATACAGAAATACATTTATTAGAAACTACAGACTTGTAAGAGATTAAAAGAGGATATCAGGCCGTACATGGAGAATTCAAAAATAAGACATTTGCTTTAAATATAAAATTACATTTTTTTTAATCATAAAAGACAAGCATCATGACAGTTTTAATGCTTCTTGTAATTAACATGATAACATTCATTTGGATATCCCAAATAGATGACAATAACAAAATACCCATTCAGTCAAGTTCAGCCTATCTCCAAAGCAAAAGAATGCCTCGTTTTTTTTTTTTTAGTGGGTTTAGTAGTTTAAGCAAATGTAACCCTCAGCAGCAGGGACAAGTGAAAAGGCAGGTTTGAAAATGTAATCTGTCAATGCCAATAAACTACCAGTGTATGGCCAATCGACAGCAGAGCAAGTTGAGAGCAGCCACAGTTCCTGTCCACTAAGTGGTGTTCCAATTGCTTAATTTGGTCACAGACCTTCACACTTTTTCATGTGGGCCTCCAATACTGTGTTTTTAGGATTTTTTGTTGTCTACTTTAGAAAACTAGGGGTTCAGTGTGACAGTTTTACAGAAGCATTAAATGTCCTTTAAAAAGTTCACAGCAATTCTTCTTTTTCCACTGCTTGAAAGGACTGAAGATCCATATTATGCCGTCATAGGTTTTAATATATATGAAAATTGGAGGTTTTGTATGCATGAATATGTGCCATCAATAATATGGTATTCTCAGATGGGAACCAGCTCAATCTAATTCACGCCAAAAGAACTGTCTACACAAATTGTAAAAAAAAATGAAGAAATATTAGTCCCAGATGTTATTGGTGGAGTATTTTGTTGCTCATTTTTAATAGTTATAATTTGCTGATTTTGTAAATAGAATATTGTCGATTCCTATGTTTTGCATCCACTTCATTAAAGTAAAGATGTTTTCTTGCCCCTTTCATTCACATAAAATTCCAGCAACAATATCTTAATTCTAAAAACAGGGAGCAGCTTCCTAATCTAGAGGCATCCGACATGCTGCTCATTGGAAATGTAATACAGTACTGACATGTCACAGGTCAGCTGGCAATCTGAATTTTAAAAGGAATATGAATAATATTCTGTTTTATTTTGAAAATGAACTCCATGCCCTCCATCATGAATCCAATATATGTCTTAATCTTCTATACTCTTGAAGCCTACGGCTCCTGGCTGAGTCCTTTGACTCCTGAACCTAATAAGCAAATAGGTTGTTTTCTCATCCTTGTCTCATTTTTTTTCCGGAGGGCTGAAGCAAACAGCAAACAGTCCCTATTTCATATGTAATTGACAAAGCATAAAAATGTATGATATAATTTCCAGCGTACAAGTAAGACATAACAGTAAAAAAGTTTTTATAGGGAATTAAATTAGGATGTTATCGTTTGAAATAAGCTGTCTGAATTCAGGTTCTGGTGCACCTGTCATAAGGTTTAATGCTTACACTCAGTCTATAAATATAAAATAGACAAAGACAATACATAATGCTACAGCTCAAGAAGGACCTTTCATTTAACCTAAACATGTTACGCCAGCCAAGAAATCTGATTTGATTTGATTCTATTTTAACTGGAACATGAATACGGCTTTGCCTCTTATGTGCCGTTTTGTACTTTAAATGATCGCATTCTGTTCTAGTAAGTGTGTAGGTGTAAATACAGATGCCCCAGCCAACTGTAATATATTTAAGAATATGCACATGATAATTTATTTAAAAATGCAAACACTTTCAAACAAAGTAAATATTTTAAAACAGAGTCATACTATATTCAATAATACACAATCACAATTTTTACACCTTTTTTTTACCTTTAACTAGAACAGACACTTAAAAAAGTGCTATTTATTCCCAGCATAAATATAATACAGTAAAAAGATCCCCAATATATCTGGAATATGTAAGGTCTTTTGTACATTCAGTTAGATATCTAAGGGGGGCCTTGAACTGAATATGTCTTACTCCAATTGATATACAGTATCTAGGGTTGCAACCCAGCCGGTATTACAAATTTACCGACAATGTAGCTGCTGGTAATTTGTAATACCCTTAACAAAAGCCCTTGGCTCTCCGGCGGAAACACTCATTTTCTTCGTCTTCTGCCCCTCTCGCGATGTGGCCCAGCCCCCTTTTGCGTCACCGGCCCGCGGCTCCGCCCCTTTTTACGTCATGGTCCGCCCATTTAGTTACCGCCCCCAACACTGGCCAGTAATTTTTTTTAATTTTTTTTTTTTTTTAAATGCTACATGCAGATTGGTGGCACTGGCAAAGATCTGCATCACTTAGTGGTTGTCTTCAATTTTAAATATGAAAGGGGTCATTAACAAGCATTTTAGTGGAAACAACATTTAATATATTACAATAATACAAAATATCAGATGGGGTTTTTTAACGTTGTAATTACATTTAAGTAAATTGTAAGTATATGTGGTGCTGTGTACATAACAGCATTCCCCAGAATGGCATGAAATAATTAAAATGTCATATCATGAAAGCTTCTTTGATGCATGAATCTCTGTATCAATGACTATTTTGGTCTCCCTCTGACTGCTGATACTGATGCCATGTGATATGTGATGATATGTAATGTAAAAGTAAACTTTATGCAGAATTATTTCTGTAGAAAAGTGTTTGAGTCTAATACTGTTAAATAAATAATAATTTATGATGTTCTTTTACATTTCATATATACAGTGCCCCACCTGACAAAACACCAAACAAGCATTTTAACTGTCATGTTCATAACCACAGAGCTGTTTTTTTTAATTACATCTTCTCTTAAAGCTGCCACTCCTGTTTTCCCTATAGCAATGCTGTCTTCTACTCTTATGTTATTTGTTTGCTTTACAACCTTTATATTTCAAAAAAATGTTTACCAGAGTCCTCTCACTATTCAGATTTGAAATAAAATCATCCCATCTGACCACAGTTGACACACAGTGTCTGACAATTGCCCGGTGCATGGCTTATGGGGTGGGATGCCAAAATGATTTCTACTATGGGTGATCTTATTTATACATGTATGCAATCAAACCACAGTAAAATGAAACTTAACTCCAGCCATTTTATATAATTTGCTACCAAGTTGGAAAGTGATATCCAATCCCAAGAGTCAAATTTCATTTTCTTTTTTTTTGTCCACACTTGCATGACCTATGTGCCAGGCAAAATTCTGATGGAAACCAAAGAAAACACTCCTCAATCTTCACTTGTTTCCCTTCAAATGAATGAGAAATGTTCTGTAGATGCTGGTGCTGTCAAAATGTCATCACTCATAAACTTTGAAGTAAGCATTTCAGAGTGGCCCCTGCTTCTTATAATCGGTTCTGCAATCAGCCATTGCCTCTTGGGGTGGTCAAACGGCCTTCAGACACAATTTTCAAAATGACAGAATAAATCCTAGGTTCCCAAGTATTTTGGAGAGCATATTCATACCTACATATCTACAGGGAATATGTGTCCCACTGATCTACTTCTTGCTGAGCAAGGTATCATTAATTTTTTTCTGTGTGGTTAGAAAGAAAGAACATATCCGAATTCCAGGACACCCTCTTAGACCATGCACTGTTGTGCAAGCATAATGCTTGAATAATGTTTTCAGAGGGAAAACCTATAGCAATAGATATTGCTTAATGACATACTGCATAGCAAGCCATTAATCACAGCTAGTGGAATCGCTACAACAACAGAGGGTACAATGTTCACAGATGATCAGCGAACCATAATTGCCTAAGGTTTGCTGAGAAATGGTGGTCAAATCTGTCTATGCCTCAAATCATTCTGGAGCTGCTATAATAGCTTTAACTAGCATCGAATGAATGGAGGAAAAACACCAAGGTTGTTTAAGGTTATGGTGCGGTCAGGTAGCAGGTATATTTGGAACCACTTTAGATGTGGAATATTGGAAGAAATATTTTCCAGGGTATATACAGTAGGTATGGGAGCTATCATCTGGAATGCCTGGGACCAGGGGGTAAGTCCTTCCAATACTTCAGAGCTGTCTAGATAATGTTTTTTTCTGCTAAGGAATCCCCTCAAAGTCAAAGTCAAAGTAAACTTTATTGTCATATCAGCAGTATACTAATATACAGTGAGACGAGACGACATGGCTCCAGCTAGTATATATCACAAAAAGGCACTTAAAAATAAACAATTAATATGTAAACATGAAATGTGCAATATATTGGCAGAAATTGGATATATACATGTGTAAACCTTTAGAATTGTGCAAATAAATTAACAGTTCACAAAGTTAAGTTCACAGTTCAGGTGTGTCTGGAATGTAGTGGGAGGACAGGCAGTGAGTTGAGGAATTCAACCTGTACCCCACATTTCTATAATAACATGGCACCTACAGACAGTCTTTTACTTGTACTTGTAGACAACAAATATTCTGCTTCACTGATATATCAACATTTCCTGCTCAAGCGATTCTTACGGTAACAGTTATCTAGCATTGCTTATGGTGTCTGTCTAATCAAGGAACAATGGTTAATGTGTTAAATTCAGAATAGTGTAATTAACCAATGCTTGTTTGTCATTTATTGAAGAAAAGCCCATCCTCTCTGTAATTAGTTTACTCCGAATGAGTAAAAAGCTGTGACTTATTGTAAATATCCTATTATTGATGTATCTTTTTTTAACCAATGGATTTTCATGTTAGTATCTAAAGGAATGTAGTGTTAATTTGCACATTAGTTAGCTGGCAAAGCAGAATTCAGTTAATTAATTGTGAACAGTTAATTATATAAGAGTTTGCCAATGGCTAAATTGCTTTCTGTAATTGTTTACAATGTAAGCTGTATTCTTTTTTGTAGTATTATTACTGTTTAGCTGTGCAATATATTATCCAATGCACAAATACATTCCTCAAAATGTGCCATCACAACAAATCAGTAGGAATCCACCGCACTAGCTTCATGCCATTTGTCATTATATCATGGAGCATGGACTGTCTGGGTGAAAATGGTATAAAGAAAAGTTAAAATGGCTAATAATTAAAGACAATTACATCTATAACAATATAAAGGGTCATTTAGTGATTATTTAGTGAAAATTCAGATGCAAATCCTTTTTAACCCATGAGGCAGTTCCCCCATTACATTGAGTGTAATTGAGGCAGCACAGGGGGTAGAGTCTGCCACAATTGTGCCTGATGAGTTAATATTAAACACACACGGGTTTGGTAGCAAATCAGAATAAAATTTGTGACTAACAACATTGCCTCATCCTTTGTAGCTAAATTTACTTTACAATGTGATTCTTTTAGCACAAGTTTGCTGAGCTCATTGACACCACCACCAAAGTGATTGAAATTACCCTTTAATATCCCTCAATAATAAGGATGAAATCATAATTTTTTTTAAAAAATTGCATTTTATAAATATAGTTATTGATGTTATTATAGCCTTTAACACATGTCTACATATTAAAAATCTTATGAATGACAAGAATAAATAAGAGCAACTAGAAATCCGGTCATTCTAAAGAGACGGCCAAGGCTGCAGTAGTTTGAATGACACTAATTCCCTGGACAGGACACCCAAGAATCCCCTGATTTATCAAATAAAATTGTAATAGACAGGGTTTGTGATGTTCCTCCGCAAGAGTCTTTATTCTGTCAGATTATAGCATTTGAAATTACTGAAAGCGATGCTTTTCTTTCATACACTAGCGAGAGGAACAGAACCTGTCACCCACAGTATAACGTGCTATGTATTATCACTCTGGCTGATTCTGAGACCCATAGACTGTCATCTTTTTAGACTGTACAAGTCAACACAAATAAAGCTGAAAAGGCAAATGATAACAGCTGAGATAGATCCAGTCGCATGCCGGCCGTTACTTTTTATTCATACCTTAGAGATGACATGATTTGAAAAATGAGTCTCGTCTAGTTCAGCGCCCATTACCCTGGGAGCACATTATCTTACTGTTTCATATAACATTGCTGTATGCTCAGTGTGCCAAATATACAGTGTTCATGAAATCTGGTTGTCTTCAGTTATTTCACCTGGATGTGTGTTTTGTGTTTATGTGAGTAGAGCGCATGTGTAATAAGGAAAATAATACTTCTATCATTGGCAGTTTATATATACATCCTGAGTATGTTAATACATTCTCTGTGTGTTTGACTAGTGAATTAATATCCTGGGATAGACACATCATGCAGCAATATTGCATCATTACATATTAAATAAGGCTGAAAAAAAGAACTAAATCCAATAAGTTCATATTCATTTAATTAAACGGCACACTGTCGATATAAGTGATTGAGTTTTGCAGGAATCTGTTTGTGACAGAAGGTGAATTTAAGTTCTTATTTAGGCAATGGTAGATGGTCAAGGGTAGTGGTTGTTTAACAGTGGCTCGTGGGCAACATGGTGTTTGCATACAAACGAGAGCAGATTGATCAATGCACTTTCCCTGGTCCATGAGAAAATTAGTATCTATCCAAGTACATGTATTTACACAAACAGGAGTTTTATTTACAAAGTTATGATCATTAAAATTGGTAAACCACCAAACCATGTCAAGGTAAACCCCATATGGTGGTCCCTAACTATTTACTTCCAGTCATATATTTCATAGGCAGGCACCTCCTGCATGGTAGCATTTAAGTGGCTCCTGACCAGGGCATTGGTCCTCCCCTGCCATTAGTTTTTATAGGAAAGAGATTCCAAGACCACAGCATTGGTTTCACTGGCTTAATCATCATTCACTTGTGGCTTTTAAAGGAGAGAGACTGTCCAATCCAGCAACCATTATAAAAGGCGTAAGACCACCATTTAACAGGACATGGAAGCTTAGCCTGCAAAAAAAATTCTGGTAGAATAACTCTGCTACATATTGTTTGCCAATGTGTTGGATGGTGCTCCAAGTGGCCTCAAGGTAGTTGTTCACTTTATAAGTCTTGGAATAAGAAAGACATAAGTTTGCTACCAAACAGAGGATAGTGCAGGCTGGTAGTTTATATGGGCTAGACAGCCAGTGTCATAACTATATATACTACTGTCTATGGGGGGGGGGCTGAGTACAGGGTCCACAAGATCTGCTACCTCTATAGTTGCCCCTCTATAGTTTTACTTGCTCTCATGTAAGACATGAGTGGGTGGGCAAGAGAGCATACAGGCACGTGAGAAGGCAGGAAGGGGCGAGTATGTGTTCCTGTGTGTGCTGGGCCCAACTAAAGTTATTATATTGCAGTCTGCAGCATCACATATGTATGCCACTGATCGCTTTCCTTATTTAGCACCTGAAGGAACTTTATTGATTCTGATGTTGCTTCCCAAGACCTCCTACATTTGATTGTGACTCAGGAGTAATCAAGGTTGGAGATGCAGTAAATGAAGATGAAAAGTTCACTTTTCTGATTTAAATCACCATGTTTTTTTCTCAAAATGCAGTGATTTTCCCAGAATTCCAGTGACATTGCAGCTGATACATTTTCATGCTTTGTTGCAAAATGCATGTTAATTACATTGCACTTTTTTGTGAATCAGGTGCAAGTTATGGGCCAGCTTTTGCAAATTTGGCATAGCATCACCTCAGGCTTACCAATGCACGCTGCATTAGTAACAGCATTAGGGCATGATTTATTGGTGCTAGTGATGCACAACTTTCTAGTAGAACCCTGGAAATACCTACATGTCCAGGTAGTAATGCAAGGGTTCCTTCCCTTGAATCAATATGTGCTCATAATTCATCAGAGCAAGCCGGGCAGGCACAATGGCTGACCTCAAGTATGTGCAATGAGGAAATATGGGTACAATTTCCTATTTATTGTGCTTGCAATTTTGTGCCCACTTTTTGGGCAGATAAAGCTGTGAGCACTTTTCCTGGCTGAAAAATAACCACTACCAACTCATTATTGAGATACTAATAGCTGGTCACTCTGAGGCTCATTTACTTACACTGGGCAAATTTGCACCTGGGTAGTAACCCATAGCACATAGTCCATACTTAACTAGCTGAAGGAAGAATAATGAAGAATATTGAAGAATATTTGTTGCTTGGGTTACTGCATTAGGACAAATGTGGGCTTTGTTAGTGACTGAGCCCGATTGTGCTCTGCTACATGTTTATCCAGTGAAGGCACAGTGATAGAAAAAAAGGAAAACAGTATAAAACCATGGACACAGAGTCAGATGTATACACAGTGGGCAAAATCCTCAATGAACAATCCTTCTGCACCAGTTGGGTTACTAGCCCTAGAGGGCTTGGAAAACAAATATTGCACAATGTCGCTTTAAGAATCCATTCATATAAGTGCTTGACAACAGCTTCAATCATGCTTTAAACATGATAATACATTGGAAATTACGGGCTTTGCATCAGATCAACATCTGGGAAGAACATCACAATGAAAAGTTTATGCCCCCTTTAAAGGAGCAGTCTTTTAAATGATCTCTCTCTTTTTATTAGTATAGTTGCCTGTTTAAGTGTGATATGTCATATATATACACCGATCCCTTTTAAAGAGTACACCACTAATCCCAGCCATTTGTGCCATACAATAATTAATTCACGTAAGCATAAATGTTTCGTTCATCACATCCATCTGTCGCTAATGATATTGCGATTGAATAAATATCCCCATGGCCTGCTGATGTGAGGATATCAACTAATTTGTCAGATAACTCCCCAAGTGTCACATTATTTAGGCTATGGCCAGAAAAGCCGACTATGAAGCTATTATCAGCTATACAGGGCACATAGAGTGACAGAAATCCAGATGTAGAGAAAGCGTTTGTTGGGAGTATATTAAAAGCAGCCGGCAACATGACTTGCTTTCCATCCTCGGGAAATTTTAACACTGTCACTAACACTATGAAATATCCACGTTGCTCCTCTGCATAACCTTTAATTACCCCCACCACTCCCAAAATATCCCTCAATTAGCTTAGGGGCAGATTTATTCATACTTTTAATGTTTTCCTGAGGATATAACACTAAGCATTAGGTTATCATGGTTGAATGCTTTACATTACCATGGTTTTAATTGCAATAGAGTGAATGCTCCCGTAGCTCCCCACTGCAGAACAATCTTATTGTTTATGTATATATTATGTTCCTTCACTGGGTAGATGCTGGTTCCCCCCCAGGGGAACTTATCCTTGGAGGTAATTTTGTTATTCTAAGGTTTTAAAATACTATATTTCTATTTATTAGGAATTTTTGATACAAAAATATAAATTCTATCCCAATGCTGTTTTGTATTTTAAAACATATTGTATTATTGTTTGTCTACATAAATTATCTAATAAAAAAGGGCAGAGCGGAACGATACATTAAATACATTTTAACCTGCTCGAGACATGCTAATACTATAAGAGCCCATGCATGAGAGACCTTTAAATGTAAAATGTTGGGGAACATACAATGAACTGTTGATTCTGAGAAGGGGTTACCTTCTTTCCTTCATTTCACCCCTCTGATTCTGTAGACCCAGGACAAGTCACACTCTAAAACTGACCTGGCAACAGTTCCAGGGCTTCCAATATTGTTCACAGGTCACAAATCATCTGCACTATGTCCAATAGCTCTTCAAAGTAGGTGGCTCAAACTTACAGATGTACAATCCCAGATTACATTCCCTTTATTAAATGACTAGCACTGGGTAGCAAGTTTACACGAACAGTTTTATGTAGCGTTAAAATCGTGTTTAAAGGGGTGGTTCACCTTTCAGTTAACTTTTAGTTATAGAATGACCAGTTCTAAGCAACTTTTAAATTCACATTAATTTTTTTATTTTTTTATAATTATTTTCCTTCTTCTTCTGACTCTTTCCAGATGCGGGTCACTGATCTTTAAGGCTACAAATGTATTGTTATCATAAGTTTTAATTCATCCAAGTTTGAAACATTTGATTTTTTTAATAAGTTTCGATTGGGCAAATTTCGGATTAATGGAAGTTTAGGGGAGTTTTTAAAAACTTCTATGAATTCGAAATTCGAGCTTTCATAAATGTGCCTCTAAATGTTAACTCAAAGGTGAACAACCTCATTGAAGGGACACTAAACCCTATTGTGCTGCACTGCTCAACCACATATCCAGTTGCTTCTGGACTACAAATCCCAACATAGGCTAACATATTATCAAGGTTAATGAATGCTAGGAGCGTGGGAAGCTTTAGTTGGGTTTAGTGTCCCTTTAATTAAATGTATCCTTTAATAAACCATGCCTGCTAGACTATAGCTCCCAGAAAGCTTGAAACCGTAAAATCTAAACATGCTGGGATATGTAGTCCAGCAGCACTTGAGTTACCTATAGTTGTACAACACTGTTTTTTTCCCTTTAGACAAGGAATTATACAAACAGTATTATTGTATACTATGGGGCACATTTACTTAGCTCAAGTGAAGGATTAGAATAAAAAATACTTTGAATTTTGAAGTATTTTTTTGGCTACTTCGACCATCGAATTGGCTACTTCGACCTTCGACTACGACTTTGAATCGAATGATTCGAACTAAAAATCGTTCGACTATTTGACCATTCGATAGTCGAAGTACTGTCTCTTTAAAAAAAAACTTTGACCACCTACTTCGCCACGTAAAACCTACCGAGCATCAATGTTAGCCTAAGGGGAAGGTCCCTATAAGCTTTGTAGCCGATTTGGGATCGAAGGAAAATCGTTCGATTAAAATCCTTCGAATCATTCGATCCTTCGATCGAACGATTTTTCCTTCGATCGTTCCATCACAGGAAATGCGGTAAATCCTTCGACTTCAATATTTGAAGTCGAAGGATTTTACTTCGACAGTCGAATATCGAGGGTATACCATATAATAAGAAAAAAGTAACTGAATAGTTAGTACTCTTTTAACAAAAGCACAATTTCAGGATCCATTCTTAATGTCATAAATAGAGGAAGGAGTTATTTATATCCTATATATAGTGAATAAAGTACCCCCTCTTGTAAAATATAAGGATATTATAAGTTACCGAGGAGTTTCATGACCATATAAAAACACGAGGCCGAAGGCCGAGTGTTTTTATACAGGTCATGGAACTCCGAGGTAACTTCTAATATCCTCATATTTTGCAACTGGGGGTACTTTATTTATTATAATACACAAATTTCAATGAGTCATGTGACTGAAATGACATCAGAACTCACCATTTATAACTGATGACATCAGAACTCACCGTTTATAAGGATATAATTTACAGGATATTCATGGCTTTTGTGTATTATATATATATAATCTACAGTCTGGTCAATTCCCTATGGGACCAGACTGTAAATTATATCCTTATAAACGGCGCGTTCTGACATCAGAACGCGCCGTTTATAAGCTAGAGACGTCACTTGCCGCTGCTTCTCTTTTCCTCCACTGCGTCCTGCTTCTGTAATTCGCTGGCTCAGCTTTTTCTTTACACGGCGCGCTCCTCCTGTGTCATAACTATGGCCTGTTTAAATCAGTCAGTGTAAGGTTCGGCTCTCCCTAGCCCCACCCCCTCCGTCTGGCTCCCGTCACATGATGCTTCTATCATCTCCCTCCCCTTCGCAAAGTGCCTCTCTGTCTCACTCCCCCTCCCTTCCACTCACCGTTTTAACTTTAACTTTCTACTCCTCCGTGTCTGCTCCTTTAGCTCCCCCTCCACGATGTCATTCCATTCTCCCTTACACAGTGAAACTCCGGTTTTGTTCCGCCTTTAGCCATCACTCTCTGTTCCTGAATTCTGTCACCTTCCTTTATTCACCCTCCCCCCCTCAGCTGTCTTTAACCTGCAACTGACGACGTCACTCAATGCAGGACAAGGAAAATGAAAATAGCAGATTGAATTCAAAAGGTACTTATCCCCAAAAAAAGTAACTACATGGAAAAAATTTAATCAGGGGGGGGGTAGGGCAAAATGAAACAGCCTCAAAAGTGTTATTTTGTACCACATAAAGCAATGCCAGTAAAACTCTGCACATACACAGCCACTGTAAGGCACTGTACATAAAAACTAGATTATAATGCATAATGTACCCCCTAATGTAATTTATAAAGATATTAGTAGTCACCTTGGAGTTATGTGACCTGTATAAAAGCACTCGGCCTGCGGCCTCGTGCTTTTATATGGTCACATAACTCCTCGGTGACTTATAATATCTTTATAAATTACAGTAGGGGGTACATTATCCACTATATATATATATATAGCCTGTGTTACACAGAACATATTCCTTTAACTTGCAACACCAAAAGATGCTTTCATTACAAATACCTGACGCATTTAAATATGCATGAGTCTGACCATTGTGATTTGTCGTTGAAGAATGGGGAGTGTTGGAATGATAAATCCCATTTGGTTTTCCCATTTTTCACTAGGAAAAAAAATGTTGGGTAATTTTGCAAAATGCTTAATGTTCTTGCCAATGATAAATTACCCTTTAAAAATATACAGACTTTGTCTTGTTTACAACTTGTAATTTGAAATGTGTATAGAAGAAACAAGGCGCTGGGTTTTTTGTCCCCTTTTCTTTAAACTTTGTTCTCCATATATAATACTCAGAGTCACAGCCTTATCAGCCTTGTCTTGTCAGAAAAAGCTTTATTCATAGGACTCAGACTTGTCACTTAAAGGACCAATTACAGCAAAATTGAACTTATAAATTATATATAATAAATATGTTATAATATTATTATATCTGTACAGCAACTGCAAGCAATTTCGTTGTAGACAGCCAGACAGACAGTTGGTATAAGGAAGGGTATGCTCTGTGTATCTTCAGTTATGACCCTTATCTGCTATGTAAAGTGAGACCATATTAAATGTGTTAGTGGAGATTAATAGAACATGGTTCTTTTGTATTTGCCTTTTTAAGGTACCCCTTCTCCTTGAGCTCAACGAATAGGGCTTCTATTGAACTTACTTTTCACTTTCCAATTCACTGTTCTATGGAGTCACTGTTTGCTGAAGAGAAGCTGATAAAAAAATTCCTGTTTACAGATAAGCCCTTTATATAATAAGCTCCTTATTACAAAGGTTGCAGCTTAGGGAAGGGACAAGGTCGTTTATTCAGAGCTCACCAAACAATTCATTAGGGGGAGAGGGAAAAAGAGTTCAGTGAAAAAGAAAAAAAACATTTATTTCATTAGTGCATTATAATAACAAAAGGTTGTGAAAATTTGATTTTTTTTATTTAAGAGGATAGGCAGAATAACTTTCACAAAAGTCCTACTCATTGTGTTAATTTTATATAAAAGTTGTGTTTCACTGTCCCTGTAAAGGGGTAGTTCGCCTTTAAAATAACCTTTAGGGGCAGATTTATCAAAGGTCAAAGTAAAAATTCGAATCAAAAAAATTTGAATTTCGAGCTAATTTGTGTGTACGTCAACTAGGGAATAGTCCAAATTCGATTTGAATTCGAAAAAAATTCGAATATCAAAATTTATTATGTACTGTCTCTTTAAAAATTCGACTTCGGCCATTCGCCGTCTAAAACCTGCCAAATTTCTGTTTTAACTTATGGGGGACCTACTAGACCCCCAGACCTCCTAGACCCACCTATTTGGAGTCAATTGGTGGACTTTGAAAAATCTAAGATTTTTTTTGGAAAAATTTCTAATCAAAGTTACTTCAATTCATATGATTCGAATTCAATCGAAAACGGACCTATTCGACCCAAAAAATAACCTTTGATTTTTTGATAAATTACTTTTTTAATTCGAATTTTGAAGTTATGGGAGTTCAAAAAAACTCCCATTACTTCAAAATTCGACCCTTGATAAATCTGACCCTTAGTATGATGGAGACAATCATATTCTGCAACAATGTTTAGACCTTGTGCATTGTTCAGTAGAAGTGAGGGAACAGAAGCATTTACCCTTATCACAGCTATATGGACATAAAAGAAGAGTGTTTGGATGCAAGTATGTTTCATAAATGGCATCAATTTGAACAACATTTTTGCCCATTACATTTGTCATATAACTGCTGTATTTCAGAGATGCGTTGCAAGCCACTATAGATGGGAGAGTATGTGTTCCATGTTTGCATAAGTTGAAAGTGTTGGAAAGTTGGAGTCCTTACCAGAAAAGGTTTAGGGGCAAATTCATCAAGGGTCGAATTTCGAGGGGTTAAATCCCTCGAAATTCGACTGGGGAATAGAATCGAATAGAATCGAATAGACAATTCGGGCGAATTTACGCGCTGGCGAATAGTCGAATTGGCGAATATTCGCCAGGCGAATAGGCGCTCGTTCGAATATTCGCTCGAAGGATTTTCATTCGATCGAATGCCTTTTTATTCGATCAAAAACTTGGAAAACAAGCCTATGGAACTTTCCCATAGGCTTTTAAAGCAATTCAGTGGGTTTTAGGTGGCGAAGTAGGCAGTCGAAGTATTTTTAAAAGAGACAGTACTTCGATTATCGAATGGGCGAATAGTTGCATCGTTATTCGAATCATTCTACTCAGGCGAATTTACGCCAATTCGACTATTCGCCAGCGCGTAAATTCGAAGTTTTTTTACTTCGAATCCTTCACTCGAAGTTAGTGAATCGGCCCCCACATGTTATTCTTGAATTTAATCAAATTATATTCAATCTAATATGTTACTTTTTTATATTTTAAGAGAAGAATGTTTAAAACAAAGAATTCATTGGAATTAAAGCTGCTTCAGTCCCTATTCCACGTTCAAAGACTGAATTGTTGCTATGAACATATTTACTGGCTTTTTGAATCCGCACTTCAGTATATAAAGGAAATCAAAGCTGCATTTGGATTTCCAATTTCTATTTGAATTCACATGAAAACCTACACATTCTCTGTAACATGCCAATTTATTACGCATTATCCGCAGTTTGTGAACCGCTGACCCCTAGTGTCTAATTTATCAAATATTTTTGAAGTGTGACATAGCAAAAGAAATGGCTTCATGAAGCACTTCAGTGGCTGACAGAAGCTTGAGTCAAGCAATTGAAGCAGCATGGTATTACAGGCAGTAAAATGACACGGTGCGGAATTGAGTACAATCAGCACAAGGAATGACTGACACACTTCACAGCAACAGGGCTGCAGGAATTGCAAGCAGCAATGTCATGGGGAAATAAAATCAAACCCCGCGCAAGCAAAGCCAAAGAGCACAACATGAATTTGCAAGTGCTCCTATGATTGTTTGTACTGCTGCAGGACATGGTTCAGATGGATGCACTTTGCTCGAAGACAAGCTGCACCGAAAAATAAAGCTGCAGGAATAGAAATTACAATTCAGTGTAATGTGTTCAAAATAATAGGTTTCCTAGATGTTTTTTATTTCCCCAATTTATCTACACTTTCCACTAAAGGATGAAACAAACTGAGATATGTACTGCAGACATATGGGCTTTAGGGCAGATACACACCTGTAGATTTGGGGAGATGAGTCGCCCAGCGACAATTAGCCTCTTCTTCGGGTGACTAATCTCCCTGCAATTTCTTCCCGTCGGCTAGAATCGAAATCACTGGTGGAATGGCACTTTGAGCGCTTTGTTTTCCGAAGTCGCCCAAAGTTTCCTCATGTGGCAACTTCGGCGACTTCTGAAAATAAAGCACTGACGGCGATTTAGATTCTAGCAGGCGTGAATGCAGTCGGGGAGATTAGTCGCCCCCCAAGAAGAGGCGATTTGTTGCCAGATGACTGAATCTCCCGCATCTCCACATGTGTCACTGCCCTACCACCATTTTGCTCTTGTGGTGTTAGAGCACAATTGCTGAGCTCTAACACCCCTGTGAAGTGATGAGACCTAGTGATGGGCGAATTTGCGCCGTTTCACTTCGCTGGAAGATTCACAGAAATGGCGCCGGCGTCTCGTTTGTTACGCCGGCCCCTTTTTTGACACCGGCGCCCGTTTTATGACGCCGGGCGAATTTTCGTGGGCGTTTCGTGAATTTATTCGCTGGCGGCGAATCGCACAAATTCGCCACGAATTTGCGCCTGGCGAATAAATTCGCCCATCACTAATGAGACCATCTTCTTGCAAGGATTAAAGGATAAGCAAGGATTAAAGGTTCAAACATAGTTTTTGTTCCATATTTTTGCATCTAATTTTCAGTTAACCTTTTTTTGCAGCAGAGAGCCCTGTAATTTAACTTTTTGGTAAAAGATACCAACCAACCATAAATCTGCACCTTCAATTTATTTTTTAGATTTGTCCATTTTTGTAAAATGCTTAAACTTTTACATTATGCAAAGTATCACTACAATTTGTTATCCAGTTCAGACCTGAAAAATACAATATTGTGTTGTTATTTTTATTTTGAGCTAACTAGGGCAAACAGGGAAATGAAAGCAACTCTATGTTTGGTCTCTTAAGTTTGAGACCCTTCCTTCCATAAGGGTCAGTTCAGTGGAAAGCATTTTACTGATTCCAGTCCCTCATATACAATAATAGATGGATCAGGCTATCCTGGTGCTTCCTGGACCCCCCAGGATACCATAAGGCATCTGGTGGTGACAATCAGTGCCTATTCCTTATATTTCCAGGAGGCTCAGACACTACTTTCTGATGTTCCTATTGTTTGACATTCATGCTGGTTGTCCAGTGCTGATGTCTGCCTATATACTTGCCATTTTTTTGCTAAGTTCCTCTCACAGTCAGTGATTTTCTAAGTCTACCAAGTGAAGGGGATATTAGTTTCTACAAGGCATGGAGGTGAAGCTCTAGGTGCAGATTTATGGTTGGTTGGTATCTTTTACCAAAATGGTTTGAGATTTTTTTATACAGGTAAGGTATATGTTATCCAGAAACAAGTTATCCATTAAGCTCAGAATTACAGGAAATACACCTCCCATAGATTCAATATTAATGAAATAATTCCAAATTTTAAAAATGATTTCCTTTTTCTTTGTAATAATAAAACAGTACCTTGTACCTGATGCCACCTGATGCCACCTAAAATATAATTAATCCTTACTTGAGGCAGTACAATCCCATTGGGATTAATTAATGTTTGAATAATTTTCAGTAGACTTAAAGTATGGAGACCCAAATTACAGAAAGACCCCTTATCCAAAAAATCCCATGTCCCAATTATTCAGAATAATGCATTATTACAATTCAGAAATCTGAGTTGAGAAAGCTAGAATTTGAAAAAAATAATGTTTGTGTAGCCTGCCCTGATTTTCTCCAATCACAAAAAAAAACCACAATCTCAGTTTTAATTAATAGGCCCAAAAGTCATTCTTACTTATTTTTGTTCTTTATTTGTTAGTATTATATGTTGTAAAATGTACATTCAGATTATTCATGACTAAATTTACATACAAACAGTAGCAAAATGTATATAGGGCACATCTAGTTCAAGTAAGATTCACTACAAGTTTAAAAAAAAGAAAAACGACACCAAATGAAAATTGTTTGCTTTTGTTGCACACTGTAGTTACAAGGTCTCCTTAATACTGATGAAAAAAGCTTAAAAAAAAAAAAAGGCAAAAACGACAGGGAGTGACTTTTCCCTCATTGATTATTTTGCAAGTTACAGTAGCAGTTGGTCCTCGCACAGAATGACAAACTGTAAATAACACATTATTAAAAGATCAATTGAAATGGCTTCCTCGTTTTAATCGATGGTCATTTAGAAATGTAAAGTTTGATTAGACCTTTAGATGCAGCTAGAGCAAGCCCGTTGTTATTTGGGGAAGATTAAAAGACCTGTGAACTTCAATTATTGCAATTTTAGCTTAGATAACCATTTGTTTATTGGATATTCTTTGCTCCATCTGGTTTCAGGCCTTACTATGTACAATCAAAGCCTTCTTGATACGAATTACATAAGGCAGGGCAGTGCTTTTTCTGGGGCTGCCATCCAGCACAAAAAAGCATAAAAGAATACACTGGTGTCCCCCTATCACCACTCATAATGATATTTAATTGAAAGTGTTCTCCAGAACTCAAAATGATAATAGATGGGCTTCCATGCAAAAATGCTTAAACATCTCACAAATAATGTGTTCAAATGGCCATGATTTGTATGTTGTTGAATTGGCATGTGTCTAGTTTTAAAGGTGGGAAGTGGTAACCCTAATAGATTTTTAAAAATCAGTCCCCATAGAGAAGGAACACCTGCCACAGCTATTAAAAGCAAGTCCTACTTTTATGCAAAGCAACATTGTTCATCAAAAAATGAATTCTTTCATGCTTACTTGGCACACAGAGAAGAGATTCATTGTGTATTTATCTTTCTATTCAGAGTTCAGACCCACATATATTTATCATCCAGTCTGTAATTCCAACACTGAACCTATCTGCATACTTTAACCAGGCCTGCACCTTAATGCCAGAGCCCAACTCCTTTGAGAGAGGAGATACAGGCATATCATAATCAGCAATGGTCCATATACAGTATGTGGCTCTCTTTTCTTAACCCAACCTGTCTGAACTGAAGCTGTCAGGCTCTGTTTGCATACTACACTTGCATTCATAAATGACCCTTTATACCTTCCTAAATACAAGTATACAACATAGTAACACTTAAAGGGATACTGTCATGGGAAATAAATCAGTTAATAGTGCTGCTCCAGCAGAATTCTGCACTGAAATCCATTTCTCAAAAGAGCAAATAGATTTTTTTATATTCAATTTTGAAATCTGACATGGGGCTAGACATTTTGTCAATTTCCCAGCTGCCCCATGTCATGTGACTTGTGCTCTGATAAACTTCAATCACTCTTTACTGCTGTACTGCAAGTTGGAGTGATATCACCCCCTCCCTTTTTCCCTCCAGCAGCCAAACAAAAGAACAATGGGAAGGTAACCAGATAGCAGCTCCCTAACACAAGATAACAGCTGCCTGGTAGATCTAAGAACAACACTCAATAGTAAAAACCCATGTCCCACTGGGACACATTCAGTTACATTGAGAAGGAAAAACAGCAGCCTGCCAGAAAGCATTTCTCTCCTGAAGTGCAGGCACAAGTCACATGACATGGGGCAGTTGGGAAATTGACAAAATGTCTAGCCCCATGTTAGATTTCAAAATTGAATATAAAAAAATCTATTTGCTCTTTTGAGAAATGGATCTCAGTGCAGAATTCTGCTGGAGCAGCACTATTAACCGATTCATTTTGAAAAAATTTTTTTTCCCATGACAGTATCCCTTTAAGTAACTTAAGTTAAAAAAATACACATGTCCATCAACCTTTTCCATCTATATACAACTACCTAACTGCTAGTTGATCTAGAGCAGTGATCCCCAACCAGTGGCTCATGAGCAACATGTTGCTCACCAACCCCTTGGATGTTGCTAGTGGCCTCAAAGCAGGAGCTTATTTTTGAATTCCAGGCTCGGAGGCACATTTTGACTGAAAAATAAAACAGATGTACTGCCAAACAGAGCCTCCAGTAGGCTGCCAGTCCACATAGGGGCTACCAAAAAGCCAATCACAGCCCTTATTGGGCACCCTAGGAACTTTTTGCATGCTTGTGTTGTTCCCCAACTGTCTTTACGCATCTGTAGATATACAATACAAAATGTCCTGTTCCTTTTTCAGCATCAAATATTCTTAGGAAGCTTCTAGCAATTCCCCTTGCATCCTCTTTACCACTGTAAGAGTAAAATGACTCTGTTCCATTATCTGCTAATGAATTTAATTTTGCAGGCTGGATTTGTCTGTTTTTCTCATTCCGTTAAATGACAGAACACTTGTCTGTGATACTGGGATGCTTGTTTCGCTAGTAAGGTCCTGTCTTATTAATGAATCATTTTTCAAACAGGAAGTCAGAAAGTTTCTAAAATGTTGTCATCATCATCATCATCTCAAGGATGCTAGGATGATGTACATCATTAAAAACAATCAAGGCTATGTGTAAACATAGCAATTTTTCCCAAGATCTAAAATTTACAGGGTTGTACTGATCTAGACCAAATTTTCAGCAGGCATGGATTTGTGCCGAAATTTCACACTTTGCCATCTGCTTTTCTTTTTCAGGAAACTACGGCAAAAATTCACCGCAAAAAAAAGCTGCCAAGACAAAACTGTCCAGAGACAAAAAAGTCACCATGAGAAAAAACACCCATTGGATTTAATGCATTTGGACAAAAAAAGTTGCCGCAAGAAAAATACCCATTGACTTTAATAAAAGTGAGAAAAAATGGTTGCACAAGTAAAAATAAATTCTGGTACCCTTTCCATGCCTTACTTATACACATTGTGGCAAAGTCTTATTTTATTAACCTCCGCACATAGGGAAACCATGCCCACCAAAGAGTTTCATGCTTGTGAATCCATTTACGTGCTTTACTTCTAAGTGCCCATGTGGACTGCTATATAGAGCCTAGGAACATTTGTGTTGTCTCACCCACATATATCCATGTTAACCAATATCACAAACATTGTTAGTCAATAATCTACAAATACCTTGAATTTGTAGATCAGAAATATTTTTGCCATGTCATTTATTTAGTAAATATTTCTTACATGTTTAACATATGTAGTGTATATATGTCTTTAATCGTGCTTGTTTTTAACTTTTAGGGCTTTAAGACAGACATTTTTTTCAGAGTTTTTTTTATGCTAAACACATTTGCTAAATGATTCCATTTTATTCTGCCTGGTTGTACTCATGAGCATTGCATTTTATTCCATTTGTGATTCAGTGCATTTGTTTAGATGCAGCATGCTGCATTGTCTTGCGCTCGACGTTCAGCTATCAGTAGAATAGACGGTCACATTCGGAATAGAAAAAAGCACAATATGCAAATTTTCTATCAAAGACGCACAAACAAACACCAGTGTGTAGGAGCCCTTACACTTGTGTCTTCGTTCATTATTTTAAGCTACTGGGGTAATTCATGAGCACAAACACAGTTACACTTGGCTGCAGTTGGTTGCATAACAAATCACACTGATTACTTGTACTGCTGTGTAATTGTGCTTGAATCACATTAAATGAAGCACATCTGCTTCAAATTTGGTGCATCGGTTTTAACTGCATCAGATGCATTGCCCTACTGTGACCACAATTATCATAGAATCATGCAAAAAAAGATCATGGGTTAAAAAACATCAGCATTGCACTCAAAACTGCACTTGCAGTCATAAATGACCCCTACTGATTCTGAATATTACTTCAGTTCTGGAAGTTCTATGGCTCATTTATTTGCATACAAGTCTGCACAAAGCAAATTGCAAGTCCTGTACTTAATACCCATCTTGTGCATCCTGAATGTCACACTCTATACATCACCATATGCAACTCATATGTGCGCCATTTTGAAAGTGCAAGAGTTTTCTCTATAGTTGGTGGCCAGATTGCAATCTGTGGGTTCTGGCAAATGCCAGAAGGGCTGCTATAAGGTGCCATAGAAAGTCACTATTTAGTGGGCTGTGGGGGGGGGGGGGGGCTGTTTGCACTTCTGTGTACCTGAAATGCCAGGGCCTATTGTAATTCTCAGTTCAGACCTGCCAGATTGTGAGGGGACAAGGTACATTGTGGAACACAATTGAATGGGTATTCAACACACAGCCTGTGGTGGACCCAATACATCAACCTCTACTGAGGAGTCCATGTACAAAAAATAAATAAAACAAGTAAGGGGGAGCACTGGACAGACAAGAAGGTATGAAAAATGCTGTTACTCATTTCCTGCACAAAGTTGAACACACAAGATGCTTGGTACCTTCCCCTCCCAATGTAAATGGGCTTTGTATTATACAATTAAAACAAACAAAGGATCCAAATTGGAATTAACAAATTAAGGAAAATAACTATTTAATACAGAAGAAAACTAAGAAATATAACTGTGAATTTAAGAGGCATATAATTCCCTAATATGGAGCTATTTTAATCTTAAATTGTTACATACAGTACTTTAAAACAGTCATTGTTTTAGTCAATATTTATGGAGATTATTTAAACATGCTCTCACATAAATAGCATAGCACCAGTTTATTTTGTAAAATATAAAATATTGGATTTTAATCGCTTAATAACAAAAAAGGGGAGGGCTTCTTTTATGTCTAAGGTTTATTTATTAAAGGCCAAGTGCATGCCTAGTTCATATTTCACCAGCTGAAGTGCAATATTTTTCAATGTAACAAGATTTATCAAGTCATTCTCTGCTTGATAAATCATCTTTAAAAATATGTTATACCTTGAGTCAGTGATGATGTGTAATATGAGCTGGGAGAATATCTCAACTAAGTGAATTGGCCTGACTTACTGAAGCATTTGGCTGAGATTGAGCTCTACTACTGTAAGTCATTATTTTTCAGTGACATGCCAATGTGTTTGCAGTTTGTGTGAGATAATAACTAGGGCCTTGTTGAATTTCTGTTCATTATTCTCTAAACAACAAAGAATAAGCCAGCCCTGCCAGGTCACTTACTTCCATATTTATTGATGCCATCATGATTAAGAATTTCCTGCAACCCAACATACATAGTTATAATTAGATAATTTCCAGCTTGCTACATTCTATACTTTGCTATACATGGCTGTGAGCATGTTGTGGGGTCAGTTTAGCAGTAGCGGTATTCCATAAATGTAATACCAACTCCTTAAGGGGGTCATCTCAAGTAGTGAAAGGTGAATTTGACCCATTTCACCAAAAATTCTCGAAAATGCATTTTAGCCTAAAGGTGACAAATTTTCATTTGATAATTTTTGACGCACTACAATTTTTTTTAACTTCTTAGAGTCTATTACATAAATTATGAAATTATAATTATGTTTATGTTTCCAACTGGAATTGCATTGTTCCATTCATTTTTACAAATTCAAGAAAAACCTGAATAATAATATAGCTTGAATGTTAAATTTACACCCCCAGTTGACCTACAGTATATAGCAGCTTGTTAGGTTTTTAGTTGCCATATTGTTTTCATTTGTATTTTCAAGTTTTTATTTTTTGAATGATGCATTCAGAAAGCTGGAATTCAAAAAAATTCATTGTTTTTTATTTTTTATTTTATTCAGGTGCTCTGTTTGAACAAGTGAGTCCAGTTTGAGAGATCCAAACCATTTCACCCAGCTATTCCCTTGGTTGTCGATAATGACACTAAAGTGGATTCTGTTTCTGTCAAGTTTTTTATAAAAATGCCTGTAAGCTTATTTACTTTTGAAAGTAATTCCATAAAGCCGCTTACCTATATTTCCTTTTAATCAAGTTTTCAATGGGGCTTACATTGGTCCAAAGCAACAACATTTTTCTCAAAAGAACACTTTATTGTAAAAGGTAACAAAATATTATTCTACATTGTATTTAAATTTTTGATCAATCTGCTATTATGATGGAGTTTTCTTTATATATTTTCTATAAAGTTTTGTAATTTTACGGGGGTATTATTTATTTTGTATTACTTATTATTATGCAAAAGAGGCTGTTAAGGCTGTTAACCAAGATATACATGACATTCTTCATTGTTTTTGTACCATAACCTCTGTTAGCTGCAGATAACTGTGCTTGCTTTATTTTGAATTTTGGTCAATTTTGTAATGAATTTGTAATCCATATTTTTGTAGTATCCCATTCAATAAGTTGAATGAGCACAGGCCTAGGATATTACTTATAACAAAGTAATATATAAGTGCATATCTACAACAAGTGAAGTCAATTTCTTGAAATGGAGAGCACATGCTTACTCAACTGTAGAAAATGTTAAGTATGCTTGTGGTATGCAATGGAGAGAAATGAAATTAAATGACATCTGAGGATAACATGTAAACTGCAATGGAGACTACAGTATTTCTCTTTTATTGCTGCCTCAGGCTACTGAACAGAAGCAACACAAATAAAACGAGCCACTTCCCTTAGTTCCAAATAAGAACAACGCCAAATTCCAGCATCTATTTTATGCTTCATTTGTTGGAACACATCAGTAGGATATCACAGAAAACTGCATACATTAGCAATTGTTATATTATATAACTAGAAGGATATCAAGAATATTTTTATGGAAAGTAGGGGATTTGCTTAGGTGAACACATTGTTGAAAGGAAGAATAAAAAACTTAATGGATGACTTGAAGATGATGTTTGATATTTTATTTGCTAGCAGCAGAAACCGCAATTCTTTTTGGGAGCAGTTTACTAAGGCGAAACAAATGTTTTTTGTGCTGGATATCCAGTGAAATAAAGGCCTTTTTTAATAAATAAAGTATAAAGTACAAGAATCCCATTCATTTAACTAAGGCTATCAAATCTGGTATTCTATGTCTGGCATTGGGTGTTCACAGAGTTTGTTCAGGTAACAGCTGAAAGGACATAAACCACTGTGCAAGTGCAGTGTGCAAATTGTGAATGTGCCATTAGTCATGGGCGAATTTAGACAAAAAATTTGGCAGGAAATTCGCGAAACAGAGAAAAATTTGTGAAACGCCGAAGTGTCACTTTTTGAAAATTTTTGCAGCAGTTTTGCGAATTTATTCGCTGGCGGCGGAATGCGGGAATTCGCCCCAAATTTGCATCTGGCGAATAAATTCGCCCATCACTATGTGCCATGTTTTTACTCAAAATACAGCACTTTGTCCCAAAACTCCAGTATACAATAATAATGACCACAAGGGGAAGTTTGGTAAGTGTATGGTAAAAATGACAGTGATATCATTTTTAGAACTGTTCAAATAACCAGCTGTGGGAACCTTGAAATTACAATCTTGAAAGCTCGTATCACTTGAGTCAATAGGCATGCAGTTCAGAACAGGAATTGGAATGTATGCACCAGCACCAGTTGTATCCATGTTATCCAACTGTGGCTGTGGTGCTAATTGAGCCTTCATAAATTTTAGGCTCTGGTGATTAGTGAATCTTGATTGATTAATAAAAAAGCTACTTTGCTGTAAGGCAGTAGTGTGTATGGCGAGGAACAACAAATTTCTAGTTTTCAGCCTCAATACTTTGCTTAGTAGATTCACATGACCTTTGGAAGCCTACAAGGGTGTCAAAATGCCTGTTATTGTAAACTGTTGTGAGGGCTGTATGTAGGGATGCACAATATACAATGCACAATTAGTGAATGAATTCTTGCAATCCCTTTTTTAAGAATTAAGAATTTCTTGTCCCTAATAAATTGTTACGGGAATGGTGTACAATGTTTCCGTTAGATAACCAGTAAGAAAAATTGAGAATATATCAAGATAATCAAATCTGACTGCACTAAAAATATACAGTTACACTAACCATTATTATAAAGTATACTGTGTATATTTTGCTGCGAACATGGACTGGGTAGAAGAAACATGTCTAGGACTAAGATGGGATGCCAGGACTGAATTCTTTGTTATGGTCTAATCTTTTCTCTACCACAAAAGCTTATGGATGTGAGGATTAGGTGCACATACAGTACCAATTGTGCTGCCAGTATCATGTTCAGAGTGTCTGAAATAATATACAGGGACCCTTGCCTCCCTGGCCATCCTTTGCTGTGCTCTATGCATGACAGGTTTATGCATGGCTACTTGTCACACCAAAACTGATATTGCAATAAGTATATAGGGTAATGTAACAAAAAGCACAACTTTTGCCCAGGTATCGTGGCTTCTGCTAGTTTATTTTTTAAACAGCTGAATAGTAAAGGGTACCGACTGATTACTGTGGAGTATTGACTTTGACAGACTTGCTGGGATGGTCACCAGAGCTCAACCCTATCAAGCTCTTGTAGAAAGTGCTTCACCATAAGGTCAGAGAAAAATAACCTAAACCTCTGGGAAAAGTTACAGAGGTGTGTTTACACTTCCATGTAATGGCTTCAAAAACTGACAGAAAGTCAGGGAAGTCTTAGGACTTAACAGAAGAGTTGCATGATTTGTAATAGATGTTATTTGCACAGCCAAAACTAACAATGTGCAGGAGGAAATCTAGCAACCACTATAATGGACACAGTGACATGTTCTGCAAGATGTTCTAATGGGAAGAGAGCATTGTACTCTTCTGAAACTGAAAATTTTGATTTCCTGGCAATCACATTTGAGTTGTTTGCATCTAAAATCTTTTTCTGCTGTTATACATTCACAATATGTATATGCTACTGTACCTAATATCTAATATTCTTAAGCAATATTATGATCTTAAAAAACATGGTAATGTTTTAAATTTTTTTTATCAAAAATGTTTTTTTTCCGATTTTCCACAATGAGAAAAAAAAAGCCTCTGTTTGCAGAATAGGACAATACAGGCAAGGATTGATGATAAATGGGTTTAATGTGAGGAGCAATATAAACAAAGCAGAGATTATGAGACTTTTATATATGAGCAGCAGAAATGGGCTTATACGGTGGTGGGGAGCCGACAGCTAATGTTTATCATGGCCATATCTATTGCCTTGATAGTTGTAAATACATGAAAAACGATCAAACTTTGTTTCTTACATTAAAAGGAAGAGGTGGGGGACTGCATGAGTCACACATGTATTTTGTTTTATTTTGACACATGGTTATGAAAAATAAATGGATCAGTCAAAATTCATATTTTAACAAATGTGTAACTATAGGCAAGGAACCCTTCAGCACTGCCTCTGGATTTACAAAGCAAATCTTCAGGCAGTGGCTAGAAAGATATTTTTTTTCTTTAAAAAAAAAAGAATTTATAATAAATTCACCCAAGGACCTTGCACTGAACAAGTGTGATTCTAGCATAACAGGGTGCATGCTGTTAGATGCAAATGAGCAGAGTACTTAATATGCTCCTAAAACAGGTGGAAGCTACAGGGCTTATTGATCCTCAGTGACACACACTGACAACAGTGTGCGAGGTCCATTCGAACCCAGGGCAAGCTGGAACATTGCATTTATGGCACTTTGAACCTTGCTATGTACTTTGTAAATGAAGCCTACCGTGTCATAATAAAATCAGCAAAGGGAAACCATCTGATCTCCCAACATTCTGAAGCTCATTTAGGAAGTCACTACACAAGTTGACTTCTGCTCAGTTTCGTGACATACTCCTAAAACTAGCCTAATCTAAACAGATAAAGGTGATTAAGCAGACAGCAGGCAGCCAAAGACCACATTCAATAGTATTTCCCGACAAGCCAAAAAATGTGCATTTCTTTGATCAGGACAGGCATGGTATAGTAGCAGAAATTGGCATCTAGTGTGCACTACCATGTTTGTCTTGATTCCTGTGAAGTGAAACAACCTTTTGAGATAAGAGGCTTTTTTAAATCGTATTAAATTAGACTTAGCTTTAAACTGATATGATCTGGCTCATACGGTGGAGGGGTGTGCAAATAAATGGTCACTGGGCGTGGTCTGTGCTGGTGTTCTATTGTTACTACAGAACCATAACCTGAAACAGGAGGCAGGTCTGTTGCAGCTTGAAATAAGATTCACCCAACGCCTATTCCTTTCTGCATCTATTTCTGAAACCAGAAATATCTAATAAATATCACCAAGGTCCCTGGTTTGTGACAATATAACCTCCCTTTGCCATAGCAACTCATATGTCCAAGTTGCTAACTATATGTATGTCGCAACTAATAGTTTCAACTCACTGATTGCGCTAATTTGTAATAATAAAAACTAGAATTATTTACAAAATGACACTGTTTCAGACTGACATATTACAGAACCGAGGGAATGTGATTTTTATTGTAAGCCTACAGTAGCTAAGCTATGGCATCAATTTAAATTTTGCAGCAAATTAGACACAAATATATCCTATTAAAAGCCATAAGTTTTTTTTCCTGAAAATTATGCTTTGCATTATTAGCTGTAATACAGATCTGACGATGTAAAATGCCTTGTTGATATATCTCTATGCCGTCCCTGCTTTAAGGTGGCCATAGACGCACAGATAATATTGCACAAAACCAATTTCGCATGATTTTCATTGCGTGTATGGTGGGAAAAGACCTTACCGATATTGGCAAAAGACATGGATATCGGTGGGTTTGTTGATTGGGCTGGACGGAAAATTTTGATTGGGTGTCTTTGAAGGCACACAAAGATTGGTCATTGTAAGTGCTGAATCGTCAGGTAGAATTCTATTGTTTCTACCTGTATATCTGACAATTCAGCTCTATACGTGTGTATTGAAATGAATGATCTTTCTTGGAAAGATCTTTTCCAAGAAAGATTGTAATGTGTTACGTCTATGGCCACCTTTAGAGAGTTTTCAGATAGGGCAATTGAAATTCTTGACATCTATTGCACACACAGTAGTTCTATAATGCACTGTGTAAATGTGAATGGCTACTCTATCAGCCTTTCTATATTATCCCCCATCTCAGAGAAGAAAGCAAATTGATAATTTTGCATTCAGTTGCCCTTGTTTGAACCTCTAAGTATTGATGTAACAGGTTTAACGGTGCTTTTTGTAACAGTGTCCAACTAACTTAGTTCATATTACAGGGAATTGTATTCCTGGGTGACATGTTGGGGCTCATTTATTAAAGCAGCGCAGCGCATAAGTGGACGCAAAAGATTGTCTGCGCCATCAAGAGCGTGATCGCTAATATATTTGCGTGATATTGCGCATAACACAGAGCTTTTGCCATGGTTTTGTTTATGCGCATTGTGCAAAAGATTGGGCATTTATGTCGCAAACGATGCCGTGGTTGTTAGGGGCGTGGCTGTGGGCGTGGCTACAATGCGCTTGCACTGCGCCCGTCGCAGATTTGCGTCTGTATATGTGCAAAACTTCACCCGGGCAACAGCACCACAATTTTTACGACTGCCTCTTCGTGGCGTAATAGTAACGCTCTTCAAAATGCGCATTCCTGCCCAGCTGCGCTAGTATATTCACATTTTTGCATTTCATGTTGCTTAAAAGAGAATTTTATATATGTGTGCAGAGCCACACTGCTAAACTGGGTTCTGGCAAATACAATGGTGCTGCTGTTGGTGGGGATGTTTGTTAAACTCAAAGTTTACTCAAAGATGATCAACCCCTGTAAAGTGCATATTAACCACGCCTTCCACCCAACATGTTTATATTGACCAAGGTTCCTTTAAGGGTATCAGGTAGGCTAAACACCTTTGCAACCAAACAAATATTAGCACAGAAACAAATGCAGATGCGTCTAAGTGAACGCAATATGCGCAATATGTGACGCAACTAATTAAAGCAGCGCATTCATACATGAGCACAACTAATCCTTACCTTTGCGGTATCTTCCTGTGTGCACAATTTATTATAAGCACTGCGACAGCTGATACGCAGTTTCACACGTCGCACCTGTCTGTGTCTACATTAGCGCACAAATCGCACTGTTAAGGTATCGTGCGCTACATTATTAAATACTCGCATGCGCTGGGCAAATGTCAGGCCACTGTGCTCTTTTTAGCGCTGCGCTGCGTTAATAAATGAGCCCCATTGAGTCATAATGAGCCTAATAGACTGCTCAAGTCTAAAGCATCAATATAAAGCCAAACACTGTAACAATAGATCAAACAATACTCACAGTTACAAAGCCTGTACAATGCAGCCTCTAAAAAATTGGAATAATTGGGTTTTCTAGGGAAACTTTCCCCTAGATTTTGGGACATTTTTGGAATCATTTCCTTTCTTTCAGCCATAAGAGCACTAGTGAAGTTGGAAATGCTGGACTTGAGTTCAGTGTCAGCATTCCAATCTAACCCATATCTATAAAGGTAAACTAATGTCAGAGCTCTTTGTAGTACATTTTCATTTGTTAGTGTTTCCATACAGAAGGAAGAATGGAATGTCACTGCAGTAAGGATTTTTTCATGGGCCAAATAATAAAAATCATAAAAACCCCAGAACATTTTTCCCTCTTCAAAAGACTTTGCAGATGTCGTTATTTATTCAGGCAGGCATCTGCCAAACCCTAGATTTGCCCATCAGACTGCAAATGGGTGAAGTATGATTCATCACTCCATAAAACTGCTCCAGAGTCCAATTGACCTTTTTTCCCACTCTGACTTAAAACTACAGGCACTACCTATGGTGATATTGGACTTTTGTGTGGCTGCTCATCCATAAAAAAACCCTAAACTCTCAAAAATCTTGTGCGGACATTGGTTCAAGAGAGAGAACTTGCCATTCAGTATTGCTAAAGAAGACATTCTGAATTCTGTAATGTGTGAAGTGATGGGCAAAGATGCTGTGAAAAAATGCCCAGTGACTTCAATGTGTTTCATGAATTTTCACCATTTTGTGAAATTTTCAGTAAAGTAAAATGGGACAGATTTACCCATCACTAAATGTGAGCATTGTTTTTATGGCATGACAATATTTGTTACAGAAGCATGATATGGGCCTTAGTGCTCTTTGCTGTATACTGTATCTAGTTTTGCTCATGTCTTGTTAGTAAATTAGTGCTTCTCATGAATGTGACAAGTTGTGTGACATTTTATGGATTGACGTGTATTGAATTCCTTGAATAAATGTCCAGCACCCCTGTTCCCAAATAAAGCACCTGTAGGGACCTATAGGATATCCTATACCTATAGAGTTAATCCCTACCTTTTGTATGTAGTTCTCTTTTCCCTTGTTATTGGGCCAAGCCCTTGTAATTGGTTAAGTGTAACACCCACACCTATTGGACAAAGAGTGAAATGACACTCCCCTGCCACACTGCTATATAGTGTTGTGCAGGGAGTGTCCTCTTCCTCTTTGGCTCCTGGTGCTGCTGCTAGGTGAATCTCCACTGAGCCTGGGATCACCATAGGCCCCAGTAAGCATTTACCCCAGAGGGACCTGACACCTTTGGTGCTAAGTCGGGGACCAGGTAACCCCGTGAACGAGGACCAGCTAAAATAGTAAGATACTGTTATAGTTCTCTCTAGGAGAGAAAGACAGAGAGGTGTAGCAGAAAGAGCAGCTGTCGCTCCAACGAGGATTGTAGTAGGGAGTAGCTTCCCACAAGGCCTGTTTGCCTTTAGAGCAGGGAACTCAGTTGATAGGCATCTAGGTGAGCAAAGGACTACCTGTACCCTACCTGATAGATCCCGATCCCCTCACTGGCAACGTCGGTTGAACTGGGAATTGATGTACACCTATCTGCAATATCTTTTGGGAGTCGCACCTGTTTGACTGTGAACCTTGTACTGTCCAAAGTGATTCCACCTGCTGTGTCCTCAGTATATTTGTAAGTAAACCTGTGGTCATTTGCCTCTGGCATAATAAATCTGTTGCTCCTGTTTTACCTTTTTAAAGAACCTCCTGGCGTCCATTATTCTATTTGCACTTAAATGCCTGTGAGTTGTATTTCAACTACAGTTTAAAGGGGAAGCTTCCATTTGGCGAAGGCTCTGCCCTGGGTGAGGATTCGCAATGTAACCCATGCTCACTACCTAGCTGGTCACCCTTAACTTCTAATTGGTGGAATAGGCCAAGAAAGTGTTACACACCCATAAAAGAATATACAAGTAGAGCCATGCATTTGTGGAGTTAAAGGGGTTGTTCAACTTTGAGTACACTTTTAGTATGATGTAGAGAGGGATAGTCTGCAATTGGTTCTCATTTTTTATTATTTGTGGGTTTTGAATTATTTAGCTTTTTATTCAGCAGCTCTCCACTTAGCTATTTCAGCAATCTGGTTGCTAGGGTCCAAATTACTAGCAACCATGCACTGATTTAAATAAGAGACTGGGATAGGAATAGGAAAGGCCTGAATAGAAATATGAGTAATAAAAATAGCAATAATTAATTTGTAGCCTCACGGAGCATTTGTTTTTAGATGGGGTCAGTGACTCTCATTTGAAAGCTGGAAAGAGTCAGAAGCAGAAGGCAAATAATTGACAACTATAAAAAATAAATAAAGAAGACCAATTGAAAAGTTGCTTAGAATTAGCCATTCTTTAACATAAGACAAGTTAACTTAAAGGTGAACCACCCCTTTAAAGAACTGGTCATTTCTACCCTAGATCCTCACGATATCTGTGTATGTGTGTTGTAAACAGAATTCACTCACCTACTTGCAGTAGAGCCATGTAAACGCTCATGCTCATGTCAGAGGAAATGTTACAAATCAAATAACAAAAAAGCAATAGTTTAGATACAAAGGAAAAAAAAAACCATTTCATTACAAACTGGTTCTAGATACAGGGACAAAATCAAATATTGGAACAAACAAGGCGGCACAGTTAACTTACCTTTCTCAAGCTTTAATGTGCATATAGATATCATTTAGGAGAACTAGCTACCTTACTGCACTCAGTCATTTCCATTGCATCTGAACTTCAGAACAAAGCCGCCCCCACAGCAAAGAATTCAATGAATTATTAAAAACTGCTGAATGGTTCTGTATGGCTTTACGAACTTAATAATGACTTGTAACTGATGAGACATTCAACATTTAATGCAAAAGAAAAACATTGTGGACTATTTTTGCTTTGAGAAAAATGATTCATATATAACAGTTTGTTTACAAAATGAGGCAATTCATCATATGAGTATAAAAGGGGCATTATATTGGGTATGGCACGTGAACATATATTCAGAGAAAATGTGAACAATCCCTAGCATGTATGAGACTAACAAGCAACTGACAAAATGAAATTAGTAGGGAAATAGAAAAAACGTTATATAATAAAAATGAAAATGTGGTGTAGTTACATGGAGGTGACTATATTTTTGCATATATAGTGAATAATGTAACCCCTATTGTAAAATATAAGGATATTATAAGTCACAGAGGAATTCCATGACCATATAAAAACATGAATCCAAAGGCAGAGTGCTTTTACACAGGTCTTGGAAGTCCAAGGTGATTTATCAAAAAATTAAGTTGACGTTTTGTTCTTGATTCAAGAAAAATGCAGAGAAAAAACACGGACATGGAAAAATGCACTAGTATAACTAAAAGATTTTCAGTTTCATTGAAAACGATTGGGATAACTAGATTCTTGTTGGCGTGCAACTTTTTTTCCGCAAAAAAAAGCTTGGGAATATTTTGTTGCATTTTTTTTCCCAAATAAGTTGCACTAATTATGTCCACATTTTGTTTTCTGCCTCCGCTTTATATTTCACGAACATCACGTTTTTCAACATGGGGTACTTTATTATTATAAATACGTTTCAGTGAGTGACAAAAATGTCATCACTAACTGGTGACATCACTAGACACCATTTATAAGGATATGATTTAGAGGATATTTATGGCATTTGTGTATTATATTAGTAAAAATTGGCCTAAACAGTTTTTGAAGTGTGGGAGGAAACCATAGTGCCAGATTGATATTGAACTCAGGACCCTAGGCCACACTTCAAATCTGCAGTGTTATTGACTGTGTTCACTGAACCACCATGGTCATGATATTTACCATCTGGGTATATATACTGGGTATATATATCTGCGTGTGTGTTTTAGTCTACTTCACCACCTAAAACCAAGCACCCCTCATAAGATCATTGATGTCCATTTGTCCATTAACTGGTGTTGCCCAAACAGTCCCTATTGACAGTTGGTGCAGTGTCAAGGATTTGGTGCAGTGTCCATGGCTATCAATAAAAAGCTAAGAGACATTTTCTCATTATAAAAAGTGCTCCTTTCTATTTTTGCAGATCAATAGTCAGTTACCATGTTAACTAACTGCACTGGATGTCTTCGGAATATAGAAGCCAACATTAAGGCTGAATCACTGCTGAATCAGGAAGCTATTCCAATATTTATGTATTTGCTCCACTTTATCACCTAAAACAAAAAACCTCCACCGCTGCCAAAAACCAAGCACCTTAGATAAGATCATTGATGTCCATAAGTCAATTTTACAATGTTGCCTAACTCTTCTGAATTGCATAATCAGCTTTGGCAAAATTAAAGCTGAAACATTATTGAGATCTTACTCTGAAGCATAAAAGTTTTCATTATATACGCAGTCGTTTATTTACATCTAAGCTCACATTCCAAAGCTAGTGAAATTATGTGGGTCACAAAGCTCAGCAGGAATAACTGGTCCTTGTCACCACTTAGATAAGGAATAAAGACTTTAACGTGTATGTGTTGGTTAAAGGGGACCCGTCACCCAAACAAAATTATCCAAATCCTATTTTATCATGTAAGTCAAGCAAAATGAACTTTAATTACACTGTATAAATTATTTGAATATTGTTTCCATCAGTCTGGGAACTCATAATTATAGCAACCAGGAAGGAGCCATTTTGTGGACACTGTTATTAAGGCAAGCCTTGTATCATCTCAGAATCTTGTTTATGCACCAGGGGACAGGGACCCAATGTCCATCCCCATGCCCTGGCTTCACAATTAAATCGTTAAGAGAGCTGGGGGAATGTAGGGAGAGCGGTGACATCTAGGAAGTTCTGAATGGAAAGTGAAAGTAATTGCTTGCCCCGCCTCTATGTCTAGGCATAGAGGCGGGGTAGGCAATATTTGATTGACAGCTGATATTTTTAAATGAGTTTACAACAGCTATGAATGCTTTAATAAAAAAAAGAAATTGGATTTCATATTTAATTCAAGAAGGACTTTTATTATACAGATTTTTATCTCTGGGTGACGGGTCCACTTTAAAGGCCTTGATATATATATTTTCCATAGAACAAAGAAAAATCATGTTGTTTTCACTGTTAATCAAGAATGTATCCATTGCTTGGTAAATAGGACTATTACGGAAGCACAGTTTACAGAAAAAAAAAGACTATAACTTTGCAGTTGTTTTACATAAAATGGTCTCATAACTGTATGTCAGGATGTACCGATCTGAGCTCCTCTGACACAGCCTCTGAGCTCAGTAACATCTGTGACATCAAAAAAACACCAGAAAACTACTACTGGCTTGGCAAGTATGCTTGCTAATGGCTTGGCATTGATGGGGAATTCAAATATTTAAAGCTGGGTACTTGCTGCCAGTTTAAATATCCCTTGATCATTCTTCCCATGGTAGGTGCTCTTTTGCTCTGTTCCTGCATTAATACTTGCCTGCTTGGCTGAGCCTGAACTTTGCCAACTCTAACATGTTACCTGGACATTGTGCTGCAATTAACCTTGATTTGCTGAGTCTTGGGCTTTCTCTCTGTCATGCCTTGATATGTCAGTGCCTACTCCTCTCAGTTAAGCCTTTCTATGCTTGTGTCTGTCTTTGTATTTGTTCATCTGAATAAAGCTACTCTCTGCTGTTAACTCCTGTCTGCCTGTTTGCCAGCCTCTTCCAAAGCATCTACATGATATTAATACCATTAGATCACACGTGGTCCCCATGTTTGTGACACTTTACAAGTGTTACTACAGGCCTCTAAATTAAAATGAATTAAGATGAACACTGAAGTTGTAGGAATGGAGCCCCCCAAAAACTGAAGGGTTAAGGTAGGGGGTTCTTGATTGGTTTAGGAAGGCATGCAGGACAGGTTTAGTTTAAGATGTGGTGGGTGGAAAAGGGGAGGTGGGGCAGAACAGGGAATTGATAATAGAAGGGGTTATGGAGTTGTACATCTTCCATGGATGACAAGGAGCAACATAACAACCTCCCACCCTTATTTGGTTTGAGGGTTGCTTGTTTCATCACAGCATGAATTTGGAGTCAGGAGGGATTGCTTGCCAAGTGGGAAGGTTCTTGCATTACCCTGTTTTTTGGAGTGCATTTTAGTACTTCCTTTGGGTAGTGGTCCTAAGAGGTAGCGTTGCAGAGTGAGGTTACCTGCTCTTAAATGCCTTTCAGAGCATGGCTGCGCCTGGTAACTGGCATGGCAGATGGCCCATGCACTCTAGTGGCATTTTCTGTTGGCAAACATCATTCCTGGGGGTTATATATATATTCTGTGTAGATTTGTTCCAAGTTTATGAGGCGTTAAAGGGGGGGGGGGGTTAAAGAAGTATAATTTTCTAGGGGACTACCAGAGGCCTTGATGCTGCCCTGGCTAATCAAAGTCCAGTTATATTATAAACAATATGTCTAACTGGGGAATTTTGTACTGTGAAAGTATTGTTACTTATGAACAGCAACAAAAAGTAACATTTCCTAAGGAGATGTAAATGAAAGAATATATTTAAAACTAAAACTTTTATTAGATATATGTATTAAATAATCATTTTATATTATGCCTATTTACATAAAAGTAGAAACCTCCTGGGCCTATCTCCAAATTATCCAAATTTAACAGCTTCCAGCTCAGCAAAGGTGAACTTCTGGGTTTGAAGGATAGTGCTGATTGACACAGTACTTCATCCAAGAAAAGCTTAATAAGCATGTAGTAGAATATTCACATATTTCATGATACAGTATCTTAATAACTGTTCCAGCAGAACTTTATTATCAAGGTGGAATATTTTCCCTGCAATGAGTTGATCTAAGGAGCAAGGTGTAGAACCCATACTAATATGATCTCCACCTGCATGCCTTCCAAGCTGTCAGAAAACCAGTTATCCCCTGTTTTTCTTATCTAAGATTGGATATGGCCAGTATCTTGATTACTGGGACTCAGCATCCTCCATTGTAGTCTCACTAATGTGCTTGCACATTATTGGGTCCCAATTGCTGACCTTTGAGATTGCTGGACAAAGCATAGTTAAAAAAAAGCTGTTGCAGAGAAGAGAGAATATAGGGTCAGAGACGAAACACAGGCCTCCCACATGACTTATTTGTCAACACTGTTTGCAAAATCATGCAAATCAGTAAATGTTCTGTACATTATTAAACATTATCTTTGAGCTAACCTGTGCATATACAGTATTTAACACTGTCCTTTAATTTCTATTTCATATCAGGCAAGGCAAACTTTAATAGAAATCGAACCTTCTACTTATGCCCTCTAAGAAGTTGTTACCACTGATATCTTCAAGGTATCTCTGCCAAGTCAAGCAACACCAAAGTTCCTAAGAATTCTTATTGATAAAAAGATGTTGAAATGTGGACTTAACTCTTTACAAAAGAAGTGATGCTAAAAACCTCTGATAAAAAAACATTAAAACCAATGCATATATTTGTATGAAACAGAAGTAGAAAAAAGGTAAAAAAAAAATCAAACTATAACCAAGTCATATACTAATACACACTATAATAAATCTGTGCTTTGTGTTACTTTATGTAATATAATGTACTTGCATCATTAGACTTTTTTTTTAGAGCATAACTGCAACACTTGACACTTCTGTCTGTCTTCTGTGTATGGATCACTTTATACATTTAATAGGAGAAAAAGGGAAAAGAAGGGAGTGGTTCAAAATGAATTACACAGATAGCACGTAGCTAAAACAAATTACAATAGGCATTTTCAATCTAAACTGAGAAACACTGAAGTTCAATAACAAACAATTTCTTGACCTCTGCCAAGTTTATATTGGAATCACAAAGCTTTTCAGCTGGCAACTCATCTCTAGGACAATCAACATTTTCTCCCATTTTGCCTAAACAGTTTTTGACAGGGGAAAATCAAGACAAAATGCCATGATCACTCTATAAGGGAAAAAGTACAAAACATGTTTAAGAAAGTACAGGAAACACCAATCTCAGAATACAGAAATCTGTATTTTTCCACCACCCCATGTTGCTTACAACAACCTTTCACCAACAAGTATACATAATAAGCATAATAAGAAAAACAGTGCTTAAAGCTTCCAACTCCAGTTGCAGGAATAAAGAACATGGAATCATATGTACAGCTGAGATTCTCATTGGAGGATTATTTTGCATTGTAATGCAACTATGGGCTCTGAACAGGGTCGGACTGGGCTGACGGGGCGCCGGGAAAAAACCCGGTGGGCCCCAATCCTTGTGGGCCCTGCAGGCCCAGACCTGCTCCCTGCCCTTTCTGCCCCAATCTCGTCTCTGGCCACAGGCGCTCCAAAAACAGGCATTCGCGTGCACACTCCGTGGGAGGCAGGCATGCTGATGGTGGCTGTGGCCGGGGCCTTGCTCAATCTCGTCTCTGGCCATGGGCGCTTCAGAAATAGGTACGTGCATGCTCAGCGGGCATGATGAAGGACTTGCGGCAGGTTCAGGGCTGGGGGGGGCTGAGACCGCAGGCCTGGTGGGCCCTGGGCCCCCCACTCTGACCCTGGCTCTGAAGAATACTGGTGTAATATTGCTTTAAGAATACAACCCTGAGATAGCTGGACTGCAGTTCCAAGAATCTAAATTACCATAGTAACCAGGCAGTGAACGAGAGACTAGAATATGAATATGAAATGTCCTGAATAGAAAAATAAATAATAAAAAGTAACTGTAACAACAAAAAAACTGTAGCCTCACAGAGCAATAGTTTTTTAGTTGCTGTGGTCAGTGACCCCTCATCTGAAAGCTGAAAAGACTCCGAAGTTTGAAGAGGAAGGTAAATCATTAAAAAACTACAAGAAATAAAAAATAAAAATCAATTTATAAGAACTGGCCATCCTGTAATATGCTAAAGTTAACTTAAAGGAAAACTATCCCTTTAACACAAAGTAAAACATTTTCTTAAAAAATGGTAGCAATTTCCCAGTTTGTCCTGTTATACTCAATTCAGGCAGTAGATTGCACCTGCACACCTGGCCTCTCCACTTAATTATACACAGTGCTTGGGGTATAGGAGGACGGCCCCTCCACAATTCAGTAATAGCAATTAACTCCAGCACAAGTAGAATGCTTAAGGGATTCTTCCCGTGTTTAATGTTCAAGCCAACAATAAGTTTCGGGGGTGTACCCCTTCGTCAGGTATCATACCTGACGAAGGGGTACGCCCCCGAAATGTTGTATTGTTGGCTTGAACATTAAACACGGGAAGAGTCCCTTAAACATTCTACGTGTGCTGGAGTTAATTGCTATTCCTGTTATACTCAAGATATATATATATATATATATATATATATTTTTTTTTTTTTCTTAATTAAAACACTAGGCAAAATTATGTTCATCACAAGTTCTATACAGTGAACATATTTTGAACAAGGAGGGAGTAAACTACCCCTTTAAGGGGTAGTGTGTGTTTTACAATCAGTCATTTTTTAAAACTTTACAATTCTTAAATGGAAAGTACAAGATATTTGAGACAAAAAGCAAATATTTGGAAAAAGGAATTAGACATATAAGGAGGGGAAATAAAATGCTCCAACATTCACTATAGGTCGTGATGCGCTGACATCTAGTAATATGCCCTTCCAGAGTACTAACACCAAAATATAATAGAATTTGTGATAGGAATGATAAGTGAATATCTCACAAAATCAACTAAAATACCCATGTAAAGAAATATTTCTTCTTCTTCTGCTCCCATTTCCTATGCATTACTGATCTCAAGAAGGGATTTTTTTTAAGTACTGTAGTTGATAGAAAGTTAAATTAATTACAAGTAATTTCATGTTAGAAGGTTCCCTTTCTAGCACTTCTATTGGTTCATTGTTTCACATCACCGTCAAGTCATTAGAATGTAATTAAATGGATAGTTCCAAATTGTAAAGGGAATACAAAAACATATAATTTGTGATACAAAGACACCATAACTTTTCAAAACAAGGTCATCTTAAATACCCAGTAATGCTTGCAACCATAACACACCTATCTATAGTGCCAACGACCTTCAGATGGGAATTAAGAGTTCCAATAAAAAAACTTACAATTGCTTGAAGGCATCTTACCACTGGGCTCTGGGCCTTCCTTTGCTAGCATTCTTACGTAAAGCTATGACACCTACCATTATGTAAATTCCTCCATAAGCCCATTTGTTAACTTCTCTGCCTCACTCAACCATGTTATCTATCTATTTTCTCACTCAACAAGGCTCAAGGGAAGCTGACAGACCATTTTATAGTCATTGGAAAAATCATGTTCCTGTTAATAAATCATCATTACTTTCAAGTGGAGACAGAGTTACAAAGAATTACAAAAGTTACAGCATTTCTTCTGTGGCCCATGAATCATTCCATCTCATGGTCCATCCATGCTACAGGACAGGGCAGCTGAATGCAGTACCCCCTGCCCCAACCTGTGTTTGGAGATTAAGAGGCAGAGGGAAGTTGCACAGGCAAATTGCGTTTTTGCATGGAAAATTGGGAGCCCTGTTGCTATTTCAGTGCTCTGTGTAAAAATGTCATCTATTTGTGATCATTTTTTAGTGTAAGTACCTTTAATGAATGATATCACATCAAATAATTACTGTGTTTGTTTTTGCAAGACTGCAACCACTAGTGATGCACAAACAAGAACATGATACGTAAAACCTGTATTATAGCAGAAAATTATTGTCACAATGACTCCTTAACATAGAGAGATTTAAAAAATTATGAATTATAAACAAAACTTTATACAAACGGAAGTGTTTACTGCATGTGACATTGAGAGTTATGCATGGGTTCAATTATTTCTACACTCCCAATGCACCTTACATGCACAGCATATGACAAAAGAGAGGCACAAATTATGCTGTTTACTGCTTTACCCTTTATGAATCATTTTAGGAGTTTTCTTTTTTAATTTGGACTTTTTTCTAAATGAATGTGAAACGGCTCACTACTTTTCACTGAACATTTTCTTATAGGCTTGGTGCTGAAACTGTACTTTGAGAATTTCATACAAGATGTTCTGAAGATCAGGGCTTTCACTACACACAGTCAGTCAGCTACTTAAATGTTTCTAAAGACTCCTATCACATCAGTACCATTCTTGCGTTTTTGCATTGGATTCCTGTCAGCATTCACATTGATTTTAAAATGTTATTGTTGACTTGTTAAGCATTTAAGAGCCATGGGAATGTTTGATGTTCAAGTTCCCTACAGACTGTGGTAAGCCCTAAAATCATTATTTCTGGAATTGCTGTCAGCGCCCAATTCTCTCAGATATTCTGGTGAGATCTGTATTGTTGGAATTTGGACAGATTGGCAAGAGGGCCAGGGAAATGGAACATGAATTTATTTTATTATAATAAAGTATAATAAAAATATAGATTTATTAATAACATTTCAATAATGTGAGATAATGAATGCTTATGCACATCTGCCTCAGAGTTCACAAACACTGAAGTGTAGCAGAACATGCTCTTGTTTATTTGTGAAATATCTCCATGTTAAAGTGTTTTTACCTAACTCGGTGGCCCTCACTGACTTACATACACAGATATCTTGATAACTTGGGTGCCAGTGGTTCTTGAAACAAACTGTTAATACTTGCTGGATCTTACAAAATCTCTTTGGTAGTACTACTTAGATGGTACAGTTATCATTTGCTTAATAGATGCGTCATAAAATGTTATGATTTTACACATGAATAGTGTTGGCAACAATGAAGGGATGCTCATTGTGGTGCTTTGCTCTTGGAATCTCCTATTCCTAAGCCTTCCCACTTTGAGTCTGTATGCTGGTGAGTAAAACAGGGTACTTACCCTTCTGATCTCTTTGTTGGAACTACTGGCAACCTTCTCTTTAGACTTTGCAGCACCAACTCTGCCCTCCAGAAAGTGGGATCCAAAGACAGCAAGCACATAGGGAAACTTGGTAACCCTGGCCAAGTACAGATATGCCAGGTAACACTTTAACCTGGAAAGGGAAGAGTTCCCTCTTCCCAACTCTGAAACAGGAGCAGCCCTTGACTGGATTACCCCTTATAAGGACTTAATGCCTTGTGTAACATTTAAAATATTGGTCAGGACTTGGGAGTATCGTCCATGTTCAGTGTCTGCCTTTTTCTTTCTCTCTTTTTTCAGGGGTTAATATTTCCAACATCATTTGTCCAATACAGCTATAATTGAGCTGGCGTTTACATATGCTTGACAGGTACACCAGACAAAAGGCTTTTTATGTTAACTGAGGCACCTTGTTTAACTATAACACAGAATATGCCAACATAACTGGCTACATCCCAAGAAAAAACAGAATATGATATTGGTATAATAAGATGGTTGGGAAGAAATATATGTGTGCTTGCTAGCTAGCTCATGATCTGTTTCTGCTCCATTTTAAAAAAACTTACCACAAATGTGTTAAATTAATTAAGAAGAAAACTTCACACTGTTAAAAAAAGAAGAAAAAAAATCACATACAAAATACACAAAAGTGTCACAAATTATTATGTACTTTGTCACTTATAAGAACTACAAAATACCAAAGAAATGAATGTTTTACCACAGAAGATCAGTTAGGAAAGTAAGTGTCTTTCTGTCATCAGCTACACATCATGATATGAGACCTGTCTTTGTGCGGAGAAAGTAAAGGTCCAGGAGAGAATATCAACACTTAACTATTTTTAGTTCCAGGTAATTTGGCTTCAAAGGCTTGTGTGGCTTTTCTGTTTTCTTTGTATTCATATTAAAATCTGTAATCCCGACGTAATCATAGACATTCATTTACAAAAGAGATTCAAGTATGCGCTGCCAATAAACCATCATTTGAGTTAATATTACTATCAGTATATGATCTGCATGTGTCCAGCCTATTGCATAGTGAAGTACAGGAGAGCACAGACATGTCTGGAAGTGAGGAATATTATCCTGCGGTTGATGTCGTCCTTCCAGACAGGGAATGTGAATAATTCTATTTTAATAATGATCATCTTGAAAGAAAGGTTTGTTTCAGACTATGGTGGACATGTTCTTGATGTTGTTTGGGTGTTCAGTTTTGCATTTACTTACTTTGTTAAATTATTTATTTATTTACATTATATATCAAGGGATTGTTTAATTTACAGCATGGGTTATATTGAAACAGAAGTATTCTTATAGGGATGGGGCCTTTTTTTAATATCATGAAAAAAGCATAATCGCTCTTTTTTCTCATAGTATATATACTGTATATATATTAGACTTTATTCCCATAATTTGCAGAGAAAATGCTTGATTGCAAAGATTTTTACCAATTGGGCTGTTCAAAAATAGCTTGAATGTTCTATAGAAGCTCGCCAGATTGCATTTTTTACTGCAATTTTACTGAATGTATTGATAAAACATGCAATCTCAGATGTTACTATGGTTTAATCTATAAGGAATAACCAATAAAGATTTATATAGGTAAAAAGGGTACTGTTAAGTGTTGAAGTCCTTAGAGGTTATGCAAATAAACAATGTATATGGAGGGTATCCACAGAGGAGGTGCTGAAATTCATACTCACCAACCCTTTGGTACCAGAAGGTTTTTATTATACAGAACAAATATATATTCCATTCACTTTAGAATTATACATTGAATACAGGGAGCAGGGTCAGAAAACTGTAGATGTTCGTTATTACTGTGCACTGTAGAATTACATATATATTTAGCAAATGATATAATAATAAAGACTCAACAAGCTGGTTAGTCTTATGAATCTATTGCTTTGGCCTCATTTTAGTTCAGTGGTAAATGACCGGATTTCTTTTGAGAATGAAAATTTTCAGTTATTGACACATATGGCCTCTCTATGGCTAATCAAGTTACTCCTATACAACACTTAGAGGGTTATTTATCAAAATCTGAAATGTTCTCAATATTTTCTGAAAACCACTCTGACCAAATATGCACCGAGTTTATCCCCCTATTTACCAATACATTTTCACAAAAATTTCTTGTGTGGGAAATAAATCAAATACATCATGAAAAAAATCCAATTCATTCTTTTTTTTCGGATTTGCCACCAAAAACTGTGACTTTTTCGGATTTGTTGCCCTAAACCTGCGACTGTTTTGAATTTGACACCCAAAACCAGGAAATCTTTGGATTATTAAAGAAAAACAGCGGCATTGACTTCTACATGAACTCGGCAGGTCTGAATTGAATTTATATAAACTATATTAGTGTTTCTAATGCAAACACACCAGTTTTACCAGTGCAGGGTAACAGTACATTATATTGTCATTCCTTTAAAACACTTTCATTTGTTGATTTTTTTTATTCAGACTTTTGACACCATCAGGGTTTAATAAACCAATAAAAAAAATCAAGTTTTTTTACCACGAAAGAATTGTGTTTTTCCCCTTTAAAAGTCCAACCAGAAAAAAACAGACCTTAATAAATAACCCCCTAAGGTTCTGTTCTACATTGTACAAGAGTTGAAAATATTAAAAAGGTGTCTCTTTACTACAAGAAAATTAAACTAACTGGTATACTGAATAATGCATTTCTGATTTAAAAACCCAAACAAAGTGGCTGGTCATATACAGTATTTGTCTTCAGGCCCGGACAACTCACAACGCCACAACTTACAGAGCGCAGGGCATGCGTGCTTCTGCAATCCCATACTCGAGAGCGAGGGGTTGCCCTACGACCCAGTGGCATTAATCCAATCATAAAAATACATTTTTAGAAAAATAAAATCACTTTTTAAACATTATCTCAATACCCTGCTTTCGAAGATGACAACAATAAAAAAAAAAAGCATAAAGTTAAAGATTAGCCTAATTTATTTTCGCTACAGACACTGTATTGGCTATGTTTTTGTAAAAATAATATAGTTTTATATGCCAGTTTATTTTCATTAGTTTAGCCCTGGTTATCAATTGCCTTAATACTAATAAAAGTAATAACCTGTTCCTTTTTGGTTCATCCCAAGTAAATTTCCTTTGAATAAGCATTAACAAATCAATACTTATTGATTGTGTTGAAACAGACAAATTGGCATGCTATTATCCTCACATAACTTTTCTGACAATCAAAGTAATCATCATAACTCTGTCTCAAACTGCTTTGTGTTGTTTAATATGTATCTGAGAATTATTTAATGAGAATAATGTTCTGTTTGTTTAGACTACTGCTAGACATTAATTATTTTTCATAGACATAACTTATTTTTCAATCAGATATTTTGCATTACTGAAATAATCATAATGGAGCAAAGGATTTCCTTTGGCTGTAACCAAGCTTATATAAATGCATACACAGGCTGCAACACCAAGTGCCCTGCTTTCAAAGACCAGGGCCCTCCTTCCAACATTCAAAATAAGTAGGTTGGGGGTTCAGTCATTAAACTGCCCTGGGTCCCCTGGTCTCTTTTTCTCTTTGTTTGCTCCTTATTACTCACTTAAGTAATAAACAACAGTTAAGTAACAGATAGTATACTTTACTAAAGTCTGAATTTTTCTGGTCAGAGTTTTAAATGGGAAAACAACAATTTTTTCCTGGAATCTTTTGAGATTTATTATACCCCGAGGCTGCCAAAAGTCTGAATCCGTAAATACTTCATCTCAAACTTGTCAAGGTTATGTAGAAGTCAAGGGCAGATGACTTTTTAAATATTTTTTTAAAATAAGATAAAATTGTATATGAGAGTTTGGCTGAAGTTGTTTTAATAAAATAATGAGAAAAATGTGGGTTTTAGTAAATAACCCCCTAAGACCCCCCCCCCTAAGACTTGTATTACATTTAATCAATATTTATAGAAAAAATAGTTTTGCCCATTATGTGAGATTAAGTGCTTTGGAATATTGTGCACTTTACCATGTATAGTGTCCTATGCACATTCTATTTAAACCCCATCATGTAGCGGTGTCAGATAACATGCCCAATCTATGGAAAAAGTTGGGCAGTGCTAATCTAAGAATTGCCTGTAGGAGGCAACCTCCTGTCCATATTTAATTCAACCGAAGCATGTTTTCTGGAATTATTAAGCACAGTAATCAATTTTCAAGATTTTTTAACACAGTTACAAAAAATTATTATATAAAAGTATATACAGTAAAACCTCTATTTTACATCCCTTAATTTTAAGTTTCCCCTCATTTTACATAATTTTTTTGTGATCCCACATATATATTATGCATTATAAATTTCCCTGATTTTACATTTTCCCTGATTTTACACCATTTTATTCTGGTCCCCTGAAAAACGTAAAATGGGGGTTCTACTGTAGTGATTTCCTATAGAATACTGCTATTACCAATACTATGAACATTATTTTTAGGCGTACTTTGTCTTTGAGGCTTTTTGATTGTCTTGGCACTTGTCTTAGTTTGTGCCTAGAACAAACTTTAGGATTTATTGCACTACCCCAAATAGTTTTGTTTTAATAAGGAATGATAATCAGGAGTGCAATGAAGAAGATATTGTTGTGCATTTACCAGTGGTAACAGTTAGGAGTAGAAAGGCTATATACTGTAACTCATTAAAAATCTAATTAAGAATTTAGAATTGTACGTAATTTAAGAATCATATGTTATTAAAAATGTTTATTCTTAAATTTTCTTAGTAAGGATATACCAGTAATATTTGCAGCTCCTTTGTCTTTTCAGTGTGCACCTTCCAAGATTCCATGACCAAATGTTAATAAGGAGATAACTTGCCTTGTGCAAAACGAGTCATATTTTTTCTTCCATTGTGTTCATTATTATTTAAAATATTTTCATGCTGTAAATGTTAATCCATGTGTTTCTCCTGCAGTTTCATTGGTCAAGTTAATGTGTTAAATATAGAAATGCTATGAATACCAATCAGCTTAATTAACCCTCTTTGCAGTGTTGTTTAATGTGTCTATAATGGGGTAAAGGTGAATTAAGTGGGCTCCTGGAATGCATGTCTCTACAATCCTGCCCCACTAATTTCATTTACTTCCCATAGGAACATCTATTAAAATTGGTATTTATTTGACATATTTAAGTCTTTATATTTTAATTTGAAATGTAAAAGATACTTTTTCAAATTAATTTCACTAAATTCTGGTTTCATGTGTATCTATTGTATTAAGATATGTGGTTAAGCATAGCTTTCTTCACTTTCTTTACTGACATACAAGACATCATAACCAAAATTCTAAATACTAAGGGAAGCCTCTTACTCTGCAAATCAGCTGACTTCACTAGAAGAAATATTTACATGATAAGCTAAAATTAGGAACAGCTGCAAAATATATTGTGTTTGCCTTATATTTCAAACTATTGATTCATTAGCCATGTCTCTAAGGAGCTGCTTGCTTACTGTTATTGATCATAGCTTTTGAACTTGTTCATAGTCAATAACTACCCAGGAGAGACCTGTTTTATCCTATAATTTGCTTATATATTTTGAAATGACATTTTGCAAACAGTTTATCACTTAGCTTTTGAACTAATTTTGTGCATTTATAGTGGCCTGAAGCGTACAAGTACAAAACACAACAGCATCCTAGTACAAAGGAAAAACATATCAACAATAAAAAATGTGAATTTCATTGTGGATTTTAGAGATGCAATGAAATAACTTATGTTGGTTAATCTTAGTTGGTTAATCTGATAATTGTGATTTATTTTGTATTTAGGAAGAATTAAACAAAAGAGATAAACAGATCAGATGATTAGATAGACAGACAGATAGAGAGATAGAGAGAGAAAGAGAGAGAGAGAGAGAGAGAGAGAGAGAGAGAGAGAAATAGATAGATAGATAGATAGATAGATAGATAGATACATTATAGATAGATCGACAGATAGAGAGTGAAAGGACAGTTGAAAACAGATATAGGACCTGTTATGCAGAATGCTTAGAACCTGGGGTTTTCCTGATAAGAGGTTTTTCTGTAATTTGGATCACCATACCTTAAGGCTACTTAAAATAATTTAAACTAGAAATAAACCCAATAGGATTTATCTGCCACCAATTCATGTAGCTTAGTTACCATCAAGTACAAGGCGCTGTTTTATTATTACAGCTAAACAGGAAATCAGAATTATTTGCTTAAAATGGATTGTATCAAAGATAGCCATCCCTTAACTCAACTGTTTCTGGATAACTGGTTTCCAGATAAGGGATCCCATACCGTTATAGATAATAGAGCAAATAGGCTATATATTGATGCAGTAAATAGACTTTATTGGGACAGGTTTTTTTTATATATATTTTTTTTTATTGATTTGAAACGTGTATGACAGAGTTTGCAGTTTGGATAAACACTTTAAATATTTTTATTACCTGATAATATGCAATATAAAAATAGAATCTATTACTGTTTTTGAATATGTGTTCAACAAATTGAATTTATAGGGGCAAATTTATCAAGGGTCGAATTTCGAATTGAAAAAACTTTGAAATTCCAATTCAAAAAGACCAACCCTAAATTAAGTTTGTTTTTATTGGTCGAATAGGTCCATTTTCGATCGAATAGATCCGCATTCGGCCGAATCTGAATCGTATGAATCGAAGGAATATCGCATTCGATCGCATTCAATTTGAAGTTTTTCCCCCAAAAAAACGTTGATTTTTAAAAGTCCACCAATTGACTCCAATTAGGTTCTAGGAGGTCCCCCATAGGCTAAAACAGCAATTCGGCAGGTGAATGGCGAATGGTCGAAGTCAAATTTTTAAAGAGACAGTACATGATAAATTTCGATATTCAAATTTTCAAATTTTTTTCTAATCGAATTTGGACTATTCCCTAGTCGAAAGTACACAAAAAATAGCTTGAAATTTGATTTTTTTTTTTCATTTAAAAAACTCACCTCAACCTTTGTACACAACCAGTAATGTACTGAACATGTTCAATATTCTACAGTCACCCATACAAGTCAGTAGCACTGTCATTAATTTTTAGAAAACAGAATGTGTGCTTAATAAACTAATGACACTGTTCCCACTGTTTTCAGTTGACTTATGTTCTGTTTTTGGATGAGTTATGCTAGATAACTATAAAGGGAATTTTGTATAAAAGAATGTGACTTCTGTTGCTCTCTGTTAATTTTATTTTTCAAGTAAAACACTTCCTAAATATAGAAGGTTTTTTTTAGAGGAGCTACTGTAGATGACTGTAGATGTGCACAATATTCCACATTAAATATATGCCATTTCCGAGTAGCACAGAAGCTCTGCAGTGTCAAATCTGCATGACAGATTGAGGTGAAAGCAAGGAAGAGTGTGCATGTGAAGAAACAGTTTTGACTAAGTCAGACACCCTATAGAATTTATCCTGCAGGCTGCAAGAAACTAGTTTAATCACACGTAGCGGAGAGTAGGACATGGATAATTGTCTCTTAATTTATCTATCTTATTTGGCTGTAGTTAGCCATTTGGTGTTGGGCATAACTAAAATCAACATTGCCATCTAGTGATGAGAAATCATATGTAATAAAATAGCAGCTGACCAGCTGTAACAGCAGAAAACTACAGACAAAAAAAAAAGCATAACCTTCTTCTCATTCCAAATGAGCACTTGCAGACAGAAAACATCTGGGAGGATATAAATGAACAGGTGTCCGGCTGTTTTGCATTCTGAAAGAATTTAAGATTTTTGAGCAAGGTGGAAGGAAAAAAAAAAGCAATACAGAAAATGCCAAAAAACTCAAAATTTGGTGGTCTAAATGTAATCCTTGCGCCTAAATTATATAACATGAATAGACAATCTTTAGTATGCTGGATATTGCCTTGCCATGATTTCATATTAGCTGATAAATCATACATGGCACCACCTGGAACTGAGAATCAATGATCTAGTTAGCATGTTTATAATATAACGATTTATGCACTTTTCAGTATCCTCACATTTTTATGCAGAATATTAATATGGTTAATATGCAGGAATGCTTTTGTTGGCAATGGTTTGTAGTATGGCCCAATACTGGTTTTGAGAAAATGTAGAAAGATGTCCTTTGTTTTATCATCCAATTTGCCTCATTTATGGCCCTATTTGCTCACCACAACCCCAGTAATATCATCATCCATAGATCCATAACACAATGTAGGTCTTTGGGAGGTAATAAGGAATCATGAACAAACCAAAGCCAGAGAGACATTGGCAACTTAGTCAAGGCTAAAATGGCAAGCTGAGCCAATAATACGTTTATGAAAAGCAGAAAATAAATGCACATGAAAAATTGAGGGTTTCATTCACAGCATGTCAACGAACAGTAAAAAATTATATTAACAAAATTACATTGTTGGCTCACATGCCATGGAACATGTACAAACTATAAACTAATAAGATTTTTTTTTCGTATTATTAAACACATTAACCACAAAGATGTAATTGAGTTTCTGCAAAAAGTTTACCAGTGTCAGACTCCACTCTTTGCACACACCACAGCACCACCAGCCCCTTCTAACTGCTGCACCCCCCCCTTGCTGCATATCAGTGGGCCACTGAAAACTTTGTGAAGGCCCTGGTGCCAAATAGAGGGTGGGCAGGCAGAATTGTGCCCCACCTGGACTGAAGCCCACTGGGATTTTTCCCAGTCCAACCCTAATTTCAGCAGGTATGGTTAATAGGGATGCACCGAATCCACTATTTTGGATTCGGCCGAACCCCCGAATCCTTTATGAAAGAATCGGCTGAATACCGAACCGAATCCGAATCCTAATTTGCATATGCAAATAAGGGGTGGGAAGGGGAAACATTTTTTACTTACTTGTTTTGTGACAAAAAGTCATGCGATTTCCCTCCCCGCCCCTAATTTGCATATGCAAATTAGGATTCGGTTCGGCTGGGCAGAAGGATTCGGCCGAATCCGAATCCTGCTGAAAAAGGCCGAATCCTGGCCGAATACCGAACCGAATCCTGGATTCGGTGCATCCCTAATGGTTAACATGTAAATATGTCCTGGCCAACTATAGTCTATCTTTTTGGCATTTGTGGTCTAAGTTATATATTATTAATGTATTTACTTTGTAAGCATAAGTGGTCTTGGAAGAGCTAGAACAGAAGGAGTTTTGGGGTGGCAGCTGCAATGACTGTTATAACGAGGAGACGTTTCCAAAGGTTTAAGTGATGTGAAGTACTTTTGATAATGATATCTCCAATAAAGGTGATGGCTAGACAGTCTACAGTTTCATGGCCAGAATGGAAAGCCTTGCTAAGTTCATTAATGATACACATTAGGGAAATTTACATTTAGGGTCATATACAAAAGTGTTTAAAAAGCTTTAAGAGTACAATTTACTATGATTTTATGTGATTGTGTTTTGCATAACTTTTTACGTTACTTTTTGCACCTGAATTAGTCTTCAGTAGGTTAAACATTTTGAGAGGTGTAAAATATTGCTGTAATTTTAGGAGTTAGTCTGGTGTTAATGCAAACACACAGCTTCATAGTTAAGATGATTATCTCTTTGTAATTGACTAATTCAATGATCTGGATACATGGCATTATTCATGGGGACTACAAAGAAGTATTATAAATATTTAAAAAAAATTACTCTTTTCTTTTAGACATAAAAAATATTAAACAGATTCATATTTGATTGATCCTCTAAATGAGTAATCTGTGCTCAAATAGGAATGAGATTGTCTGTGGATTTAGAAAGCTGGACATCTCAATCTCATACCTTTCTTGTTAATGTAGATTCTAATAGCTATGTTAGTAAGTTGCTACACGAGATATATCAATTGCAGACTTTTTGAATTTAAGTTCAGTTGAATTCATCTGCAATGCGTGATACCAAAGACCAAATGAATGTAATGAAGCTGCCGTGAAACATCCCTTATCTGCAAGTTATTCACAAGCCTCTAACAAGGAGTGGCTGTGAACATAAGGGATTTTAATCCTTTTAAATGTTTGGTGCACTCTACATCACAACAAAGAAGCAATCCACACAAAGGTGCAGCGTACAGTAGGTATAAAAACTATTTGAAGCCCTATAATTACCCAATCACTTTTGTATTTCACTACTTCTACATAAAAAGAAAAATCTGCAGGAAGAATATTGAATGTTGACATAATGTTTATTTATTAAGACTTAACTTCAAATATATTTATTGGTTTAACTGAAATATACTTACAGTGCATATGAAATGTATACTAGACAATTCTTAGATTTTTATATAGTACAGTAAACTTTTTGTTTCACAAGGCCATCTATAAGGTCTTATATGTCTTATGTGCGCTATTCAGATGTTGTACATTGTTGAACTTAATTAAATAAAACATAAAACCTACTCTTTTAAACCACCATTAAAACACTTTTCAATTTACAATTATGTCTAGCATGCGCGATGTGTATTTTGTATGTATGAAGCATGCCTGTTTTTGTTTCTGGAGGCAAATAAGCAATGTGCACATCTGAGAAATACCCACCTAGATGATACCATCATGACACATAGCCTTGAAGGTGGTGAGCCTTTTTATTTAAGCAATGAAAGAATAGGAGATGACAGCTTCCTGCCTGTCAGTTCAATTGCTGCTGCCAAAGAGAAAAGAGAGAAGAAAAGTTGAAGACCCTCTGGCTTTAAGAGGGGAATGGACAAAATGAGGAGATGTCATGACAACCAATTTCACATACAGGATGTACGTTTCTTGATCACCAGACAGAGGAAAAGATCCCCTCTGGGCCTTGAAGTACCCCGAGAAACGCACGTTTTCTGTCATATTACATTGACCTGCACCCAAGGCAACATCTTAAAATACTGCTTTTATCTGATCTTGTAACACGTTGGCAAACAGTCATGAACTGGCATAAATGATTAGCCCAGAGCATGTTAAATACTTAGTCCACTTGAAGGCCATGAAAATCATAAAACAAGAGAATAAAAGTATTTACAGTAGATTATTCATTTTGGATGATATATTTCTAAAAAATCTTCCAAATTAATATTGTTGTACTTTTGTATTATACAAAAGTAAGCTAGATTTTAGTCAAAGCAAAATATCTTTGTTCAATCTGATTTAGCCCATAGACACTTAAGAATTATAAGAGGGTTAATTTCATACTGTGTGTTACATAACAACACAATTTTTATGGTACAGGTATGGGACATATTATCCAAAATGCATGGATAACGACTCTATCTGTAATTTGGATCTTCATAACATAATTCTATTAGAAAATCATACAAACATTAAATAAACTCAATAGGCTGGATTTGCTTCCAGTAAGAATTAATTACAGTATATCTTAGTTTGGATCAAATACATGGTACTGTTTTATTATTACAGAGAAATCATTTTAAAAATTTTTGATTATTTGGATAAAATGGAGTCTATAGGAAACAGCCTTTCTGTAATTCGGATCTTTCTGGAAATGGTTTTCTGGATAACAGATTCCAAACCCATATTTTTATCACTTCTTTCAAGTTATGGAATATGAGTATGAAACAACCAATACCTTAAAAAATTATCACAGTGCAATCAAATCACCCAGGCCTGAATTATACAAAAATATTAGAATTGGTAGTGTTGTTTCCTTAACACAAAACATAATATTCTAAAGCTGACATGTAGCAGTGGATGGAAGGGGCATGGAACAAACATGCTTATTTACTGCTTTGAATATTCCTGGAACCAGGGGCGAGGCGGCAATGAGGCGAGTTGAAAAAACTCGAAATAAGTTACCTGGGGCGGCATAAAGCCACCTGGTACCATTAAGAGGTGAATTTCAGTTTTTTAAACCCGGAAATTCTGCTTTACTAGTGCAAGAGATTGCAATTGTGCTCTCTAAACTAGTGTTGCAGCCTTACCCCTGGACCCTGCATATGACAGGTAAGCGGTCGTGCGGGGGGGGGGGGCACAGAAAGTGCCCTGCCTGGAACTTGATCAGGGTAAATATTTTGACAATGGTTTTATTTATCAGTCCCCTTGCTATGAGCTCCATGGTGCCAAAATAAATGGAAACCATATAAGGAAGACTTTTAAAAACTAGAAATTCTTAAAACCTCTGCCTTTTTTCCTAATGCAGTTTCTCCCCAAATCACCATGTTGGTCCTTGTAATTAAGGTGGGAGCAACTACCTTGGTAAATTTGAATTCCTACAGGCTTTACTGGATATGTATAGCAAATCTAAACACATAATAACACCTCGATATTTCACCGTTAAAGCAACGTTTTTAGTGTAATTTACCATTCTAATTTTTTTTTTCCAGCATGAAAGTGTAATGTATTTTATTCTTTCTGGGACTTTCTACTTGGCAGCAACTATAAGAAAAACTATCCCAGTACAGAAATATTCACAGTGACCTTTCAGATTATATTTTTATAAAATGCTTGAAAACTTGATGCAGTGTTGCCATAGTTAAGTCATAATGATTTACTCAACCACAGGGCAGCTGAAACATTGGCAAAATCAAGAAATGTTTTAGAAAATTCTTTAAAAAAGAGGGAGGAAAAATAATTCTCTCTGAATTCAACTTGCCATAAACAAATATTGACACCTACTAAAAAAAAAATTCAAAATGTGTACTTAAGAAATCAATATGAATACTTGTAAATACTAGGGATGCACTAAAACACTGGTGTGGTTTGGGATTCAGCCAAATCCTAGCCTTTTTTGGCAGGATATGGATGAATCAAATTGCCTGGCCAAACTGAATCTGGCACATGTTTCCCATTCCCATTGCAAATTAGGCTTCAAAATTGGTTTGGGATTTGGCTGAATCCTTTGTGAAAGATATGGGATTCGGCCAAAAAGCTAAATGGGCATATCATTTTCAATAAGACACCTAGGGGCACATTTACTTAGGGTCGAATATCGAGGGTTAATTAACCCTCGATATTCGATCGTCGAAGTAAAATCCTTTCCTTCGTTCGTACGATCGAAGGAAAAATCCTTCGAATCGATTCGAAAGACTTTAATCCATCGATCGAACGATTTTCCTTCGATCAAAAAAAACTAGGAAAGCCTATGGGGACCTTCCCCATAGGCTAACATTGATGCTCGGTAGGTTTTAGGTGGTGAAGTAGGTGGTCGAAGTTTTTTTAAAGAGACAGTACTTAGACTATCGAATGGTCGAATAGTCGAACGATTTTTAGTTCGAATCGTTCTATTCAAAGTCGTAGTCGAAGGTCGAAGTAGCCAATTCGATGGTCGAAATCAGTGTTGGACTGGGACACCAGGGGCCCACCAAAAACCCTTAGACCAGGGGCCCACCCAAACACCTTTAGACCGGGGCCCAATCTAAGTATTATTTTCTTCCTTTCCTTAGTCAACCTCTATTCTCCTATTCTCTTTTCTTTCCATACTATAACATATTATTCCATCTATTTAGCCTCTTTATTCTCATAGAAAAAGGGAATGGCCATGAAATAAGCCAAATGTTTAGAAGCAGGAGGGCCCACTGACACCTGGGCCCACCGGGAGTTTTCCTGGTATCCCGGTGGGCCAGTCCGACACTGGTCGAAGTAGCCAAAAAAATACTTCGAAATTCAAAGTATTTTTATTCTATTCCTTCACTCGAGCTAAGTAAATGTGCCCCCTAAAATCAATGCATCTTAATGTACAGAAAACTATACACAAGGGGATAAATGAATAAACTGGCAATATAAATAATTATTTGTATCTTTTTTGATGGTTAAAAAATTCATTAAAGACAATTAAAAAAATACTGTACCCTTACAATTCTTTTAGCAACAAGTCTCCGTTATTTGACAGCATAAAGCTATCAGGGTAAACATAACCTACAATATTATGTTATACAGTACTGTAATTAGTATTTCTTTAAAATAATAATAATGTGACAAAAAATAATGCATAAAAATAAGCCATTATAGACCTGCAAAAGATGAAGAGCCCAACAGAGATCATTTAACTAGTTTCCCAAGTTCCCCAAGATGTGTTACAGAGAAAACGGCTTGTCTAGTTGTACCAGAGGTCAATTTATTCCCCTGAAATGTCAAAAGTCAGATAATTTCTCTATTGTCAAAAGAAAGCATCAGACGCAAGCTGACTTACACTAAGGGAAAACAGTGACACACAGCAAACGGTGCTGAGAGCTTTGTGCTTATCACACAAGGTGATGCCTTGTCTCTACCCTTTGCTTAATAAAATGCCTGCTCTGCTTTCTTGTAAACGCCCTGCTGACACAGACAGGGGTGTATTTAAACTATAGCCAGTTTCTGGTCGTATCTTCAAGCAATAAAATAATTTTTAAATATATCTTATCTAAATAAAAGAGAGAAAAAATATATTTTTATGTTAATTACATTAATCCCACATCCTCCCATTCAAATAATACATCATACAATATTCTGTGAATTCGATATTTAGGATTCCCTCAAACTGATAATTGCTCTCAATATTTACAGTTAGCTCTAGGTAAATTGTAGGCCTTTTTCCCTTTTAGTATATAAAAGGTCACATCTAACAAAGATGACAAGTACATGGAAGTAAAATTCATGTTACATTTTCTGAAGAACTGGCAATGAAAATATTGTGTAGTCTTCTATGTAAATACTGTATATACAGTAGTTGTGTGTATATATACATCTTCATCTGCAAAGCAACCATACAGATTTGATAGCATTTGATTTATATAGATTGGACAATGCATATTGTACTGGACGCTATACAAATATTAAAATAAAACTAGGTGAATAGTCAATGTTTGGCACTATGATGAAATTTTCACATTTTATAGAATAAATTGGCTATGAATAAAAATGCTTTCCCAAATGTTAAATACCGAGGTTCAGTATTTTGATACAGGTATGGGACCAGTTATCCAGAATGCTCAGGACTCGGGATTTTCTTGATAAGGGGTCTTCCCGTAATTTGAATCACCATACTTTGTCTATTTAAAAATAATTTAAACATTTGAAAAATAATAGGGTTGTTTTGCCTGCAATAAGCATTAATTACATATTATTTGGGATCAAAAATACTGTTTTATTATTGCAGAGAAAAAGGAAATCCTTTTAAAACTTTGGAATTATTTGATTGAATTAGTTTCTATGGGGTATGGCCCTCCTGTAATTTGGTTTCCCTGATAATGGATCCTATACCAAAGCCATCATTTTTTAATTTGGCCAATTACCAAATCATCCATAAAAGATTTCATCAAATATTGACATCTGTCTGGACCTTAATTTTCATATTAAAATTGGAAAACTCTTCATATCATATCATCTCTGAACAAAAAAAATAGTCACTTTCAGTTATTCAGAGCTTTACTGTGATTTAATTTAGTTTCACTTGATTTTAAAGGTCAGGTAGTAAGTACAGGATTCCCTTTGCATGTTGTGCCAATAGGCAGCAGTTAAATGGCATGAAGGGGTGTAAATGCAAACTGCAAACCCATGTCCTACCCACATGACTCCACTTCCCTTACAGATGTAAGCTGTGTTTATTTGGATACAATTTATCGAGCAGTGCAATACATTGTGTCTATCACCAGTGCTGCCCAACTTCTGTGCTACCAAGGGCCGGATTTTTTCTGGCCTACATGGTAGAGGACCGATAATGGAAGCTAGTGTTGACCAATGACCATGCCCTGGTTTTTAACTTTTAAGACCATGTCCACATTAATGGTGGTAGCACACCAAAACACCAAATGGTTGGTGCTCACTGCAGGGATATTACTCATACAGTATGTGAAAGAGATAAGTCATGTTAAAACATACCCTTAAATCCATATGCCTCCTCCTCCCCTGTGGATAGCACAGCAACACTAAGCACTTGATTAAATACCTTAGGGGCCCTAGGTAGCATATGGGAGGCAAATTATGGCACACACAGGCAGAGTATGGCACACAGGGAGCATAGAAAATGCAGCGTATGACACATACAAGGAGCATAGGGAACCCAGAGTATGGCACACAGAAGGAGTATAGGGAAACCAGAGTATGGCACACACAACGAGCATAGGGCAGGCAGAATATGGCACGCACAGGGAACATAGGTTCAAGCAGAGTATGGCACACACAAGCAGCATAGGGCAGTCACAGCATGGCACACACACACAGAGCATAGGGCAGGCAGAGTAGGGCACACACAGGGAGCATAGGGAAGGCAGGGTATGGCTTACACAAGGGCAGGAGCATAGGACAGGCAGATTAGGGCACACAGGGAGCATAGGGCAGAATAAGAAGGGTACACAGAGGGTGTATAGGGCAGGCAGAGTATGGCACACACAGGGAGCATAGGGCAGGCAGAATATCGCATACACAGGGAGCATAGGGCAGGAGCATAGGACAGGCAGAGTAGGGCACACAGGGAGCAAAGAGCATAATAAGTAGGGCACACAGGGTGTATAGGGCAGGCAGAATATGGCACACACAGGGAGCACAGGGCAGGCAGAATATGGCATACACAGAGAGCATAGAGCAGGCAGAGTATGGCACACGAGGAGCATAGGACATGCAGAGTATGGCTTAAACAGGGAACATAGTGCAGGCAGAGAAGGGCACACTTAGGGAGCATAGGGCAGGCAAAGTATGACACATGAGCCCTGAACCTCCTGCCACCTCCAAAGGTGACGGTATCTTGAAGGCCTTTACAGTGGCCTGTTGAAACTGATATAATGAACATAAGCCTAAAGAATCAGGGGCAGACATAATTTTCAAGCTAAGAATATAAAGTGTAAACATCCAAGCACCAAAAAATTTCTGAGCAACGGCATCCAATGCACATCAATGTGTATGCTGTGTATTTTGTATGTTTTTTACCTCGCGACCACAGTTACATTAGAACTATGGGATCATAAAATAAGCCTTCATGTGTGGAACCTACATTATTTGCGTTACCTTAGTTTGCAATATTCACAGTGACTTTGAATAAGGACCTTATAAATCTGCAGGAATATTACTAAATAACATGCTTGCACAAAAACAAAACTGGAGGGGAGAGGGCAAATCACACACAAAAAACCCCTGTAATTATAATGTAACAGCGAGTCATGAATAGATGTAGATGACTGAGCACTGCCATGAGCTCAGGTCCTTGTGAGACTCCAATGTAATATTCCAATACCGATGAATCATCTACCTTTATACATATTAACTAGAAAAAAAGGTGGGTTGTTGTAGTGATTTGTCTTACATATGACAGTCCATAAAGACAGGTTTCATTTTAAATAGTGATTGATAGAAAACAATATATTCTAATTTTGGTGTCAGACACCTTTTTTCCTTGCAGAATGTTTTCATGGTCCCTTACTCCAGATTCCTTGTACTTTATCCCCATCTAGTGAGAGCTGAACATACTGCAGTACTGTCATCACTGTGTATTCAGGTCAGCTTCCAAGAGCAAATATGAGACATTAATGCTGGCATTGCATTAGTAATTTGAGTTACATACATATTATTGATAGTTTATAATTGTTTCTAATATATATTGTCTTTCTCTTTTATAGCCTTAATGGTTTGTAGATCCAAAATAAAACTGTGCCTTAGGAAATGTTATCTTTAACAGCTGTCCGATATATAGTATATTCACTGCATTCATTAACACATATTGAAAATGTTTTAGGGATTTTAATCACTAACGTTCAAGGTGGAAAAACAAAAGACACCTCCAGCAACCTCACTCTCCTCTCCTAAGCCTACCCACTGCTACTCTATCAGTATAGAGAAGAACAGCTTATGCCATCTTATGCCGCTTGATGCCCTCTTCCCAGAGATCTTCCACCAGGAGCAACCACAGTAAAAGCTGACAAGACCATGCGTACTCCTGGCTGTCAAGCACTGAGAAAAGGATGGCACAAGAGGGCACCCACCAATCTAACTACACAACTCTTCTATTTATGTACAGAAGGAGTAGTAATTAGTGTCCACATGGGGGCAGTGCAATAGGAGGCCTAGAGATGTTTTAAAAAGGGCCTTTGTTCTCCTTTAATTTCCCCATAAGTCTTGCTAGCTTTTTAAAATAAATGAAAACTCTCAAATGAAAATCATGTAAAATTGCTCAGAGGACTTGTCTAAGCACAATTGCAATTTAAAATTTAAATAGTACAAATTTTTCAGATTATCGCCCAGAAACTACTAAAACTGCGGCTTATTGTACAAAACCCGGGAAGATATCTTCCAAGTATAAATAGGACGTCTGCAATTGACTTCTGCATGACCTTGGCAGGTTTGAGAGTGAGTGCTTTTTATTTGGGTTTTCATGAATCAAGAAAAATTCAAGCTTTTTTATCTGGAAAAAATTGTGTTTTCCCCTTCAAAAAACGGATTTTAGTAAATAATACCCACAGTGTTGCCATATTTAAGATAAAAATTATAAGATATTCTTAAGGTGATAAAACTTAAAAAACACCAGTGGATATTAATGGAGATTTGTAGAGGCTCAGGAAAGATGTTTCACATTGTCTGGGAAGGTCTGAAATTAGGTCATTTTGGACAGAGATGTGCAAAATTGCTGGTTGAATTTACCACTCAGAAGTCCCTAGAAACCCTGCCTCTGGTTCTGTATGGCAAGTATGTGTGTGGAGCATGAAGGGGGTGAGAGTCTATAGCTGTGGCAGGGAGGGGTGGTTGATAGCACCAGGGCCCAATCAGGTCTTCTAGTTGGTAGTGATGGGTGAATCTATTCGCCAGGCGCGAATTTGCAGCAAATTTTCAGGTTTTGCAGACAGCAAATAAGTTCGCAAATAAATCTGTCAAAGTTTTTTTGACGCCAGCGACAATTTAGACGAATTCGTCCCGAATTCGCCCCTCACTCCTAGTGGGCCCTTGGGTCTCCAGTTCAACAAATATAATGTGCAGCAGATTGCCAACCCTTGGAATATACCCTATCATGTATGATGATTGAGATCCAAATTTCAGTACAGTGTGACTCTTGCAGATGTTTAGTATAGGCCTTCCTTGCTCCCAGCAGAGATGAGTTCTGCACTATGCACCTTTTTTCATCTGCACAAGAGTAAAACTTGTGCCATCAATTCCACAGGTGCAAGTGTTCCATGTAAAATGCCTAAAGTATGCAATTGTGTGCTCTGGCGCTTTTGCTGTAAATTAAATCCTTTATCTCCATCAGCGCCTTCAACAACAAATTGTGTTTTTCTTTTTTGTTGCTTCATAAGAAAAATCTTCAATGTTACTGATGCATATATTGTCCCCATAAGGACCTACCATATACTTATATTATGCACCTTCTTTATTCTCGGTTTACAAATAATTCTCACTGCTGATTTATTACACTGGACGTTTTGTCTTCGACATACCAATAACCCCCTCATAGTATCTGCGGCACCTTAATGATTACAAGGTGCCTCACATCATTACACTGATCTAAGACGTAATGATGATTTGTAGCTGATGCACAAAATACGGAACAAAATACTGCAGATAGTCACCACCATCAGCATGGTAAGCTGGGATGTTCATCAATATTCACATGCTTAGAGGCCCAACATGGCCTCCAAAACCAGGAGCATCATGCTGCATGTTTGCGAGCCCCCAAGCTTAAAAGCTCTTGAATTATACAGTGTTAGTGTCGGGTGCTGGGATATTTTGTTACATAGTTACATAGTTAGTTACATAGTTAAATTGGGTTGAAAAAAGACAAAGTCCATCAAGTTCAACCCCTCCAAATGAAAACCCTGCATCCATACATACACCCTTCCCTACTTTTAATTAAATTCTATATACCTATACTAACTATGGAGCTTAGTATCACAATAACCTTTTGATATTATGTCTGTCCAAAAAATAATCCAAGCCATTCTTAAAGGCATTAACTGGATCAGCCATCACAACATCACCCGGCAGTGCATTCCACAACCTCACTTTCCTGACTGTGAAGAACCCCCTACGTTGCTTCAAATGAAAGTTCTTTTCTTCTAGTCTAAAGGGGTGGCCTCTGATACGGTGATCCACTTTATGGGTAAAGTGGATCCAGGCCAACATTCCTTAATTTAACCAGTAACCTTTTGTGTGGCACTGTATCAAATGCTTTAGTAAAGTCTAAGTAAATCACATCCACTGCCATCCCAGAATCGAGGTCTCTACTTACCTTCTCATAAAAAGAAATTAAGTTAGTCTGGCAAGATCTATTACGCATAAAACCATGCTGGCACAAACTCATAGTATTATGATTTGCTATGAAGTCCAGTATCTTATCCTTTATTAACCCTTCGAAAAGCGTTCCTACAACTGACGTCAGACTAACTGGCCTATATTTTTGAGGCTGAGAACGGGATCTTTTTTTGAATAGAAGCACCACATTAGCAATTCGCCAGTCTCTCGGTACTATGCTGGATCTCAATGAATTCTGAAAAATAAAATAAAAATAAAAAGTAAAGAGGTTTGGCAATCACAGAGCTAAGCTCGCTAAGTACCCTGGGATGAATACCATCTGGCCCCGGACCTTTGTTAATCTTAACATGTTCTAGTCTCTTTTGAATTTCTTCATGTGTGAACCATGCATCATTAGTTGTTTTACTAGAATTGGTACTATTAAGAAGGAAACCTTCACTTACTGGTTCCTCATTTGTGTAGACAGATGAAAAATACGAGTTCAGAATCAATGCTTTTATTTTGTTTTCGTCAAACAGCTGACCCCCCTCTGAAACTAAAGGTCCCACCCCTTCCTGCTTCATTTTTTTACTATTAGCATATTTAAAATAATTTTGGATTTTTTTTACTGCTTGCTGCAATATCCTTTTCTATATCAATTTTAGCTTGCCTTATAGCTTCTTTGCATGATTTATTGGCCTCCTTGTACCTTATAAATGTTTCGGCTGTACCAGCTAACTTGAAAGCCTTAAAAGCACGTCTTTTCTTACCCACCTCAACACCAACGCTTCTATTGAACCAAAAAGGTTTTGCTTTGCAACGACGTTCCTTGCTTACAAGTGGAATATACTGACAAGTATATTTATTAAGCAGCATTTTAAAGACTTCCCATTTTTGTTCTGTGTTTAACCCTGTGAACTTATACCCTGCCCTTATACTGTCAAAGTTTGCATGTCTGAAATTTAGTGTTTTAGTTACTCCCTTATAGAATTGCTTCTGCAACAGAATCTCAAAGGAGACCATGTTATGATCACTACTCCCTAAATGCTCACCCACACAAATGTTAGAGATGAGTTCAGTATTATTAGTTATTACAAGGTCCAAAAGAGCGTTATTCCTAGTAGGTTCTTGAACAAGCTGGAATAAAAAGTTGTCATTCAGCATATTTACAAACCTACTAGCTTTTTCTGTCTTAGCAACCCCATTACCCCAGTCAATGTCTGGATAATTGAAGTCACCCATAGAAGACCCAGCTGTGAAGCCGCTTGTATCTGCAAGAGTAGCTGGGCTTCATACTCGACACTTATACGGGTTGGTTTATAGCAAACACCAATGATAATTCTTTTTGTAACCTTTTGCCCAGTCAAAATCTCTACCCAGAGTGATTCTACACCCTCACCAGTGCCAGCTATTGGTATTTCTTTAGCGCATAGCTTTAATTCAGGCTTTACATACAAACACACTCCTCCACCCTTTTTAATCCCTCTGTCCCTCCTAAAAAGGGTGTAACCATTTAAATTCACATTCCAGTCACATGTTTCATCCCACCAGGTCTCAGTGATACCAATTATATCATAATTTTTAGAGCATGCAATTAATTCTAGGTCTCCCATTTTACCTGGCAAACTCCGTGCATTTGCCAGCATACAGCGGAGGTTACTACTTTTACTTTTGAAATTTGCATTACTTAGTGGAGAATTATATGTTAAGTTAGTATTATTCTGTTTTCCTTGTAACAGACGGACCTCCTTAACTGGTAAACTATATGCCCCCGCACTCCTCCCCCATGACCCCTTACTAACCCCACTGCCCCGTCTACACTAGCTTCCCCATAATTCTTTATCTCACCCCCCCTTGCCTAGTTTAAACACTCCTCCAACCTCTTAGCCATTCTTTCCCCTAGCACCACGGACCCCCTTCCATTGAGGTGCAAACCGTCACGACTGTATAGGTTGTACCCCAACGAAAAATCAGCCCAGTGCTCTAGGAACCCAAACCCTTCCTTCCTACACCAAGACTTGAGCTACGCATTTAGCTCCCTAAACTCCTGCTGTTTTCCTAAACTTGCACGTGGCACGGGCAAAATTTCAGAAAAGATGACATTGGAAGACCTTTCCTTGATCTTAGAGCCTAGATCCCTGAAATCACTCTTTAAGGTCTTCCATCTACCATTTATTTTGTCATTAGTACCGATATGCACTAAGACAGCTGGGTCATGCCCAGCCCCACCCAATAATTTGTCTATCCGATCAACCACATGCCGAACCCTGGCACCAGGTAGACAGCAAACTGTTCGGTTGTAGCGATCCGGACGACAAATTACCCTATCCACTTTCCTAATTATTGAGTCCCCTACAACCACAATCTGCTTAGGCCTGACTCTACTCTCCTCCCCACCACTACTAGAGAAACTGGTCTCCCGGCTGTTAGAGAGATCAGCCCCATCTAGAATTGCCAATCCAGAGTTCATAATCCCATCATCTTCACACAATCTGGCAAATTTGTTGCGATGTATAATCTCCGGATCAGCCTCCATTTTCCTTTTGCCCACCTTAGATTTTCTAACTGTCACCCAGCTAGCTGCCTCAACATCCTGCTGCTGTTCTGTTCCCCCCAAACTATCTGATCTCGCTAGGTCCTGCTCAGTGAGCAAAAGAGTCCTTTCAAGATCGACCGCAGTGTTGCAATTTGTTGCTTTAGTGCTCTAACTTGAGCCTCCAAAGTGGCAATCTGCTCACAACCACCACAGAGGTAAGCATTTTGGATCTCTTGTTCCAAATCTGCATACATATGTCAGACTGTGCACTGAGTCAGACCTTCAATCCTGCTAGCACTCAGTTACAGATCAAAACAGTAAAAAAATAAAATAATTAAAATTAGGGTTTAGAACAAACTTTTGACCTAGTTTGAACCTCCTTTAGTTTTAAACTCCGGTGTTTATAACTCCACTTACAGATCCCCCACTAACTCCTGTGTTTGTAACTCCACTTATGTCATTACTGAACAACATATCTTTGTGTGCCCACCCAGAGGATATCCTTTATGGTGACTCACAGCATTTATGCAAAGAATTTAACTTTTTGCATTACGAAAGAAAATACGATTCTATGTGTAGCACACCGATGGGTGGGCCATGGAAGTGTGTGAGTAGTGTGACTTGCTGACAGTGTACCCTGGATACCCTTAGGTTGTGGGCAACTCCCTGCAACTCCCAGCAGTGTGTAGTGACCCCTTTAAAGACTTTAACCTTGGGTGGATCCTTGGTGTCTCCTAGTGCACAGATCGATCAGGCTGAAAGTAACAGCAATCCAGAGGGTCACTTCAAACAGATAACTTCTTTATTGGACAATGACAGATGATATGGCTCACAGCATAGGTCAGGTAGTATAGCTCTCCAAATACAATCACATCAGACAATGGAAAACCTTCACACTTTCGGACACTTTGCCAGTAGATCCTTCTCAGGGGTAGTATAGCCTGTCTTGGCGATTTCCCTGCTCTTGTGCTCACACACTTGTGTCCCTGTCTGGTGGTTTGGTCACCACAAGGGTGCTAGCCCCATCTTCTCTCCTTGTTGGAGCAAAAACGATGCTTACTTAAATAATCTGCCACTATTTTTCGATCCTAGAGCGTCTATAACATAAAACTCCTACAACTAAATAAACTTTCCCTAACTTTGGGTCTGATACAGTCCAGACCAATTCCTGTACCCACCTCCCCAAAATGTGGGATCAAGGAAGAGCCCTGTGTTGTTTCTTTTAAACATTTAAACACTGCCATTTACTGGGCAAGCCATAAACTACAATGGACTCAGGAAAGGGACATAGCTGCAAGGTGAATCCAAGGACCACTTAGTTGTCAAAATACAGGGAAAACTTCCTGAGTAAAACCATACCTAAACCTCAGGGTCTCTCCATACGCAACATTGCATTATGCATTCATTTAAAATTTAAAAGTTACTAGATCTCAGTCAAACTTTACAACCTTTATTATATCTAGAATCTATGAATTTGGTTGCAAAATCAATTTATAAAAGTCCAGAAATAATGTTTGCATTTTTTTAATCAAATCAAATGTTCTGCTGTTTTTTTGTTGCAGTTTATGATTGGCTGCTAAGGGTATACGATACCAAGCCTTTCTTGTTTGCCCACAGGTAGTTTTGAAAGCTACAGAAAACTTCTTTAAACATAAGTTTGAGACTAGTGTCTTAAACCAGAAGGTCTCCAGACTGCACCAGAACAATCATTATCCTAACTTTGTCAAGGATGAAGACAAAATTAATGAAAATGTGGTTGTGCCAGTTGCAGAAGAAACTGCATGTGAAAATGTAGATGTGTGTCATGAAAAGAAGCATTTTGATGAGATGTCTCAGAAGAGTCCAGTTTCCCTGGTCACAAGTAATGATGGGCGAATTTGTCCCTTTTCGATTTGCTGCGAAATTCACGAAAATGGTGGAAAATTCCCAAAACTGTGATTTTGAAACTGGCAACAATTCGACAGCATCAAAATGGGCAAAATTGGCGCCGGTGTCAAAAACACTTTTCGTTGCAAATTCGAAAAATTATTAGTCGGCCGCTAAACTCGCAAATTTATACCTGTCGCTCAATTTCCTATCTCTAGTGCACAATCACCTCAGAGCTCTAGCACAAACTATTGCTCCTTGTTGGGACAACAGGCTGACTGCTAGCCCTCTCTACATTTCACTCCTAAGTGAACTCACTTGCCACTGCTAAATGCTAGCTAGCCCTAATGGTACCAACCTTTCCAAGGGCCAGGCCACTTTGTTCTGCTGATGCTGCTAGATCTTCCAGGACAAAAGAAGAAGTGCCTCAGCAAGGCACTGTCTTATATAGGCTCTCAGGTGAACTTGGCACCACCTGCCGGCTGCACTACAGCATAACAACTATTTACATTATAAAAATATTTATTTATAAAATTGTATTTTTACCCCTTTACAAGATACCAATGCCTTTTTTCTTTCACTGGTTAAAAAATGTTTATGTCAAGTTAACAAACTGTACAATTTGTACTTTTTTGGTGTTATTGTGTCAGGCAGCTACCACTGTTTTTTCCTTGTTTATTATCTCCACTATACAATTATCTTTTCTTGAGTATTCCATAGTGAGAACTTTATAAAGAAGATAATAAACTCCTCTGGTAGCTTTGTGGTACCAGAGTTGTTTCTTTTCTTTATAATTTTCTATTCAATGTTCACAGCTTCTTTTGAATACTGAATATCGAAGAAGTGTAAGAAGAAGAAGAAGAAAAGCTGTGGTAGCTTTTTGCCTGCTTCTTCTGCCTCAAGATGTTATGTCCAATGGATAATTTTGTTCTTCTTTTTTCAATTTTTATTGTATAACATTGTTAAACATGCACAAAAAAAGTAAAACAATATTTTTCTATAACAACACTGAATATGAACTACAACTCCCCTCTTAAAAATTGTATCACAGTATTTGATTATAGCACCAGAGCCACAAGATGTAAAACAGATTTTATGTGGACACCACTCATGTTAAAATAGCCTATGCCATAAACACAAAGCACAGTAATCGGAGGGGCCCCTCAGGTTTATACATATATCATATACCCTTATATGGCCAGTTTAAAAGGCTTGAGAAAATGACCAAATCTTTGTTTTAATAGTTACAACTGTCATTGTGAAGTTAATAATTGGTATTCGGTTTAGGGGAGTCTTGGTCATTTTCCAAGGCCTTTTGAACTGTCCATATGATATATATGTAGAATCCTGAGGAACCCTCCAGTTACTGTGCTTTGTTTTTATGGGATAGGGTATTTTAAATAAAATTTGCATTATATCTTATCATTCTGGTGTGTCACGTTCTGCACCCTATATCCAGAACCCAAGCTAAGCTCCCTGGTCATGGCCTTTAACTGCTGCCTTTCACCTCGGGAGGAGACCTTGGCTAATCGGATTCCGCCAGGTCTTATTTGAGAGAGGAGCAAAGCTAACGGTTCTGGACGAGCAAAGGGGAACGATTGTCTCACTAGGATACTGGAAGGAAGAACACCACTAGGAACAGGCAGACCAGGCAGATTACAAAAGTCAGACAGGCCGGAATCAGGATTAGAGAACGTAGAATAGTCGGCGGACAGGCAAAGGTCAGATTGGAGAGTTCGGAGTTAACCAGGCAGGCAAGGGTCAGGATTGGAGAGATCAGAGAAGTCAAGAAGGCAGGCAAGGGTCAAAACACAGATGATCAATCAGGATTCAAATAAGAAAGCACCCAGGAACAAGCTAAATTGAACCTAACAACGGGCAGTGATTTTGAGTGCCAGGCCCCTTTAAATACTTGAACTTCACGCTGTTGAGCGATGGCGTCATTACGCCGGCGCATAAACCTGGAAGCGCGCCCAGAAGGAATAGGATGCATGCGGCAGGCGTCCCCGCCGAAGGTGTGGAGGGCGCACGTGCATGCCAGAGGTCACACCACTCGACCACCAGGGTAAGCGAAGGTTGTTACATGGTGCCTATAATCAAATACTATTCTAAAATTTTTAAGAGGGGGGATGTAATTAATCTTCAGAGTTGTTATAGAGTTATGACTAATAGATTGAACTACAGTTCTTATATTTAATGGGAGTTGTAGTTAATATTTTAGTGTTTTTATAGTAAAACAATATTTTTACTTAAATCTGTGTCCTTTTTCTTTTGGGCTTCTATATAAACATATATTTATTTACTTCTGTAATACACCTGTCATCAAATCACCTCTCCTTCACAATATGTCCATCCCATCAATGGACACATTTTGTAAGTTAACGATTCAATTTTTTTAATCTACCCAATCAATTTAACGATCAATGTCAGAAGAAAGATCATTAGATGTCCGATCATTCAGTGCACATGACCTTCTTATGATTCACCAATTTTGTCGCACTGAAATTGGTCGCTAAGTAAAGAAAAATCTTTACATCTATGTTTAAGAACCTGTAAGTTATTTGAACTACACCCTTCATCCATGAATACAAAAAGGTCCCATCCAGATAGCGAGCATTGCATGTAAGCCTTCTCTGTGGAAAGGTGCTGGCTGGGTTGAGGGCAGGTAAATGTGGAAATCATATTGTCCCCTGAAAGTAACAGAGTACAGTTCTGCATTTACCAATATGCTAACTGATACCTCCACACAAATACTTCCATGAGTCCCACTTGCACAACAAAGGGCTCATTTATGACTGTAGCTGCAGCTGCCCAAGAAAATGGATGTTATTTTGCAGACATTGATATGCTTCATTTGTACCTGTGTCCTAAAATGCTTCCTGCACATCCATAAAGTTGCTCTTGGCATCACTGCACCCATTCCACCTCCTCTAATAAATTGAATGCAAATGCACCTGTTAAAGTTCGGGAACCCTGAAACTACCACCACCTACAAGCTGTTGCTAATTTCTGGGTACCTCCTGTGAGCTGCATCAACAGGTACAGCAGACTTGCACCCAGTGAATAACATGCAAATGTCATTATAACACGGTGCACTGGAAATTAATCTTTATTGGGGGAATGTAATATGCTTTGTTAAGAAAAAAAGATTGCAAAGACCATTGCAAATTATAACAACCATGTTTGCATTGTTTTTGATCGATTACAAACCTCATAGACTTCCTCACAAAGTTTGCAACCAGACAGATTTTGCAGACATTTGCAGTGTATGTCATAAAATTTTGCAATCGCAATGCACATTTTGTGACAAACTATTAAACAAAACCAGGGCAGGTGTTAACACTAACCTTTGCCTAACAAAGTAATATTTGCCAGCAAATGATTTTATATTGTGAGCAGCACTATACATCACCCAAAACACCATTTTAAATAAGCTCTGCAAAGGGAACAAGCACAACAATTCACATGGGCTTAAGCCTTCATCTTGTTTATTGCAGACATTGTGGCATAAGCTTTTGGGTTCCAACCGCTTTCACAGGTGCAAATACATTTTATTTATATCAAGTCCTTTAAATTGTGATCTAAACATTCATTAGCTTCTGTGAGCCCCAAACGGTTAGGCCATTCTTTAGAATTGCTCTCAATCACAAAATAAATCACCAATCATAGACAACAGGAACAACGTGTTCTAAGCATTCAGTTCCATGTATCCTGTGAAACTGCACCATTCTAAGCCAGATAAAGGTATGTAAGTGCATGACGACGGGGTTGGTCAGTCCTGCAGAAGCACACCTTACATGATCAATTCTCAAACCACAACTCAACTCCCATGGCCATCAAAGATATCAATTGTCTTAATTATCCATACAGTACTGGAAAATAAATAAAACACAATAAAGTTACACGTCCATGTCCCCTCCCTTTTATTCAAGCAAATTTTTATCATCGCGACTGGAGCAATGGGGATTGGTGCATGGAAAATTTAAAAACCATCGTATCTCCTGCACATCCCCAGTGTTTCTAAACCAATGTGGGTGTGGTTGGGAAGCATGCCGAACTCTAAAATCCTGCCGCCCTAGGTCCGGGCCTTGGTGGCCTCTCTACAAATCCAGGCCTGCACTAGCCAATGAATGCTAAGAGCCCTAGATTCTTATTAATCCCATTGGGGGCCAGGGTTTTAAATTGGTATATCCAATGGCCACTTTGACAGCCAAGTGTGGATGTATACAGGGTCTTGGTTACATTGCCTCTTCTCTGTTGTGGATTGCTGCCATTTGGTTCCAGACTTTCACCAAGAGCATAAGAAGCAAGTGCTAGTTTGAACGCATGCCCCCGAAGTGACCCAACTTTTATTTTGCAAATGATTGACATGCACACAATTAGCAATTGTGGTAGATTCATGTCTGGAATTGCACTTTGCACACGGCACTAGCGATGATAAATGATCCTTTTAATGTAATAAAAAAAATGTAATTGCTCTCAAACAGATGACTAGTAAATGCCGCCTGCTGATCATTTCCTGCTGATCACTGCATTTCAATGAGTCACCAAAACTGGCGCAGACATTGTGCCTTTAATTATAGTAACCCATAGTTCTAAGATGTCAAAGTATTATGGATTCGGCATAAATAGTTATAACTAACAACCACTTGGTGTCACTGCAACCTAGAGAATATTGTTTTCACGCTAGGCTACTGACTACTGCATAAGTCTTAAGAGGGCAGTAATTGTGTACTGAGACAAACAACATATTCTAAGTATAGTTTCTGCTAACAATACACCATGCTAAAATAGAGGCAATGTATCTTTTAGTCTTCTGCAAAGGCAGAGAAAATCTAAAACACACAAAAAAACTTGATTCGAAAAGGGTTTGTAGAGGTTAAGGAGAGCCATAAGCCTTGCACTCAGGTGGTAGATCTCAGTTAAACACAGCATTTTGCAGCTGTTTGTTCTAGTCATTATATAGAATAGATAATATCTCCGTATTTTCAATAACATGGAATTGCAGAAATCATTTTGGTTTCTGTAATGATGAAAATGTGCAAATCCCAAATTTTCCTTTTCCCTTATAAAATAAGAAAACCTATGGCGTTATGACTCAAGGCTCCCTCATGGTGGCAGAAAAGGCTCTGCTAAACAATGAAGGTATCAGGTAAAATGAATATCCATTGCAATAGCTCAGCTGTTAGGGGGACGTTCTGCCTTTTTTTCTTGCTAAGGTAATTAGTCATCTCAAAATGTTGGCCTCCTTCTCTCCCATGGTATATGTGTTTGCATATCAGACTGAAGCATAAAATGTTTCAGGGATCATCTAAGAAAGTGCTTTGCCTTGGAACTGTCCTTCCAAAAGGAAACGACATAGACTGCATGAATGTTACCATGGAAACTCCAAATTGAGTTATACAGTATACACATACAGACGTGTGGGAGCTTGAAATAACTTAAAAGGTTTGCTGGCATAACTTTTTAGTTTAATTTTAAAGACTTTTGGATTTCTCAGTGGGGCTCATTCACTGATTCACTGATGTGCAGCAATAAACTGTTCTGTTTTCCCAGCATGTTCGCTTGTTTACCCAGTGTAAATTATTATTATTATTCACTTAAAAAACACCATTATGGTCTTCATCGCTGGCACTTAAAGGTGAGTCATTGAGGATATTGGGGACGATTGGGGGAATGTAATAAAAGTCACAAAGAGCAAAACAATTTGCACAAATAAAAATAATTCACTTTTTGCAATGTAATATTCTTCTTAAATAGAGATGGTGAATTTGACCCGTTTCATTTCGCCAAAAATTCGCTGCTGGCGAAATTCGCAAACTATAAAATTCACAAACCATAAAATTCGCAAACTATAAAATTCGCAAACTATAGAATTCACAAACTATAAAATTCGCAAACTATAAAATTCGCAAACTATAAAACTTTCTTCCACTGTCGAAAGAGGTCACTACACAGTTGAATATAAGCTTCAGAATTCTGAAATAAGAAACGTTCTAAATACAAACAATTAAATATTCTGCATCATTTCTAAAATAATGAAGTTTATGTTCACTGTCCCTCTCTCAGCATCTGTTTCTCTTCATTCTGTCTTCATGCAGCAGTTGGGTGTCAGATATTCATTGACAGTTACATCCAGTATATTTTATTAGGGGCTCCTTTTGTCTAGAAGATGTATTAGAGCTCTCTCTATTAAAATCACCAGCCATTATTTCTCTCTACATGCAGGATTTGTGCAAAAGGCAGTTATTTTGTTCAATTTTGTTTGTACTGGAATCAGTTATTTGAGTAAGCTCTAATACATCTGCTAGGAATTTCGATAGTTGCCCTTTAACGTGGTCTGCCTGTATATCCTCAGTTTCTGTTCATCTTTTCATCTACCATCATCACCTCCTGAGGAATTTGATGGCTTGTAATGATTATCTAGAGGTGCCATCTTTCAAATCCTTTTGTTATTGGTATTTTAAGTTGGCCACATGTAGACAGATCATAGTGTGACCTTATAGACCCCAATCTTAATCCTACTGTCATATGCACTTTGGTTTTAGCTGTTTGGGCCATGGCCTGAAGAATTGTGAACAGTGATTAAGATGCCCTTATGACCTCGCGTGCATGCTGATGTAGGTTGGGGGCTTATTGGTTTCCAATCTGAATGACTGCAGATAGTAGGACCACGTAGTGGTTAATCAGAATAACCATTTGATTTGATGGAATTATGCACAAACCAGACAGATCATTACCCAATTTGGCCAAAATTAACTGGACTGATTTCATTGTAATGTTAGACCCCAGCACTTATTCTAGGACCATGTGCACTTTGATTTTCTAGATGTTGTTTTGACCATGGGCTGAAGGTTCAGTCATGTATCTTGCATACTTTACACAAAACAGTACTGACATGGGTTGGGGGCTTACTGATTTTCTTTCTAAATAAATGGTTTCAGATTGTAGGACCAGATATTGTTCAATTTTAAGGCGTCATACACAGACCAGACGTGATTAGACAATTTGCTCAGAATTAACTGTACTGTACTGACATACCACACCATCCAAAGTCCATAAAAAATGTAAATATCCTTCATATAGGCTTAATAGAATAACACAGTGAGATTGATTTACCAACACAGATAAATAAATGCATTTATTTATTTAATGTTTTAGTATTGCATGGGGTGCCTACATAGAACAATGGCTCTGATTTAGGATGTAAATGTTTCACTGCTATGAAACCAGACTACAAAGAATAAGTTTTATTGACAAGTAAAAATGTTCTATAGGCTGCATCCCTACTGGCCTGTACCTTATCAACCCTAATAAATTACCCACAGCGGTTCCTAAAATATCCTCATATAATGATTCTTAAATGTCTTATAAATACTGAATTAGCATTCTGGTTCAATATCTATTTTACTCAGGGAGTATTTTCTTTATTTTAACAAGATATATAGTCAGACACGATTGTAATTAATTATTTGTGGTTTGTTCACTTTGTATTTACAAACATTGGAAATAACAAGATATTGGAAACGTAATGCATTTGTAAAAGAGACAGAATTTCCCAGTGAGACCAATTAGATTTAATACCGTAATATGGTTTTTAAAGTATTGTCATTTTATCATATTTTGGACTTTCTGCATTACTTTAGAATTTAATTACAAGTTAAAATTTGGATTTATAAGATAGACTTCGGTGCATTTGAATATTCAAGTGTTTAATAGTCAGATAATACCTTGGCTTAAACAGTTTAGGTTTCTTTGAGACTGAACAGAAACAGAAAGTTCAAGTACTTGGCACAGAATTTTTAAGTGTTTGTTGTTTATACTAACTCTCTCTTAACTAGAGCTCATTACCTGGGAAACATATTCTTTTCTTAGGTTTCCGAATACTGTAGTGTCTTCGGCCAGTGAGTTTAAAGCAGTTGTTGGCTCATAAGGCATCATGGACGCATTATTCCTTTGTCAAGTACCCCACATTAATTGGTCTATTGCTAGTAGGATGTAGAAAGTAAATTGCTGATGGCTTCATGGGTTATATGTCCATAACTAGCATTTAGAAAAAGATGATATGTAGCTGTTGGGAGTGATAAATGTGTTTAACAACTACAGTTAGCCTCCAAGGCTGTTGTGTTGGCAATGTTACATGCATTAGTTAAGGGAGAGCTGGATATGTTTGGATACTCTTTGTTTTTGAATTTAAGATAGAAATTGGACTTCAAAGAGCCTATGAGAAAAAAAAAGTAGAGAAAAGTAAAGAGTTATGAAATGAAAAATATGTTGATATATATAGTATTGAGCACTGACAAAGTATGTGAACCTATAGATAGCTGTATACTAGGACCTATAAACAAAATTGGGTTTGATCTTCTTGGGTCAGAGGCAAATTGGAACACCAAGGCAGGGAAAAGAGGCTTGTCTTGGAATTTGTGTAGAGTATTGGTAATGATGGACCCCATATTTAACCATGGCATAGTGATAAAACTATAGGAAATAAGAGGATTAATGAGGATTAAATCGAAGGCAATGTGAACTGCAACAGGTCATACAAGATGTATGTGTCAGAGCCAGACAACTATAGAAGGTTGGAGTCAGGATCAAGAAGGAAGTCTGCTGTGCAGATTCACCAGATAAAAGTCCAATTTGCTGTATCAGAGTGGTTAACAGATCTAAGTAAATTTACAGGCAAGGAGTTGATGGCAGTCAGGAAACAATGAAGTCATGAACAAAGCAAGAGGTCAAATCCAGTAATCAGTAGCAATTTACAGCACCCAAGACCACTTCAGAAGTAGGACCTATATTTGGGCATTGAACCATAAAAGGCCAGCCTCTTTTATTTTGATTCTGGCACCAAAAGAGTGCGCTATGAGGTCACGTGCTGGCTTGCCAATGTCACCGCGCTATTATCTTGGATACAGCCCTGAAGAGGAGATGACCACAATCAGGCACTCCTCACAGTATGACTGTAAATAGGTAGGAGAAAGTCTCTACTACCTGCAAATCAGCTAAGATAATTTTGAAAGTAGAAAATTATCTTGGAATTTTTTCAGAATATCAAGCAGCTGCTAAAAAATAATGTAAACTGTAAGTCAAATCTCTACGAAATAATAATTCATATGTGTGGAATATTCCAGGATCACTGAAGTAATTGTATCACAAAAGCGACCTTTTTTTGCAACACTTTTGGGAGTTTTCTGTGAACGGCAACCTAGAAGCAAAATAACGAGTGACCTCTCATTTGATGTGACATTTTGCTTTGGAATCCCATATGGTATGCCTTTCTTACTTCTATTCATTTACACTTTAATACAGGAATGCCAGGATTGAATAAACCATTTCTAAAGGCTGTAGATTATGTTATGTAAGGTATATTAGCCACTACATGGATGCAGTATATATATATATATATATATATATATATATATATATATATATTATGCAATGGGTCACCAAAAGGTTGATGGGCTACATCTTCTGGCAGTCATGGTTCAGCAACATTCCTGTTTTCTAAGGTTTGTATCCTACTTCATGAAAGAAGATCCTCTGATGAGAATCCCTTGAGAATCCATCCTTCTGTTTGAGTGCCCTACTCCACATCCTTTAGTCATGTGATCATTGATGGAAACATTTAAGACATAGTGATGACGAATGGAATTGTTTAAGTAAGGGTTGCCTCCTACTTTGGAGAGCAGTATGAGAGTATAAAGTATATAGTAGGAGGTTTACAAATATTTTAAGAAATTTAAGATTTTCATATGAGAGTTGGGGATAGATTACAAAAGATCCTTATCGGCAAATGTATGTTTTATTTCTGCATTTTAGGCTCAGTTTCCCAAGCAAAGGGGCAATAGTTTTAATGACAAAATAGCCTGTTCCAAATCCCAGAATGATGCCACTTCTGAGTTACCTGGTGACAGTCATGACCCCTCCTAGACAGTTTTGCAGGATCAGATCTGGTTGTGTGAGTTTCCAACTTTACGAAAACACAGTCTTTAGCTGCACACAGTGCAGCTAAATGTAGGTGCTATAGTAACCATTATCTACAACATTTAAGAAGAAAATATACCATTCATAATGTTCTCATACTATACCTATTAGCTCTTTAAACTAGCCAAGAAATGTCTCAAACATAAACATCACTTTTCCACACAGCATGGTGCAGTAGTTAGAAGTGCAGGCTTGCATTACTAAAGTCCTTTGTTTCAGGGCACATTCTACAAGGAGTCTGTAAACCCATGCTTGTGTGAATTTCCTTTGGGTCCCTCCCACAGTACACTCAAAAAACAAATATGCAGGTTAACTGGCTTCTGAAAAAATCGGCACTCGTTTATATGAATGGGACAGTAGATGGTAAGGGGCAGGGACTCATGTAAATGATGTATAATCACTGTAAAGAGCAGCAGAAAATGGTGGCATTATAGAAATAAAGGATAATTATATATGTATTCCTTATGTTTCATTTATCCAGGGCACCTAATTGGGGGTGGGGCCTTCATTACCTGCTATATCAGTTTGTCTGTGTATCATTTACCATGAACACTTTATAAATTAGTGTTTTGCAATAATAATAATCTTGTTACTTTTCAAGACTCAACACATTACACATTACATGTTCACATCACAGTGATTATTGCAACAACTTTTTCTGCCAGAGGACTGTCATTAACCTCTACAAAACCGAATCAGCAAAGGACAATTTTATTGCCTGGCCCTTCCTAGCATCATTGAGGCTCCATTCCTAAGCATAGAGACAGAGAACACATACAGTATACGAGTTTAGAGTATATTCTGATCTGTATTCTGATTTGTTAGAGATTTGTTAGAGAAAGTCATCTATCTCCCCTTTTCTTTCCTCACCCGGAATCAGGATATATCCATACAAAATGGAGAAAGGTGAAATAATACATTTAATAGCTGATGGCTAAAAGTTTCAAAAAAAAAAAATCACCATAGACTACTGCCATCTGACTGCTCATTTAAGCCATGTCAATTGACTGCTGTGACAATATCTGCTATACTAATGCTGCATCTGATACAAAGAGGTAAGCTAATATCAAGGAGGTTGCCTATCTATCTATAAATCTATCATTTATCTAATTTTTTTTATCTTCATCTACATTTAATAAACCTCTACCAGAAATAGTAGCAGGTGACCTTTTGACTGAATCAGACTCAGCTGGGAAGCAAGATTAACAAGCACACAGCACTTTTCCTCCTGATTAGCAAAATGCACGTGTGTCTAGCTAAAAAGAACTTTATTTCGCAACCTATTTGTGTCACCTAAAATATCTGCTAATACCTAACATTTTCAGCTCATTCTGTAGAATCAGTAATAATTTCCAAGGGCTCACAGAGATGTCACCCACTGCTTAAGCCTCACTAAGTTACATAATGAATACCAAAGTCAGCAAGACTGCAAGTATAACTAAATTATTAACAACTAAACAATAGTGAAGTATGCCCAGCATAAACCTGCATGTCTGTCTTCTTCCAATACTAACAGTCTAGAGTGCCTTAAACCTTATTCTGCAAAGGGTTTCGTTAACAAACATGGATTGGTGATTATGTTTAACTTTTTATTACAAACCATCTCCTGTTCTTTCACAAAGACTGAAAAGTGACAAACATCTTAAGCTGCCCACATGTCAGAGTCAATGTTTTCTCAGGTAATGTGCTAAAGAAGTGTGACTATTACACTTTAAATAAAGTGCAGACAATGAACATATGTGGCAAACATTAAATGTAATGGCCAAAAAGCTCAAACGTTTTTTAGCTGACTTCAGAGTCTCCCATGTGCCTTCTGGGAAATTGTGGGTAAGATCATGTGTGAATTTTTTGCCAAGAAACACTTGGGCAACAGTTGTTTGCATACTTTTTCCAGTTTTTGCCACTGAAGTTTGTAACTCAGATTTGTTATATGTCTCTTGCTGGCCTTCCTCAGTGACATGCAAATCTGTCCTATTTTGCTTTGACAAAAATTTTCGAAACTACAAAGAATTGCAAAGCGTGTTAAAGTCAATCGGCGTCTTTCCATGGCACAACTTTTTTTTCACACAACACTTTCAGAGCATAATACAAAGAAGTATATTTACTCATCACTATTTAGTCGCCTTCTTGTACAGTCACTTTTGGTGGTCAGGACTAGGTAGATTTACAGCTCTGCCATACCCTTTCCTTTTTTTTTTGATTGATGTAACTGATCTACAAGGGATATTTTATAACATGGAATGGATATATATAAATATATACTGGCAAACTACGTCAAAGTCATCCCATATCTGTCCTATGCTGAAAATTGAGCATAGGACTGGCCAGATATGGGATGACTTTGACATAGTTGGCCAGCTTGGATATATTGCAATATATGGACAGGCAGTCCCTGTTTTGTTTAAAGGGTAAGGCATTTTTCAGTAGCAGTATGCACAAAATGTCTAAAATATATTGATAATGGGTTGAGTGCAGAGGACTCTTGTCACACACATACATCATATATGTTTGTGATGGAGCCAATGGTGAGATCAGAATGCTTGATATCTTTGTGTTCCGTGGATGGGGGCCTTCCCTTAATGTAGAGCAACAATCTTGAATCCAAATTTATGCCACATTAAAATTAAAAATTGGGTTTATTTTCCAGAATGTTTGAACCCTAGGCAATTGAGTAATTCCAAACAAGATAAATTGCAGTACTGCAAATTTCCTTGCAGTCATGCACTGCATAATAAAATTCATTAAAGGTGCATGCATAAAAACATTGATTGCTGTGTAGTTGCACTCAGCGTCTGTCCTGTCTTCCTGTTCAAAACTGAGCACAGTGCATCTACAAATAACTCTATGGTTCTTAGTGTGGCCTTAGTCAACATATGCAGCACACTTTAACTGGTCACATTTAGTGCTATTATCTCAGATAATAGTAAATTTGGCTCAGATGGCTCGACATTTCATTCTGTTGTCATGTCATGGTGTGCTGCAATGGGCCATAGTAAGCTGTGTGATAGCTATACAAAGTTTGAAATAAAAATAACTCTGGAGAACCACAGCAAGTTCAATGTGTTTATTCCATCATAACATGTTTCGGATAAACATATCCTTCATCAGGTTACTAGCTGATCTTGGAAGTGCTGCGGCCTTGACGGTGCCATTTACTCTGTTGAGAAGAACCCTAATACATTTTGGAATAAGGGACAACCAAGAATTGTATAATTATTTATACAAAGTTCGCTCCATCTGTATCAATAAATACCATAAACAGCATAAACGGACATTAGTATGTGACCTTAAGTAAAAATACAAGTCGCATGTCTCACCCAAAGCACCATTTTCAAAAAAAATACTGTACCACTGAGGAAGCAAAAAGAATGTTCTGTTTGCAGTGCATTGATTTAAAAGTGTAAGGGTTATTTTAATCAATATTCCCCTCTCTGCTCTTGGCAACAGAACTATTGCATTTCCATTTGGTTGTTTCCACTAGAATTGTTCATTGGGTTTTACAGACAATGATCATAAGGGAGGTAAGAGTTAAAATGCTTATTAGATATTTATAAAAGTTTCTTCTATATCTGAGCCTTATACTAAAATTTTAAAATTCCATTTAAGCTTCCACGGCAAGAACAATATGTGAAACCTAAGAATTATATGAATACTTATTATAGCAAACAATAGGTTTAGATATACTGTACTGTGGCATATAACAAATTATACAAAAAATGCAATAAATTTTACCATTGACAAGCATGTTATATGGCATCTGTATTTGTATGGGTATACAGTTCATACCTACTCCTAATAATTGGTGAAGCATGCTTGAACTAGGTCACTCTTTGCAGTCCAAACAATGACTGATGTGTGTGATGGATATAAAAGAGATGGATATAAAAGTCATCTATATACCTGTATCACATGCAAAATGGGTTTATGGGTCACAAGAGATGAGACTTTGCTTATTTTGATGCACCACATGCAATTAATGTGAATCATGCTTTGCTCTAAGTCTGTTGAGTGACAGGCTCTCTTCAATGCAAACAGTATCATTCCATGTGTATAGTTTGAAATAGCTTGGATTGTCCTTTCTGACCAGATAACACTTTAACATGGTATGCATTTCCAACAACTTATCAAGTGAGCATGGTGCATTATCAGATCATTTCCCAGTTCATCCTGAAAGAATCTTGAGTTGGTGAGTGTGAGGGAACATCCGAGATTTGCTTGCCAGGGATGTGTGCTGACCATGCTGTTACCTTGCTGTCAGTTTCCAGATAAAACTACTTAATGTTATCTTGCTTGTGACAAGTAATTAAAGAGAAATAAACACGTGTTGCTGTTTGAATTTTAATAGGTACCTAATATGGTTGGGCCATCATTCAAAAGAATGTTCCATCTCTGCAACAATACTTTAAAACCATCTCAATATATAGGAGATTGCCACCTTACACAGTCATTGACATTATTAAGTATCCCATCTCAATGATGTGTCAACCGGGAAACCACTTTTGTTATTTATATATATATATATATATATATATATATATATATATATATATATATATATATATATATATATATATATATATATTTGCAATTCTTACAAAGACATAATATTCCAAAAGGGTGGCACCACCTCTCCTTAGGTCACAGATTAAAAATGTGCATTTTGTATGGCTTGATAAAGAAACATGAGTTCTTAAGGGTTCCTGTTCTTTTAAAGATATAGCATTTTCTGTTTTAAATGTATTTAATGATATTTATTTAATTCCTTTTAGTCCAATGGATGGCTTGGGTTTGCCAATTTTGCATTAGAGACAATCCAAAAGTGTGTGGACAATCCCTTACAATTATTGCAACTGGCTTTTACAGCCACACTCATCATTGCCAACATAGGTGTCACTAAACCTTTTTCCTGTTCCCTGTTATGGTAAACCATAATGCTGTATGCTCCATAAATAACAGAGTTAAAATGATACTGTCATGGGAAAACAAGTTTTTTTCAAAATTCATCAGTTAATAGTGCTGCTCCAGCAGACTACTGTACTAAAATCCATTTCTCAAAAGAGCAGATTTTTTCAATTTTGAAATCTGACATGGGGCTAGACATATTGTCAGTTTCCCAGCTGCCCCAGTCATGTGACAATCAGTCTCAGTGGGACTTGGCTTTTACTATTGAGTACTGCTCTTATATCTACCATGGAGCTGTTATCTTGTGTTGGGGAGCTGCTATCTGGTTACCTTCCCTTTGTTCTGTTGTTAGGCTGCTGGGGGGAAAGGGAGGGGGTGATATCACTCCAACTTGCAGTGCAGCAGTAAAGAGTGACTGAAGTTTATCAGAGCACAAGTCACATGACTAGGGGGCAGCTGGGAAACTGACAATATGTCTAGCCCCATGTCAGATTTCAAAATTAAGTATTGGAAAATCTGTTTGCTATTTTGAAAAATGAATTTCAGTTCAGAATTCTGCTGGAACAGCACTATTAACTGATGCATTTTGAAAAAAACATGTTTTGCCATTACAGTATCCCTTTAATGAGATGGAAAAGGAAGATTAGGCCTCCCATTGTAAACTTAACCTGTGACCTAGGCCAGATTGCCCAACAGTTATGCACAACCTCTAATGTATGAATGGAAAATATCATCCAATCCCACCATGTAGTAAAAAGCTCTTTTAGAATACAAGCTGTTGTAAAGGCTGTTTTAGTTGGGAGCTTCTAAAGGCCAAAAGGTCTCAAAACACACTTCTTTCCTCTTATAACTTTATGACATATAATCTTTTGTGACTCTTCCATAACTCATCAAACTCTGTAAATTACAACCCAAACAATTCCTATAATTTAACCACTTCAGTTCTCTATTCCTTATCATGTCATGGCTTTGTCATTCTCAATTTCCTAGCTCATCCCACCAGGCATCTTGAGCAGTTATCAACAAAAAGAAAAGCAAATTAAATTTTACTTGGACCCAAGTAAGAATTTGCTTTAATTTATCTTGCTTGGTTATTGGCTGCTATGGGACTACTACGTGGGGGAAACGATTATCAATTTGCGTTTAGTCTAGCTTGCACTCATGCCTTGAAAAATCAGCCCCCTGACTTTTTTTGGTAAAATATACAGAAATTTAGAAAATGTACAATTCCACCTGAATATAATATAATATATAAGAAAAGGACAATGCGACCAAATAGCTTGAGACATTTACTTTCCAAATGCAACATTTCAGTACTAAAAATATTCACAAAAAGATTTTATTGAAATCATATTTTTTTTAGCTAATGAGTCCATAACACATACATTATTTATAAGCAATTGATTGAGCTTTGCAGAGCAGTCATTATTTATTACCTCCCTCAGGGATTGTATTTAATATTCAATATCTATGACTTGTCAGCTCTATTTGCTTTTTCCATTTGCTTTCCCATGTCAGTTAGAGTACATCTAACTTCTACAGTTAAAAATATTTGAGAACTGTTTTCAAGGCATCAGAACAAACAGCTTATCTCTGTTAATTTTTCTTCATGCAAATGATCAAGTAGATAGACCAGTCATTTAACAATTGTCTGCTCTATGCTGGGTTAAGGCCAAAACTGCATAAACAAAAAGTGTGTACCCAACCTAGACCAACATGGAACCCAGACCTCAAATTACAGATATATTTATGGTCATCTATATATGGCACCTATATAAAGTGGCCATAAAGGGGCCTACTTATACTGTACTCCATGGACCAAACAGACAAATACTGTACAAGTGGCCATATACAAGTTTTGTTTTCAATTGGAACAGCTGGAAGTTAAAAGGAATCAGAAGGATCAAGGATCCTTGAAAATAGAGAATTATGATTTAATTGGGGCCTATAAACTTCCATCCAAGAGGATCAGAACCCGCAAAATGCACATGACTCTAAAAGCAATATAAACATGAATTAAGGATTACAGGATTATTGGTCTAAATGGTCCCCCATAGGCCATATTTACCCAGGTGGTACTGCAGTGTTAAAATTACCCAAAGGGCAGTGCCAATCCCAGATATGCATGACCAGTTTAAAAGAGAAGAAAGGTAGAATTACTGAGGAGTGATCAAGATCTTAGGATCCCCCCCCCCCAATTGAGCAATTTTTGAAGGCTGTCTGAAGTGGAACTTGAGTATAAAATACTGTGGAAAATGACCCTGTTAACATTAATGGAACCTAAACTAACTACTATTATTATTACAGTTGTGGGTATGTCATAAATGACTCCTTTCACAATAGATTGCACCAGAACCATCAAGGATTATTTTCTGACATGTATAGCATGCTAGGCACTTTTCTCGGAGGCATCTGTTCTTTAAACACCCACAGACTTTTTCTCCTCTTGAGTTTCTAATAGTTATTTTAAATGAACCAGTATGTTGTTATTATTCCCTCTAAATGTCTTGGCAACCAATTTAAACTGAGAGACAGAGATTTTTTTCCTCTATAGTAACTGAGAGATCTATTAAACAAGGATTTCTGTTCCATGATAAAAACAATAATATGGCCAGACCTGTAGTATAGGAAAATGGTAGAATATAGTCTGACTTTTGAGAAAACGCATCTGCTGTAACATGGGCAGTTTGGTTGGATTATTCTTACACAGGAGTCTGAGAGACCAGAAGGGGCATTTACTTACCAGATTCAGTGTGTGGACATAAATCAGCATATTTTTATCCAGACATAATTAGTCATATAGGAAGCTGCAACCACAGCAATTGTGCCCAATGTGTTAAGACTAACGTAATGGCATGATCATCAGATGAATACAAGATGCAATATTATTTAGCACAAATATGTGGATGTGCAAGGAGCATATTAAGACACCTAACAAATGGGGTCAATACAATCAACATGTATGCCCATTTTATCATGACTCAGCTTGCACTCATAAATGACCTCATCAATATAAACTTTGCATAAAGCTTTGCCAGTACAAAGCCCCGTTCAGCAGGAATGGTCCACTAGGTCTGTTAAAAGCGATATCATGAAACTGTCTATGAAGATTTCCATCCATCTAGGTTTTGATTTTATGAGTGGGTATCTTGTATACTTCAATATCCAGTCCCTTAAATTTGATGTTTTTGTCCACCAAGTTTATGTGTTCAGTGAATTCACATATAATGCTTGTGTCTTGAAGATGTTCAGGGCTTTCTTTTTCTACTTATTTCATGTAAAGGTTCCCTACAATGGGAAACACAGGCAAACCCATAGCAGAGCCATGATTTTATTTGTAAAAAAATGTCCTTATAATTGAAGTAAGTGGTATTGTTTTTAGCTTATTTTAGTCCAGTAAAGATCAAACTGATTCTGAGTCATTTTCTCTGTGTTTTAATTGCCTCAGTCAGTCATGGGTATGCATCTGAATAGTGATTTCATCTCACAGTACACCATTGTCTCATTGGTCTCTAGGTTTGCCTCATGTACTTTGTTGACAAAGTCCATGGAGTTCTTAATGTGGTGTTCCGTGTTACCAACTAAGGGGGCTAAGATATTGGCCATACAGTATATTTAGTTATGTTATAAGTCACATACAGTAGTTGCTGCTGACAATTGTGTATTTTTGGGAGTCCTTACAGGCATGGAGTGGCTTCCTCTAGGTAGAGATGACAATACAAAGCCAGACTGATGATCTACAACCTCAAATTGTAGTAAGCAGTTAATAACATTCTTCTTGTAGCTGCTCGTTGGATACCTACTGAATTATTAACATGTAATCTCTTGAAAACTTAGGCTGGAAGGAGGAGCTTTAGCCACTAATATTTTCAACTGGATAGTTTCAGCCTCATCAACTAATGAAATCCACCACAGGACATACCTTGGTGCAACTGCAAAGTTTAGTCGCTTGGCTAAGATATTCTCCTCTGGCTCAGTGTGTTCCCTGACAGTTGAACTCTGTTCAATGAAAAATGCCTTGTTTAAAGGAGAACTAAAGCTTAACTATAGAAGTAGGATAGAAACGTTACATACCGTATATAATCGAGTATAAGCCGTCCCGAGTATAAGCCGAGGTACCTAATTTTACCTCCAAAAACTGGGAGAGCTTATTGACTCTAGTATAAGCCTAGGGTGAGAAATGCAGCAGCTACTGGTAAGTTTCAATCAAAAAATTGAGGGTTTCTGCTCCCATTGGAGGTGCCGGCGTCTCATTTTTGGATGCCGGCGACCATTCTTGGACGCCAGCGAATATTCTTGGAGACTATTCTTGGACGCCGGCGACTATTCTTGGATGTTGGCGACTATTCTTAGGCGCCGGCAACTATTCTTAGACGCCGGCGACTATTCTTAGATGCCGGTGACCGTTTTTACGCTTGACCCGAGTGTAAGCCAAGGTAGGGTTTTTCAGCATATTTTGGGGGCTGAAAAACTCGTCTTATACTCGAGTATATATGGTACATTATGTTTTAGGCTTCTATTAATACAGACAATCACTACATGACAGCAACATAAACCAGTATAACTAGCATCAGAATTTAATAATCGGCCTTGTAGCATCAGCTTATATTACAGGCCAACCTTTTCTGCTTGATAATTTGGAATCCCTAAGCTTAGCTTCTCAACAGCTGCTCAAAGCCCACTGAGCATGTGAGTGTCGCAGACACTTTCCAAGATGGTGACTCCCTGTGACAAGTTTGATGTCCTAGATCATTTCTGCTATTGAGAAGCTAAAACTTTAAGCTGGTGTAATAAGTTCAGTATACAAAATATGGAATTTTTAGCCACATTAATTTTTGGAATTTTGTTCTGGGCTGGGCTGATAGACGCTACCAATAGCCTATCACAGGCACTTATGTGGCACCCCAGGAACTTTTTGTCTGCTTACAGTATGTTGCTCTCCAACATTTTTACATCTGAATGTGTCTCTTGGTTAAAAAAGGTTGGGGAACCCTAAGCTAGAGTTTCACAAATATTCTCTTATTCATATTTAATTAAATCTAAAAGAAATAGATACTTATTCTCTGTATTTTGCATCTGATGTTTATATTACTAAAGTGACACCAGTGCTGTTATTTGGTAAAAAAAAAAAAAGACAATAAACTTCTGAGGGTACTGTATTTATTATTTTATGTACTGAATATGTAATGAATAAACATAGTTGCTTGTTATCTTGCTCCTGATGTCTGGTTTCAGATATATCTCATGTGCCCAGCATAGCTGATGACATAAAGATGATTAGAGGTGCCATCAAACTCTTAATGAGTGTTACATTCTTTCCAGACAAACCCACCCTAGAACAAGGTGAGGAACCTTTTGTTCATGTAATTCTGCAACTTTCACTGGATTGTGCTACTTCAACATCAAAAGTCTGTGACAGTGCCAGAAACATTTATATAGTATTAGGATACAAATGATAAAGCTACATTTATCTGTCAGTAGATGCTGAAAGCTGTTCTGAACAGGAAAAATCCCTGGTGTGCTCTAGTGTGGATTTTGGAATAGGGCGACCTGAAACAACTATTTTTAATGTGAAATTAATTGATTAGGATAACACATTCTTTTTGCAATACTCAAGGAAAATAAGTTCCATCTATGCTGACCTATTTTGCTCATATTAAGTCCACTTTAGAGTATGTAATGTCAGTAATAGACCAATGATTTGTTTGCTAAATCTCATTTTATGGCAGATTTTGTCCAAAATTGCATACTCCACTTGGTAAATGACCCCCTAAGTTATAGGAGAAATTGTAAATTACTTCCCATCCTAAATCTAAATACAGATATCAGCATATTGATACTATTGACTGTAGTAGTACATATAGAAGGTAATTTGTGCACAGTAAATCATAAGCAGTAAGTGTTGTGAAATAACCTTTGAAATAATAAAGTGCAATCGTCTGCACTCCTATGAAATGAACACAAAAAAGGTCCTTTGCTATTACAGTGGATGACAGTGCCCCTTATTGCCCATATACAGTAGAAATAATCTCTGTCTGGGGTCTCGCTGTGCTCTGTACTGAATGCCAGACTGCAAAGCAGAGCAGGGGCAAGTCAGCCTTGTTCTCACCACCTGCCACAGGGTAGGTGGAAAGTAGAGGTCTCAATTGCCTGTGTGGCTCTCCCTAATTTCCTTAGGTATAACCTAAATGCTTCATGCGTGATGAAAGTCATGAATGTGGCACTGACAAAGTTAGCCAGCACTATATTTATGGGCAATCACAGGCAGCTACGTTTTGGAGAGCGGAGAGCTCAATAACTCTCATACAAAGTACAAAATGCAACTATTTACCCTTCATTCCTATGAAATTTGGTTCCTATTTCCCCATTTTAAATCTTTAAAAAATTTAGATACCAACACTATTTAATGGGTAGTGTTCAAACACTCTTCTGATGTGATTACTGACAAGGGCTTGTAACTCATCAAAAAAGCTAATTGCAAGGTCCTTAACTAGAAAAGACTTCACATTCATTTTAAATGAAGTACTATTTCCTCATTCATAATGAAAACACTTTACTTTCTTTCCCTTTCATGACGGGTTTTAGAGCTAGGCTGTATATATTGTCAGATTACAAGATTGCCCACTTAGGCACCATAGACTATTGTTTGATCAATGCAAATGAGGACCTCAATTAAAAATACTGGCAATCAAATGAAAAGCAAAAGAAATTCCTAGTGAAAACAAAGTCTACTTTCTTATTAGAGAATTTAACTCCATGGAAAGGATCATATAGTAGTTAATTTGCAGTGTTTAAGGGTGAAACTATAAAAGTACTTATACAGTACAATCTTGACAAAAAGAGAATTTTTCAAAGGGCAGTTTCAAAAATAGAAAATGAAGTATGATGTAAATATGCTGACATGGTTTTTATGATTTTGTTCTATAGGTACCCTGCACAAAACTACACAAAGTGGATTTTCACACAACACTTTCACAACTTTGGACTTACATTCTAACACTGGACTTTTTAACACATGGGATAATAGCAAGTCCACTAAGAGCATGAACAATGCACACTAAGGGGCACATTAACTAAGGGTCGAATATCGAGGGTTAATAAATAAACCCTCAAATTCGACCCTCGAAGTAAAATCCTACGAATTCCAATATTGAACGATTCGAAGGATTTTTCTTCGATCAAAAAAACCTTAGAAAACTGATGGGGAAGGTCCCCATAGGCTAACATTGTACCTCGGTAGGTTTAAACTGCCGAAGTATGTAGTCGAAGTTTTTTTAAAGAGACAGTACTTCGACTATCTAATGGTCGAATAGTCGAACGATTTTTAGTTCGAATCATTCGAATCGAAGTCGAAGTCGTAGTCGAAGGTCGTAGTAGCCTATTCGATGGTCGAAGTACCCAAAAAAATACTTTCAAATTTGAAGTTTTTTTTACTTCGAATACTTCACTCAACCTTAGTAAATGTGCCCCATAGTATTATAATGTAAGCAAATGATAATGGCACTGTAGCACACCCTCTTTTTTAACCCACATGTAACACTCGCACAATATCCTTGATAAAGGTCCAAAAGTGGACCGAAACGTTGGTGATATGCACAGTGGAATAAATCTTCACTAATTATGAAACATTGGAGTGCTTATCTTCATTTTTTATATATATATATATATATATATATATATATATATATATATATATATATATATATAGTTCTGTTAATCATCAGAAAAGAAACTGGGGAGCTACTGGGGCATCTTTAGAGGCTCAGCTGTTACCTTATTAAGAGATATGGTTCAGCATACCACCCTAATACCACCTATTACTGAAAAAAATCTTATCCCAAATATCACAAGAGGAATAGGAAATATCTAATGGCCAGAATAAAATTCCTTCTTAACTTGAGTACATTGGGGATTCTGATGTAGAAAGAATGATACATTAATTGATAATACATTTTGTTTATTTGTTATTTTTTATTTGTATTATTATTTTTTTTGTACAAGTGTGACTAGTTTTTTACTGATATACATGTATAGTGATGGGCGAACAGCAAAAAATTCGCAAAAAAATGTGAAATCGGAAAGTTCATGAAAAAATCGTGAAATTGGAACGTTTTCACGAAAAAATCTAGCAATTCAAACGTTTTCACGAAAAAAATCTAGCAATTCGAACGTTTTTACGGAAAAATCTTGAAAATCGGAAATTGACGCGGGAGATTTTCACTGGCAATTTTTTTGCGGGAGATTCGCGAATTTATTCGCCACCGGCGAAATGCGGGAATTCGCAGTGAATTCGTGCCAGGCAAATTTATTCGCACATCACTATACATGTATGCTTTGCAGTAATGTTAAGGATATCTAAGCATTTTAAGTTTTGTATCTAATCCAATATAAATGGTGGCAGGCAATTTGCAATTTTAAGAGCAGAAAAAGAATGCCCAAAACCTACAATTTGTAAAAACCAATTGAAAGGATCACTCTTGCACTTGAAATTAAGCAAAGCAGATATCACTAGACCAATTCAGGAAACACATGCCTGGAGATACTTACAGCTCTAAAAATTTGCCACATTAAATTGCAGTAATTTAAATACAATCTCAAAGCACTTTAGTATACAGGTGCCAACAATTTTACTTAGAAAACATTGTGTGGGAGCTGCTTACAGTACAGAGTTTGCCAAATCTTGTTCTTTCAAGTCACTGTTTTTAGGGAATTTGTGAGCTGCATTTCTTCTGACTTTATGTATGCATGTATGTATGTAAATATTATTATTATTATTATTACAGGGGTGGGATCTATTATCTTGAATTCTTGATACCTGGGGTTTTCTGGACAACGGAACTTTTCATTATATGAATCTCCATACCTTAAGACTGCTTAATAAACAGTTAATATACCCAATATACGCCAATATGGATTCATGCAGCTTAATTGCATTATTACAGAGAAAAAGGAAATCATTTTAGAAAAAAAGAGTTGTTTGCTAAAAATGGACTTTATCAGTGATTGCCTTCCCATAATTCCCATAGTTTTCTGGTTAACTTGGTTTCAAGATATAGTTCACTGCTGCTTTAATCTGCTTTTACATGTTTATTGAATAAAATTTTCATTTTTTAATACTTTTATGGACTCCTACGGTGCTCCGCTGTTTTTTTCTTCTTACAATTCAATAAGGTTGAGTTCTATTTTTGAAAAAGTTGCACGGTTTATATTGCAGCACCACTTTGATGCAACATTGCCAGCACTGACTTTTACAATCAGATTTTTTTGTATTAAAAGACAGACAAGCTTCTCATCACAACAATGAATCTGCAATTGATGCAACGTTTCTATGTGTTTCTTGTTGTGTGTATTATAAATCCATGAACCATAATTCTGTACTAAAGCCAATTTTTTTATTTAAATGATAATAGAACCCTCCAAAATAGACTCATTACTCTCACTATGTTTTGGCAGTACTTGTTTGAGAGATTATTAATAGTCACAGATTGTTTTGGTTGCAGTAGAGAAGTAGAGCAATGTATTTTACAAAGGGAATAATTTGGAACAAAATATTCAGCTTCTGAAATGAACAGATAAATTGGGTTCAGATTCTACCAAAAGCAACAAATAAGATATGTTTTGGACAAACTATCCTCTTCAGGAATTGGGGTCAAAAATGAAATCTTAAAAGTACAGTGTGATGCTAAAATTGAACTATAGAGCATGGGGGGACTACAGGTGTAGGACATATTATCTACAATCCTTGGGATTTTGATGGATAAGAGCTATTTTTACTCATAAAATTCAGAAAACCTTAACTCTTCAGCATCTGTATTTATATTGTCTATGTTAATTAACCACAGAGGCATGGAAACAGTTCCAAATTAAGACAGGGCATATGAGCTCTGACTTCAAATAGATATTACAATTCCTAATATGGTTATCAATGTTATGATTACTAAAGTTATATTGTGAATAATCTACCCCCTATTGTAAAATATAAGGATATTATAAGTAGACATGCACTGAATCCACTTTTTATAAATGGTTAACAGTTTTTTACTTCCTTGTTTGTGTGAGGAAATGTCGCGTGATTTTTTTGGATTCATATTCGATTCGGCCAGGCACTTGGATTCAGCCTAACCCAAATCTTGCTGAAAAAGACCAAACAGGTCATGGAATTCCAAGGTGACTTTTTAATTGCAGGTGAAGTTGTTGTATCGCGTTAGCCTGTAAAAAAAAAAATAACAAAGTGTTATAAAGGTTATACCTTTATTGGCTTACTAAGATAATCATACCAAGCTTTCAGAACATTTTAGGCAATCAGCTTGAAAAAGGAACTCAAATATTCTGAAAGCTATGATTATCTTAGTTAGCCAATAAAGGTATCACCTTTATACCACTTTGTTATTTTTTATTTCAAAAGAGTTGCCCTTAAAAAAAAGGTGATTTTTAATGTTTTACCATGGGAGTACATTATTCATTATAATACACAAGTTTCAGTAAGACGTGCCAGAAATTGCTGCACTCAATACTGATTATAAGGATATAAGTTACAGGAAATGTATGGCTTTTTTGTATTATATTGATATAAAATGTGCATGGTTTATGTACAACTAAGTAACGGGATGGGTTTTGTATTCAAATAAAATTTGAATACAGTTTGGGAACCAAATTATGATTTTGAATGGAGCAACTACTGTAAGTAACAGGATGGGATTTGTGTTCAAATACATTTTTGAATACAGTTTGGGAATCCAATGACAATGTCAAATGGAGCAACTAAGTAATGGGATGGTAAGGACTAAGGTTTTGCACACAAAATAAAGTCATTACCCACAAATCTATTCTATGTCTGGTTTTCTTTCACTTGGCTAGGGTACTCACGGTGGCGATAAAGGAAGGAGGAAGCAGTAAGTCTCCTCATTCTTAATATTTAGTCACCCTTAGTGGCAACTATATAAAGAAGCAAATAAGTGCTCTCCCCCAAATCTCACGCTTTGTGACCTTTATCCTAAGCTTCTAGGACTATATACAAGAGGAAATTGTCATTCTTCCCAAATCCAACTCTCTGCCACTACTCCAGGTAACTAAGGGTGGCCATACCCACAGTTTAGGATCCAAATTATGATTTGGAGCCTAAAGTAATGAAACTTTAAAAAGAAAAACATGAATATTCCTTCTATAACAGAACATCAGAAGACACAGGGGGGCACATTTACTAAGGGTCGAATATCGAGGGTTAATTCGAATATCGAAGTGGAAGGATTTACCGCAAATACTTCGATTAAACGCTCGAAGGAAAAATCGTTCCATCGAACGATTAAATCCTTCGAATCGAACGATTCAAAGGATTTTAATCCATCGATCTTAGAAAAATTATGGGGAAGGTCCCCATAGGCTAACATTGTAGCTCGGTAGGTTTAAAGTGGCGAAGTAGGTAGTTGAAGTTTTTTTTAAAGAGACAGTACTTCGACTATCAAATGGTCGAATAGTTGAACGTTTTTTAGTTCAAATCATTTGAATCAAAGTCGTAGTCGAAGGTCGTAGTAGCCTATTCGATGGTCGAAGTACCCAAAAAAACCTTCGAAATTCGAAGTTTTTTTACTTTGAATCCTTCACTCGAGCTTAGTAAATGTGCCCCTAAGTATAGTATCTGATTCAGAGAAAGTTACCTAATATTACAGCAAACAGCATCTTGTTCATTCTAAGATGCATTTGTCCCTACAATGGGAGAAACTGAGAAACCTGAGAAACTGTGGCGACAATTCTTCGGCAAAAAAATCAGCCGTGTCAAAAAAGATTTCACACACATTGACATTGGCGTGCACATAAAAATTCACCTGCATCAAAATTATTCAGACTCCCATTGACTTTCAAGCATTTGGATCAAATAGTCTCAAATATAATGATTTTTGGTGAAATCATTAATCAATATAATTCATTGGGGTGGGGGAATTAAAATGTAATTAATTTAAAAGTGCACAGATTTACACAGGTTCCCAGAAGAGTGATGGAGTGAGCCTTAACAAACAGCTCAAGGTTATAGTCTTGTCTTCTGATGACATCCTCCCATCATAATCACCTTGGATGGATAACATTAATCCTCCCTTAAATTTCTAACTTCAGTCTGATAAACACTGACACTAACCAAGGTCCCACAACTGACAGACACTGACGTGGAAAGTATCTACACCGATAATAAAGCTTCAGAGTCTTAAATGAACATGCTTCCTAAATAACATGAATTTATATTATCTATAAAAACTGTAGAAATGTATCCTGAAAGAATAATCCTGTCATGGGAACATATGTTTCAAATACTAATCATTAGTTTTTAATATTTGTGAATAATTAAGATAATTAAAATATACAGATTTAGATTATTAGTCATCCCTTACAGCAGGGATTTCAGCCCAACTCAGAGAATTGTTTTGTCTTTGTTGGACACTTTTAAGATTATAGCCTTCCAGTGGAGAACAGCAATGGCCAAAAATTCCCTGTCACTCAACCTCAGCGCTAAAACACTAAATTCCTGTGCTATACTCAGTATCACTAAATATTCTGATCCTAAGATTATTCAATCTACTTTACACTTAGGGAGTCAACAAAGTGATGCACATCAAACTCTTGAGTGGCCATTGGAATAGGGAACATGAACAAGAAAAAAGCTTAATTGTGCAATATTCGGCATATATTTTGGTCCTGAACACTGGGTTGAACCTGACAGTCTTTACTGAGGCTATAGTCTATGACTAAGCACATGAAACTGCCTGTATATTGGAGATGCCGTAGAGATTACTCTGACCAGGTAAAATGGAAAAAAATCTCTTTCAGTGACACTGGGCCTCCAGTCGCCAAGGAATCATAAAGTGATAGTATAATGCTTATGAAGTTATATCAAACTGTTAATTCTGAAAAAAGCATCTCTGGGACCTTAGGTTATCATTTTGTGGGGCTGACCACCAGAGCTGGCTGAAGCAATGTCTGTGCAGCTAATCTGTAAGGCCAAATTACAGTGTGACATGAGTTAAAAATGTAATTATGTTTGTAGAAATTCATGGCAATATAGCACTATGGCCATGTGTTTATATATATGTAAACTTATTATGAACTTATATACCTATATATTTGATGATAATATAATTTTTCATAATTATATTTTTTAAAAACCATGACTCGGACAAAAGAATTCAGACTTTTCAAAATGTGTAATTGGTTGCTATATTAATGTTGATCAAGCATACTTTGCCAGACTATTAATCTGTGCTTTTTATATGCTGTAGGTCCATTATTTGTCATTATACATATTTAAAAGACAGATTTTTATTAAAATGATGATGTCATACAAAGGCTATTAAACCAATGACCATCAAAAAATTCTTGGAAGGATACACCCAATCTGTGGGCCTTCAGTTGAACATCCCTTATTTAAAGAATGCTAGAAGCTGTAGTTAAGTGAAATGGGAGCTGCCTAAATCAATATAACTCTATAAAACTCTTCTCTGGCTTTAGAGGGCCACTGAGGATCTTACTGTACCTTATTTAGCTGAATGTACTTTGTACCTGAATTTGGAGATGGAAGCATTGAACAGAATTTCCTAGCACAGAATTACAATATATAGGCATGTTCCCCATTGAGGGTTATATGAGGAAATCAAACCCAAAGAGTAATCAACATATGTTTGATGACTTGTGTAGGGCAAATGTCATTGGTGAATTCTCCTCCATCTGTAATTAAGCATGTGCCACTTTAGAGAGCTAGGCAGAGAAGTGGGACAATTTAGACCCCCTTTAAAACAATAATGACATGTTCTACTAAATCCTTTTTAGTTTCAGATATTTCAAAATGAGAGATGTGCGTGTGGAGGGGAGTTACAATTACATAGAGACTTTCAAGATAAATACAAGCAATTTAATTTACAATGTGAGGTATTTACTATTAATATCTCAGATTGGGGGCAAATTTACTAAGCTCGAGTGTAGGATTTGAATATAAAAAACTTAGAATTTCTACGTTTTTTTGGGTACTTCGACCATCGGATAGGCTACTTCGACCTTCGACTACGAATTCGACTCGAAGTAAAAATCGTTCGACTATTCGACCATTCGATAGTTGAAGTACTGTCTCTTTAAAAAAAACTTAGACTACCTACAGTACTTCGCCACTTTAAACCTACCGAGCTACAATGTTAGCCTATGGGGACCTTCCCCATAAGTTTTTTAAGCTATTTCTAATCGAAGAAAAATCGTTCGATCGAACGATTAAAATCCTTTGAATCGTTTGTTTCCAAAGATTTAATCGCTCGATCGAACGATGTGTACTTCGATCGATTGATCAAAGTATTTGCGGTAAATCCTTCAACTTCAATATTCAAAGTCGAAGGATTTTACTTCGATGGTCGAATATCGATGGTTAATTAACCCTCGATATTCGACCCTTAGTAAATTTGCCCCTCAGTGTACATAATCTCATTATAACCAAATACATTTGGAGGGAGAAAATTACTTTTCAGTACAATAAATTATGCACAGACATGTCAAAAATAAAACAATATTTGTCATTCAGAGGCATTATTTAACTTTGAAACTCACTACACTTGAGTGAGATGTTCAAATTACAATAAATAAATGGCCTGTACTTAAGTATGCCTGAAATTAATACAGTACGGGGGAACAGTTCACACTTTTGATGGATTGAAGCTTTTAAGAAAAAAACTTTAACATAAAGTTGGTGATTTCGCTAACTTAAGTATGACAAATTGCCTTTAAATAGAGTTCTTCAGGACTACTGCAAAGTCCAATACTCTGAAAAATCTGAGGGATTGTCTACAATGGCTTTCTGATGGTTAATAGAATTGATTTAAGGTATAATGAGAGGGCATTTCTTTTTGTCAAGATATTGGTGTTGCTTTTAATGAAGTCATTTCCCTTGTAACATTCCCTGTGAGACACAAAATGAACGAGTCTTCTGTTTAACTTTAGCTTCTGAAGCAAATGCAATCGGACGCTTTTTTATGGTGTGGCAGGCTGTGCACTGCTAGACTGAAACACCATATCTTGTTTTATACAGGAGTGATCTATAGGCAATGGCATGTAACATCTCCATACTCGCTTGGAACATGTTTGTATTTTATATTGTAAATCTATTCTATTAAACTGAGTTCAATGCACAGTTACAATTCTGTACATGTTTTATATTGTAAATGCAAAGTGCAGAAATATTTTCTTGCTATCTCCTTTTTAGTGATGTTCGGGGCAGGAAAACCTGAACCTGCGCCTTACCATAACCAGCAAAATGTTGCACACATACCCGCAGATCAGTAGTGCCCACATATTCTTGTGGGTGAACAGAGGCATTTTGCACAATACAAGCAGACACGGAGCTCTCGGCAGGCATAAGGATTTCCAATGATGTCTCTTTGCTAGTGTCCACCCAGCTGCTCACGTGCAAGTTCAGCAATCACAGGGATGAGGGATTCTGGGTACAATAAACTTAAAGCAGCTTTACAAGGTACTGTGTGCATCATATGACCTGCATCCAATCTGCCATTTGTGTCCACATTTCAGCCAGAGCCCATCCAACCAATGGGTAAACTGGACAGTTTTAGGCCAGCCCACATATCACTACTTTATTATTATTATTAACATGTATTTGTATAGCGCCAACATATTGCGTAGCACTGTAAAGTAAATGTGATTATACAACTAAATGACATGAATTGTATACATAGAACATATGGAGTTAGATACATCACAATCAATACTGGTACAAAAAGGTGAGGAAGGCCCTATCCATAGGCATACAGTCTAAAGGGAAGGGAGTAATACACAAGGTGTGGGAGTGGGCAAGATCGAATTAAGTGGGTGAGAAATGTGGTACTGTATGTGTTGTTGCGTTTGGTAGTTAAGCAGAGTGAGGGTAGGCTTCTCGAAAGAAGTGCATTTTAAGAGATTTCTTGAAAGCAGAAAGGTTGGGAGAAAGTCGGACAGACCATGGGAGAGAGTTCCAGAGGAGGGGTGCAGTCCTTGCTTGTGAGGAGGTAATGAGAGAAGAGTTGAGTAGCAGGTCAGTAGAGGAGCGTAGTAAGCGATTGGGTGAGTATATAGAGATGAGTTCAGAGATGTAGGGTGGGGCAGAGTTATGAAGTGGTTTGAAAGTCAGTGTCATTAATTTGAATTTGATTCTGAAAGGTAACGGAAGCCAGTGCAGGGATTGACAGAATGGCGAGGCAGAGGAGGAGCGGCTGCTGAGGTATATGAGCCTTGCAGCAGTGTTCATTATGGACTGGAGAGGTGACAGTCCAATTAAAAGAGAGTTATAGTAGTCTAGCCGTGATATGATGAGAGAGTGAATAAGAATTTTGGCAGCATCTTGTAATCTATACTTGTAATATAATTTCCTTGGGAATAAGTAGGCTTAAAGGAACAGTTCAGTGTAAAAATAAAAAACTGGGTAAATAGATAAACTGTGCATAAATAAAACATGTTTCTTATATAATTTGTTAGTCAAAAATGTAATCTATAAAGGCTGAAGTGACTGGATGTCTAACATAACAGAACAGAACCCAACTTCCTGCTTTTCAGCTCTCCAAATCTGAGTTAGTCAGCAACGTGAAGGGGGGCTGCATGGGACATAACTGTTCAGTAAGTTTGCAATTGATCTTTAGCATGAAGCTCAGATTCAAAATATTTATGATCCATGTGGCCCCGCTCAAGTCACTGATCGGTAACTGACAACCAATCAGTGGAAACCAAGAGAGCTGCAAAGCAGGAAGTTATATTTTGGCCATTATGTTAGACATCCAGTCACTCCAGTCTTTATAGATTACATATTTGGCAAACTAACTATATTAGAAACATTTTTTATTTTGGACAGCCTATCTATTTACCCAGTTTTTATTTTTACACTGAACAATTAGGCCATACACTTTATATTCTGTGCCTTTAGACCAGCTTAAGGCCACCATATCCCTTTTAGAAGATCCTCATCTTCAAAGATTTCCCCCATAGCCCCATCATTTTTACAGTACATGTTGTTAGATCAGATGTATCCTCAGTTTCTCTTTATGTTTTCAATATTTCCGATTACCCCTAAGCTAAAATATTGCCATTGATACTCAAAGGATGGTCAGATGATGTACAATGGTGAAGGTGTCATCATAGGTCTGCTGAACATCTGGGATTGTACCAAAGTTTAGAATATAAACTACAGAATGTCTAGCCTTAATCTTATTTTGCATGTTAATACTTCTTTTATCTTGCTTTACCAATTGTGTATGTAATACACAAATGCATCTTTCTTTCTTTGTGAAGTATTCTGACTTTTCATGTGGCACAACAATAATGACCCTTTTCCAATGTGTTAAGATGGCAGAACATATTACACACTTTTATGGTTTAAGGTAAGAGGTTTCTGCAACCAAGAAAGAATTGAAGCTGAACAAAGACTGATGAAGGTTCAGAAATATAAGGCATTGAAACAATATAGCTCCTTTTACTTTCTGAAGACCAAAGTGAGATCAAAGGAAAATTACTACACTTCTTCTGCATTAAAATAGAACATGAAATATTTCATTATGTACAGTATCTCAAAGCCCTGAGAATATACTTGTATCAGTCCAATATTATATTAATATTGCAAATTATAATCTATTTTATATAAATTTAGTAAACTGAAGGATCAACTCAGGTTGTGTCTTAGGGGGAAATGTAATAAAATTTCATAAGAGAATACATTTGCACACAAATCTTCATTAGACTTTTTATTGCATTGCAAATCATATTTGTTTTCAAATAAGCATAAAAAAATTGCCCTCAGGGTCCATGCCATTAACCACAAGTACAAGGAATATCAATAGGTGGTTTTCTTCAAGTACATAAATTAAGCACAGAACATATACAGTACATAACGTACATGACATCAAGGTTTACCTTTGCATGATCCTGCAATTACTCTTGTGTATCTAATCCTAGGACAAGTGAGCTATATCTAAGACCACCAATCTGCCTCTTGCCCATTTCCTATATGTTAAATGTCCTCACATATTCTGTCTTCCGGTCTTCTTTCTAACAGTTATTAACTCTTTGAGCTTCAACTCCTTGATTAGTCTTTCTGAATTTTAACAGCTGAGGTATTATACATGGAATTGCCCCTGTGCCTCCCTGCTGTGAATTGTGGGAGTATTTATACATGGAATTGCCCCTGTGCCTCCCTGCTGTGAATTGTGGGAGTATTTATACATGGAATTGCCCCTGTGCCTCCCTGCTGTGAATTGTGGGGGTATTTTTACATGGAATTGCCCCTGTGCCATCCTGCTGTGAATTTTGGGGGTATTTATACATGGAATACCCCTGTGCCATCCTGCTGTGAATTCCAGGGGTATTTATACAAGAAATTGCCCCTATGACATCCTGCTATGATTTCTGGAGGTATTTATACATGGAACTGCTACTGTATTCATCCTTCAGTTTCATTTTTATTTGCCTTTTTCATCTGACCTGGCTTTCAAATGGGGGGTTGCAGAGTAGTCCCCAGGCAGTCCATAAACTATTGTATTATGGGCTGTATTGTTAAGAGACTAAATTTTGTTGTTCTTGGTATTTATTACTAATATTCTTTTTAGGTATCTCCTACTCATACTCCAGTTTCTCATTGAAACCACTACCTGGTTGTTAGGGTCATTTGGATCCTAGCAACCAGATAGCTGTTAAAATTTCAAACTGGAGAGCTTCTGAATAAAAAGCTAAATAACTCAAAAACTACAAATAATAAAAAATGAAAACCAATTGCTAATTGTCTCAGAATTTCACACTCTACATTATACTAAAAGTTATTTTATAGGTGAATAACCCCATTAATGAACAGGGAACTCCACTTCCACTGGTTCACTACTTCATCAGATTTATGTTTTCTCAGACTTGCCCCTCTCTTGGCTCTACCAAGAGTTGTTTTCTTAAAGGGATACTTTCATGGGAAAAAAGTTACATTGAGAAGGAAAAACAGCAGCCTGCCAAAAAGCATTTCTCTCCTAAAGTACAGGCACAAGTCACATGACTGGGGGCAGCTGGGAAATTGACAAAATGTCTCGCCCCATGTTAGATTTCAAAATTGAATATAAAAAACTCTGTTTGCTCTTTTGAGAAATGGATTTCAGTGCAGAATTCTGCTGGAGCAGCACTATTAACTGATTCATTTGGAAAAAAAAAAAAATTCCCATGACAGTATCCCTTTAAATAGCACACTGAACGCATGGAACAAAAAGCTGTATTTTGTGATTTAAGTTGTAATTTCCAATATGCCATTGCAAGGGGAGGTTATTAATGTATTCATGAATTAATACTTTCCTAATAATATTCTCTTTTCTGCATGAATAAAATAGGTCAACACCAACGCTTAATCTCAGATAAGCAGAGAGTAATCTTGTTTCTCTGATTGCCTTTCTGATTGGTATAGTCCCACAACCGCTCTTCGTTAGAGATGTCGCGAACTGTTCGCCGGCGAACTTGTTCGCGCGAACATCGGGTGTTCGCGCTCGCCGGAAGTTCGCGAACGTCGCGCGACGTTCGCCATTTTGGGTTCGCCATTGTTGGCGCTTTTTTTTGCCCTCTCACCCCAGACCAGCAGGTACATGGCAGCCAATCAGGAAGCTCTCCCCTGGACCACTCCCCTTCCCTATAAAAACCGAAGCCCTGCAGCGTTTTTTCACTCTGCCTGTGTGTGCTGAAGAGATAGTGTAGGGAGAGAGCTGCTGCCTGTTAGTGATTTCAGGGACAGTTGAAAGTTTGCTGGCTAGTAATCGTTTTGATACTGCTCTGTTATTGGAGGGACAGAAGTCTGCAGGGGTTTGAGGGACATTTAAGCTTAGGTAGCTTTGCTGGCTAGTAATCTACCTTCTACTGCAGTGCTCTGTATGTAGCTGCAGTGGGCAGCTGTCCTGCTTCTGATCTCATCTGCTGACTGCTGCAATAACAGTAGTCCTTGTAAGGACTGCTTTTATTTATTTTTTGTTGTTTTACTACTACTACTACTACTACTACTATAAGAGCCCAGTGCTATTAGTCTAGCAGTGTTGGGGAGTGGGACTGGTGTGCTAATCTGCTGCTCCTAGTAGTTCAGCAGCACCAACTTTAATTTTTTTTTTTAATATTCATTTTTTTTTTATTTTACTTTTTTTTATTTTACTACCGCTGTAGTAGTGTATAAGTTGACCTTTTAGGCATTATTTGCCCTGTAGGCATTATTTGCACACTGTTTTCTTCAACCCGCCATCGAGCTGTGTGACCTTGTTCACATTCTGTCTAAATATCCATAATATTACCGTCTCCAGAAAAAACACCGGAGTCACTTTTTTCAAGCAGCCATAATATATTTTACGTAATCCGTATCCACCGCTGTAGTAGTGTATACGTTGGCCTTGTAGGCATTGTTTGCCCAGTTTTTTTGGCCGCAGCCACTGAAGCACAGAGGCCAGAAAAAATATGCCATATAAATGCTGAAAATAGTCATTTTTTGCCATACGTTGACTCAACGTATATGGCAAAAAATGACTATTTTCAGCATTTATATGGCATATTTTTTCTGGCAACTGTGCTTCAGTGGCTGCGACCAAAAAAATGCATATTTTCTGCATTTATATGGCATAATTTTTCTGGCCTCTGTGCTTCAGTGGCTGCAACCAAAAAATGCATGTTTTCTGCATTTATATGGCATAATTTTTCTGGCCTCTGTGCTTCAGTGGCTGCAACCAAAAAAGTTTATATTTTCAGCATTTATATGGCATAATTTTTCTGTCAACTGTGCTTCAGTGGCTGCGACCAAAAAAATGCATATTTTCTGCATTTATATGGCATAATTTTTCTGGCCTCTGTGCTTCAGTGGCTGCAACCAAAAAAATTTATATTTTCAGCATTTATATGGCATAATTTTTCTGGCAACTGTGCTTCAGTGGCTGCGTCCAAAAAAACTGGGCAAACAATGTCTACAAGGTCAACGTATGGCGAAAAATGACTATTTTCAGCATTTATATGGCATATTTTTTCTGGCAACTGTGCTTCAGTGGCTGCGTCCAAAAAAACTGGGCAAACAATGCCTACAAGGTCAACGTATGGCAGTTGTTTAAAGAGAACAGTAGATTACTAGCCAGCAAAGCTACCTAAGCTAAAATGTCCCTCAAATCCCTGCAGACTTCTGTCCCTCCAATACAGAGCAGTATCAAGCAGATTACTAGCCAGCAAACTTACTATCATCTGTCCCTGAAATCACTAACAGCTCTCCCCCTACACTATCTCTTCCAAGCACACACAGGCAGATTTTTCAGATACATTTTTGCCCTTGATCCCCCTCTGGCATGCCACTGTCCAGGTCGTTGCACCCTTTAAACAACTTTAAAATCATTTTTCTGGCCAGAAATGTCTTTTCTAGATGTTAAAGTTCGCCTTCCCATTGAAGTCTATGGGGTTCGCGAACCGTTCGCGAACCGCTCGCGTTTTTGCGCAAGTTCGCGAATATGTTCGCGAACTTTTTTTCCGACGTTCGCTACATCCCTACTCTTCGTTGTCTTGCAGGTAAATCCAATTTAAGTATTTTGCCAGCAGGTGGCACAGAAGGAACTGGCTATTTTCTAATTAGATGTACCATCATTGTGTCCTTCTCTACCAGATTCTTTCTGTATTATTTATTTGCATGTTTTGTGTTCTGTGTATATGTATTCCTGCTTTTAGTGTTTGTCCTGTTTATGCTTTGTATACTGATTTAAACCCATTATTTTACCTTTCATTTGACAGTCTCCCTGATCTTTCTGCATTGACGGTTGCTAGACAACATGCAGGACACAGAATCCAATCCCAAATAGACTGACAGCAGTGGAAACCCTGGTGAGGTAGCCATTAGGGAGGAGCAACCATTTTTGTCTGGAGCAGTTTCAAGGTGAAATTCCCAGTTTTACCACCTGCCAATATTTTTGTTGATTCTGCACTAAAAACATTTTTTTGTGCCTTTAAAAATGTACAAAAAATCATTATTAGAATTTTTCCCTCTGTTTTGTTTTGCTGGAAAAAAAAGTTTATTGCACCAGAAAAAAAAACTGGTAAATGCAGATGCTTTCCCATTGACTCTAATGCATTTGGAGACATTTTATTTTGCTAATTTTTCAGAAATTAAAGTAAATGTTTTTGAAGTGAGACAGTGCGCATTAAATCATCACTTATGGCTGTAGCTCCAGGGTTCCTTAATTTTGTCGAGCAGTTGTGAAATGTGCAAGTACAAGAGTGGGGTTTTTTGTAAGTACCTTTAATGAATGGTGTCACTGGTGATTATTTTTGTGTAACCACAACTGTAGTTGTGGCCATACTGTATATGAGCCTTGCAGACTCTAAGCTGCACTGGAACTGATATGAATGATATATAATTGTTCTATAGAGCATGCCAGTGTTATTTTTAGAAAGGATATAGTAATTATACTGGGGTATAGTAGAGATACTGTAGAATGCTTTATTGGAAATGTGTCAAATAATTTTCAGTATATTCTCTGGAAAGAAACCTGTAAATCATTAACAGTGGAAACTCCATTAAACCTGTTGACTGTGGAAAATCTGTTAAATCTGATACATGAGAAGCAAGTCAATGATAGGGTAGGGGGGCAGAGTGACACTTCAGACACCTTGCTGGAGTGTTAATCCACATGATTCTGAAAGTAAAACAGTCTAATTAGACAGTAAGAGTTATGCCTTGTCAGGAACACAAAGAAATGCAAACTGAAATTTTCACTTAATTATTGCATATGCATTCATAACTCATTTCATTTTCCAGGATAATTATTATTACTGTCACTTGTCACTTCTGGTACAATAACTTAGTATTTATTTCATTCTGGTGGTACAGGATCTCTTAAAGGACAAGGAAAAGTTGAATCACTTGGGATGCCCCAAATTATTCTAGTGTTTACCTCAGATCTAGGGCCAGCATAGTTACATAGTTAGATCTGGTTGAAAAAGACCAAAGTTCATCAAGTTCAACCCCTCTAAATGAAACCCAGCATCCAAACATACATGCACTGACCCCTCTATACACTCACATAAACTATATATAACCATACACTAACTTTAGATTTTAGTATCACAAAAAGCCTTGGATATTATGCTTGTCCACAAAATCATCCAAAGCACTCTTAAAGGCATTAACAGAATCGCCCATCACAACATCACCGGGCAGTGCATTCCACAACCTCACTGTCCTGACTGTGAAGAACCCCCTACGTTGCTTCAAATGAAAGTTCTTTTCTTCTAGTCTGAAGGGGTGGCCTCTGGTGCTGTGATCCGCTTCATGGGAAAAAAGGTCCCCTGCGATTTGCTATAATAATATTTCGCTAAATGCTATTTATCTATAATGTCCTCTAATGTACTTATAAAGTGTAATCATGTCCCCTCTCAAACTTCATTTTTTCCAGAGAAAACAACCCCAACCATGACAGTCTACCCTCATAATTTAAGTCTTCCATCCCTCTAACCAATTTAGTTGCACATCTATCCACTCTCTCCAGCTCATTTATATCCCTCTGAAGGACTGGAGCCCAAAACTGCACTGCATACTCCAGATGAGGCCTTACCAGTGACCTACAAAGAGGCATAATTATGTTTTCATCCCTTGAGTTTATGCCCTTTTTTATGCAAGACAGAACTTTATTTGCTTTAGTAGCCACAGAATGACATACATAGTAACATAGTAACATAGTAAGTAAGGTTGAAAAAAGACACATGTCCATCGAGTTCAACCTTTTTTTTTTTTTTTTTATTAACTACCTATCTGCCAGTTGATCCAGAGGAAGGCAAAAAAAAAACCCATCTGAAGCCTCTCCAATTTGCCTTAGAGGGGGAAAATTCCTTCCTGACTCCAAAATGGCAATCGGACTAGTCCCTGGATCAACTTGGACTATGAGCTATTTCCCATAACCCTGTATTCCCTCACTTGCTAAAAAGCCATCCAACCCCTTCTTAAAGCTATCTAATGTATCAGCCTGTATGACTGATTCAGGGAGAGAATTCCACATCTTCACAGCTCTCACTGTAAAAAACCCCTTCCGAATATTTAGGCGGAACCTCTTTTCTTCTAATCGGAATGGGTGACCTCGTGTCAGCTGGAAAGACCTACTGGTAAATAAAGCATTAGAGAGATTATTATATGATCCCCTTATATATTTATACATAGTCATCATATCACCCCTTAAGCGCCTCTTCTCCAGCGTGAACATCCCCAATTTGGCCAGTCTTTCCTCATAGCTAAGATTTTCAATACCTTTTACCAGCTTAGTTGCCCTTCTCTGTACCCTCTCTAATACAATAATGTCCTGTTTGAGTGATGGAGACCAAAACTGTACGGCATATTCTAGATGGGGCCTTACAAGTGCTCTATACAGTGGAAGAATGACCCCCTCCTCCCGTGACTCTATGCCCCTTTTAATACAGCTCAAGACCTTATTTGCCCTTGATGCTGCTGACTGGCATTGCTTGCTACAGCCAAGTTTATCATCTACAAGGACTCCAAGGTCCTTTTCCATAATGGATTTGCCTAGTGCAGTCCCATTAAGGGTATAAGTGGCTTGGATATTTTTACATCCCAGGTGCATGACTTTACATTTATCAACATTGAATCTCATTTGCCACTTAGCTGCCCAGATTGCCAGTTTGTCAAGATCATGTTGCAAGGATGCCACATCCTGGATGGAATTAATTGGGCTGGATAATTTTGTGTCATCTGCAAACACTGATACATTACTTACAACCCCCTCCCCTAAGTCATTAATGAACAAGTTAAATAAAAGTGGACCCAATACTGAGCCCTGGGGGACCCCACTAAGAACCTTACTCCAAGTAGAGAATGTCCCATTAACAACCACCCTCTGTACCCGATCCTGTAGCCAGTTTCCTATCCATGTGCAAACGACTTCATTAAGCCCAAAAGACCTTAGTTTAGAAAGCAGTCGTTTGTGGGGCACAGTATCAAACGCTTTGGCAAAATCCAAATAGATCACATCTACTGCCCCCCCACTATCCAGAATCTTACTTACCACATTATAAAATGCAATCAAATTCGTCTGACATGACCTATCCTTCATAAAGCCATGCTGATTGTTGCTCATAATGCCATTCATTAGGACAAAATTTTGAATGTGATCCCTTAACAAGCCTTCAAATAATTTGCCCACCACAGATGTCAAGCTTACTGGCCTATAATTGCCAGGCTGAGATCGTAATCCCTTTTTAAATATTGGAATAACATCAGCTTTTCTCCAATCCATAGGCACCATACCAGATGACAGTGAATCTGAGAAAATCAGAAATAAGGGCTGGTCTAAAACTGAACTAAGGTCTCTTAGAACCCGGGGGTGTATGCCATCAGGCCCTGGAGCCTTGTTTACATTAATTTGTATTAAAGCTTTTTGAATCATATCCTGAGTCAGCCACTGACTAGATTGAGCTGAACCATTCGTGCAGTTATTAAGTGAGCCTGTGAACCCAGACTCCTCTATTGTATACACTGAAGAAAAGAACTGATTTAACACATTAGCCTTATCTGTATCTGTTACAACTATACTGGTACCATTATTTAATGGAGCAACACTCTCAACCTGCATCTTTTTACTATTAATATATTTAAAAAACTTTTTAGGGTTAGTTTTCACCTCCACCGCAATTAACTCTTCATTTCTTTTCTTAGCCTTCCGGATTGCTGATTTACAACATTTATTACAGTGTTTATATTCATTAAATGCAGCTTCTGTCCCTACAGATTTGTAGTTTTTAAATGCCTTTCTCTTCTTTCCCATTAACATCTTTACCTCTGTATTAAGCCACACAGGATGATTCTTAGAGCTTCTACGTTTAGTCCTTAAGGGAATAAATTGAGAACAGTAATGATTTAATATCATTTTAAAGGACAACCATTTCTGTTCTGTGTTTTTAGCTGCCTGGAATTCGACAACTTGTTATCTACAAAAAACCCTAGATCCATTTCAGTTAAGGAAACTCCCAACACACTGCCATTTAGTTTATAACTTGTATTTATATTTATAAGTGCATAACCTTGCATTTATCAACATTGAACCGAATTTTCCAGTTTGCTGCCCAGTTTTCCAATTCAGACAAATCACTTTGCAAAGTGGCAGAATCCTGCATGGAACCTATAGTTCTGCACAATTAGTATCATCAACAAAAATAGAAACAGTACTTTCAATGCCCACCTCCAGGTCATTAATAAACAAGTTGAAAAGCAAGGGACAAAGTACAGAGCCCTGCAGTACTCTACTAACAACACTGGTCCAATTAGAAAATGTTCCATTTACCACCACTCTTTGTAGTCTATCTTTTAGCCAATTCTCTATCCAGGTACAAATACTATGTTCCAGGCCAACATTCTTAATTTAACCAGTAACTTTTTGTGTGGCACTGTATCAAATGCTTTAGCAAAGTCTAAGTAGATCACATCCACTGCCTTCCCAGAATCGAGGTCCCTGCTCACCTTCTCATAAAAGGAAATTAATTTAGTCTGGCAAGATCTATTACGCATAAAACCATGCTGGCACAAACTCATAGTATTATGATTTGCAATGACTTCCAGTATCTTATCCCTTAATACCACTTTGAAAAGCTTTCCTACCACTGATGTCAGACTAACTGGCCTATAGTTTTGTAGCTGAGAATGGGATCCCTTTTTGATTAGTGGCACCACAGTAGCAATATGCGAGTCTTTCAGCACCATGTAAGGCCTCAATAAATCCTGGAAAATTAAGTAAAGCGGCTTGGCAATCATAGAGCCAAGCTCTCGAAGTACCCTGGGACAAATACCATCCGGTCCGGGACCTTTGTTTATCTTAATATGTTCTAGTCTCTTTTGAATTTCCTCATGCGTGAACCATGCAACATTAGTTGTATTACTAGGATTGGGACTATTAAGAAGGAAATCTGCATTAACTGGTTCCTCATTTGTCTAAACAGATGAAAAAATAACAGTTCAGAATCTCGGCTTTTTTCTGTTCTCGTCAAGCTGCCCCCTCTGATATTAAGGGTCCCACCTCTTCCAGCTTAATTTTTTTACTATTTACATATTTAAAAAAATATTTTGGATTATTTTTACTGCTTGTTGCAAACCCCTTTTTCCATATCGATTTTAGCTTTTAGCTTTTTTTTGCATGATTTATTGGCCTCCTTGTACCTTATAAATGTTTCAGCTGCCCCCAGCTAACTTGAAAGCCTTAAAAATACATCTTTTCTTACCCACCTCAACACCAACACTTCTATTGAACCACAATGTTATGCAAATAGCCTCCCTCCTACAACCCCCCCTTCACTAAAAAGGTACCAGATTTACCTAGTCAATGTGGTATTAATGAAGAGAGATGTGAGTCTCTAAGTTCTGCCCAGGCCTGGCGCTCTTTGCACAATGCACCACTTGGTGTGCAAAAAAAAGACCAGTTGTGGCCTTTGTTTGCACCTTGAACATTGTGTGGTTCATTGTAAATGAACCCTCTAAAAGGAGATCATAGTGCCCCCACAAAGAGATTTAGTTATGAATACTGAAGGAGTATGATTTTTCCTTTCACAGGGTAGGAAAATGAGATGAGACCTTATGGGGATACAAATGTAAATTGCAAACAAGGGGTGCAGTGTTCCATGCTCTTTTCCAGCAATGTACCTTTCCCCATAGGGCAACACTTGCTGTTGACAGGACAGTTCTTTTTAATCTTGGGATTGAGTGAGTTGTGTCACTGTACACTGTCCTGGTTAACTTACCGAAACTCGCAACAGGGCAAGTATCCATTCTGTGGCGCTTGGTTTCTCCTCCCTGGCTATTGCCCATATTCTACTGACAGCATGTGAAGGAAGAGCAACAAGGGACACTACCACCACCCGAGCGGGACAAGCGCAGGTCCGAGGCACGGTGACACTAAATTGCCATTGGTCAGGCCACTTCAAGCAGCAGCAGCAAGTGAGCGGAGAGAAGGGTGTGTGTATCCATGCCTTGCAGCTGCCTCACCGAGCCTGGAGTGTTCATGTACCGTAAGCCACAGAGGAAGGCGATGTCAGCGGGCTCCCCATTGGCTCCACATTAGCTTCCAGGTGTCCGGCAGTGCAGGAGGAGGTAGCAGCACCAGTGTGACTTTAATCTGGAGGGTACTGTATGTGCAAACGCTGCAAACTAATGTCATTTAATGGAGCGATTTAATGCTCTTTACTGTCCGAGAAACTCAGCAGATATTGTTAACCAAGCAGAATATTTAATTTAAAAAAATTAAGTGAAGGTTGTCCATCTGAAAATATCTATTTTGTTGGAACAGTTAATAGAAGACAGGGTAATATTAAATGTTTAATATGAAAAAAAAACCCATTAAGCTAAATTACGCTGAAAATGTTTCTTGATATCGTTGAAATCAGGGGCCCACAAGCCATGATGTTACTAAGGGCAGCAAAAAGTAGCAAAATGCTGCAGAGCCGAAATACCGTTTTTTATATCGATGTGTACTCCTAGTGCAGAGAGCACATTTGCTCTCTCCCCACATTTGCAGTAGCCCCCTGCAGCGGCCCCCAGGGTCTGAAATGCCCCCTGGTTACAATTTAAGAGTTAAACTGTCAATACTGTTAACCTACTATATATTTATAGTGTACTATATGTTGCCTATAATTGCACGTTTTGATAATCTTAGCATTAGTGATGGCGAATTTGCGCCATTTCGCTTCACCGAAAAATTTGCGTCTCGTTTTTGACGCCGGCACCCGTTTTTTACGCCGCGCCTGTTTTTTTTTATGCCAGCACCCGTTTTTGCCGCGGATTTTCGCGGGCGTTTTGCGAATTTATTTGCTGGCGGCGAATCGCGCAAATTCGCCACGAATTCGCGCCTGGCGAATAAATTCGCCCATCACTATTTAGCATTAACATTAAATATAACTTTTAACATTTTTGCAAGCTGATATACAGAGCTACCTTTTGTTATGTTTTGGTAGCCGAGGATTAGTAGAGTATAACAGTGCTTTATTAGCAGCCTCACGCAGCCATTACACAACAGCAACTTCCAACTCTATCACTCTTATGCAGTATTGATAGTACTATGTATACACAGTACTCATGTGCACAGTGACACCTGCAGGCCATTTGTATAAACACCACACCTTTGTCCTTAATATATGATAATGAGTGAGTGCAAAGAATCTCTTGTCTTTGTCGGAATGGGAAATGTGGGCAGTCATTAGAATCCACCTAAATAGTAAAACTCATAGGGGCAAATGCACTAAAGGGCGAATTTTCACCTGCGAAGGTTTTGCCACACTCTGCCCTACTTCACTAAAATGCGACGTTGCGTCTCTGCAGCTGACTGCTGGTGAAGTTTTGTTAACATTAATTCATCAGTGCGAGCAATTCATAGTGAACTTTCGCTAACATTTCGCTGCCTATAAAAATTTTGTTAGTAGACTAATGCTTAGGTCAATTTGAATAGGGCGAGTACATATAGGTCTTAAAGTGGTTGTTTACCTTTGAGAACCTTTAGTATAATGTAGAGCGTGATATTCTGAGCCAATTTGGTTTTAATTTTTTATTATTTACGGTTTTTCAGTTATTAAGCTTTTTATTCAGCAGCACTTCAATTAGCATTTTAAGCAATCCGGAAACTAGGGGGGTTCAAATTACCCTAGCAACCATGCATCAATTTGAATAAGAGACTGGAATATGAATACGATTGGGCCTTTTAAAAAAAGCAACAATAACAATACATTTTAATAACCTTACAGAGCATCTGCTTTTTAGAAGATGTCAGCGACACTTATTTAAAAATTGCAAAGAGTCAGAAGAAAAAGGCAAATAACTATAAAAAATAAATAATGAAAGGCAATTGGAAAGTTGCTTAGAATTGAATTCTATAACATACTAAACGTTACCTTAAAGGTGAACCACCCCTTTAAAATATGACTTTATTAGAGATGTTGGTGCAAATGCTAAAAGTTATTATTAAAAATGTTCAAGAAAGCAAATTAAAGGCAAAAGAGATCCTTTAATACCCTAGACATGAGCCCGCCCTAAAGCAAATGTGGCATGCCCCTTAAATGATAACAATGGTTCGCCTGAGCGAAAATGCTCCTTGTGAAAGGGCGCAAAACTGCGTTAGCGATGGTCTCTTGCTAGCGAATTGTCCTCTAGGTCTGTTAGTAAATTTGGCGATGTCCCTTTGGATCGGATTTCTGACAAAATTTCTATTGCGATGCCAACTTTGCCCCTTTAGTAAATCTGCCCCTTAGTGCTTCCTTAGAAAATTCCTAGGGGTGGTTCATCTACAGTTTGGATGACATCAATAATATAAACAACAGGATGCAATCATTAGGAGAAAAAATGACTAATATTGATTGGTATTGGCTATTACCAGCTCACACTGATCTGATTCCATTGCTCTTTTTTGCCTCACAATTTGCATTTCATGGATCAGGGACATAATCCCAAAACATTCACAAGAACAACTTAACATACAGCAAAGATCAAAGCAACAAATGGAATCTACTGTAGATCAGGAACAAAATGTAAAAAGTAATTTACTAATGCAAGTGCATTTGTATTATAATGGATGCAAGTGTTATATTTATTGATGCCATTCATTAAATGTACTTGTGTTCCAACTCCCTCCTTACACCATATACAGTAGTTGCACTATGAAGCTGTACACCCACCTAGTCTCCTATAATGAACTGTGTGACTATTGTGGGAACTCTAAAGCTAGTTTTTTTCCTGAACTTGCTGGTAATCCCAAGGTCTCCACAGTGCATTGTAAAAATAAATGTTACAAACTTGCACAAGAGATTCACACAGTAGTTTTGTTGTGGCTGGAAATGAAGCATTCCCCACTCATTAGCTTGTGCCCGATTTTAAAAAAAGGCCCATTTCTGGGAGAAAGACCCCATTCCTGGGCCAACATTCCATTAGCCCAAGAGAAATTGCAATCAGTAATATATTTTTTAATTAACTGTTGCTTGCCAAGCTCATAACAGTAATGCCTTAATAATGCCTCTGCAATTGCTACTGTGGGTAATGGATTAGAGTGAATGCAATTGTTCTGCAGGAATATCTGACAATGTTCCCTTTCTTACAATTCCTTAATGCTTGATTAACACCGAATGCTGCTCTAAGGTTAATATCAATTTTAAAGACTCACAAGGAAAACATTAGCTTTATGAAAGCTGCAGCTTGACAGGTAACTGACTGGAGACCTGGTCATGGTAATGCGTGAAAGATGGAAGCATTTATACCATGTTATTTCTTTTTAATGGAAAAAACTGACATTGTGCAATAAGTGCATGATAGTATAATCATTCAAAAACAGTGGAGCAAAAGTGAGAGATGAGTCCTTATATGAGAATTCAGTTCTTTTCAGCCCTTAAATCTACTGAGATTCTATAGCAGTCCATGGAAAATGTTCTTTAGCAATATTATGTTTAATTTTTGTTGTAGGGATTTTACAGCCACATCGAAAATTACTGGAATATTGTGATTTTTGATTGTACAGGTATGGGACCCATTATCCGGAAACCCCTTATCCAGAAAGCTCCAAATTACAGATAGGCCATCTCCCATAGACTCCATTTTATTATTGTTAGCCCAATAAATATAGTTTTCAATAAAGGATCTGTTCTATCCATGAAGTGTTTACAAATTCTAATAAACAGACACGTTCTTTGTATAGCCACTCAGACATAATAAGCTGTATAATAAAATTCATCCATGCTAACTTAAGTCTCGGCTGTCAATCATATTTTGCCCACATTCCCACTCATACCTCTAGATTCCCCCTCACCATCTAATCATGTAGTCAGGGCATGAGCATCAGGTGCCCCATCCTTGCACATAAACAAGATTTTGGCATGATGTAAAGCTTGCCTTAATAACAGTGAAAACAAAATGACACCTGTCTGCTTGCTGTGATCGTGAATTCTAAAACAAAAATAAACAAGATTTTAATCATCGCTATAGTACCTGTATCAGTAAAGTGCTTAAAGTACCCCCTCTTGTAAAATAGAAGGATATTATAAGTTACATGACCATATAAAAACACAAGGCCGAAGGCCAAAATGTTTTTATAAAGGTCATGGAACTCCGAGGTTAATTCTAATATCATCATATTTTGCAACTTTATTTATTATAATACACAAGTTTCAGTGAGTCATGTGACAGAAATGACATCAGAACTCACCATTTATAAGGATATAATTTACAAGATATTCATGGCTTTTGTGTATTAAATATATATATTAAAATGCATATACAAGAAGTATACATTTGAACTACAAATGGTAAATTCAATTGAATCATAATGGATTAAAAGGTCGCTGGTAGTGATGGGCAAATTTTCTTGTGAAATTCGCAAAACGGCAAAAAATTAGTGAAACGCAAAAACTGATGCCCACGTCAATTTTGGACAACGTTAAAGTCAATGGGAGGCCGAATAATGTTGACGTGCAGTGATTTTGACACAAGCGACTTTCGCAAATTTATTCGCCTACGGGGAAAAGCGGGAATTCAAGGCGACTTCGCGCCAGCTGAATTTATTCACCCATCACTACTCGCCAGTCTGATAAAGTTACCTAGAAATAGTTAATTAGTTAATTAAATATGAACTTATGTATAAGGATGAGCACATTTTTTTGTCTGATACAGATTTACAACAAAAGTGACTTGTGAAACAGTGGTAACATTTTGCTTTGTTTTTCGAGAAACACAAGAAAAACTGCCTATTGACTCTGACGTACTTGTTGTGAAAATAAACACAAGAAAAAATGCTCATTGACTCCAATATATTTGATGTAAGAAGAAATGTGTAAAAAAAATCCCCATTTGGGGAAATATCAGCAAAATGTTGCCATTTTGTGACTTTTTTGTATGTGTAAAGCAACACAGGGCATGTTTCACTCATCACAGCATATATATTTATACTTGAACATGGTTAATACACATGCTTTGCAGCCAGAAAATTCAAAGTGATGAAAACACACCACTCTGTTGTGCCAGGATCTCTTTAATATTTTCATTTTTGAAGGCTGAAATTAGAATCCTTTTGATGAAAAAGTCTCACTCCTTTCAAACATCATTATGTGTAAAATAATGGGTTTACATTGTCTATCTATAAGTTTTTGCAAGTGTTATAAAAAATGCAATATAACACAATGTCAAATATAGGCTCTCTAGTCCCAAAAGTCTAAGCCATCAGTTTAAATATTGTGATCAAAAAGGTATCCGCAGAAACCCCACAGCTAAGACACTTCAAGACTTGGCGACTATGTGAAATAAAACACTCAAGACAAGAATGAATAATCAAAGAGTAACAACATGTTTAATGTAAATGCCAAGCACAAGAACAACATCAAACCAACACCATAAAGCAATGTGCATTTCAAACCAACTTGTAATTGTTTTCGTATGCAGTTTGGCTTAGAGGATTTTGTAAATTAGAAGAGTTTAAAAATACAACAAAAATGTATACTTTTCCATCCTATCCAAGTTGAATTGTATTTTGCATGCACATTTTGGATATTGCTTTATACATTTTTAGTTCACAAGATTTAGCCTGACGTACTAGGGCTCTTTTGCCATTGCCCCAGGAACAAAATTTCACCCCATAGGATCTTTTCACTTACCAGCTGCACCAGAGAGAAATCGTAAGGTGCATAGCACAGTTTTTTTGAGTGAAATGCAGCCCTGAAAGTAATGTTTGTCATAGACATGGGGCAAATAAAGGGTTCTGCTGTGCTTTGCACTCAGTGGGAAAAGGAATGACTGGAATACTATAAAAAGTGTCTGCTGTTGTTGCTATAGATTGCACTAATAACATGTTGGCAATATCATGCCATCATGGCTTAAAATAGTGCATAAAAAAAAACCACATGCTATAAAACTGTGTATACAATACACTTAAAATTAACGCAAAAAAGTCAGAAAAGTGAACTTTTAATGAATCGATTGTTTATTCTAAAAATATAAGAAGTTTTTATTGGCATGCTATAAATAACACTCACTTTTTCAACCTTTTGTGAATAGGCCCCAATGATTTACATCCCAGAACATATGATTGAAATTACAAAGGTAAAAATGCCAACAATGTGAAAAAGCCATCAACACATGTAGCATGAATCTTCTACAAGCTTATATCGTGGCAAGCATGTGTACAGAGTCCTCCAGTGACCGACTTTCTAACAATAATTTACTTTGAGTTTTAAATAAAACATTGATGGACATTTTTCATGGTCATAACCCTGTTTTATTAAACACAATAAATAATATATGATTTAGAATTCCTGTAGCATAAAGTCAACCATCACACATGGAGATTCAGTGTTTTGCTGATAAATCATACATTGTGGACCTTCTCCAGTGTTCATTGTATAGTGAAAGAAAAATTCACATTTGGATTTGCACTCAAATTGGACCACTTTGTTTCAATCAAGTAAATGTGCTTCATGAGAAATTCTGCAGTGCAATGGCTCCTTACAGACTGAACAATCATTCAATAGTACAGCCTTAACTCAGTTAAAGAAGAAGTGTTCATTGTCATGCCATCCCTGCTGCTTATTAAAACGTAATAACTTAAAGTGGTTTCAGTATTTAAAGTAGTGGTTACATTTGGAGAGGACATTGCTGATGTAGGCATCAATTGCTGCAAAAAAAGGCCTCTGTGTAGTCCACATATTAGGAAACACATTGAAATAAGGCTATGGATAGTACCTGTATAAAAAAGGATCATGATGTCTAGCTATTGCAACATCATAAAGTGGTGGTGTTGTTGTTGAGTTATCAGCATATAGGTTAGGTATTGTTGCACCATAAACACTATATGGGTGTGTTGTTGGCCAGCTAGGAAAAGATGGTTGGTGCATGACAACATGATCCGGCACAACAAGGCTGTTAAATGTCCCGCTTGTAACAGAAAATCACAAATTTGGAGTGTGCCAATCCCTCAGGAGACATTGAGCATTGGGCGAAATAATAGGTCAGAGGGCCTGTGTGTGCTGTGAGTACCTTGTCCTTTTAGCATGTTCCTCTCTTACATTTTCAGGATGACGGACAATTGACATTTCTTTTTCTGTTGGATTAGGAGTTTTTCTTGAAATCCGTTGTTAAATTTTTATAAGATGTGGTACTATTGGGTTTATGTTATGTTTAAATGTTTTTTAGCAGACTTAAGGTATGAAGAACCATTATCTGGAAAACCCCAGGTCCCGAGCATTCTGGAGAAGAGGTCCCATATTTTTTTACCATGACTTTATACAACTGTGTTTAACCCATTAAAGTTTTTTTAATGGCCAGCAATCTTAGAAAAATACACATTAAAATGTACATCATCAGTGAAAAAAAAAGTCACTGAAATTTTTATTTCTGTTTCAAAAATAGACAAATCAGCCTCAGTATATTAGATTTTTTTTAGTTATGGTGTTATGAAATAAATGTATTGCTTAATCAAATAATATTCTATCTTAAATGTTAAGTATAGTTCATAATCTGATAAAGAACAATGGTTTATAACAAACTGGATATACTGTATGTGTGGGAAAAATGTTAAATGTAAAACTATAAATAGTCAAAAAAATGGAGCATACAAAAACCAATCTGCTGTGAACACATAACCCATTATGGTAAGAAAAGTAGAAAACACAAGAAAATCAGGATTTTTACCATCTGATGCAACAAATATTTTCTGCCTCCTTAGCTGGGAAAAAAGACAATAACCAAAGATGTACTTCTCGAGTTATTTTCATACAGAACAAGAATATCATCTTCTTTAGTACAAAATTATGAATACAAATGACAGCAAGAGCCATGATTAGAAATGCCATTACCTGGATATATAGGGGCAAATTCACTCAAGTGCGAAGTGGCTAACGCTAGCAAAAATTTGCCAGCGTGACGTCATTTCGTCACTTCGCCGATTTACTAACGGGTGCTGGCGTAAATTTGCTAGCGAAGTGGACCTACTCTAGCGCTACTTCGCACCCTTACGCCAGACGAAGTTGCTCTATGGCGAAGGGACGTAACTACGCTAATTCACTAACTTGCGGATTTTCATGAACGTTAACTCTTGCGCCAGACTTGCCTTCGCCAACTGAGACCAGGCGAAGTGCAATAGAGTAGAAGTCCCAAAAAATGCTGGCGTCTTTTCCTTTTTTAAGGGTGATAGGCTGAAAAAAAACATAACATTTTTTTGGGGGCACCCTCCTTCCCCCCTACATTTCCTAACATATGGCACCTAAACTATACAGTGGGCACATGTATAGGGCAAAATAACAACTCTATTTTATTTTATGAAGCTTTCCCTGCCTTGTGTAGTGTAATGTATTTGCTGCTACATATACGTCCATTGTACTTTAACTTGGCGCCGTATTCAAATGAGGCATCACTAGCGTAACTTCGCTTTGCTTGACGAATTAACGCTAACGCAACTTCGCTACCATTCGCCTCCCTGAGCATTTTAGTGAATTTGTGTAGCGCTGGCGAAACTACGCCTGGCGAAGTGCGGCAAAGCTGTCGCTGGCGCAACTTCGGATCTTAGTGAATTTGCCCCATAATGTTTTCAAATAAGCCATTTATAAAGCAAGTTTTAACCAGGCTAAAGGAGTGTTGTGTTATAGCTTTGTTAAAGAAAATGTAAAAAAAAAAAATACATTGAATTAGCGAGATAATATAGTAATAGATATTTGGATTCAAAAAACCACAAATTCATTTTTGTCTATAAATGTGGGATCAAAATATGGCAAGTTCTCCTGGACTGTCCTTTCACTGTTGATAAAAAAAAATGCATAGTCTTTTTTTTTTTGTATTGATGTATATGTGGTGGGTGCTGTCTTTGGGGTAAAGTCAATAATGTAGAATTGTATTTCTCATGGTGGAGGTGACGAAATAGCAGGATTTCAAATCAATCTGGATAAATCAGAAGCCCTCCAGTTATATCATACAGAAAATACAGATTGGCTTCCACACTTCCCTTTTAAAAAAACAAGACAAAATATCAAATACCTAGGCATCAAAATTCCCTCACACCACAAAGATTTATATTCCTTAAACATCAGGAAAATAATTGACACCATACAACAAGAAAAGCAGCAATGGAAACATATTAATCTATCATTCCTTGGCAGAATACACTTCATTAAAATGATCCTCTTCCCTAAACTTCTATACCCAATACAGATGTTACCATACTATATTAAACCTACCGATCAAAAACGCTTAAACCAAATATTTAGAACCTTCATATGGAACAGGAAACGCCCACGAATTAGACTCTTTAAACTACAACAACCTAAAACTTTAGGCGGTCTCAATTTCCCCAACATTAAGGCTTACAATGAAGCGGCACTCCTTCGATATGCAGGTGACTGGATTCTTAATAGAGATCTATATACCACGCTTTCCTTAGACCAATATCACACTGATAACCATTCCTTGAATTATTTACTACATACACCCATACAACATATTCCAATACACATAAAGCACAACCCATTATTCCTAGACACGTATAAATCATGGCAATCTGTCAGGAAACGGCAGAACATATCACAATACATTTCCCCTTACATATCATGGATAGACAACAAAAACTTCATACCTGGTATACGAAACCCCATTCTACATCACTGGAGTGTCAGCGGCCTACACAACATACATGACGTACTAGACAATGATTACTCAGTACTCTCTTTAGACAAGATGACAGAAAAATTTCCGTTTACAAATACCCACATATACTTGGCTCTGCAAATTATTCACTTTGCGACAGCTATATTACAACTCCTAACGACTACAGACAAAAACAGCTTACTGAACCAACTATGGAAGCATAAAACCAAGAAACTTTCGACTTCACACATTTATCACACTATTAAACCATTATTGAACGTAGATGACATAGACAAACCTAACTTCAAATGGATTACGGAAATTCCTAACACCACAGAATTAGACATTCTGAGACAACATAGTAAAATTATGTCATCGCTTCCAGCGAGTAGGTATCAGGAGATGTCATTACAAATTCTCCATAACTCCTACCTTACTCCAGTTAGGAGATTTAGGATGGGTAACCTCTCCTCAGACGAATGCTTAAAATGCCACGCCCCTGCTGCGAACCTGATACATACCATATGGTCTTGTCCCTTACTGCAATCCTTCTGGAAAGAAGTCATCTCTTATGGTGCGCGGGTGACTGGGAAGCCTCTTCAAGCCCATATAGAATGGGCCCTATTCAGCAATTCCACTTCATTTACACAACTAACAAAAACTGAAAAGCACCTCATGGGTAGACTGGCTGCAGCAGCCAGGAAAACAATACTGCAACAATGGCTACACACTGATCCCCCCCCATTGGCATTAGTACAACAAAAATTGCATCACATATTCCATATGGACTGGTTGGAAACTGTAACCAGGAAAGAACATGATACACCGAAATTCTTCAACACCTGGTCTACCTATATATCACATCTCCCACAACGGATCAAATGCCTCACAATCTACACTTTTAAACATACGCCATGGTACGATATGGAAACTCTCAGAGGCAACCCTTTGCTCATGGAATCATCCCAATACTTGACAACATTGCAACAAGAATCTCTACAATCCGACGCTGCACCTCCCAGAAGTCATCAGACTAATAGATTGCTGACCTCTTATCTAACTCACCCCTCATAGGATCTACATCCCCCCCCCTGCTTTTCATCGCAACTGAGCTGAATGTTTAAATTGTTATTGAAATGTTTATATTTGATATCATAATCACTATAATCTCTGCTTCATGAAAACATGTCAGAATGTATCTTGTGATTTTGCTTTATCATCTCAAATAAAAACAAGTTATAAAAAAAAAAAAATGCTTAAATGACCTCCAGGGTAATGCCTAATGTAAATAACAGTTAATCTATTCTTAGCAACATGCCCAGTCAAGCATGATATACTGTACCACTAGATTCCTTATTTTTTCCCCTTCAAGAGCAGCTTGAACAATATCTCTATACTGTTGTCTTTCACCTTAAACCTTTATTTATTGCTAAACTCAAAGCGTGCCTCTTGAGGGACTAGTAAAGTTTCTTCACTTTGCCACCCTGCAATTTTTTTCACGAAACTGCTGCGAAAATTTGTGGTGGAAAAATTTGCTGCGACGAAAAAAAATTATTGCACGACAAAATTGTTGCATGCATAAATATTGGCGCACATCAAAGTTATTCGGATGCTCATTAACTTTAATGCATTTAATGCATCCAGTTTTGTTAACAAACAATTTCAAATGCAAATGGATTCATACAAAGTGCTGTAAATATATACACAGATCAAATTTTAACTTGCAAATCAGCCTGCTTGTAAAAATCCTGAACAAATGAAAGAAATATGAGCTTACATTTTAGTCTACTTTAGTTGTGAATCTGCGGTTCTAGATAATTGTCTGTGCTCTACCAGTGCAGAACCTGATATGGTTGCTGGAGATTGCAGGAGAAATTGTGCTATTTTAAGACCATCTAAAATTCAATGGTTTGATGCTTAAAGGGCAAGTCAACCCCCAAATAAAAATTTGCCTAATAAAAGAAAACATAATTCTAAGCACTGAGATGTTCAGTGTTTTTAAAGTTATTTGTAAAAACAATTGCTATTAAAAGTAGTATTTGTTGCAAAAGTCTTGGTTCCTCAGCAAAGTCAGGTCTTGTCTTCATTGTATCAACAATCTTATCCAATAGAGAATAGAAAGGGGCAGACAAATACTGCTTTCAATAGCAATGCATATACAAATAACTCAAAAACCACAGGAAATTTGTAATTAATTTATATTGCAAAGTTGCTTAGAATAGAAGTTGCTTGGAACAATGTTTTCTTTTATTAGAAACACATTGGATAATCATATCACAGTAACTACACAGAATTAACACCTCTGTGAATTTCAGATTTTACCTCCTTGAAGAGTAAAGCTCCCCATAGACGCGACGATTCTCTTGCCGAACGACCGATTTTAGCGAAGTCCGACCAATCCTTCAAAATTATCGTGTGGTTAGTGGGATTCGAGCGATCGTACATCTTACGATCGGCCAGTTTAGAAAATCTTTGTCGGTCCCAGTGCAATCTATCTATGTTTGCAGGGCCAAGCAGGCAACTACCCTTTGTTTTCCTGCCAAATTGGTCTTTTTAGTTGATGCTCAATTCGTACGATCGTACGATCGTTCCGAGAAAATCTTGGTCTCATGATGAGGATCGGATCTTTTAAGAATCTCAACATCTATGGCCAGCTTTACAATGTGCCATTGTGACTGGAATGGTGGAAGAGTTTTCATGCCCCCAGTCATGCGACTTGTGCTCTGATAAACTTTTGTCACTCTTTACTGCTGTACTGCAAGTTGGAGTGATATCATCCCCTCCCTCCCGTCCCAGCAGCCAAACAAAAGAACAATGGGAAGATAACCAGATAGCAGCTCCCTAACACAATATAACAGCTCCCTGGTAGATCTAAGAACAGCACTTTGTAGTAAAAGCCAAGTCCCACTGAGACTGATTCAGTTACATTAAGTAAGAGAGATAACAGCCTGCCAGAAAGTAGTTCCATCCTAAAGTGCTGGCACAAGTCACATGACTGGGGCAGCTGGGAAACTGATAATATTTCTAGCCCCATGTCAGATTTCAAAATTGAATATAAAAAAATCTGTTTGCTCTTTTGAGAAATGGATTCCAGTGCAGAATCCTGCTGGAGCAGCACTATTAACTGATGCGTTTTTAAAAAAAAACATGTTTTTCCATGACAGTATCCCTTTAAGTATTTATTTTGGGGGTATAGTTTGCCTTTAAATCTTCAAGTGCTTCTTTAGCACACTGTAACTTTAAGGTTATACGGACCCCAAAGTTGACTTCTACAGCTCTGAATCTTTGGGCAAGTCTAGCACTGACAAGAATGCAGTCTGTCTACCAGCTACTTTAGACATTTAATGGGCCCCTTCCTGAATGTGGTTATTCCTCCAGTCAGAATTCTATGGGTTACTAGACCAGGTGCAAAGATTGCAACTTTGATCATATTAAGGAGGTTGCATTTTGCCCAGGACAATACTATATGGCCACTCCTTTAGTATTCTTAATAATTCTGTGCGTGCTACATTGTGGCAATAGTTTAAGAAAGCTCTATTCCTTTGTCAGAATAATTCCCTGGTGCCCAAAGTATGGTCCATGCAAAACTGGTTTGCAGAGATTTGGTTTGTTTTAGAAATTTAAAGTGGTAGTTCACCTTTGAGTTAACCTTAAGTATGATGTAGAGAGTGATATTCCGAGGCAATTTGCAATTGGTTTTAATTTTTTTTTTTTTTATTATTTAGCTTTTTATTTAGCTTTTTATTCAGCAAAATCAAGGGTATTAATATGAAGTTGCAATTTCAGAAATCTGTCTGCTAGGGTCCAAATTACCCTAGCAACCATGCACTGATTTGAATAAGAGACTGCAATATGAATAGGAGAGGGCCTGAATAGAAAGAAAAATAAAAAGTAGCAACAACAATAAATGTGTAGCCTTGCAGAGTATTTGTTTTTAGAATCAGTCAGTGACCCCATTTTGAAAGCTGAAAAGAGTCAGAAGAAGGCGGCAAATAATTTAAAAATTACAAAAATTAAATGAAGCCCAACTGAAACAACTAAATTTGCGAGTGCAAAGGACATTGCCCATGAGAAGATACAAGATGGTGGAAATCAGCTGAGTAACCCAGTGGGTAAAAGAATACAGCAGAATATTAACAGAAACATACATTAAGATGTATTGCAAATTTCCAATACAATTTTCTTATTAGATATGCTCTGTTGAAAAGAAAAATGCACACAAGATGTGAATGAGAGTCCAACAGTTACACACAGCTGTACGCTGTCACATTAACAAAATGTTAGGAAATATCTTCATTTGATTCATGCATTAAACATGCACGGATATAACAGAAGACAGGGCCAGATGCTCTTCCCTTTTTTTCTTTTTCTTTTTTTTTAAATAATATAGGTTAGTTGTATTGTGTGAAAAAGTTTCAAGCTTTATAGTTATGACCAATATAGTAGGTGCCTATTTTTCAAGGAGGTATCAACTGTTTTGATCTCACTCATTTATAAAAGGGGTTTTACATGACAGAAACATGACTTTACAGCACAGTGACCATCATCAACTCAATGGAGCTGAAAATCTCCAGAAATGTCCCATAGGAATCACATACTCATTCATGAGTAACAGGCAGAATTGTGCCCTTGATCCCTTACATTTCTGATGGAGTGTTTGTTGTATTTATATTATACATCTAAAGCTAGAGTACAGTCCTGATGTAAAAGTCAGTAGCCTGGGGGTGGGGAAAGTTTTTAAAGGCACAACAAAGACCAAGCAGTCTTCCTTTTTCACGTGCCAGTTCCCAATTCTCTTTTCATGGCACCTGGGCATATTCTAATGCATGCTGACTGTGCATATTGTTATGCTTTTTTTCAATTGAGAAGGCATTTCTAAACAATTGTTCATTGTCTAAGCTGGTTGTATATACAGTTCCATGCCAAAGCCTTGTTGTTTCTTCCTTGTTTGATCCTGTGCCTGATCCTGACTGTGACTGAAGGGCTACTTGCCCTGACTTCTTGCCTGTTTTTGACCTTGATTTCGTCTGCACCCCTATCTGTGCCATGTTTAAAGGAATTGTTCAGTATAAAAATAAAAACTGGCTAAATACAGTAGATAGACTGTGCAAAAAAAGCAGGAAGTAATGTTCTGACTATTATATTAAGACATCCAGTCACTCCAGCCTTTATAAATTACATTTTTGGCTAACTAACTATATTAGAAACATTTTTTTTATTTTTCACAGCCTATCTATTTACCCAGTTTTTATTTTCACACTGAACTGTTCCTTTAAGTCCCCTGTTGACTTTGCAACACAAAGACCGATACATTCAAGTTGTCAAGTAGAGTATTTGGGGCCACAATTCATAAATGTTGCACGATTCTAATTGACACAATCTTGTCAAAACTTTTTCCTGCATGATTTTTTTTAAGAGATTCATTATTAAATTAAGGAAATTCGGGTTTGGAAGTTTGGTCATATTTTTTTTAATTACTGTATAGTGAGAAAGCGTCAAGTTTAATAAATACCCCCTACATGTTCAAATACTCAAAAACTTGAATGAAAAATGCAGCATCTAAAAGCTGGTGAGTTCATGTAGAAGTCAATTGGAGTTGTATTTTCAAAACTAAAGATAGTTTTCAATTCAGGTTTTTAGACAGATTTGAGTTGAAGACTTAAGGGTACAATGTGAATCACCACATTTTTGTGATCACGTTTTTGATTTTCAAGTTTTTTCACAAGTTTTTTCATAACAACAACATTTTCGAGTTTCCAAACCCTCAAATGATAGATCTGCCTCTCAGTAATATTAACTACCATAATGTAATTATTGAGAGTGTAGTGATATATTATTTGTTCCTAACCTCACTCAATCTGGAGTAAAGGTTCATAATAATTTTGTTTTTCCTTAAAGGTCAAGGCCCATATTCATTAATGTAATGTATTAGGTTTCTTAAAAAAAAATAAAAGATGCCCTAGCCTATGACCCCTTACAGAGATTAGACCTTAATCAAAGGTCATGGAGCCATTTTAAGGCTAAGCATAAAGTAATTTTAAGGGTAAATTTCTCACGGATACCTTTCATAAGATTAATTTATCTTGTTAATATTGATTTTATCTTTGCCTTGAAACAGTGAAAGTGTAATAAATAAAATAACTAAGAACACTCCCTAAGAACATTTCCATGAAAAAGATTTGTCCCCTAAATTGCAAATAATGGACACTACTTACTGCAAAGGAAGGAGCATGATGCTGGTAAGAATTGGGTGGGCACTACACCCTTCAACTGTGTGATATACAACTAGCACAACATGGTAGCCATGTATTTGCAAAGGACAAATTGGTATAAATGAAGTAAGAACATCACATTCTTTATACACATAGTTAAAAAATTAGTCTTCACAAAATGTATTTTTGATTTTTTTTTAATAATGTTTAAAATAATTGATAATGGATCTATTATCCGCCCCTTCCACCACTAAAATATTTGGACATTTCCATCACTATTTCAGACATCCCTTTAATACTTGCTGTTTTGCAGTTTTTTTGAGGTAGATGCATTTGAAATGAAAGTTTGATGGTAAAGGCTTTCACATGCACTTACAAATAATAGATGATGTTATTAGTCTGTGGGGAAAAGTGAATTTACAATCAGGTTTCTGGCTTCTTATTTATTATTGTACTTAAATGTGAAAAGAAATATGAAGAACATACATAATAAAACAATTTCATGTTAGACTCAGACAGAATTAAATTCCCTGGAGTCAAGGAACACTATTTTTAAAAAATCAGAAGGCTATACCATATGTTAATACCCTCTGGATTCTCCATGTGGATGGTCTTATGTAACGGATTATATCATAATGAGTCATGGCTTGTCCTAGTGCTTTCAGTCTTTATTAGGCATGTCTTTATTAATGTATAGTAAAACATCAAAGCAAGAAAATAACAGAAATTCGATAATGCTGTATTAAAGCTTTATTAAAGTATTAATTTTACAAAAAAACAGTGCAAAATTCCAATGAAGGAATATTTGTAATCTTTCATGATGTCCTGTTCCATTAGCATATAACTGCACTGGCCATTATATAGTTTGCATACTCACCCATAAAATATGCACAACTCTTTTGCAGTCATTAACTTTCCTGGATTTTAATACATGCATGCAGTATTCTAACTTGAGACTCTTAGGAGCAGCTTTTTGAAAATCTGAATATAAAAAAAACTTGAAATTTGATTGCACTCTTATTTATGAAAAACATAAAATTTGCTTTGGCGTTATCTGTTGGTTTTTGCTCGACAAAACATGTACTTTTAAATGAAGAAAAATAGTTAACTTCTCTTTCTTTGTAAAGTTTAACCTATGCCCTGTGTGTAGGAAAGTGTTCTTACTGCTCCAGGTTTCTTATGCGTAATCTTTGCTGTTAGAAAAAAAAAAGAAGCTGCAGTCATGTTTTTCTCTTTGAACTATACTATATGGTGATGGATGCAGAAGACTTCAGTGAAGGAGAAGCCACACCCCTAGGTAGGCTGGATACCATAGAAGTCAGGGAAAAGCCCCTTTGAATGAGGGCTGCTAGTTAAAAGAAGGGTAGCTCCCAATATAGTACTCTATAGGAGTGTGAGATAATGTTAGTAAGGAGACTGAAGTGTGTGGCAGTTCCCATCAGATTGTAAAGACTCCCATGGTTAGGACTCTGGGTAGTTTGTGAAGTTCATTTGAGGCAACACTGAGATAGCCTTATATGCAGGGGGCAAACACATGGTGGTAATAGTGTGTTGTGATGATCTTCTACATATAAGATATTCTGTAATAACCATTGGTGCCACAAGAATTCTTGTACAAAATGTGTTTATATTGCTAAAAAAAAATTGTGACATTTATCATTACAAATAGCATATTAAAATCAGATTTTTATATTTCCACTTTAACATAACAAAAAGAAAGAGTGAAATTGTGTTTTCCCTGTGTAGATGTGTTTGTAGCATTCCCAGTTCCCAGCAGACTGCTGACCCACAGACTGACAGCAGAGGATCTAGTGACATCTCAGTGGGACAATAGAGGGATATCTATTTATATTCTATTGTGCAAAAAGGAATACAGTACATTCTATGTACAATTGGAATCCTACTTGAAAATAATAAGGATTGTGCACCTGAATTTGCCTTCCCGCTTCATCACAGCAGATATTAAACACGGCCTTAATGTTCTGAACATAAGATCTGCAGCTGCTCATTATGATGCCAAAGTGTGTGGCTTATTAGAACATTTCTTCATTTGCAGTGTCCCAAAGGTCAACAACTAGAAGGTTCCACAGAAATGCAGATGTTCAATTCTATTGACGTACATTGTTAAATTAAAAACCGCTAATTTAAAGAAAAATGAGATACAATAACACTGGTAAATTTTTGTATTATAGATTTTACAACAGAATGTATGTTTTTTTTTCTAGAATTTGCCAATCAATAGGCAAAATTTAACATTTTCAAATTTGCGATTAAACAGAACTGATTCAAGTGCTTTCAGCAGATAAATTTATATTTTTCCTATAGAGTTTAGCAGCAGTTCTGAATTATCACTGAATCAATGCTATAAATTCCCCAAAAAAAACATGTACTGGGTAATTATAATGCAAGGATTACTTATATGCAATGTAAAGGCTTTGGTTCTTATTCTATTAAATATATTTATTAGTGATATATTACCATGTAGTAAGGGGTATCTCTTTGCAGATGACTCAGACATCTGCAACAGAGTTGATCTTCTGGAAGGGTAATTCAAATATGTTGAAATACAGCCATTTTACATATCAGTGAACAGACAGAATTATAGCTGACAGTTGAAAACCCATAGGAAATAAACAAATTCAAGGAAAGTGGAAATGCTTGATAAATTAGCCAATTCATGGACCAATTGCTTATTCTGTTTCAGAATTCTATGAGCAATAGCCACCTATTTTTTAAAAACATATTTTGTTACTATTGAGGTACCTCAATGTCCAAATCATTACATTTTGAGGGATTAAGTTTAAGGACTCTGACGGGATTGACCAAGATCAGTCAATGAATTTTCCAATTTTGTTCATTTTATACTAGTCTGAGTGAAGCAATAGATTTTACACCTGTGTACACCAATGGATTTTCATGCTCCGTTTCATCCTTCTTAAAGAAATAGGTTTTCCTATAAGCTATTTCTCTACATTGTTGGGCTTTCACTTCTCTTTTCCAAATTGGTAGAAAATACTGTATAACTCTATACCACCAATACTATCCTTTATAGCCATGATGTTGCTCTTTATGGATGTGCTAACCTTGGGTTTAGGTTACACTTTTTTTACTCAAAGGATTATGACATCTTGTTACCTGAGGTAAATCCACCATGGATGACAAAAATCTTAAAATACCTTTGCATCACAGTTAACCAGAATTGCCGCTTGTAAGACAGATGAGCCAATAGTGTGAGGAGGCATTTTCAATGCACATGCAACAAATACAATTGACTTCAATGCATTGAAACATTTGAATATACTGTCATTAGTGACCTCGTCAAATATTTTTCTTCAAAAGTATTTCCTTCAAAAATTACAAAAGACTATTTTTTAATCCATTTCCTGTTTTCACTGATACAAGTTCAGAAGTAATGACCCAATACAGCTAGTTATTTATAACTTGTTAACATGTTATTGTTTATGGATGGTCTTATTAAAACTTGATAGACTTGGAGATCTTAAAATTAGTCTAAAGGATGTACCAGTTACCCCATTAATTTAGTGAAATGTCCTCCAACATTACACTTTCATATTTACAATAAGATATTAGTAATTATAAACTCAATCTTGAGTATTGAGGCTGTTTTCCATATAGAAAAACTTAAGAGACCCCTTTCCAGTTGTAAAGCACACAGAATTAGCAATTTTGTAAAAACTATAATGCAAAAGAGCTATGAATATCCAGTAAATTATATCCTGTCATCAGTTATAAGTGATGCAATTTCTGTTACATGACTCACTGAAACTTGAGTATTATTAAAAATAATATACCCCCATTTTATAAAAAAAAAACAAAGAGTTCTTCTGACCAAAAACTTCATTATAGACGCAAGGGAATTCACCAGTGAGAATGCCGATTACTACTATGTTTGCCATCTTGATGTTCTGTTACTTATAGTGATTATAATGTAATTTTGACTTCATTATATCACATTGGAATTAGACATGGGGATAAAGGACAGACATAGGCATTGCTAGGAAACTGTGCTTAAAGCTTCCAACTCCAGTTACAGGAACAAAGGACATGAGGGCAAATTTACCAGCCGCTGAAACTTCGCCTTTGCTAACATTGCAACACTTCGCAAGGCGTAGATTCGCCAGGACAACGCTAATTCACTAAAATCCGAAGTTGTGTCAGTTGCGCTAGCGTTACTGTGGCAAGTGAAGCGAAGTTGCGCTAAAGTTGCCTCATTTGCATAAGGCTGGAAGTTAAAGTTGAATGGACATTAGGGATGTCGCGGACTGTTCGCCGGCAAACTTGTTCGCGCGAACATCGGCTGTTCGCGTCCGCCGCAAGTTCGCGAACGTCGCGCGACGTTCGCCATTTTGGGTTCGCCTTACCTGGCGCTTTTTTTTGACCTCTCACCCCAGACCAGCAGATACATGGCAGCCAATCAGGAAGCTCTCCCTCCTGGACCACCCCCACACCCCCTGGACCACTCCCCTTCCATATATAAACTGAAGCCCTGCAGCGTTTTTTCATTCTGCCTGTGTGTGCTTGGAAGAGCTAGTGTAGGGAGAGAGCTGCTAGTGATTTCACTGATTTGAGGGACAGTTGATAGTAAGTTTGCTGGCTAGTAATCTACTTGATACTGCTCTGTATTGGAGGGACAGAAGTCTGCAGGGATTTGAGGGACATTTTAGGGTAGCTTTGCTGGCTAGTAATCTACCTTCTACTGCAGTGCTCTGTATGTAGCTGCCTGCTGTGGGCACTGATCTCTTCTGATCTCATCTGCTGACTGCTGTAATAACCCAATAGTCCTTGTAAGGACTGCTTTTATTTTCTTTTTTGTTGTTTTACTTTGCTACTTTAACAGCAAAGTGCTATTAGTCTAGCAGTGTTGGGGAGTGGGACTGGTGTGCTACTGTGCTGCTCCTAGTAGTTCAGCAGCACCAACCCGAGAATATTTTTTTTTTTTAATATACATATAATTTTTTTTTTATTTTACTTATCTTACTGTTCTTTAAGGTGTCCAGTGCTGTTTGCTGTTCTTCATAGTAGTGCACCAATAGTAGTGCACTTGCAGGCATTATTTGCCCAGTGGCCATCTAGCTGTGTGAGCTTGTTCACATTCTGTCTAAATATCAATAATAATACCGTCTCCAGAAACACCACCTGAGTGACGTTTTTCAAGCAGCAATAATATATTCCGTATCCACCACTGCTGTAGTGTATACGTTGACCTTGTAGGCATTATTTGCCCAGTGTGTTCTTCATTTTCAAACCACTGCCACTTAGCTGTGTGAGCTTTTTCACATTCTGTCTAAATATCAATAATAATACCGTCTCCAGAAACACCACCTGAGTGATGTTTTTCAAGCAGCAATAATATATTCCGTATCCACCACTGCTGTAGTGTATACGTTGACCTTGTAGGCATTATTTGCCCAGTGTGTTCTTCATTTTCAAACCCTTGCCACTTAGCTGTGTGAGCTTGTTCACATTCTGTCTAAATATCAATAATAATACCGTCTCCAGAAACACCACCTGAGTGACGTTTTTCAAGCAGCAATAATATATTCCGTATCCACCACTGCTGTAGTGTATACGTTGACCTTGTAGGCATTATTTGCCCAGTGTGTTCTTCATTTTCAAACCACTGCCACTTAGCTGTGTGAGCTTTTTCACATTCTGTCTAAATATCAATAATAATACCGTCTCCAGAAACACCACCTGAGTGACGTTTTTCAAGCAGCAATAATATATTCCGTATCCACCACTGCTGTAGTGTATATGTTGACCTTGTAGGCATTATTTGCCCAGTGTATTCTTCATTTTCAAACCACTGCCACTTAGCTGTGTGAGCTTGTTCACATTCTGTCTAAATATCAATAATAATACCGTCTCCAGAAACACCACCTGAGTGACGTTTTTCAAGCAGCAATAATATATTCCGTATCCACCACTGCTGTAGTGTATACGTTGACCTTGTAGGCATTATTTGCCCAGTGTGTTCTTCATTTTCAAACCACTGCCACTTAGCTGTGTGAGCTTGTTCACATTCTGTCTAAATATCAATAATAATACCGTCTCCAGAAACACCACCTGAGTGACGTTTTTCAAGCAGCAATAATATATTCCGTATCCACCACTGCTGTAGTGTATACGTTGACCTTGTAGGCATTATTTGCCCAGTGTGTTCTTCATTTTCAAACCACTGCCACTTAGCTGTGTGAGCTTTTTCACATTCTGTCTAAATATCAATAATAATACCGTCTCCAGAAACACCACCTGAGTGACGTTTTTCAAGCAGCAATAATATATTCCGTATCCACCACTGCTGTAGTGTATACGTTGACCTTGTAGGCATTATTTGCCCAGTGTGTTCTTCATTTTCAAACCACTGCCACTTAGCTGTGTGAGCTTGTTCACATTCTGTCTAAATATCAATAATAATACCGTCTCCAGAAACACCACCTGAGTGACGTTTTTCAAGCAGCAATAATATATTCCGTATCCACCACTGCTGTAGTGTATATGTTGACCTTGTAGGCCTTGTTTGCCCAGTGTGTTCTTCATCTTCATTTTCAAACAACTCCCATCTAGCTCTGTGAGCTTGTTCACATTTTGTCTAAATATCAATAATAATACCGTCTCCAGAAACACCACCTGAGTGATGTTTTTCAAGCAGCAATAATATATTCCGTATCCACCACTGCTGTAGTGTATACGTTGACCTTGTAGGCATTATTTGCCCAGTGTGTTCTTCATTTTCAAACCCTTGCCACTTAGCTGTGTGAGCTTGTTCACATTCTGTCTAAATATCAATAATAATACCGTCTCCAGAAACACCACCTGAGTGACGTTTTTCAAGCAGCAATAATATATTCCGTATCCACCACTGCTGTAGTGTATACGTTGACCTTGTAGGCATTATTTGCCCAGTGTGTTCTTCATTTTCAAACCACTGCCACTTAGCTGTGTGAGCTTGTTCACATTCTGTCTAAATATCAATAATAATACCGTCTCCAGAAACACCACCTGAGTGACGTTTTTCAAGCAGCAATAATATATTCCGTATCCACCACTGCTGTAGTGTATATGTTGACCTTGTAGGCATTATTTGCCCAGTGTATTCTTCATTTTCAAACCACTGCCACTTAGCTGTGTGAGCTTGTTCACATTCTGTCTAAATATCAATAATAATACCGTCTCCAGAAACACCACCTGAGTGATGTTTTTCAAGCAGCAATAATATATTCCGTATCCACCACTGCTGTAGTGTATACGTTGACCTTGTAGGCATTATTTGCTCAGTGTGTTCTTCATTTTCAAACCACTGCCATCTAGCTGTGTGAGCTTGTTCACATTCTGTCTAAATATCAATAATAATACCGTCTCCAGAAACACCACCCGAGTGACGTTTTTCAGGCAGCAATAATATATTCCGTATCCACTGCTGTAGTAGTGTATACGTTGACCTTGTAGGCCTTGTTTGCCCAGTGTGTTCTTCATCTTCATTTTCAAACAACTCCCATCTAGCTCTGTGAGCTTGTTCACATTTTGTCTAAATATCAATAATAATACCGTCTCTAGAAACACCACCCGAGTGACGTTTTTCAGGCAGCAATAATATATTCCGTATCCACTGCTGTAGTAGTGTATACGTTGACCTTGTAGGCCTTGTTTGCCCAGTGTGTTCTTCTTCTTCTTCATTTTCAAACAACTCCCATCTAGCTGTGTGAGCTTGTTCACATTCTGTCTAAATATCAATAATAATACCGTCTCTAGAAACACCACCCGAGTGACGTTTTTCAGGCAGCAATAATATATTCCGTATCCACTGCTGTAGTAGTGTATACGTTGACCTTGTAGGCCTTGTTTGCCCAGTGTGTTCTTCTTCTTCTTCATTTTCAAACCACTGCCACTTAGCTGTGTGAGCTTGTTCACATTTTGTCTAAATATCAATAATAATACCGTCTCTAGAAACACCACCCGAGTGACGTTTTTCAGGCAGCAATAATATATTCCGTATCCACTGCTGTAGTAGTGTATACGTTGACCTTGTAGGCCTTGTTTGCCCAGTGTGTTCTTCTTCTTCTTCATTTTCAAACCACTGCCACTTAGCTGTGTGAGCTTGTTCACATTTTGTCTAAATATCAATAATAATACCGTCTCTAGAAACACCACCCGAGTGACGTTTTTCAGGCAGCAATAATATATTCCGTATCCACTGCTGTAGTAGTGTATACGTTGACCTTGTAGGCCTTGTTTGCCCAGTGTGTTCTTCTTCTTCTTTATTTTCAAACAACTCCCATCTAGCTCTGTGAGCTTGTTCACATTCTGTCTAAATATCAATAATAATACCGTCTCCAGAAACACCACCTGAGTTGTTGTTGTTTTTGTTTTAAAAATAATGCCAGGCAAAGGCAGGCCGCCACGCAGAGGCACTAGGGGCCGTGCTGCTATGCTATCCTGTGGCCCTAGGAAATTGCCCAGTTTTAAAAAGGCAATGACCCTGAACTCCCAAAATGCTGAAGAGGTAGTTGACTGGCTTACACAGCACACCCCATCCTCTACCGTTTCTAACTTTACCACAACATCCTCATCCTCCACTGCTATGGGCACCCCACGTAACACTTCCTCCACCACCGGCGCCCCTTCTTCACTGGAGTCAGAGGAGTTATTTTCACATGAGTTTCTTGAACTGAGTGATGCGCAACCATTATTGGCAGAAGAAGATGAAGGAGATGAGGACGTTACACCAGATTTAATTCTGGCAGAGAACACAACAGAGATGGACATAATGAGTGATGACGAGGAGGTCCCCGCTGCTGCTTCCTTCTGTGAGCTGTTAGAAGAAATTGATGCATCTGAGGAGAATGATGATGAGGAGATTGATGTTTTGTGGGTGCCCAGTAGAAGAGAGCAAGAGGAGGATAGTTCAGATGGAGAGACGGAGAGTCAGAGAGGCAGGAGGAGAATAAGACTTAGAAGAAGCAGGGAGGACAGCTCGCAGGGAACAGTAGGGCAACAACATGTATCGGCACCTGTGGTCAGCCGGCCAACGCACCCGCCATTGCTGCCAACGCCGCCGACTTCTACTTTTACCCCCAGATTGCCAGCCTCAAAAAGGTCAGCAGTGTGGGATTTTTTTAATGTGTGTGCCTCTGACAAAAGCGTTGTAATTTGCAATGAGTGCAGTCAGAAACTGAGTCTTGGGAGGCCCAACAGCCACATAGGTACAACTTCTATGCGAAGGCACATGAACGGCAAGCACAAAGCACTTTGGGAGCAACACCTCAAAGGCAACAGGCAAACTAAAAGCCACCCTCCTTCTGGTCCAGTATCTTACTGCTCTACCTCTGCTGTCCTTGACCCGTCTGAACCACCCTCCACTCCGCCTTCCACCTTGACCACCAGTTCCCATTCCCAGTCATCTGCCCCCAGCCAAGTTTCTGTGAGGGCCATGTTTGAGCGTAAGAAGCCAATGTCTGCGAGTCACCCCCTTGCCCGGCGTCTGACAGCTGGCTTGTCTGCACTCTTAGCCCGCCAGCTTTTACCATACCAGCTGGTGGACTCTGAGGCCTTCCGCAAATTTGTAGCAATTGGGACACCGCAGTGGAAGGTACCCAGCCGCAATTTTTTTTCAAAAAAGGGAATACCACACCTGTACCACCATGTGCAGAGCCAAGTCACCGCATCTCTGTCACTTAGTGTTGGGCCAAAGGTCCATATGACTACTGACGCATGGTCCTCCAAGCATGGTCAGGGCAGGTATGTCACCTACACTGCCCACTGGGTGAACTTGGTCATGGCTGGGAAGCAGGAAATGTGTGGCTCAACAACGACAGTGGAGTTGGTGTCACCGCCACGGATTGCACGCGGTTCTGCCACCACTTCTACTCCTCCTTCGCTCTCTACCTCGTCTTCTTCCTCTTCTTCGTCCTCTGCTGCTGGGTCCTCCTCCTCCTCCACACCTGTGCACCCCCAGCTCCCCCTAGGCTATTCGACGTGCCAGGTACGCCGTTGTCATGCTGTCTTGGGGATGACGTGCCTGGAAAGCAAAAACCATACCGGATCTGTACTCCTGTCATCTCTGCAGTCACAGGCCGATCGGTGGCTGACCCCACACCAACTGAAGATCGGAAAAGTGGTGTGTGACAATGGAAGCAATCTGTTGGCAGCACTGAGACTGGGCAATTTAACACATGTGCCCTGCATGGCACATGTTCTGAATTTAATAGTACAACGTTTTGTCTCAAAGTACCCAGGATTCCAGGACGTTCTCAGGCAGTCCAGGAAGGTGTCGGCCCATTTCAGACGTTCCTATACAGCCATGGCACGCCTTGCTGACATTCAGCAGCGGTACAACATGCCAGTCAGGCGTTTGATTTGCGACAGCCAGACTCGCTGGAATTCAACGCTCCTCATGTTGGAACGTCTGCTGCAACAACAAAGAGCCGTCAACGAATACCTGTTTGAACTGGGTGGTAGGACTGGATCTGCAGAGCTGGGGATTTTTTTCCCCCGTTACTGGGTGCTTATGCGCGATGCCTGCAGGCTCATGCGCCCTTTTGAAGAGGTTACAAATATGGTCAGTCGCACCGAAGGCACCATCAGCGAACCCAGGCACCTGCTGCAACGCAGGGAGAGGTGTCAGAAGTGGAGTCAGAGGAAGAAGGTGGCTTTGTGGAGGAGGAGGACCAACAGGAGCAGGCTTCCCAGGGGGCTGGTGGTGACCTTTTGGGGACCCCTGGTCTTGTACGTGGCTGGGGGGAGGAGACCGTGGATGATGCAGTCCTTGATAACGAGGAAGCGGAGATGGATACCTCTGCATCCAACCTTGTGAGAATGGGGTCTTTCATGCTGTCATGCCTGTTGAAGGACCCCCGTATTAAGAGGCTTAAGGAGAAGGACCTGTACTGGGTCGCGACTCTACTAGACCCTCGGTACAAGCATAAAGTGGCAGAAATGTTACCAACATACCACAAGTCTGAAAGGATGCTGCATTTACAAACCAGCCTGCAAAACATGTTGTACAATGCTTTTAAGGGTGATGTCACTTCAGGAACTCATCAACATTCCAGGGGCAGAGGTGCCAGTAATCCTGCCACGAGCGCACCTGCAAGGACAAAGCACTTTGGCCACTCTGTAACGTCAGACATGCAAATGTTTTTCAGCCCAAGGCAGCGGCAGAACCCTTCGGGATCCACCCTCAAAGAACGCCTCGACCGGCAGGTAGCGGACTACCTGGCATTAACTGCAGATATCGACACTCTGAGGAGCGATGAACCCCTGGACTACTGGGTGCGCAGGCTTGATCTGTGGCCAGAGCTGTCACAATTTGCCATGAACCTCTTGTCTTGCCCCACCTCAAGTGTCCTCTCAGAAAGGACCTTCAGTGCAGCAGGAGGGATAGTAACTGAGAAGAGAACTCGCCTAGGTCACAAAAGTGTGGATTACCTGACCTTTATTAAAATGAATGAGGGGTGGATCTCGGAGGGTTACTGCACGCCGGAAGACTTGTTCTGAGTTTCTGATTCTGACTCCCCATGCAGCTGTCCTTCTCTGCACGCCTCATGACTCCACATACAGCTGTCCTTTAGCGTCCTCCTCCCTCCACCACCGTTACAAACTAGGGTGCAAACCCTACTGGTTTAATTTGAATCCAGGTAAATCCTGAGTTTTTCTGGCCTCTGTGCTTCAGTGGCTGCGACCAAAAAAAACAGAATATTTTCAGCATTTATATGGCATATTTTTTCTGGCCTCTGTGCTTCAGTGGCTGCGACCAAAAAAAACAGAATATTTTCAGCATTTATATGGCATATTTTTTCTGGCCTCTGTGCTTCAGTGGCTGTGACAAAAAAATGAATATTTTCAGCATTTATATGGCATATTTTTTCTGGCCTCTGTGCTTCAGTGGCTGCGACTAAAAAAAACAGAATATTTTCAGCATTTATATGGCATATTTTTCCTGGCCTCTGTGCTGCAGTGGCTGCGACCAAAAAAAACAGAATATTTTAAGCATTTATATGGCATATTTTTTCTGGCCTCTGTGCTTCAGTGGCTGCGACTAAAAAAAACAGAATATTTTCAGCATTTATATGGCATATTTTTTCTGGCCTCTGTGCTTCAGTGGCTGCGACCAAAAAAATTGAATATTTTCAGCATTTATATGGCATATTTTTTCTGGCCTCTGTGCTTCAGTGGCTGCGACAAAAATTTTTTATATTGTTAGCATTTATATGGCATATTTTTCCTGGCCTCTGTGCTGCAGTGGCTGCGACCAAAAAAAAATTAATATTGTTTGCATTTATATGGCATATTTTTTCTGGCCTCTGTGCTGCAGTGGCTGCGACAAAAAAAAATTAATATTGTTTGCATTTATATGGCATATTTTTTCTGGCCTCTGTGCTGCAGTGGCTGCCACAAAAAAAAATTAATATTTTCAGCATTTATATGGCATATTGTTTCTGGACTTCTGGTTCAGTGGCTGCGACAAAAAAAACATAATTTTTCAGGAAAGTACACATGCCTAATTTTTCAGGGTTCTGCAACAGTGGCAAAATCGCATCTTTTATGGTCACCGCAGGTGATCAATAAAGTAGACCAAAACTGGGCCCACACTGCAGAATCAGTGTTTTTTGGTTCACTTCACTGTACATTGAATTACCTCTGCCTGACCGTGCACGTGCGCACAAGCACGGTGACTGCTAAACACACCACTACAGAAATATTGCCACCAACAGGACGAACATCCTGGAGGTGACAAGCAACTAGTAATTAAAAACTATTATTTGCTCACTTGACGGTATCATTCATTAAAGCTCTTTGCGTCTTTTTGCGTTGCAGTAAGCACCGCGTTTCGTCTTTGCGTGTGAACAGGCTGTAACTTTTACACGACTTGATTGGCATGTAGACGCCGGACGTTTTAAAGCATTTTATTACACAGGTTTAGAAATGTAGTGTGATTTCTGCCCTTTACAGCACAAAACGCAGCGCTGTGTCAACAATGGATTTTTTAGAAACATTTTTGCCCTTGATCCCCCTCTGGCATGGCACTGTCCAGGTCGTTGCACCCTTTAAACAACTTTAAAATCATTTTTCTGGCCAGAAATGTCTTTTCTAGCTTTTAAAATTCGCCTTCCCATTGAAGTCTATGGGGTTCGCGACGTTCGCGAACCGTTCGCATTTTTGACGCAAGTTCGCGAATATGTTCGCGAACTTTTTTTCCGACGTTCGCTACATCCCTAATGGACATATATGTTGCAGCAAATACATTACACTACACAATCCCAGGGAAGCTTAAAATAAGTCGACCGAGTATAAGCCGAGGTACCTAATTTTACCTACGAAAACTGGGAAAAACGTATTGACTCGAGTATAAGCCTAGGGTGAGAAATGCAGTAGCTACTGCTAAGTTTCAATAATCAAAAAATCCTTCTTAAAAAAAATCTCTGCAGGCTGTAGCATTTTCTAAAGTCTGTTTGACTGAATTGGCTCATATTATTATTTATTTTAGTCAGCAGACAGATTATTATTTATATAATTATTTAATTTACCAAGTGAGTGGAAGATTTGCAATAAAAGAAAAAATACAATAATCCTGCCTGCTATGACTGGCTGCCCTTTTCAAATTGTAAGTTACTTACTGCACTTGCAGCCAGGCAGCAGCCACCAGGATCAGGCAAACTGACAAAGGATCTGTGCACGCTGTTGTTCACTCAGTCCACGTCCACTCTCACAGGCGCAAACAGCACAGCCGCGTGCAGTGACATTGTGTGCACACACGTGGCACATAATGATGTCATCACGCATGACCAGGAAGATGTTCATACGGGGTCGGTTCCCTCTACCCTCTCTTCTGAGTCTTTTCAGGGAGTGATTACGAGCAAAGTTGCAGGCCCTATCAGGGGTGCGGGGGCACGGGACTCTGGTCAGTAGCGCAGCCATTCTTGTCGATCAGCTCATACTGACTCGAGTACAAGCCGAGGTAGACTTTTTCAGCACATTTTGGGTGCGAAAAAACTCGGTTATACTCAAGTATATACGGTATATTGTCCTACACGAGCCCAGTGTACAGTTTATAGTTAGGAAATGTTGGGGGGAAGCCACACCCTGAAAAGTGAAAAGTCGCCAGTGTTTTTTGGGACTTTTTTTGAGGAAGACCTATCTACTCTATTGGCGAAGGCAAGTCAAATTTTGAAGAGACCGTACGTGATAAATTTAGAAATTAGAATTTACAATTTTGTTTTTCAAATCCAAATCGAATTTGGACTATTCCCTAGTCAAACTACACAAAAATTAGCTCGATTTTTTTTCAAATTTGAATTTTCACTTCAAACTTTGATAAATCTGCCCCTTAATGCCATCGAGTTTAATATATCTTGAAAAAAAATTTTTTTTTTTTTCAAAAAAAAATTGTGTTTTTCCTATTTAAAAGTCCGACCAGAAAATATGAGACTTTACTAAATAACCCCCCTAAAAGTTTTAAAAAGAATATGGCAAGAAACGCTGTATTTTACAGTATATGCTAAACTTACTATTCCAGCACAGAGTTTCAATGGTCCTACAACCGTCACAACCCATGTCTTCCCCAGCAGCTCTCTGTCTTCTGATCTGGTTAGGCCATCTATGGGGTGTCAGTGGTACTGCACATGTTCAATGTGCTCTGGGCTGCTGTTGAGAAGCTAAGTTTAGAGGTTGTGAGAAATCATGAAACATTAGCTTAAAGTGAGGTTACATCTAAAATTGATTTTGAAGGGTTGATAATGAATCAACTCTCATGCAGAATGCATTGACTCCTATGCTAGTAGTGAAACATATACTGTATATGCTCTGTTTAGAATCAGTGCCTAAGCTCAGGCCTAGGGAAGCAGCCTTAAAAGGGTTCTCAGGAAGTATTATACATTTTAAAAATGATTAATATATATATATATATATTGACCAGTTCTGTTTTTTAAAAGTATTCAAATAAAATGTGGACATTTTAACTATTTAAATCCCGGTGTGCACCTGACTCCTTCAATTGATTGATAACACAGCCTCTTTAGGTAGCACCTGGGTTCTGCAATCTATGTACGGAGTGCGCGCGAAATATGGATTATATATATATATATATATATATATATATATATATATATATATATATATATATATCATCCCACAGCACCAGCACTCAGATCAGTGTATAACAGGTGGTGCACGATCAAAGTTGCATATATAGTATAAAGAGGATCAGCACTCACATCGTTGTAGGATCCTTGAGAAAGGTCCCCAGGCGGGACCGAAACGTCGGATTAAGATGTAAATCTATTGAATAAATACTATTTTCTTCACCTACAACGATGTGAGTGCTGATCCTCTTTATACTATATATATATATATATATATATATATATATATATATATATATATATATATATATATAGTATATATTATATGGTTTCCTATGTGTTGTCTCCTTTTGATCAACATGTCTAGAATACAAAAATACACTAACTTGATGGGAATGTAGTTTTAGAGGGCATTGCACAACTGAACTGTATAAACCCCTAACATTTCACATTAGACAAGATACATTGTGAAGATTTGAGACATCGTGGTCCTGCCAAATATGATTTCTGAAGGTGTTTATTGCTAAGTGGAGTCCTCCACCAAGGGCTTATTTGTAAAATATATCTGTTAATGAATAATCAGTTCAGAATATGAAACATACAGTATTTAGGCACTTAGAAAACAGATTAACTGATTACAGTGTAATGAAGCAGCATTTCATGATTTTGAATTATTCTATTCATTAGTTATTTAAGCTGACTCCCAAATTAGCAGTTAATAATTGAGTGTTTAAGTGAGGCAAGAAAGTTATTTGTTTTTTGTTTGCTTACAATTTATTAAGATTTTAGGGCCTGCAAGAGTATTCACTGCACTCAGACGAAAATACAAACATAATGAAATTAGTTTATAGTGTTTATATTGATAAACCGGCCCGGATTTCCTTATTTGGTGCCCCTAGGCCATCAGGTCCTAGGGTCCACCACCTTTCATGCACCCCTGTGAAAGTGCTTGCGAAGGCACAATAGAAAGCTGTTGGGGTAGAGCAATTTAATTTTTTTATTTGCTTGACTCTGCTTCTGCTCTGGCTTGTTCTAATTGGGGATCAGGGAACAGGGTGGATGTTTGCTGCCAGTAGCAGGGAGGCTTTTGCAACTGTAGGTGGTCCTGGGTGGGGGGTGTGAGTGAGAGCCAGGACAAGAGATCATTTCCTTGGGTGCAAGCACCTCTTGGCCCCGCACTGTTTGGGTGTGTGAGGCAGGTACAGTAGGTGAGTGGCAGACAGGAGTTTGCAGTGATGGTATAGCAGATATTGCCAGTGGGCAAGGGGTGGTTGGCAGCTTGGAGGGAGGTCCTCTGGTGGGTCCTTGAGTCTCCAGTCCTATACTGTACTCTCCATTTTCTCATTGAAATAAATGCTGTTCTGTTTGACCTCCAGGTGCACCAACAATGTTTCTGCATCAAGCTTCAGATAATGCAATCACATCAAAGAGCATTGTTCTTTTTGGTTATTGTTAAAAAAAACAATATCTGTCTACATTGGTTTTTCCATGTCCCTGTAAATGATCCAGTGTAAATGAATAAATATATTGGTGCAGTACACCAGTTATTTATGAATATCTGTTATTATTATTAATTATAATAAACAAAGTTTTAATCTTGTGGCTTTGCCTTAATGGATGCTCATAGTGTAGGTTCATTGTGCCTTTCCATGACATGATCCATGTCAACTCAACTGCAACACAGATAAAGATATGAGCCCACAGGTGAAAGGGCTAAGGGGTTCGACATTGTACAGCATTGTTGGGCACTTAGGAGGCGTGCACAGGGCTTCTCTTTGTCCAGTGATGTTCCCTACCTTGTGTATCTGAATGCTCTGCACAGAGGTGCTCTGCAAATGAGGTGAATTGAAAAACAGCGCAAAAAGGTTACCAGAATCAGCAAAAAGCCTCTCCTGTCTAACTTTTTGCCAACACAATTTTGCTGGAAAGTAGAGTCGAAATATTGGAATTTTGGCTCTTAAAGTTACCAGGAGCGGCTTTTTTTCCTCCCCTGGCAGGCTGCTACAATTTGCCTCATGGCAGCAACATCCTGGTAAATACATAAATAAACTGATATGCTACTTATTAAGCCTGAAATTGGAGTCAGCAACGCAATCTACTTATTTTAGAGAGCAAGAGTACTAATGAAAGTTGGGAAAATGTATTTTTCATATCTAATTAATTTTAAGTCTTACAGATATGGAGAACTGTGGAGAGCAATGAGGAGTTTTATGGAAGGCTTAGTTCACTTTTAAATTTTAATGATGGAGTGCATAGTGAAGTTGTATTCCATGGACCAAAAACACTGTTTTGGAACCACAGTATCTAGTAGAATTAAGTCTAAAGCAACTGAACTTTCTTTGGGGTTTCTTTACCACTTGCCCAAGGTACTTCTTCAGTTCACATGTGGTGAAATGTTTTCAAGGAAACTCAGAAATGTCCAGTTACTTTAGACTTAATTGTACTAGATACTATACTGTATATATCATGACCTGGATGAATGAAATTCATATACGTGTTTTAGAAATACTGTACTCTACCCTTTTACTTTAGACAGTTTCGGAAGTCTTACATTTTTCAGATGATTAGATATGAGCATTCCAGAGGTTGTTTAGTCCTCTTCTGAGTGTGAAATAATTGCTTCATCTTTAAACATATGGTAAAAAGGAGTAGTTGGATGCATAATGATGCTGGCAAAAACGTCATCTACAGTATTTGATGCAGTCCATAACTTTGAAGATGTGACACCAGTGTAATCAATAGAAAGCACCCTTTTATGTGTAATGCATTCTCTTTGATAAAAATGCCAGCAGCACTGCTATTTTCCAATGATTTTGGTCACCAAAAACAAGCTGTAAAATATAGTTACAAGTTCAAACTTACAAAGACGCAGTCTAATTGCCAGAGACCTGATTGATGTAATTAGTTGGCCCAACCTGCCTGGTAAACCCACAGGAATTGGTTTGACCCGTACATCACTAGGAGGTTGACTCATGCAGTTAGAGATACAGAAAGTGAAAATATGGGTAAGATTCCAGACTTTGGGAATTTTTACACAGTATTCAGTACACAATTTCATGGAACTAGGGGTGCACAAAAAATTTGGCATAAAAACTGTGCCTTCCCAAAAATCTCATTGATATGTTGCATATCTCTGCAACTCTTCCTTAGGACATGTGATCTTGTTCATCTAGTTCTACCACCTTCCTTCTGCACAACCAATTCTTGACACAATTTGTCTACATGCCTCCCCCCACTTGCCACTAAGGCAGTATTGTATTCATGTGTGGGAACACCAGACTTCATGCTTCCATTTGGAAATTCGGTGCTCCAAAAGGAAGGGGAAGTGAGATGAGAGCTCAGAGTGTTAGAGATAGGAAAAAAAAAGGTAGAGGACCGAGAAACAGTTAGGAGAGAAACTGCAAGTGCTGAAAGTTGCCTTTGTTAAGACAGTGAGCCTTCCATTCATATCAGTGGCTTTTACAAGCTGTACAATAATAGAATGGAGTAACTGGCCTTCCTTTTGTTTCCAGAATACTCCAGTTACTCTTTAAACAGAGAAACCATTATTTGTTTAGTAGGGATGCACCGAATCCACTTTTTTGGATTCGGCCGAACCAAATCCGAACCCTAATTTGCATATGCAAAATAGGGGTGGGAAGGGGAAAACATTTTTTACTTCCTTGTTTTGTGACAAAAAATCACATGCTTTCCCTCCCCACTCCTAATTTACATATGCAAATTAGGATTCAGCTCGGCCAGGCGGCCGAATCCTGGCTTCGGTGCATTCCTATTGTTTAGCAACACCTTTCCTGGATCTTCCAATATGGAGAAATTAAAGCAAAACTCACATTTTGGTATATTCTTTTCCTCTACAACAACAGTCAAAATATAGTCAGTGACCATGTTAGACAATGATGGCCAAATGGTGGACTTGTGTGTAATTACAAATTTCTAACTAATTTCAGATCTGGCAGTGTGTCGGATCTCTTGAAATTGCAACTTGTTCCCATGTTGACCACGTGTTTCAAAAAGCACAAACATACCTAGTATTCTAGTTACATAGTTAAATCGAGTTGAAAAAAGACAAAGTCCATCAAGTTCAACCCCTCCAAATGAAACACAGCATCCATATACACAGACACTGACCCCTCCATGCACTCACATAAGCTATATATACCCATATTTATACTAACTCTAGATTTTAGTCTAACAATATCCTTGGATATTATGTCTGTCCAATAAATCATCCAAGCCATTCTTAAAGGCATTAACTGAATCAGCCATCACAACATCACCCGGCAGTGCATTCCACAACCTCACTGTCCTGACTGTGAAGAACCACCTACGTTGCTTCAAATGAAAGTTCTTTTCTTCTAGTCTGAAGGAGTGGCCTCTGGTACGGTGATCCTCTTTATGGGTAAAAAGGTCCCCTGCTATTTGTCTATAATGTCCTCTAATGTACTTGTAAAGTGTAATCATATCCCCTCGCAAGCATCTTTTTTCCAGAGAAAACAACCCCATACTTGACAGTCTACCCTCATAATTCAAGTCTTTCATCCCTTCCAGTCTTCCAACAGTGCTGCCCTCTGTTCACCCAAATCCATCAAACATCAAATAAAATCCAAACCTCTGTAAACACTGGCAATAGGAAAGTGTTGTAAATAATACTCTAATCTTACCTACAGTATGGGGGTATAGAGGAAGCAGACCCTGTAACTCTAAAGGGTCCCAGTACACACACAATAATGCACTGACTGTTTGTCAGTTTCAATATATATTTAAGAAGAAGACACAAATCATTTTTTTCTTTTGAGCCCTATAACATCTAGCTACTCCTACAGGTGCCCAATATACACACTTACCTTCACTGCTGGCTGTATAAAACAGTGGAGTGGCCTCATTTTTTGTTCATTAAATTGAGACTGCATTGCTATTGTCAGTTGTATTTACCAAGAATTACAGTATTCTTTTTGAAAGAGTGCTAGAATAACCACATGGGGCAGATTTACTTACAAATTTTCACTTCAGAAATCTTCGCCATACTTCACGAAACTGCGTCAAACATTATTTCATCAAACTATTTACTATGCATATTCATCAAAACATAATTTTGCCTCAGCAAAAGAATGCTAGTGTACTTTCATCAGTGAATGCGCAATGATTTCTTACAGATTTTTCTCTAGCGTTACTTACCTAGTGAAATGTCATTAACTTACTTACGCTTACGTCAATTTAAATTCAAGTGGGTATATAAAAGGTCATATGTAGTGATGGGAGAATTTATTCGGCAGGCATGGATTCATGACAAATTTCCATGTTTCGCCATCCGCAAATATTTTCGTGAAACTTCAGCGAAAAATTTGCCTAAAGAGGTCTTTTTTTATGACTTTTATGGAAAACCGGATATGATCTCATTGATATAATAATGTTGAGCTTGTGTTCAGCTTATTAATTTGCAAATCACAACCTGCAAAAAAAAGACTAACAAAAAGGGTAACAAAGAGAAACTTTTACATTTTGATAAATAAATGGATTAACTATTGTTCGCAGATGCGAAAATTCACCTGGCAAAAAAGTTCTCTAGTGTTGAGGTTTTTCGCTAGCAAAGTATCTTACCTGCCTAGTAAATTGGCGATGTTGCTGCAAACTGTCATTTTGGCGAATTTCATTTCTTTTGTACAATTGAAATTAGTTCTTGAATGCTCCGATATATAAAAATGAACTCAAAGTGGAAGACTCAATTGCAAAATTTTATAACGAAAAGCACATTGTTACATGTATTTTTACAAACTAAAGGTTGGTAAAAACATACCAATGACTTTTGGCCTGGAAATTTCTTAATTTGAAATGTAAGATTTTTTAGATTGATACATAGATTTTTTTAGATCAAAAATCTGAGATACGAGAAACTTTAATTTTAAAAAATCTGCCATTATGTTTTTTCCCCTCAATTTTCAAGAATTGGAAAAAGTCACACATTTTAATAAACGAGTCCTTTACACTAAATACACATACCCCAATATGTAATAAAATGCACTTATTTTGCCCAGGAGCAGTAATCCATAGCAACCAATAAGATGTTTCCTTTTGAACAGGTGACTAGTAAACTCTACCTGCTGATTGGTTGCTATGGGTTACTGCCCCAGGGCAAACTTAGTGCCATTCATTACATAACCCCCATAATCTATTAAACAGGTATTGTTTGTAACAACAGGAGATGTTTAATCATAGAAGCACTTTTGCAAAAATAAACACATCAACATACTGTATATAGTACTGTATTAGTATAAACTTGTTACCAAAAACACAAGTTTAGGATGTACTGTACATCTCAGAAGAATAAGAGAAGACAGGTATCAACCAATTAATTTTAATTAAAGCAAAGATCATTCAAGTGTACGTCAAGTTCCAAATAGCTATGGCAGGAACACAACATAATATGTGGTGCAGGCATTTTAAGGCTGCATTGCCATCTGGTTTTATTTTTATAATCAATCACAATAATAGCTTCTTGCAAGAAGAGGTGTATTAATTATTATTTTAATACATTTGATGTATTAAATAGATTCCAATGCATCACTAGCTTTTCATTAACATTTTGTTAAAGGAAACCTAATAAGTGAGCCAAGAGACTTGTTCATTATTCCCATGTATCTGATTAAAAATCTCCTGGTATAGCATCTCCTGGTATAGCACTCAATAGGAGCAATTAATGGCCCAAATAGTATTGTTTCCTCCAACCAGAGTGTAATCTCGACTAGCCCATACCTCCATTGGGGAAACGGCTTTAACTATGTGCACTTACCCTTCCCTAAAAGTGTTGCTTCAAAGTAGGCACCACAAGTTTAATCAAAGATGAAGAGGACTCTCCAATGAGTCAGAGTCTCCAATGAGAACCATTGTACTGTATGTATGTATATTTTTACAATCCAGAAAATTACAAAGAAGGAGGACACTGCAATATATAAATATAAAAATGAACATTTTAATTGTTGCCTGTTACTATACAATTATAGGTGCTTTCATTATTCTACAGGAAGCCTACGCCCATATGATTATAGTTTGGATGCCATCTTCAATACCTATATGGTGAAATCAATTGAGATGATTACATTTTTGCATTAAGTACAGTCATTTTAAATAAAACACCATCAGGAGAAGTAAATCAGTAGAAAATGGATGTTATATTTACAACACAATGCAAAAATAAATGAGACAAGTACATATTTTTAAGTTGGAATTGTTCTGACAGTTATTAAAACAAATTGTGGTGCAGTGGGGAATGGATTGAATTTTCTTCCTGGGAGAAGAGACTCAAATGTGTATTTTTTAAATAAAACATTTGATACATTTTGATTTTTATAAATCTTTGAAAATGTTAGGGACCGATTAAATAAACTAACATCATTCTGAAAAGCTTTTGTAACCAAAACAAATGTAAAGAATGAAAGTATATCATATTAGTACAATGTTGCATTAGCTCCTAGGTTTATCTTGCGGAAACATAATGCTGTATTTCTTTTATAAGTTCTGATGGAAACTGAAATTGTACATATGGTCAGTGCCTAAGGGCAACATATATATATGTGGTTATTGAGAGAGAGGGGAGTGGAAAGCCCTAGTGACAGAGATTTGTGTAACCTGTAATCCATATATATTTACAACATATGTGTATATTGTGGGAGAATTGCTCTTTAGGTAGTAGCATTGGCTCCTTTTACACAGAAAAGAGACAGTACACTGGGTTTCCAGGTGATCTTTTCATGAGAATTAATTTTATACAGCAGATTAAACACAAAATTAACATTCATAACCTCTGAGGGTGCAGTCAAACAAAGTAAATACAGCCTTGCTGGCAGGGGCGCTCCACCAATGAGGTTAGCTGAGCCGCTCGCCTCAGGCGGCATCGCCAGAGAGGATTCCAGGGGCGGCAAAAAGCCGCTCCTGCACCTTTAAGAGCTGAATTTCCAGGTTCTTAAACCAGAAATTCGGCTGTACTATTGCTAGAGAGAGCAATTGCACTCATAGTAGTGTGTTCCTGCCTCCCCTCCCGACAGGTAAGTCGGCGAAGGGGGGCGGAATTGCAGTAGCCGTCTCAAACGGCGCTGCTTGCTGGTGAAGAAAAAATGTCCTTTCCAAGGGACCCACAGCCCCACTTGGGCAAGTTAAAAAAAAAGTTTTTTTTGGTAACCGGGTTCCCCCATTTTCTTACATATGGAACATTAACTATACAGTGGGCTCATGTAGGGCATTGTAACAACTATATTTTCTTTTTCTATTTTTTGCTGCAACATATATGTCCATTCAACTTTAAATTTCCCGCAGTATTCAAATTAGCCTGAGTGAAGACCTCTAATGAAGTTGCGCTAGGCAGAATTGAACGCTATTGCATCTTCGCTTTGATTTGCCGAAGTAACGCTAGTGAAAATTCGTTCGTGTTCGGCACCCTGGACGCAACTTTGCATTTTAGTAAATTAGTGTTGTCTGAGCAAATTTTCGCCTGGCGAAGTGGTGCAATGATTGCGAAGCCGTAAATTTACCCCTAATAGTCTAGATGATGTTCCCTTTAGAGTTCAACTAACCTGACAAAATCTTGACTGTCATGGAATCATAGGGCTGGAAGTACTACAGTATATTTGGTTTATTCTCCCAGTGTGCCACCAACAGGGCAAAGTAAGTGATACACAGAAAATACTAGAGGAAAAAAAAACCTGTCCTGAAAAAGGGTAAGGTGAGTGGTACATATGAAATGGTTAACACAGATACATTCTGTCCAGACTTATGCAAAAGGACATTGCAGATACAGCATGAGTTACAACAGATGTTCAGGCAGAAAAAATATAGTAAGAGTTCCACAGAAAATAAGTAAACAAAAATTAATCATTTCCAGACAGAGTGCAAGGTTTGTATTATGTTCATAATTAGGAACTATATGTAAATTCATTCCGCTCCAACCATTGGATAGGCTGATATTTGAAATAAAATGGATTATCACAGTTTATTTAAGACAAAGTCAAATTTGGTAGCACATGAATAGTAAATTAAAATGGCAATCTAGTAGTTTAAATTGGCCCACACAGGAAGCTTTGCTCATTTTGCAAATCACATGGTGGGGCAAAATCAAGCTGATCAAATCAGAGATACCTTTAACACAGGTAAAGATAAATATAAACAAGTGTGCAGCTTGCCATATGTGGACAGATATTACATACAAAGCAACAACTCTTGACCATGCTGGGAGTTTATTGGTGAAAAAACAATGGCAACCATAATCAATATTTATTTCCTGCTCTGCCTGATACCATCTGGGCTGGTTGAAAAATCCTGTAAGAATTTCAATATGGTATTTTACTTAAAATCTGAAAAGGCCTCATGTAATCATATAAGTGACTCTGTGGCCAAACAGACAGATCAACCCTACATGGTCCAGCACATAAATTAAATGGCTGGATTAAGCAATAATTCACTTATTTAGTGAAGCTGACTAATGACCAGGTCTTTTAATTTATCCAGTAAAATGTAGACTTTTAATTAAATATTATTACAGTGTACAGTATATTACCTGGGAAAGTTTCCTATCAGCTTGAAAATTCAGTTTAAAGAAGTCATACACGGTTAGCTGACTTCATGTTATCAAATTCAACGTTCTTGCAAAGCATTCTATTAAAGGGACCATTGGTTCAGGACAGCAGGATTTCAATATACTATTATTTTCTTAGCCAATAAAAAATATCACAAAATTATAGAGATTGTTCAAAACCAATCAACAACATCACTTACAAACAAACCTTCTTTCTTTTAGTTTCCCTTTTAATTCTGCGTATGGGAATATTACCAGATAAATGCAAAAAAAATAGATTTAAATTTTAGGGCTTTCATAGTTTTTATAAAGACCTTACTGATTGTCAACAGCCTTCTCTAGGCAACTGTGCCTTTTTCATATGCAGTAATCATCATTATATTCTCCAAAATGCCTCTTTTTGTTCTCACACTACAACAAACCAACTTGGGCTAGGTCATGTGGTAAATATGGGCTGATTTACAAAAGGACTGCAAACGGACATATTTTTTACCCAGAATACAAATTTATTCCCTGATTACAGCATTTACCAAAATCAGCCCTAACAATTTGTGCCAGATACCAGGAGTGCAAATTGTGCACCAAATTGTGTGCAAATGAAATTAGCTTGATCAACTGTGATAGAATGAGAGGCACAAAGGCAGGACATGGGACACCCTTCAATAAAGTGTGTAGTTGGAATAACATAGTTGTTGGATAGTTGTTGTCTATAGGTGCACATGTGAAGGAGACCTTTTCTCTCTGTGTGGTATTGGATACAGATCTTCCTTGAATGCTGAGAAAGTGACCAACTGGCAAATTCAAAACATATACTTCTAGCAGAGTTGAAACATATTGCTTTCTTTTAACTGAAACATTCCTGAACTCCAAAAAGGGACATTCATGACTATAAATGCAGTCTGCAAAGTGCAATTTTATTTTGTTATGTTTTTGCCTATAATGTAGTGGTTTAACCCATAATTTCAGTGTAAATGCAACTGTTTATGGAATTGCAACTGCCGCAATTGTGCCCAATGCATGAAAATGACTGCAATGGCACATATGTGTGGTAGCAAATGAAATGTGAGTTGCAAGTAGCTTCCAACCCTCAATGTTGAAAAAAATGACATTAGCAATCTACTGGACTAATTGACGCAACCTACTGTTGAAACCCTAGAATTACCACCATGTTCAAGGTGGCGGTAACTCTAGGATTCCCTTGCATCAACAGGCACTCAATTTAGTATATGAGGCAGGACAGACTATGGTGCTTTTTTCAATGAGAATGTTTGATGCTAGATCCTTGAATGAACAGCATCAATAATCACAACATCTGTGCCCATTTTAACTTGTGGCTGTGTTTGTAAATGATCATTCAAATATAGTGAATGTTATGAGATTTTTAATCCATCACTGACAATTAGGGAGTTATTTACTAAGATTCAAAACTTTCTCATTGTTTTAGTAAAAAAAACTTTGACCAAACTCCTATCCACAATTTGACCTTATTTATCAGTAATATCATTTGAAAAATTCAGTGATGAAAAAGATTCTATGAACTCTTGATAAAATTGTTAAAAAAATTTGAATCATAAGTTTTTTTTCAGATTTCATGCCAGAAAACTCAGTGCCCCAAAACTGCATTTTTTTCGTATTCTCGTACGAAACCTAGCACAGATCATGATATCTTCAAGTTGTAAAAGGAACATCTGCCATTGACTTCTACATGACCTCAGTAGGTGTAGGTTTAGTGTGACTTTTAGCAACATTCGGGGTATAATAAATCTCAAAATATTCAATTTTTTCTTTCCACAAAAAAATTGTGTTTTTCCCATTTAAAAATCAGACAAGAAAAAATCGGACTTTAGTAAATAAACCCCTTAATGTATACAACCTGTTTGTCTAAATCCAATCTAGCACTGATTCCTTGGTCCTTTATTTAGAAGGTTTGCACAAATGACTAACTCTACTACACATTGCCAGCCAATCAGGGTTTACTTAAAATCTGTGTAAGAATTTATACTCATTGTATGGGTTAAGGATGCATTGGGGCAAATTCACTAAAGCGTGAAGCGGCTAACGCTAGCGCAAATTCACCAGCGTGACGTCATTTTGTTACTTCGCCGATTTACTAATGGGCGCTGGCGTAAATTCATTAGTGAAGTGGACCTACTCTAGCACTACTTTGCCAGTCAAAGTTGCGCTATGGCGAACTATGTAACTATGCTAATTCACTAACTTGCGCATTTTACTGAACGTTACCTCTTGCGCCAGACTTGTCTTCGCCACCTCAGACCAGGTGAAGTGCAATAGAGTAGATAGGACTTGCTTCAAGTCCCAAAAAACACTGGCGTATTTTCCTTTTTTTATTCTGAAAAAGATTTTTTGGGAGGTTCCCTCCTTCCCCCTACATTTCCTAACATATGGCACCTAAACTATACATGTATAGGGCAAAATAACATCTCTATTTTATTTTATGAAGCTTTCCCAGGCGCCCTGGCGAAACTTCGCCTGGTAAAGTGTGGCGAAGCCTGCGCTAGCACAACTCTGCAGGTTAGTGAATTTGCCCCATTATTGGTACAGTACAAAAAAAAAGTACAAACTTTTTATTTAAAGAAGTACTTGGTTTCAATCCAGATTTTTCTTTGAATTATAGATTACAGATGTATACGGTTCACGCTGCTGTTGGATTTTTAACTCCCTGTTTCAATGAGTGTTTGGCCTATCTCATCTTTAAACTCATGATTCGGTCTCCTCAGTCTATTGAAGAAGATATTCAGTATAGAAAAAAATATAAGCAGCTACTCAGTTAAGTCCTCAGTTTTATACCATCCCAGCTCTTGTTAAACTCTTTTTCTTAGATGAGGTCTCTAGCACAAGCCTTAAGTATGATTATAGTACCTTGCCCTATTTTTTCTTTGACTATTCATCAGTCTGATCTTAGATATCAATGTTTGGCAGCTATTTCATACCTAATACAGTATACAACATCTACCTTACTTCTCTTCACTAGTTATTTTAAATACACTTTATGCATGTCTGGTTATATCACAAATAGCTGGCAAGATAAAGACCCCATATGGTTCTGAGCTTTAAGAGCAACCTTAGCATAGATGGCTCTTTACTACCAAAGGACCCTTGCAGGTCTGTTGTGGTTTTACTCTGTAAAAAAATGCATTATTTATAGCCTAGAATATTTTGATCTAGCATTTTGAATTGCTGTATTCTTTACCAGCTTCAAAAGAACAAGATTGTTTTAGTATCTCCTCTTGAGGCTCAGTACAGGAGAAAGAATGCAGAACCATCTTATTGACTACTTGAATTACATTTTCTTTGCTAAATCTAAGAGAATCCAGCAAGACAATATATGCCTGATTCATTCCCCTTGTCAGCTAGGATAATAGTGAAAAAACTAGGTTCAGGTTCTATTCAGCTGATTTCCCCTTCTCCCTGCCTGGCAGCAATTTACTTGCACATTAAATACTGTACTTTGTGATGTCTCGCATTGCTTCTCAAAACAAAACAGAATTTTGTAAACTTGTTTGAAAGAATAGATTATTATTGATCAGTCACTTGGCAGTGTCTACAAATGTGGGTGTACATAAAATAATAACTAGGATAATTATGGTTTGTCTGGTTCTGTAGAGCACTGTTTATTAAGCTGTAAAGATAGTGGTAAGGCCTGAGTCCCTTTCTTGCCTATCATAAATGACAAATAAATACAGAAAAGACAGAAAATGTTACTTGAAAATAAATATATTAAAATAATCCAAAAGTCCAAAATATCTTCTTTTGTGTTTGAATTGCTATTACAAATTATTCTATAACGATGACCATTGAATACAATAGGGGTCATCTATTATGTCCTAGTGCTAGAGCATTAAGCTCCACAAAACAATGCCCTTCTCATTCTGAAGAACTTGAGTCTAAGGGAGTTACAGTATTTATCAAAATTCGAAAAGTTCTCACTTTTTTCTGAAAACCACTCCAACCAAATCTGCATGGACTCCCCCCCCCCTATTTATTAATATATTTTCACAAATTTTTGTGGTGTGTAAAAAGTCACAATAAAATAATATGATTTTTTCGGATTATGTGCATGAAACCCACAATATTTCAATATTGCAATATTTTCATTAAACTGCCCAAAAGCTACGATTTTAATGGAAACCCTGCGCAACTCAGAAAATCTTCCATTTTTAATGGGACATCTGCCGTTGACTTTTACATGTTCTCGGCAGGTTTGAGTTGGAGTACTTTTTTTTATCAGATTTTTAACACCATCTAACTTTAATAAATCCTGAAAAAATCTAGGGGGTTTTTCTTCAAAAAATTGTATTTTCCTCTTTAAAAGTCAGACCAGAAAAATTCTGAGCTAAATAAATAACCCCCTTGGATTAAGCAGCCATATGGCAGGCAGTAAGTACAAAGCTCAGTTGCAGCCTCATAACTATAGAACTGCCAAACACAGTCAAATTGTGCCCAAGTTTTGCACTTTGTACCTTGCATTGCAGAGCTGCCAGCTGTGCTCCACATGTCAGCAGTGCTGCATAACAATAAATATGGTTAAAGAATAAAGGGCACCCTAAAAAGGTTTCCGTTAAACACTACAAGTAAAAGTATGTGAAAACTATAAAGCATTTATTATGGAATGTTGAATTGTGGATGTGTGCACTTTGCATTCATTTTTTATGAGCCATTATATGTTATATGTATGCTCTTTAAAAACATGGCAATGCTATGCAGAATGATACAATTATTTGTTGTAAACAGAGTTCTACAGGAAAATTGTAGTGTCCCTTTAATATTCTGTGTAAACAAAGTTAGAAAAGATCATATCAACACTGAGCAAAGAAACTGAACAGATATATTTGGAAGATTAATAGCCAAGCATCTGCAGGAGAAGAAGAGCAGTGTGATTCTAGGAAGGAATTGTGCCAAGATCAGTTGACAAATACATTGTCCAAGTGCAAGCTGGCAACAGAGACAAATGTTAAATTAAAATAACACTGAAGCATATACTGTATCTTTCGTCTCATCATTGTTGCCCAATCTTGCAGGAATATCCTGCATTACTTATTCATAATATATGCATTATTATATAGTGGATAATGTACCCCCTACTGTAATTTATAAAGATATTATAAGTCACCGAGGAGTTATGTGACCATATATTTTATACAGGTCACATAACTCCGAGGTGACTTCTGATATCTTTATAAATTTAAGTAGGGGGTACATTATGCATTATAACCTACATTTTGTCTGAAATGTCTCACTTTAATGTATGGCTTTCATGTATGTTCTTCAAAATGCTACCATGTGTTATTTTTGTGTCTGCTAAATTTGTGTTTGTTCCCCCTGTGTGTGTTCACCTTATTTAATTTTGTTTCTTGAGTTTCCCTGTAGTTCTGTTTGTACCTTTATTTGTATTTCTTCCAGTTGTGTTCTGCTTATTTTTGACCCCTTTATAACAGAGTATAATGTACCTGTACTGTCCCACCCCTATTACTTTAAACATACTCAGTTTTCCTACATCACAACCCAAATACCGTGCAGAACATTGCAGGCATCTCCTCGGTGCGCATCTTACCCCTCCTTGGTAGTAGGGATGTAGCGAACAGTTCGCCTGCGAACTTGTTCGCGCGAACTTCGACCGTTCGCGTCCGCCTAATGTTCGCGAACGTTTGGGAACGTTCGCAATTTGAGTTCGCGACCATTCGACCGCTAAAATCGAACGATTTCCATTCGTTCGAACGATTTCCATTCGTTCGAACGATTTCCATTCGTTCGAACGATTTCCATTCGTTCGAACGATTTCCATTCGTTCGAACGATTAAAATCCCTCGACCATTCGATTCGAATGAAAATCCTTCGATCGAACGATGAAAATCCTTCAAACGTTCGAATCGAACGAAAAATCCTTCGAACGTTCGAATCGAACGATTTTGCGGGTGTTCGAAGCTCGCGAACGGTTCGCGAACCGTTCGCATTTTTTGCCGGTGTTCGCGAACGGCGTTCGCGAACACCAAAACGGCGGTTCGCTACATCCCTACTTGGTAGTAGCTGCCTCCTGGATGCTGGCCGCCATTGTTGCACAGAATCAGACAGCCTGCAGAGAGGTTACACTGTAAGAGCGGCCACTCCCAGCGTTCTACCTCTTGGTGGGCGGGGACGGCATCCGGAATGTGTGTGAGGTGCCCTACTGACCTTGATCTGTGCAACGGCTCCACACACACACACGTGGAGAGGCCGCACCCTGAGTTGCAGTTGCACAAACTCTTGCGAAACCAGAAACGAAGGGGCAGGGAGAAAGACTAAGGGGCCGATGCTGAGAGTCAGAGGGACAGAAGCGCGGCATGTGAATTAAGACCGCTCCTGTGCCTGAAAGTAAGATGGGAGGGGAGACGAGTGGAGGGAAAGCAGCATTGAGGGAGTTGCAATGCAGGTGATGTCTCTGTCTTATAAGCGGCGCGTTCTGATGTCAGAACACGCCGTTTATAAGGATATAATTTACAGTCTGGTCCCATAGGGAAATGACCAGACTATAGATTATATAGGCATTAGCGTGCATTATATATGGCTCTGTTGCATAAAGGACATGTAAACTTTCTGCACATTTGCTACTAAGCCATATTTACTTTGCTGAATTCTTCATGATATCTGTAACGCTCTGACACTGCAGAGAGGTATTTCGGAGGTAATAGGTAAGGTGGGAAGCCTGGGTTATACCAGTAGATGGCAGGACAGAGTCTTGAAGCCATAGAAAAGCAGGGTTTAATAAAGATTAAACTTACATAACAGGTGCAACAAAAATATAGGCAGTGATGGGGAAAACAGCAATCAGGAATCGTAGTCAGAAACAGGCCAAGGTCAGAACCAGGGAATCCACAGTAGTTGGAAGGAACACGGGTCAGGAGTGACAAGAAACAGCAAGCAGGAACCATAGTCAGAACAGGCCAAAGTCAATAGAAGGAAATCCACAATGGTAGGTATCAGGACACAGGTTCAGGACACAGGAACACCAGAATTAGGAACTTGGTACACACGATCTAGGAACAAAGGAGCTTGGAACAAGGATGGCAAGTCGGGGCGCATGCGCGGCATGGAGTAGTGCAGTCGGAAGTTCATGGAGCTCCGTGTACCGGGACAGCTAACCCTGGTAATTAGCGTGACTGAGCCGTTTTTGTTTTGCACCAGGTCCAGTAGCTAGTGTGGGACAATATCCCCAGCATGGGAAAACGCAAAAATAAGGACCAGGCAGGCACGATGTCGCCTTTTCTACAGAAAATTCCCTCGGCCTCGCAACGTGCGCTTCAAGATGGCGCTGATGATTCGGATGCGGATCCCTGCCCGCCTTCGCAGGCCTCATCACCAGCGCACCCAGGTTCGGAGGGAGACCTATCTGGCGATGCAAGGGGATTGCGGCAAGTTCAACCCTCGCCTGACTTAGTGACGGTACCAGTGCTCACACAACAGCTTACCCAGCTACATGATAAGATCGCTGAGTCTGTCGCAAGCACAATACGCTCTGCCCTCCATGACATCCGCACTGATGTTAATTGCCTGGGGGACCGGACGGACAAGCTGGAGGCGGCCTTGGATGATTTAATCATGCGTTATAATGCTCTGGAAAACAGCAATGTTACTTTGCAAGAAGAAGTAGCGTTCCTCAAAGCACAAGCTGAGGATGTGGAAAACAGGTCAAGGCGCCAAAACCTACACATTAGAGGCATTTCTGAGGAGGTAGGCCCTCAAGACATCAGAGCTTTCCTACGCTCCCTCTTCTCCAGCATTTGCCCTGATCTCCCAGCGGAAGCCTGGCGGTTTGATAGAGCCCATAGGGCCCTAGCACCTAGGCTACCAGGAGCAACCAGGCCCAGAGATGTGGTGGTGTGCCTCCATTATTTTGAAAGCAAGGACGCTATTACTGGTAAGACTCGCAATACCCCCCACATTGAACACCAGGGTCATCAGCTCCAAATCTTTAATGATATCTCTCCAATCACTCTGCGGAAAAGAAGGGAGCTGCGCCCTGTTACCCAGGCCCTCCGTGCCCACAAGATAATATACCGCTGGGGGTTCCCCTTTAAATTGATGGCCACGAAAGGGAACCGACAATACATACTCCAGGATCCCTCAGATGGCGCACGTTTTCTTAAAGATCTGGGTATCTCCTCCAAAGACCATCAGCAGGAGGCTCCGGTTGCAGATTCTGGACCCCAGGACAAGCTTCATCCAGTGTGGACGAAGGTGGGAGGATCACCGTCCAGGAATGCTCCGTCCTCACCTGCATCTGTGTGAGCCTGCCGTCCATCCATTCGGCGATTTTTCCCATTCTCTTTGTGCCTTATCCCATGCCTGCAGATGTGGTGGTTCCCGTTGCCATGGAGGATCCGTGAGTACTATCTCTGTTCTTCATATTTGTGTACTTCCACCACCACCGGGACGCTACCCAGTAAGGCTGTGTATGGTCTACCTTGACCCCATTGACATACACCTGCAGATTTTCTGCGTGACTTTGGGCTCGTTATTTTTGGAATTTTTTTTTTTTTTTTACTTTTTATTTTTCTATTGACTTTATATCTTTTTTTCTTTTTCTTTTTTCTTTTTCTCCCCGGTTCTCCATTGCACTTATTTTTTGCTACATGTGGGTTTACTGTGTTGTTAAACTGCCTATGTGTTGCTGGTTTTCCTTCAAATGGTTTTATGCTTCTCCATGCTACGCTTGGTTTATAGCACGAGTTACAATGTCAGTTTTTACTGTGAGCATCCCTATCTTACACGTTCATAATGGTTAAGCTTCTAACGATTAATGTTAATGGTTTAAATAGTGTGGTTAAAAGGTATTTAACCATTCGAGAGATTCATCGGCTCAGGCCTGATATTGCCTTGATACAGGAAACGCATATTAAGCGTGCTGATAGTCCTAGCCCCATCTTGAAGTCTAATCTCTACCCAAGGGTATATCAGGCCTCGGCAGACACCAAGAAGGCAGGATTGCTAACTCTGATACATAGGGATTGTCCGTTTCAGGTTTCTCATGCTGATATTGACCCAGCCGGCAGATATCTGATTCTCAGGGGATCACTGGGGGGCAAGCCTTTGACCGTTATGAATGTCTATGCACCGAATAGAAGGCAATTTAAGTTTTTACGCTCCAGGTTGAGCAAAGCCAGGGGGGACTATTCGGTTCCCACGGTAATTGGCGGAGACTTTAACTTAGTGTTTTCAGAGTTGAGAGATCGTTCCTTCCCGCCCACTGCCAGGGACACAGCTGAACACTCCAAAGGACTCCGCCAATTACTCCGTAAACTTGACCTTAGGGACATTTGGAGGGTACACCACCCCACTGAGAGAGAATATACGTTTTTTTCAGCTAGACATAATCTCTCCACTAGAATAGATTACTTTCTTGTGTCTAGAGACCTTCTCTTAGTCCCGGCCACTTCCACTATTATCCCCACATCTTGGACTGATCACTCTGCAGTGATGCTAGAATTAGATGTAACACACCCGCCTAAGAGGTCTTCCCATTGGCGCTTAAATGAAACTCTCCTGAACAACCCAGAGTTTAAAAGGAAAGCCTTAGAAACTATAACGGAATACTTTGATACTAACCGAGGCTCAGTAGAAGATATAGCCTGTTTATGGGAGGCTCATAAAGCTGTCCTCAGAGGCCACTTTATTTCCATCTCCTCTAAGCTTAGAAAACAGAGAACACTCCACATATCGCAGCTGGAACGTCAGCTGGTGCATTGGGAGAAGTCCTATACTCATACTCCTACCAGACTGATCAGACTAAAAATCTCCCAGACGCGTAGGGACCTTAAAACCCTACTTTTAGCTGACACGGAAAAGGCCCTCCGATGGCTCAAGCAGAGATACTACGAGAGTGGAGATAAGGCTCACACTTTATTGGCCAAGAAATTGCAGGAACAACTGGCCCAGACGGCTATCTCATCGATAGATACGGGAGATAACCAGTTAGTATATTCTCCTGAGGCCATAGCTGAGACGTTTAGTGATTATTATTCCAAATTGTACAACATGGGTACCCGTCCTTCTTTGTCAGGGAGGCCCGCAGACCAGTTAAGAGAAGCGTTTTTAAGGGATAATGTTAAAATTCGGCTCTCCCAATCTGATTTAGAGACTCTCAATGCTCCCATATCTGCGGAGGAGATTGCAGCTACCATAAAAGCCTTTCCCACAATGAAGGCCCCAGGCCCAGATGGCTTTACGTATGCATATTATAAGGCGTTTCATAGTGTCCTTCTTCCTTATCTGACCCAACTCTTTAACTCTTTTCTCAATGGTTCTCCTATTCCACCGACAATGCTGACCTCGTATATTACCTTGCTGCTTAAAGAGGGAAAGGACCCCAATCAGTGTGGCAGCTACCGCCCCATCGCCCTACTAAATTCGGACCTTAAATTATTTACGAAAATTTTAGCCAATAGACTTGCCCCCTTAATGCCTAGACTTGTCCACCCTGATCAGGTTGGGTTCATTCAGGGCAGACAAGCAGGTGACAACACCCGCAGAGCTATTGATGTAATTGATCTTATTAATAGAGCCCAAATCCCAGCGGTCGTCCTCAGTTTGGACGCCGAAAAAGTGTTTGACCGCTTAGATTGGGGCTTTCTGTTCGATCTGCTACAAACCATGGGGTTCGATGGCCCATTTCTGACAGCAATAAAGGCCCTATACTCTATGCCTACGGCAACCCTTAAATTACCTGGGGCTTCCAGCCAATCTATCTCTATCTCAAATGGCACCAGACAGGGTTGCCCACTCTCTCCCCTTCTGTATGCCCTTAGTATTGAGCCGCTGGCTACGGCTATACGGGAACATCATGACATCACAGGTCCGAGGCTGGGGGATAGTGAGTTTCGGGTGGCCCTGTTCGCAGATGATGTCATTCTAACCATTACCAACCCCATAATCTCTCTTCCAAATTTACACAAATTGCTTACTCTATACGGCAACTATTCGGGTTATAAACTGAATCTCCAGAAATCAGAGGCCCTAGCTTTGAATACCCCCTACCACATGAGGGAACTGTTGAAAGCTAACTTTAACTATAAATGGAGGGAACATTCGCTCCGTTATCTTGGGGTACATTTGACGACTTCCTATTCTCAACTTTTTAAATACAATTATACCCCGCTTCTGCAATCCATCTCTTCGCTCCTGGAAAAATGGGGCGCCTATACGATATCTTGGCTAGGTAGGATAACAGCTGTAAAGATGTCCATCCTGCCTAAACTGTTATACCTTTTTGAGACCCTCCCTGTGACGGTGCCTAAAGCTGTCCTACAGAATATTCAAACTATGTTTTTTAAGTTCATTTGGGCGAAGTCGAGACACAGAGTCTCCAGAAAGGTAATGACCATGAATAGATCTCAGGGGGGATTGGCAGTACCCAATATCCGCAGATATTACGAAGCGGTACAACTTCGGCAGGTGTTAGGCTGGACCACATATCACCCTACCTCTAGATGGGCACTCATTGAATCGCTTTCTCTGGCCGCTATACACCCAAATGCTCTTCTGTGGCAGACCCCGAAACCGGTGAAGCTACCACTCAATGTTCTGCAGGCAACTAAATTTACTATTAGACTCTGGGAACACTGCTCCAAGAAATCACCCTTGACCAATTTCCCGTCCCCAATGCAATCCGTTCTGGCCAATCCTCACTTTATCCCGGGAATGTCTCCCGCCTTCCAGAACCGTTGGGGTTCCAAAGGCCTCTTTAGAATATATGATTTTCTCAAACCATTGGAGAACAGAGTCCACTCGTTCGCAGAACTTCAAGAGAAGTATCAAATCCCCCAGAACTGGTGCTATGACTTCTTGCAAATTCTACATTTCATTAAGGGGGTGTTCAAGGGGCGTCCTCCATCTCGCTCACTGACGTTTTTTGAAAGGACGTGTCTTCGGGGTCTGCCACAGAAAGCACTGATCTCGACTATTTATTCTATACTTAACACAGTATTAGAGGAACCGTTTCCTAAACATAGATATATGCTACAATGGGAAAGAGAGCTCTCCACCACTTTCACCTTGGAACAATGGCAGGACATATGGGAAAATGCCAGGAGAAATGTCACTTGTGTGAGACAGAAAGAGAGCGTTTACAAGGCTATCTTCAATTGGTACTATACACCGGTGAAGTTAAGCAAAATGTATCCAACCACCTCAGCACTGTGCTGGAGGGCTTGTGGACAGGAGGGCTCTCTCTCCCATATATTGTGGTCCTGTCCGAGACTGTCTGCATTTTGGAAAGCGTTAGGGATCTGGTGACGAAACTCTTTTTCTATGAGATTCCAATACATGCCTCTAATGCAATACTAGGCCTACCACATGTAGGCATCTCCCCCCCAGAACAGAAACTTCTGAATTTCATTTACACTGCGGCCAGATTGTCTATTACTTCCAATTGGAAGTCTTCTCGTGCCCCATCCATAGGCGAGACAATTTCCCGTATCCGTGATATGAAATTAATGGAAGAAATGACAGCCAAACATCACGGATCCTTACCTAAACATGACAACGTTTGGTCGAAATGGGTCTATTATGTGTCTCAAACACGTATGCTGGAAGGGGGGGAATGATAATGATAATTATAATAATGATGATTGTCTAATGCATGTCTACTGCATTTCTGTTGCTTCATTGACCTCTACATCAAGCCCTCTGGTCGTTCAATGCTTTCTAACCATTTCTGTAACTCTGTAAGTTTATTCTGACATCCATGTAAACTACCACACTCCTTCTTTTTTACCAACTGAGAACTTTGTGAAAACGATATACATGACTTTTTTTCCTGTTATGTCTGTACCTTGTGCTTTTATTATGCTTGGAAACTTAAATGCTAAACCAAATAAAATTTAAGTTACAAAAAAAAAAAAGGATGGCAAGTCTTCCAGGGAATACGCAATGACCAAGCGCCGAGCAACGGGTCAGGGCTGGGCTTATAAAGGGGACATAAATGGGAATGGGAAACACATGAGGGTAACGAGATGGGAGGAGACCAGGATAGAAACAGACTGGGAAAAGGCAGAGTCAGGAACATATGATAACAGATTAGGACCAACCCCAAGAGCCTCCAGTGGCTTGCAAGGTTCAAGTCCTAAACCGCATACAGTACATAAGAGTTCGTGTCTGGGGCCTCCGGGCTGGTCCTGACAATATCCATTTCTTTTATACTTCAAACTAGTAGACACTTTGGAAGGAGCCTGTATCATTTTCCTAACTCTTTTAGGCTGGGAATTTTCGGGAATATATACTTCTCCTAAAACCAATTTTTTTTGTTGTTTTACCTTTTTAGTATAGGCTTTCCAACCTTAATTACTGATGCAAAAGAATTTTCCAATGCGAATCAACCTAATAGCACTACTGCAGTCATCACACTGTTACCTAGTATTGTGAAATTGCCATGTATTTTTTGTTCTAAAAAAAAAGTGATAATATTACACTGCATTCAAACACCAAAAGGGCAGAAATACTGATGTTTAGATGTGTAGAGCTAGTAAAAAATTGATCATGTGACACCAAGAAAAGCAACTCTTGTATCATCAATAGGAACGGCATATTGCTATTTAGTTGTTAGAGAGAAACTGTCTTTGATGCTTCCATATCCTATTGCCAGTGAAACAAACATGGAGCCATATTTACATAAAGGTAGGCGTTGTCAGTGGATGCCCAATCAAGGAGAGGGACACTATAAATATGCTTAGCTAGATTTAGCTCGTATTCTATCTTATGTTGTTCTAGATGTGATAGAAAGGGCTACTAAGTGAGCAGCGTGAGGTTCCAGGGAGAAGTGTAGTGGAATTAGTATAGCTGGTACAGTAAATGGATTAGCAGCAGGGAACTCAAGGGTATAGATTCACGGTGTAAACTGATCCATTAGTAGTCCAACTTTAAAAGATCCCTGAGTATGCATATTGGTTTGCTGTTACTCAGATTTGCTGATCATAATAAACCTTTAAACCAATGACAACCATAAGTAATATGCACCCACCAAATGAAGACTCCTCTTGAGTGTGCTTAATCTGCATGGATAATCGTCTCTCGCGATTCCATATTAAATGTTTTTACTCAGGAACCAAGCGGATGTTTTTGGTGAGACTAATGGTGGCCCTGGAATAAAGAGCTTATTTTAGCCCCTGGCACTCTGCTGGTTGTTGAAAGGAACACAATAATTCTATTCCTTAATAAGACATAAAATATATATATTATAAGTTTGAAACTTACAACAGCAACTAAACAATAATAGATGTGTTCATACAAAGTAGCAAGTGAGTAGCTATAACCTTGACAAACAAGGGCAAAATATAGAAAGTTTAAAAAACAAATAAACTTTATTGAGTTGATATTATGCACTGCACACTGTACATCAGGTGTTATTTGCAATTACATTCCACAATCATTTTATGGCTAAATTGATGGTATGGTTGATATGAACTACTTCATTTGGAATACATGAACAATATAGAAAAGTTAAAGCACTACATAATTCATATCCTGAGTAGAGATGTGAAAGTTTAGGTTGGCAAATATTTTCTTTTTAAAAGAAAAAATAAATAAAAATAAATAATAAGAATGATGCTGTATATGCTATTTCTTTCATTTTTTACAAGCTTTTACATCTCCAGTCAAAGAGAAGTAGAGAAAAATTATTTATTTTGCAAATTGATGCTTTTCAAATCAAGATATGCTCTTCTCAACAAAGCACTCAATAAAAGGGTTAAGTGGCATATGACCTGGTCCAGTCATCCCAATGAGTTACTTTCATTCTAACTAAATTAGACCACTACAAGCTTTTCTAGTTTAGTTAATAAGGACAGACATAAATAACTCCCCAACATACAGTACCATTCATACAATAGAAAGAAATTTAAACTGTGACATAACTTATAACTCTTATAAAGAACAGAAGTCCCTGGCAACATTCTCCAATGAAAATATACAGTATGTGTATATATAGGAAAACATACATCCCATTGTAAAATATAAGAGTTATCAAGAAGTTATTTTGCCATATAAATGCACTAATTAAACTGGCCCCTTAGATGACACCATAAACCATTTAAAATATAAAACTTTGAAGTTCCACCACTTTTATAAAAGCTGAAGGTAATTTTTGGCTAATTGGGACCACTAATTGCACCCTTTCTGAAAATTCTAAAGGTGCCATCGAGTTATAAGATCTGAATTCAGGTTGCACCTTTTTTTAATATGTACGATCAGTAATCTCCTGGGTACCTTCTAATATTCTTTTTAATTTACTGTATGAGTATATAAATAAATATTTTTTCAATAATTACTAATTTGAATTACAGTGCATTAACATTAATATAATAAAAATTATATAAAATAATATACTACTATATACTGGTCTGTTTGAGCATGTCTGTATATACTGTTACAGTATTGCACATTAAGTGCACATACATTACACACATATATTTCTATTTTGTATACCTTGAGTAGTGCAGTACCAAGAAAGAAAAACTCCCTTACACATTACACTTTATATAACTTAAAAATGTCCACAGTACAATATAGGTGAAATGTAAATTGGCAGCAATATCTTCCTTTGTGCCGAAACGTTATGTTTTATTCCTGAGTTCCAGAGATCTTTGTGCCTATAGCATATACACAGTTCTTAAAAACAAGTATATTTCATATTATGAATGCCTCTATAGAGAACGTTGAATGAAAAAATAATACCCCAAAGGCAGGCCAGGAGGCTTTTAACTGGGAGCATAGTTTTTAAAAGATTAATTATTTGTAGTTATCAGTAAATAACATAGGGGATGTAATAAAAGTCATAAATGTAATACAATTCTTTTTTCAGTGAATAACATGGGCAATGTAATAAAAGTCATAAATACAATAAAATTCTTTTTTTTGCCAAATGAAGTATAATTAAGTTGAGTATAGTGCATTTTTAAGACCTGCTTGAAAGCGGCACATTTTTGGCACAAAAAAATAATTGTTCAGTAATTGCAGACTAGCACTGGTAGATGAGGTGGTAAGAGTTTGTAAAACTTATAATAAATACATGCAAAGGAATTATTGTCAGAATGAAAAATATCCTATGTTTTTTCCATTAACAATTACTATTTCATTCTCCTAATACAGTCAGTAAGAAAAGTAAGCCTTGAAGCCTTGGAGGTGAATATAAATCATTTAAATGATGGGTTTGCTGTAACTCAGAATGATGGGATCAGCAATAATTGTCAAGGTCAGCTATGGACAAGTTTATAGGCAGGGGCATTAGCCTTGGGACCCCAGCCTCAATGGGACCTTAGAGAAGGGGAAGACAATAGATACAGGTATATCTGTTTTTTATGTTTCTGCATTGCTAGGGGATCTTCTCTTTAAATCCTGCTCCATAGCAAACTGACCAACTACAAATATACACTGTAATAGAATATGTCATAACTACAGTCATTTTCCTTTGCACTTTTGCAGAAGGTTAATTAGTGTTTGGAAATAGGATGATCATTGGAAAGAGTATACAAATTCTCCAAATCTCTATCACAAACTTAAAGTGGCAATACACCCTCTTTTTCAATATGAGTTAAATGAATTGGGTTTCTGCTGAACGAATATTTTGCCTATTGTTTTGATTAAAAAAATATTTTTGTTACATCTTGCTTTAAACAGGACAAAAGGCTGAAATTAAAAGTACTTTAACTTTCCAACCTTTATTGTTTTTTCTGAGCTGGTTAAATGATGATTAGGCAGGCAAGCCTATCTCAATTTCATATGCAAAAGAATTATCCAGCGAAGGCCTCCCTTTCAAGCCTACAAAAGCCTTTCTGCTCTTAAAGGGAACATATTTGTATTAAATTTGTACCACCAAGAGATTGCTGGAATACAATTTCAAGAATGGTCAAATATGTTATGATGGGGTAAAGCACTAAAGGAGACGTAGTCCACCAACCATAGGGATAGATACTTCTAAGCACCATTGTGCAATAAAACATATTTCTAGGTCCTCCAGGGCTAGTGGCCAAATTGAAGTAAGGGTATCCTTCAATCAGAGTACTGCCTTTCCTGTTAGATAGCAATGAGATGACTGATACAGAGCCAGAAAGGAATTTGAGAATTACTTTGCCTGCCTCATATGTTTGTGCTTGACTCTCTCTTCTTCATACTTTCATACTGTACAATCTTAACTCAAGGCTTAAAAGGATTTTATGCATCTGTAAAGACCCTACACTTCATTATCTCCCTAGTTGCTGGGCAGATGCCCATGTATCTAGTTGTTAGTTTACATATCCAAGTTATTTGCCAAGTGGCTTTATGACCACTTCCTGCCACACTTTAACATAGTGCTTGGTTAGGGGTGGATCTTCCTCTTTGGCTTCTGGTTGCTGACCCAGCTGTTTTTCAGGGAGCCTGGGTACACCAAGGCCCAGTAAAGCCATTTTGCCCTAGAGGGACCAGTACCTGAAGAGATAAGTCAGGGAGCAGGGTGCACGTGAATGAGGCCAGCTAAAGATAGGATACTACCTTTAGGAGAGTAAGATAGTGAGGGTAAATATCAAAAGCAGCTTTGTGCTCCATCGAGGATTGTAGCAAGGATTAACTTCCCTAAACTATAAAATTGCCTACAGTGAAGGGACCGTAATGGATAGGGTGTCTGGTTTTAGATTGCTCTACCTGACCACTCCACTGGGTGGGATCTGGACCACTTTTGAGGTATATCTGCCTGGAGGTGTGCTGTACTACCTTGACTACATCCGCAGGACCTCCACATTCAGCTGTCTCTGATGTGCCATTCTTATTAATTTCTACAATATCTTGTCTTTGTGGATGTGAGTATTAACGCTGCTCGTACATTATTTTCCTTTGTTTAAATAAACTATTCATTTTGGTTTGCTGCAAGAACCTTCTGTCATCTTTTTATTTTTATGCACAGTAGCCTGTGGGAATTGTAGTTGCACTACACCACACCTTCATTTCTTCCACTTAGCGAAGGCCCAGCCTGAAGAGTCCAATGTAACCCATGCTCTATAGATATAGCTGGACATTAACCCCTTTGGTCTAAAATAGCCCAAAATAGTGTTAGCCATTTACCTTAAGGCCATGGAAAATGTTTTATTGTGCAGTATATGGGTACTCTGATAACAGAGATCTGAATTGAGGTGACTGAAATTCAAACATACTGTGCCTTTTTGTGGATAAATGGGAGAATTTTTTTTTCATGCATTAATGTTTCTTTTTGGTGATGTACAAAATTGCATCATTATGGCTTTAACATAGTTTCTTCATGAAAGTTATAAATGTAACCCAGTGCGTATTATATTATGTAACATGGTTTACCTCTATAACTAAATATATTTTATTAATAAACAAGTATATAAAGATAGTAATAGCATTCTCAGAATTTCAGTTATTTCATGGAAAGGTCAAAAAAGGTTACACTTACAGCATATATTTTCTTTTTAGCAATATATATCTAAATGTTATTACAGTTTGGGGGAAAAAAAACTCTCTTGCATCCCATTTTTTAAAGAACAGTTGGTTTGAAATAGCCCGGACTATTGGGACAAATTTAAAGCAGAAATTCACACTGATACAACATTTTGCTTTGATAGAATTGTGCAATTAAAGCATATATATCTTTTTTATGACATATATCGAAATGTTATCAAGTAGTGATGAGCAAATCTGTCTTCATGAAATGCATTGGAGTCAATGGTTATTTTCAATTAACACTTTTTTATCCCACCAAAAATGCATTGGGTGGTTTTACAAAAAAAATTGGCAATCATGAATCTATGCCTGGCAAAAAATTTCGCTCATAAATATTATTGAGGCCTTAGCTACTGTGTATCTTTGGTGAAATCACAATTTTTCATTTCACTATATCATCATTATTTTTCTTGTGTAATAACGTTTGTAACTTTCTTTTGATACTAGCTTAGCCCATAGTGTTAACTTTGCTAAGCAAGTTGTGACTTAGTACCCAGGCAAACAAGCTTTCATTTGAACTCTCCATACCAGAGACAACATCCTAGTATTTTTTATAGCCTGTATAGAAAAATTCCATAAACTTATGTAAAGTTTAGTTATTTAGCTTTACAAAACAAAAGTCTGCAGGGAAATATAATTTGTATAGTGGCCCTTTAAGTAATATTCTTAGGGGAACAGCTCAGATCTAATAAATTCCTTTCTATAAAGCAGGTCACACAAACAGGTGTCACTAGCTCCTCAACATCACTTGGTGGACTCTTTCTGTTACACATTGTGATGCCTGAATTATATATTTTGTAAAATATGGCATACATATCAAAGCACTCCAAGGTCCCTTATAAACACAAACCAATGACATTAATTTTCAAGGGAGCAGACGTTATGTCTGGAATTTAGTGAAGACAGCTTATGAACTCGCCTGCAAGCTTAGTCCAAGTCCATCTCAGGCAATGCTTGAATGATCTGACTGACTTATTTCCTGATAGTTGAAGAAGAACTGCTTGTACTCTGCCACATTAAGGTGCAGATTTATCAAAAGTCGAATTTCGAAGTGTAAAATACTTTGAAATTCGACCATCGAATTGATTTCGAACATCAAAGTTGAAGTATTTTTTACCGAATTTGGCCATCGAACGATCGAAGTAAAGTCGTTCGATTGTATGATTAAATTGTTCGAATCAAACGATTCAAACGATTTTAGCGTACAATCGAACAATCTTACTTTAATGTGTAAAGACTTAAAAAATGCTTCTAGAAGGTCCCCATAGGTTAACATAGCACTTCGGCAGGTATTGAAGTCAAAGTTTTTTTAAAGAGACAGTACTTCGATTATCGAATGGTTGAATATTGGAACGATTTTTACTTTGAATCGAAGTTGAAGTAAATTCGAAGTCATAGTATCCTATTTGATGGTCGAAGTATCCAAAAAATTACTTTGAATTTCGATTTTTTTTTACTTCGAAAATTCCCTCGAATTCACTTCAGCCCTTGATAAATCTGCCCCTTAATATGTATAATTTCACAAATCAAAATAATTTATGGCAATAATGATTTATCTTGCTTCTTTACACTGAAGGTCAAGATGTCAAGAGCTACAATTGTTCTATACTAATTACATTGCTTTGCATTTTATGATCATATATTAATATGTAAGGCTAGTTAAACTAAAGAATGAACTTAATGTACCTGTCAAATGAATATAGGCCTACTTGACTCTATGGAATGATAACTTGTGCTACTCCTTATATTTCAGTTCCCGATATGGTTATAATAAACATCTTAAATACACTGTTAATAGGTCAGAAAATGGAGTGTGTTGAAATAGGGTTCAACCCTATAGCTGACTAAATCGCTTTCAGCATCCTTAGCCAGCCTTTGGCAGAGAAGTCATTCGCAATTGCAAAGGGTCCACAGTCTGATATTCCTATTTCAAGCCCTTACATATTTATATATGGCATCCTGTATGTTTACAGTGTACAGTTTATAAAGGTCTGCAAAATCTTGAAATTATTTAAGTTTTCAAGCAAAATTCTAGAGGTTGGGTGGAATTTCTGCTTTAAGATATAACACATGCTCTTAAATTACTTGCAATAACAAATATATACAATCTACATCTGAATATTAAATTAGCTTAAATAAAACCTTGCCCTTAGAGATAGCCATTCTTATGAGATCTGCAATTCTTAAAAAATATGGGGATTTTAATGCCCCTTTTGTTTTTAGATTATACAATAAAAATTAAGAATCATGCCATAAAACTATATGCAAAATATGCACACTATTATTGCATGCGTCATGTGATACTACATGCCAGTTAGTATTACTTTAGTTTCAGTAAGACCATAAAAACATCATAGGTCTTATATCAAAGCACTATATGTACAATACAGTCCTTCCTACCTCAGCATTAGCATATTGGCAGGTTTGAATGTCGTACAAAGAAAATGCGTTCCTATATATTTTAAGAAGAACTGCATTGGTACAGCTTCTCGCGTGTATTTAATATTGAGTCCTTAGCAATTCACACTTCAATTAATGCCTAAAAGTTTGTGTTATGTAAAACGGTCAGAGTTCATTTTCCGTAATTTTGGTGGCAGGTTTCCATCCATCCTTCCACCAGACAATCTTTGAAGCTTTGGTGGTAAATCTGCTATTGATTGACTGATTGGATCAGAAATCATCCTTGTGGTTTTTATTACCAGTTTTTCTTCTGAATTGCCAGGAACTGAACTTATTCGCTGAAGTTTCATTGGTAAATCGCCCATGCTATATGCTTTCTCAGATGTTGTGGAGCTCATCCTAAGAAGTTTTCTAGGCAGGTCCTCTCTGCCAGTTATTTTCTGTAGTTTTAGTGGCATCTTTGTACTTATGTCTTCTAGACTATCCAGACAGCCTACTGAATTATTTTTCTCTTTGCTGTTATTTACTGCTGGTGCTATTAAAGGAGAAGACATCAGAAGCATATCTTCCTGTTCTTTAACACTATAAGGAGCTGTTGGGACTTCAAATGTTGCATGGAACTGTGAATAATCAACTTTAAAGAATCCTTCCTCCAAGGAAATAACTGGAAAGAAGCGATGTCCCCATAAAACTTCATCTTCTGTGTATGAGGTCCTTGCTTGACACGTCATGCCTGGAATAGAACAAAGATACAAATTATTATGATATCATTTTGAGCCAATAACTACTGTTCAAATGTAAGACCAAAAAAAAAATTAGGGTGCTTTGATCTTGGTGCACAACATTAAACATAGAAAGAGGAAATTAGGAACCACAGAATTGACACCATCGGCACACTGGTACATTTCTTTTGGTGAAGAAGATGCTAAGGTGGGTGACACTTAAAGGGTTAAAGGCAGTTTTTGCCAACCAATCTTGGATTTTGAAAACAAATGTTCAGTAGAACAATGATGCCCTTTGGATGTCCAAAAAAATGAATGAATCATTTGAATCAAGTGTTCAATATTTATTGAAAAATATAGAACAGTCTAGAATGTGTGTGATCTATGTGTGTTTGTATTTAGAGTACACATGTATTTGCTGTACTTATTAGAGCAACAAGAGATTTTTAGACACTGGTATATTGATATTATACATACTCCACCACAAAGGAACACCTACAGTGAGCTCTGCCTGATGATGTCAATAGGGATGGGCGAACTTTCGCCCAAAAAATGATGACAATAGATGCGTATGGCGTTGTGCATCAAAATAAAAAGACAGGCGTCAAGAAAATTTCGCCGCGCGACAAAATTTTTTTGCTGACCATAGACTTTAATGGGCATTGGCGACATTTCGCTGGCGGCGAATTTTTGGTGAAACAAAACGGGTAAAATTTGCCCATCCCTTGATGTCAATAGGGATTAAAATACAACTAACTTAACAACTAACTAAGTACAAACACATTTCAAAGCCTCATTAGATCAAAGTCAAATTATTGGCTTGCCCAAAGAAAAACAGGAACAGAGACTACCCAGAAACAGTGAGGTTGCTAGGTAAACTAACATTCAAAAATTTTTGGGAAATGTAATACAGTAAATTGCAATATTGGGGGAAAAATATGCCCAATCGATATGATATCTGTGTCCTAATAGTCTCCTTTTTGACTCCTTCACCCCACAGATCTCCAATGTAGGCACTCCCAGCATAATTAAATATGCTAGTTCAAATAAAACCATCACTACTAGAGTTGCTTTATAAATCCATCCATTTATTTTTGCCAAACTATGGCTCCTATCATAAATAAATACGTGATAATATGGTGGAGAATGCAGGGAGAATGCTATTTAAGTTTATGTACCTTTTAAAGTAAATCAAATGGAATATGCATTCTACCTATAAGCTTTCCTGTCAAATTAAATCTTTATTTATTATGACTTAAAAGTCACTTTAGTATTTCAGTTACAAAGACTGATCTGTGGAGTTTGGCTTAAGAGTTGTTTTTACAATTCTAAACTGCTTGAATCCCATTTTTCATTCTTTCTTTCTATTGATCTTGTGTTTCTTTTGGATGAATGAATGTCTTTTCTTTCCAGATCAAAGTATACCAGTACAGTACAAAAAATCCCTAAACCCTTTTCTAATAGCTTTAAGTCATTGTAATTGATCCCATGGCAATTTGCTGCAAGATTTTAATTTGCAGCAATCTGTGAACATAATTTTCTTTTGCTCCTATCAAGATGCTTTAAAACATACATATAACTCATCAAAACAGCTTAGCATTCTGCATTGGTATATATTCACATATTTTGTTTTGTGTGACTATATTCTAATTAAAGTATTTATGAGGTATAATCTGACTAAAGGCTTGTTATACTCAACAAAACATATTGGCATACATTATTTTGTGCAACTATTCTTGTTTAATAATTGAAAAGGGGCACAACCTTTCCCAAGGTTCGTTCATGATCCTTAACTCTCCAAAGTATGTTGTATTTAAAAGGGATATATACCTTCCCTTAAACATACTCTGTTACTCCCATAGCTCTCCAACGTAAGCCATCCAAGCTAATTTAAAGGTGCAAGAGAATCATCCTTACCAGCTCTACGACAGTAGATATTTATATTATTTAACATATTGGGATTACAACAAAAAGGCATATAAATCTGATTTGGTGTTTAGAAGTAAAAATCATTCCTTTAATGCCTTCAGTGACTTGAAGCCAAGAACTGAGAATCAAATAGGCAGAGTTCTCATTGATCTTCCAGAATTAATTGGGCAGCTGCCCCTGGTGGACTTGCAAAAAGCTTTATCTTGTTGATTTAAAGAATCTAACCTATTGTTCCTGAACTACAGTTTTAATAATGAGTTAAACCTCATTTATATGATGAGAGATGCAGTCCAGTATAATTTGGGTGGGACAGTCCAAAGATGAGAGGAGACGGGAAATGTGAGGTCCACTAGTAAGAGAAATTGGACAAAGCATGTAAGGCCACCAGACCATGCAATTTAGGAGTTCAATGATCATATGTATCCTTTACTAGAGATGTCGCGAACTGTTCGCCGGCGAACTTGTTCGCGCGAACATCGGGTGTTCGCGCTCGCCGGAAGTTCGCGAACGTCGCGCGACGTTCGCCATTTTGGGTTCGCCATTGTTGGCGCTTTTTTTTGCCCTCTCACCCCAGACCAGCAGGTACATGGCAGCCAATCAGGAAGCTCTCCCCTGGACCACTCCCCTTCCCTATAAAAACCGAAGCCCTGCAGCGTTTTTTCACTCTGCCTGTGTGTGCTGAAGAGATAGTGTAGGGAGAGAGCTGCTGCCTGTTAGTGATTTCAGGGACAGTTGAAAGTTTGCTGGCTAGTAATCGTTTTGATACTGCTCTGTTATTGGAGGGACAGAAGTCTGCAGGGGTTTGAGGGACATTTAAGCTTAGGTAGCTTTGCTGGCTAGTAATCTACCTTCTACTGCAGTGCTCTGTATGTAGCTGCAGTGGGCAGCTGTCCTGCTTCTGATCTCATCTGCTGACTGCTGCAATAACAGTAGTCCTTGTAAGGACTGCTTTTATTTATTTTTTTGTTGTTTTACTACTACTGCTACTACTACTATAAGAGCCCAGTGCTATTAGTCTAGCAGTGTTGGGGAGTGGGACTGGTGTGCTAATCTGCTGCTCCTAGTAGTTCAGCAGCACCAACTTTAATTTTTTTTTTTTAATATTCATTTTTTTTTTATTTTACTTTTTTTTATTTTACTACCGCTGTAGTAGTGTATAAGTTGACCTTTTAGGCATTATTTGCCCTGTAGGCATTATTTGCACACTGTTTTCTTCAACCCGCCATCTAGCTGTGTGACCTTGTTCACATTCTGTCTAAATATCCATAATATTACCGTCTCCAGAAAAAACACCGGAGTGACTTTTTTCAAGCAGCCATAATATATTTTACGTAATCCGTATCCACCGCTGTAGTAGTGTATACGTTGACCTTGTAGGCATTATTTGCACACTGTTTTCTTCAACCCGCCATCTAGCTGTGTGACCTTGTTCACATTCTGTCTAAATATCCATAATATTACCGTCTCCAGAAAAAACACCAGAGTGACTTTTTTCAAGCAGCCATAATATATTTTACGTAATCCGTATCCACCGCTGTAGTAGTGTATACGTTGACCTTGTAGGCATTATTTGCACACTGTTTTCTTCAACCCGCCATCTAGCTGTGTGACCTTGTTCACATTCTGTCTAAATATCCATAATATTACCGTCTCCAGAAAAAACACCGGAGTGACTTTTTTCAAGCAGCCATAATATATTTTACGTAATCCGTATCCACCGCTGTAGTAGTGTATACGTTGACCTTGTAGGCATTATTTGCACACTGTTTTCTTCAACCCGCCATCTAGCTGTGTGTATTATCGTTTCCAGAAAAACCAACTGAGTTTTTGTTGTTGTTGTTGTTTTTTTAAAAATAATGCCAGGCAAAGGCAGGCCGCCACGCAGAGGCCGTGCTAGGGGCCGTGCTGCTATGCAATCCTGTGGCCCTAGCAAATTGCCCAGTTTTAAAAAGCCAATGACCCTGAACTCCCAAAATGCTGAAGAGGTAGTTGACTGGCTTACACAGCACACCCCATCCTCTACCGTTTCTAACTTTACCACAACATCCTCCTCATCCTCCACTGCTATGGCCACCCCACGTAACACTTCCTCCACCACCGGTGCCCCTTCTTCACTGGGGTCAGAGGAGTTATTTTCCCATGAGTTTCTTGAACTGAGTAATGCGCAACCATTATTGCCAGAAGAAGATGAAGGAGATGAGGACCTTACACCAGATTTAATTCTGGCAGAGAACACGATAGAGATGGACATAATGAGTGATGAGGAGGAGGTCCCCGCTGCTGCTTCCTTCTGTGATGTGTCAGAAGAAATTGATGCATCTGAGGAGAATGATGATGAGGAGATTGATGTTTTGTGGGTGCCTAGTAGAAGAGAGCAAGAGGAGGGTAGTTCAGATGGAGAGACGGAGAGTCAGAGAGGCAGTAGGAGAATAAGACTTAGAAGAAGCAGGGAGGACAGCCCGCAGGGATCAGTAGGGCAACAACATGTATCGGCACCTGTGTTCAGCCGGCCAACGCACCCGCCATTGCCGCCAATACCGCCAACTCCGCCAACTTCTACTGTTACCGCCAGATCGCACACTTCCAAAAAGTCAGCAGTGTGGGATTTTTTTAATGTGTGTGCCTCTGACAAAAGCATTGTAATTTGCAATGAGTGCAGTCAGAAACTGAGCCTTGGTAAGCCCAACAGCCACATAGATACAACTTCTATGCGAAGGCACATGAGCGGCAAGCACAAAGCACTTTGGGAGCAACACCTCAAAGGCAACAGGCAAACTAAAAGCCACACTCCTTCTGGTCCAGCATCTTACTGCTCTACCTCTGCTCTCCTTGACCCGTCTGAACCACCCTCCACTCCGCCTTCCACCTTGACCACCTGTTCCCATTCCCAGTCATCTGCCACCAGCCAAGTTTCTGTGAAGGCCATGTTTGAGCGTAAGAAGCCAATGTCTGACTGTCACCCCCTTGCCCGGCGTCTGACAGCTGGCTTGTCTGCACTCTTAGCCCGCCAGCTTTTACCATACCAGCTGGTGGACTCTGAGGCCTTCCGCAAATTTGTAGCAATTGGGACACCGCAGTGGAAGGTACCCAGCCGCAATTTTTTTTCTAAAAAGGGAATACCACACCTGTACCAACATGTGCAGAGCCAAGTTACCGCATCTCTGTCACTTAGTGTTGGGCCAAAGGTCCATATGACTACTGACGCATGGTCCTCCAAGCATGGTCAGGGCAGGTATGTCACCTACACTGCCCACTGGGTGAACTTGGTAATGGCTGGGAAGCAGGGAATGGGTAGCTCAACAACAACAGTGGAGTTGGTGTCACCACCACGGATTGCACGCGGTTCTGCCACCACCTCTACTCCTCCATCGCTCTCTACCTCGTCTTCTTCTTCTTCTTACTCTGCTGCTGGGTCCTCCTTCTCCTCCTCCACACCTGTGCACCCCCAGCTCCCCCTAGGCTATTCGACGTGCCAGGTACGCCGTTGTCACGCTGTCTTGGGGATGACGTGCCTGGAAAGCAAAAACCATACCGGATCTGTACTCCTGTCATCTCTGCAGTCACAGGCCGATCGGTGGCTGACCCCACACCAACTGCAGATCGGAAAAGTGGTGTGTGACAATGGAAGCAATCTGTTGGCAGCGTTGAGACTAGGCAATTTAACACATGTGCCCTGCATGGCACATGTGTTAAATTTAATAGTCCAACGTTTTGTCTCCAAGTACCCAGGATTCCAGGACGTTCTCACCCAGTCCAGAAAGGTGTCGGCCCATTTCAGACGTTCCTACACAGCCATGGCACGCCTTGCTGACATTCAGCAGCGCTACAACATGCCAGTCAGGCGTTTGATTTCTGACAGCCAGACTCGCTGGAATTCAACGCTCCTTATGTTGGAACGTCTGCTGCAACAACAAAGGGCCGTCAACGAGTACCTTTTTGAACTGGGTGGTAGGACTGGATCTGCACAGCTGGGGATTTTTTTCCCCCGTTACTGGGTGCTTATGCGTGATGCCTGCAGGCTCATGCGACCTTTTGAAGAGGTGACAAATATGGTCAGTCGCACCGAAGGCACCATCAGCGACCTAATACCCTTCGCTTTCTTCCTGGAGCGTGCCGTGCGACGAGTGACAGATGAGGCTGTAGACCAGCGTGACGAGGAGCTGGAAGCGCACGATTTCTGGTCGGAATCACCAGAACGAACCCAGGCACCTGCTGCAACGCAGGGAGAGGTGCCAGAAGTGGAGTCAGAGGAGGAAGGTGGCTTTGTGGAGGAGGAGGAGGAGGACCAACAGGAGCAGGCTTCCCAGGGGGCTAGTGGTGACCTTTTGGGGACCCCTGGTCTTGTACGTGGCTGGGGGGAGGAGACCGTGGATGATGCAGTCCTTGATAATGAGGAAGCGGAGATGGATAGCTCTGCATCCAACCTTGTGAGAATGGGGTCTTTCATGCTGTCATGCCTGTTGAAGGACCCCCGTATCAAGAGGCTTAAGGAGAAGGACCTGTACTGGGTCGCAACGCTACTAGACCCTCGGTACAAGCATAAAGTGTCAGAAATGTTACCAACATACCACAAGTCCGAAAAGATGCGGCATTTACAAACCAGCCTGCAAAACATGTTGTACAATGCTTTTAAGGGTGATGTCACTTCAGGAACTCATCAACATTCCAGGGGCAGAGGTGCCAGTAATCCTGCCACGAGCACACCTGCAAGGACAAAGCCCTTTGGCCAGTCTGTAACGTCAGACATGCAAATGTTTTTCTGTCCAAGGCAGCGCCACAACCCTTCTGGATCCACCCTCAAAGAACGCCTCGACCGGCAGGTAGCGGACTACCTGGCATTAACTGCAGATATCAACACTCTGAGGAGCGATGAACCCCTGGACTACTGGGTGCGCAGGCTTGATCTGTGGCCAGAGCTGTCACAATTTGCCATGAACCTCTTGTCTTGCCCAGCCTCAAGTGTGCTCTCAGAAAGGACCTTCAGTGCAGCAGGAGGGATTGTAACTGAGAAGAGAACTCGCCTAGGTCACAAAAGTGTCGATTACCTGACCTTTATTAAAATGAATGAGGGGTGGATCTCGGAGGGTTACTGCACGCCGGAAGACTTGTTCTGACTTCTATGCAGCTGTCCTTCTCTTCAAGCCTCATGACTCCACACACAGCTGTCCTTTAGCGTCCTCCTCCTCCCTCCGCCACCGTTACAAACTAGGGTGCAAACCCTACTGGTTTAATTTTTTCTGGCCTCTGTGCTTCAGTGGCTGCAACCAAAAAAACTGGGCAAACAATGTCTACAAGGTCAACGTATGGCAAAAAATGACTATTTTCAGCATTTATATGGCATATTTTTTCTGGCAACTGTGCTTCAGTGGCTGCGTCCAAAAAAATGCATATTTTCTGCATTTATATGGCATAATTTTTCTGGCAACTGTGCTTCAGTGGCTGCGACCAAAAAAATGCATATTTTCTGCATTTATATGGCATAATTTTTCTGGCCTCTGTGCTTCAGTGGCTGCAACCAAAAAAATTTATATTTTCAGCATTTATATGGCATAATTTTTCTGGCCTCTGTGCTTCAGTGGCTGCAACCAAAAAAATTTATATTTTCAGCATTTATATGGCATAATTTTTCTGGCAACTGTGCTTCAGTGGCTGCGACCAAAAAAATTACTATTTTCAGCATTTATATGGCATATTTTTTCTGGCCTCTGTGCTTCAGTGGCTGCGGCCAAAAAAACTGGGCAAACAATGCCTACAGACTTCTGTCCCTCCAATACAGAGCAGTATCAAGCAGATTACTAGCCAGCAAGCTTACTATCATCTGTCCCTGAAATCACTAACAGCTCTCCCCCTACACTATCTCTTCCAAGCACACACAGGCAGATTTTTCATCCCATTGAAGTCTATGGGGTTCGCGAACCGTTCGCGAACCGCTCGCATTTTTGCGCAAGTTCGCGAATATGTTCGCGAACTTTTTTTCCGACGTTCGCTACATCCCTATCCTTTACTTAGAACTATAAATTTGTTGAAAAATAGATATAATGGTGATGGGTTAATATGCACCTTCCAGCAGCTGTCACCATTCTTCCAAGGACAGTTTAACAGCTAATAATAGTGATGAGCGAATTTATTCGCTAGCCATGGATTTGTAAATATTTTTGCCCATTGAGTTTAATGCATTTGGAGCGAGAAAAATTGTCGCACGAGTAAAATTTGTCAGTCATAAAAACACCCATTGAATTCAGCGCGTTTTTGTGAACTTTTTAGAAGAAGCAAAATGGCATATATTCACTCATCACTACCTAATAGCTATTGATTTTGTATTTGCTTAATAACCTCTGCAAGAGAAAAGTGCTTGTATAAATGTCTGATGCATCTACTGTAGATGCTGGTTTTGGGTTTTGAGAATGGTGGCAGACGTGAATGTTTCTTTCAAAGATGTAAAAGCTTTCATGTTTATATGGGGCCAAGTGTTTGGTTTCCCTCCTTTGTGAATAGGAGCTAGTATGGGAGCATTATAAATGCAGAATCCCTTAATAAACAGTCTATGATAGAACTCTGGATAGCTTCAGCAGTGGTAGGAAGATGCAAATCAAGGATTGCAGAGACTAGTTATGGGCGAATTTGCGCCGTTTCGCTTCGCCGGAAATTCGTGAATTTCACGCCTTTTTTTTGACGCCAGTGCCCGTTTTTGATGCGAATTTTCGCGGGCGTTTTGCGAATTTATTCGCAGGCAGCGAATCGTGCAAATTCGCCGCGAATTCGCGCCTGGCGAATAAATTCGCCCATCACTAGCAGAGACTTTATTGGAGCCAATTTCAAAACATTCACTAGAAATTCTGTAACCTAAGAAAGGAATCTTAGAAACCTCAAACCCAGTACTTTTCTGAAAATGTTTTGCAAAGAGCTGGGACATTTCAAAAAACATATCAAGTGTATAAATCTTCCTCTTAGTCCTAATCTGGATCATAATCTAGGCCTATCTAACATCAAGTTTGAAGAAGAGTTTTTCTCCTTTGATTGGCCAAACATTTGCAAAATAAGAGAAAGGGGATACTGATTTTATTTAGACATTGGCATCATTATGCTGGAGATGGCTAGCACTCCCTACAATGTCACTTTTAACTGTGAACAAGAAGCTGTATTTTCTTATTAAGTGAAAACGTGCATTTCTGCATGTTTACTTTCAGCTCTACAGACTACAACAATATACTTGCTAAAAGGCTGATATTTGATAAAGCATGTTAACATTTACAATATGTAAGCTTCTCTGAAAGTGAACGGTACAGGTAAGATTATTGCAAAAGATACTGCAATATACTGGAAAACAGAACAGACAGGCTCATGTATCTTGGGGTTACAAAAAGCTATGGAAACGGTCACATATGAAAATCTGAAAATGTCTGAAAATGTCACAGCATGCCCTTTCTGTTGATGCAAATGTTTTTTTTGTATAAACCCATTTAGCTTGGGTTTACCAGATATTATAAGACTAAACACTTACACTATAATAATAAGAATATTTATATAACACTAACATTTCCTATTAATAACGAACAATTTTATTATAGTCATAAATAATGTGACAGAATACATTACATTATAGGATTTCATACTGAGCCCTTGGTTGATGCGTTATGTAGTAATATATATAGACCGATTGTAATTAACCGCCATTAAGCTAGTATATGTCCTGAGTTTTTATGACCCGTCCTGTATTTTAATAAAATGCAAAAATAAGATAGGATGCTTTGTTAAATATGTGGGACACACCCCGAGAAACCATCTGGAGAGGGTCTTTTCCATTTCAAAGCGGAACTGTTTGTACAGTCGTTATTGGTAAAAGGGATATCTAAAGAAATTAGCTGGTTTATCTTGTCATCAGCCAATCAGAACCATTCCCCATTTTGGTCAATGGCAGAGAAACAGTATAACAATGGAGCTGGTTTTTGGCTGAAGAGAAAGGGAAGCAGAGGAAGAGATGGAGAGAAGGATTGAGAAGAAGAAGAAGGAGAGAGAGAAGGAAGAAAGTATAACCTGTGGGCACATTTTGAAAGATCTCTGTATAATTTGCTGTCTCTGGGCTGGATAATCTGAATACATTGTTTCATCTCTGGGAACCTTGGTTGCGTCATTTTACCTGGCTGTGGTAAATTGTGGACTCTACATTCCATACACTATACGTATACTCGGATATATCTATAAAACACAACATGTTATACCACGAAAAAGGAAATTTTTGCCCCTAGCGTCTATGTTCCTACTTGTTGATGAACTACAAGCACATTGCACAGCACACAAAGTTACAAGAAGGTCCTGTGTGTTACACCTGCCAACAACTTTTAGAGACAATTAGAGAGCTCACTTTGCATTGTGTTCTTAATTTTCCTATCCCACTTGTAAAGTTAGGTACAGTTGTACGTGTCCTGCCTGAATTTTTTCATTGGTACATTACCATGTGATTTACTAACAATTTTGTGCCAATTTCCAGTATGCTGAACTAGATTGGAATTCAGGGTAAAATCTCAGAAATGTGGAAAAATACAGTATTACCTGTAGTATATAAATAAATATAAGAAGGAAGTCCTTACTAGAGTTATTCCACTACTCTTCTGCTACATCAGGTTGCAAAGTCTGGCCACCCCATGCTGTCCCATTCCTAGTTGCCTCAAGCCCCTATGCTACCACTGTAGATGGTCCAGAAAATATGCAGGTCCAGTTAGTGGAAAATGAGAGACTATGTTTTCCTACAGTGTTTAGAGTAAAACTTTATATTTAAAATGGGTTATCTGGCTACTCTTTTGCTTTACAATGGTTCTGGGAAGCATGCAATATCTCCTACAAGTGATCATTTTGCCTCATGAAAGAACATAGAAACAGTGTATCACACTTAATATATGTTAAGACAGTGGACAGTGAAATGCCTGAACAACAGAGTGAAAGGTGGGTTTCAACCTCATCATCCCGATCAAAACATAATCCGCAATGGCCAACCTATCCAATATGCATTTAATAACTCAAGCATCTGACTGCAAGCACAATAAATTGTACATTTTCAGGTTCTTTGTTATTCTACATCAGGGATCCCCAACCTTTTGAACCCGTGAGCAACATTCAGAAGTAAAAGTAGTTGGGGAGCAACACAAGCATGAAAAATGATCTTGGGTGCCAAATAAGTGCTGTGATTAGCCATTTAGTAGCCCCTATGAGGATTGTCAACCTACATTGAGGCTCTGTACACCTGGTTTTTATACAATCAAAATTTGCCTCTAAGCCTGGAATTCAAAAATAAGCTCCTTCTTTAAAGCCACTGGGAGCAACATCCAAGGGGTTGGAGAGCAACATGTTGCTCACGAGCTACTGGTTGGGGATCACTGTTCTACATGAATCATTTATTGATTGGCAAACTGGCTGCCAACATGGTTATGGCATATTTAGATGCAACATGACAAATACATGAAATAACTGGGGTTACAACGCTATTCTTACCATGATGTAGGGTAGCACAGTTCAGTTTTTCTATATTGAAGACCATAGAATTGATAAACCACATGTTGGTGGCTAATTGATGTAAATGCTTAAAATATTTGTAGTTTTATTATCTATGGCTTGAACAGGCATGTCATATACTGTATACTCAATATGTTCAGCTACATTAAATTAAAGTCAATAGAACAGATGAGGGTTTTTTTTTTTTTTAGAGTTTCTGAATACAATGGTCCTCTACATATACACATTCACAATAGTCCCTGCCCCAGTATTGCTGCTTGTAGCTGTACACAAAAGCAAACAATTTTAGGAAGCATCTGGTGCACACAGCTAATGTCTTATATATACTGTGTATCAAGTGAATGGACAAACTGAACAAAGGAAAAAACCTTTGATCTTTTTGTGCCAGAGAGATATAACATCTACCCACTGTATTAAGTTGTTGTCTTTTGAGGCTGACATAACCCACAAAGATCAGAGCAATATGTCATAAGACACTCACATTATCAGACCTGTGCCTGGAAATTGAATGAGGTCATGTGTCGGTTCCTACACAATGAGAAAGTATTCCTAAGTGTGTGTTAATGACAAGCCTCTTTGCTGTATATATACATATTTCCAGATGGAATATATAAATTATAAAGAATAAAATCAGTAATAGGGGAAAATTTGACATCTTTACCTTGTTGCATTACCTCCCAAGATCAGCCACTCGTTACTTAAGTCTTTTTAGAAGGATTTAAAATAAAAATCAATTGGTCTGTTAAGGGCAGGAAACATGAACAGCTGAAATAATGTGTCCTCGAGGTCAGCCCTGATATGTGCTTAGAGCGCCTTGGAGTCGCCTGTTACCATAGTAACCACAATACCAGCAAAACCTCTAGCAGCCAAGATTGAGATTATTTATTTATCTTTTGCTAAAAAGTTAATTCTTGGGGGATGAGATCTTTAACTGATATGCTTTCAACTCAGTCGCATTCCAGTGTAGTTGGACCACTAATATAAAATGCATAAAGGCAGTTCCAGCTTGAAGAATAATTGAATGAAACATTGCCTTAGTATCAGTGTATCTACCCTGGACCTTTGCCTGCATCGTCTGCTTGGAGTTGATTGGGTATGTATTTCAATAAACATCTGAGCAACTTGTCTGGTGAGAAACACCAGTGAGACATGAGAAATGTGAGCTAAGGGGCCATGGAGATACTTTAGAGTGGGTAGAAAGAGTGTTTTCCCACTGTGGAACTTTGCCCAGAAGATGAAAAAAGTATAAATGAAATATGTGAGGTTTTACAGGTTTTTTTTAGAGTTTTATAAAAAAAAAACTTGAATGTCTGAATATAAAAACTTTAATTGAGTACCATTGTGAAAAAATCAGGAAAACACGAATCTGTAAGTTTACAAGCTCCGAAAAATTTAAACACTTGAACTTGTGAGTTTACTAGCTCAAAAAAACTTGAAAACTTGAATGTTGTGCATTTACAAGCTCAAAAAAACTTGAAAAATTTTAATTAAAAAATAGCTTGAATTTTGTCTAGGACAGCTTCCACTGACTTCTGTTTTCAGATGCCGAAGTTTTACATTCCAATTTTTTCGAGTTTTTTGTGCTTAATAAATACCAACCATTTTTCAAAAATATAATTTGAATTTGTGAGTTTTTATGTGAAAAAAATTGAATCATGGCAAAAACTCGAATCCAAACGGTGATAAATCCCCCCATAAGTATACTAAAAAATAATGTAAACATTAATTAAACCCGATAGAACTGTTTTGCCTTTATTAAGGATAATTAAATTATATTTGGGATCAAGTACAAGGTATTGATTTATTATTACAGAGAAAAAAAGAAATAACTTTTAAAAATCTAAAATATTTAATTAAAATTGAGTCTATGGGAGATGACCTTCCCATATTTGGAGATTTCTGAATAACGGCTCTTCGATTATCAGATCCCATACCTGTACAAATGTGCTCCTTTAAACCATAAAAGATATAACAGGCACACCAGGCTCTGAAACCAATGCTGTATGATAAAAGTTTTCCCAGCACTGCAGAGCCAGCAGCACACTCACTGCAAGTGCCTACTATGCTGCCTGTTCTGTGCACTCCTTGCTCCCTGTTCATGCAGTCCCAGATTTATTTTACATTTTAATATTTAACAATAATGACATTAAAGGAAAACTATACCCCCCAAACAATGTAGGTCTCTATAAAAAGATATTACAGCTCATATGTAAAATCCTGCTCCATGTAAATAAACCGTTTTCATAATAATATACTTTTCTAGTAGTATGTGCCATTGGGTAATCATAAATAGAAAATTGCCATTTTAAAAAATAAGGGCCGTCCCCTGGGATCGTAGGATTCACTGTACTCACAAACATACCAACAAACCATACTTGTTAGGTCACATGAGCCAATTAACAGACAGAGTTGTGTCTCTTGCTTCCACACTTCTTCCTGTTACAGTTAGAGTTGTAGTATTTCTGGTCAGGTGATCTCTGAGGCAGCACACAGACCATCACGTAATGGTGGCTCAAGGCAAGAGATGTAAAAGGGCAATATTTACTTAAATATATATTCCAGTTTGGTAAGATTCTTTAATATGCCACTTAATATGATATGAACTATCTGTTGCTTAAGTGTTCATTTTGGGGGTATAGTTTTCCTTTAACTTTCATGAAGGTCTGAATGCCCCTGATCTGCAGGGGATGAGATATCTGTCCAGCCCCACCCCCATCAATCCCAGCTGTGTCCCAGTCCACCTTGCTCCCATTCCACATCATTGTGCCCCCTTAAAACTAAATCCCCTAAAATTCAGGGAGCACAGTGGTGCTAAAGTTTTATAGTAATTTTTCACTGACCATGACTGAAATAGCACTGATAGACCCCACACCCCAGCACCCTCTGATTACTCCTCATTTTGGTACCAGCCCTGCGCCTCTCTATCCAGTGACTTCAGTATACAAATAATATCAAAATACTGGGTCAGGTTCGTTTTCGGCTTAGGAGAGGACAGGTTAGGGTTGGGCGTGCATTGACCCCAGCATCACTACACCGTCCCCCTACAATTCTTGCATCCAGTTTCATATTGAGGCTCCTGGGGTCAGCAAGACACTTGTCACGCAATGAGTAACTGACAGCTTCTACCTGTTTCAAGTGGCAGAAACTGCATGACTTATGGCGAGTTGTTTGCAGATAGGAAAGTGTTAGATTGAGCAAGCACATTTATATACAATTTATTTCAAAAATTGTAAGAAAATGCATTAGCATAGCATGGAACAAAGGACAAGACCAGAAGCACCTCTTCACACCCATGAAAATCCCATTAGTAATAAAGAAAGGGTTGGATTCTTATTCTCTGTTGAAAAAGATAAAGAAAATGCCTTTCTCTGCTCACTGCAGTTCTGCTCCTATCAGCAGTTATAGAGGCTGCACATGAGTTACACTCCAGTCTTTTTTGCTACAAGTCTTCGAGGCTTTGATGCATGCTGAGATTCTATAGACATACAGGCAAGCAGACATATTATTTTTAGATCATAGGAACCTTCAAATTAATAAGTGTTTTAACTCTCAGTTTGGAACATTCACTTACAATGCTTACAGTGAAGACTGGCTGGTTTTATGTGCTGAGATCCATGTTTGTACTGAGGATTTAGATATATAAGGGCTCAGTTACTACAGTGCAAACAAAGTACTCCAGCACACGTATTCTGCTTAAGGGTTACTACCCGTGTTTAATGTCAAGCCAAAAAAGGTTACAATTCCTTTGGCTGACCTCAGTGCTAAAATAAAAATGGTTACAAACAGCATGAGAGCCCATGCAAATCCACTGCAATGTTCAGAGTGAAATACTCTCCGGCACAAAGAAGCTCTGTTCCTAACTACAGGCCCAGGAGACTCCTTTGTGCCAGCGACGTGCTGTAAACAGAGTCAGATGCAAATCTTAAAAAACTCCATGGAGGACCTCTAATAGTTGCACCTCCGAGTAGAATAAACAGGGTGATCTGCATTTATTTTTTGACATTTTCCACATTGCCTCTGTGTTAATAAATCAGACTGGCGATATCTTTACTCATTATAAATTATCAATAGATTATTTCTGTAGATAAAGTATTGATTTTTGTAGAAATGTCTTTATTATCTTATCTTGTGTTAATATTAAGGAAAAAGGAAAAAACAGCAATATAATGTATATCTACTTACAAATATGGCAATTTACAGTTGTACAGTATAAGGTTAACTTATCAATATGAACCTTCAGGATATACAGTGTTAGCTTTTAATGTCATTATTAATGAATTCTGAATTACTTTGCATGATTTATCTGAAACCAATCAAGATAAACATATAAACATATATCTTGTTACTGATTGATTAGTTCAAGAAAATAGGACCCCTTTTAATTAATAAGGGTTCTTTACTTGCCTATTTATCTATTAGGAGCAGAGTATTTGATGTGCTGTGGTTTATTCATTCATATTATTTAAAACAGAATATGAAACTTCTAGCAAAGATTACTATCACAATTATAGTGCTTACCAGACTGTATATCATAGCAGCTCGACACAACCTTGGTTATTTTTTAATAAAGGATTTAAAATGATTATTTTTATATTAAGTTGGAACACCTGGACCTTGACTGTCATACTTCCATGGGCACATTAGTTTGGGCTCTTGATTTTAGATAGGCAACATATGGCACCTAGCAGTCAGTGATGGCTGTAGGGCCAATCAAACAAGGTAGAAAAAGAAAGGCAGACTGATGAGTTATTTTGAATTCATTACACGCTGGTTGGGTCAATGTGAGCATGCTCCTGTCTCTTCCCAATTGGCTGAGTTAGCAGGCAGTGAGTGGTGAATATCTGCCCATCCATGAAGAGAAATCTGTTTGTTATCTGTGCCCTTGGATATGGTGGTCTATAAATCTCACATTACCAACTGATAAGTAGAAAATACACTAGCAAATATGTATTTTTAAATGTGTCATAAAGCATTGTACTTTTGTAGTGATTTTATCACTGGAATTATGGCAGAAGAACATTATTGATTTTAATGAATATCACTTTCTACATCAAACTAAAAGTTAACTCCTTTAAGATCAAAGTTATGCCTACATATAGACATAAGACTATTTAGAAGTGGAAAAAATTAAAAATACACAATGTCAAAATGATCATAGAAAAAATGTATTACAAAGAACACCCCCTTTACTAAAGTCCTAGGTTCATTAACTACATCCATCGCTACGTTAAAAGAAAGAAAGTCAATGAGGTCAGAAAGTGTGCGTAGGGATAAGTACTTAATGCACATTGCTCTGGTATGTACGGTACTTGAAACACGTAGCTGATATGAATATTACAAAGTAAAAATAGGTTAAATGTTGGAAACGTTAGATAACAACAACGGAATGCTTGCGGCTGCTTTGCATCGGCGTAAATGAAATGTGACAATTTCAGATACAGATGGTGTTTTCTTGTGGTGCGAGCTCTTGCTCTCCATTAGTTACACGCACACACGTAGAAACATACACACACACATATACACGGAACATTTTTATATATCCCCCATTTCACATTTCATCCATAGCTGGCCCAGTTAGTTCTTAAGTTAGTTCATAAGGCCAACCAAACAGATTAATGAGACGTATGTACTGTTTTAAAATAAATAAACATCAATGCTACATGCATGTCCATCAGAATAGTATACATTTAAAGATAAAGTTTCCTTAAATATGATAAATGATGTCTTTACTCCTTTCTATAATGTTTTTATTTATGATCCCTATCCAAAATCATTGTGCCCTTTAAATAAATATCAGTTTGCCATGTTCCTGAAAAAAAGTACAAGTCTTACATTACAGTATATCAAACTACTGGCCCCTGTGGCCAGGATCTGGCCACCAGGTGATATCACATTCACAGGCCCACTAAAACAAAAAGGGGTAATTTATGAATGCAAGTGCAGTATGCAAAGTGCAATTTCAAATGCAATTTGCCATGTTTTATACCCAGAGTGCAGCATTCCCCCCCTCATAATATCAGCAAAATTGTGGTCAGGTTCTCAGTTTTGCCCACCCAATGTATTGTAAGTGCAAGTTGTTTAGCAGGGGTTTCATCACTTCTAGTGTAGAGGTTTAAAAGTGTTTTCAGTCAAATCAATCTGATAGCAGGCCATAGACGCAAAGATCGGATCGTACAAATCAAGAATTCGTTACGATTTTGGACCGGGTGTGGAGAGTCCCAACATTTTTCGTCCGCCAGAGATTGGCCGTTTGGACAGGTTAAAAGATTTCTGTCGGCTGTCAATAATATCTCTGCGTGTATTGCCGATCGTATGATTTTCAGTGGGAGTCACTAGGTTTTGTCGGACATAACTTTCGTATGATTGCTGTCAGGGGCAGAACATCGGCTGATCTGTTCTTTTCTACTTTATTTGATCTGAATGGTTAATGGCAGGTAGGTAGATGGCGAAGTCCGATCGTTCGAGGATTCAAACAATCGGATCTTTGCATCTATGGCCAGCTTTAGGCCCACTAAGTGCAAGTTACTGTATGACAAACTGTCACGGCCGGCACCCAACACCAGAACAAGTGCTCGAATCCTGGTTCTGAGCTAAGCTTCACCAGTGGTGTGACCACCTTTGAGCTTCGGGAGGAGCCCTCAGCCTAATCGGGTGCCACCTGGTCTTACGAGAGGTTCAAGCAAGTGTTCTGGCAGGCAATGGGGCACGGCTGGGAGCTAGAGTCTTTGGGACCGAGGATCACGGTAACAGACAAGGATAAGGCAGAAGGATCGTCAGACAGGCTGGGTCGTGGCAGGCAGAAAGCAAGGGTCGTCAGGCAGGCAAGGGTCAAAACCGGGTATCAAGCAGGAAGGGTACAAGCAGAAGAGTAGTCGGATATCAGGCACAGGTCAGGATACAGAATTCAGGATGGTCAAGGTACAGGCTGGGTCAAACACGGATAATCAGATTCAAACAGGCAAAATAGCACAAGGCTTCAGAACAGAGCACCAGAAACAAGTTCTATCACGGGCAGTTTGCTGGGAGTGGAAGTGGCCTATTTATACCCTGTTTGGACGCCAAGGTTTTCGCGCCAAAATCGACGCACACGCGTCAGGATCGACGCGCGCGCGTCCGCGTCAAAATAAAGGAAACGAGACGCGGGCGCGCGCGTCCTAAGGAGGCAAGATGGTGGAACCACGAGGCGGGCGTCCCCGCGGCCGGCGTGGCGGGCGTCCCCGCGGCCGACTTACAGCACCCCCAATCCCAGGTAAAACAGATTTCCTTACATTACCCCCCTCTCTAGGGGGGGACACCGGACCCCCAGGCTTCCCAGGAAACTTTAAATGGAACTGCTTCCTAAGACGATCAGCCTTGATGTCATCAACTGAGACCCAGGAGTTCTCCTCAGGACCGAATCCTTTCCACCTAGTGAGGTACTGGAGTTTGTTACGTACCATTCGGGAATCAAGGAACTCCTGGATCTCAAATTCAGGCTGACCGTCAACTTGCACTGGAGGGGGAACAGAAGTAAGGCGAGTATTAGCGGCAGGTTTAAGTAAAGAAACATGAAAAGAATCAGAAATCTTGAAATTAACAGGCAATTTAAGGCGAACAGACGAAGGGTTGATAACAGTAGTGATGGGGTAAGGACCAATGAAACGGGGACCCAGCTTAAGGGAAGGAACCTTTAGCTTGATGTTTTTGGTAGAGAGCCACACCAAGTCTCCCACTTTATACTGGGGTGCTTCTCTACGTCTTTTATCAGCAGCCCTTTTCTGAGCAGAAGTAGCAGTAGACAAGGAATCATGTACCTGGGACCAAATCAAGGAAAATTGTTCGACAGAGGAATTAGCGGAAGGGACAGAAGAACCAGAATTAGAGAAGGAAAAGGCTTTTGGGTGTAACCCATTAACAACAAAAAATGGAGACTCCCCAGTGGAGGAGTGGGTAGCGTTATTGTAGGCAAATTCTGCCCAGGGTAACAGTTCTGCCCAGGAAGATTGATTTTCGGACACAAAACATCTTAAAAATTGCTCTAAAGACTGGTTCACTCTTTCGGTTTGCCCATTGGTTTGTGGGTGATAGGCGGTTTGAAAAAGAAAGATCGATCCCCACTAACGAGCAAAATGCGCGCCAGAACTTAGAGATAAATTGAACACCTCTGTCTGAAACAATATTACTGGGAAACCCATGCAACTTAAATATATGTTGAATAAAAAGTTCGGACAAAGTTTTGGCAGATGGGAGGTGGGGAAGAGCAATAAAATGACCCATCTTACTGAATCTATCCACCACCACCCAAATTACTGTTTTCCCCTGGGACACAGGCAACTCCACAATAAAATCCATAGAAAGATGGGTCCATGGTCTTTCAGGAATAGGGAGGGGAATCAGTAACCCTTGGGACAAATTTCTAGAAGACTTGGAGCGTTGGCAGACAGGACAAGAATCCACAAAAGATTTAACATCTTGTTTACAGGTCGGCCACCAAGCACTTCGAGTAAGTAATGAAATAGTTTTACTTACACCAGGATGTCCTGCCATCTTGGAATCATGAACCTCTCTTAGAACCTGTTCTCTAAGATCTTCAGGAACAAAAAATCTCCCAACAGGAGTGTTAGAGGGAGCGTCTGTCTGAACAGGGGATAACAAAGAAGAGAGGTCAGATTCCAAAGTAGCCACAATGACTTCACCCGGAATAATTGTACTACAGTCATCAGTTTCAGAATATATTGAGTCAAAGCTTCTGGAAAGAGCATCTGCCTTGACGTTCTTTGTACCAGGCCTAAACGTCAAGGTAAAGTTAAACCTAGAAAAGAACAAAGCCCACCTTGCCTGTCTGGGATTTAGACGCTTTGCTGACTCAATATACAACAGATTTTTATGGTCAGTGTAGACCGTAACCTGGTGTTTAGCCCCTTCTAATAGATGCCGCCATTCTTCAAAGGCCCACTTGACAGCTAATAGTTCTCTATTCCCTATGTCATAATTTGCCTCTGCAGGAAGAAATTTTCTAGAGAAAAATGCACAGGGATGTAACCTATTAGTAGTCGGGTGCCTTTGAGAGAGAATTGCCCCTGCTCCCACCTCAGAAGCATCTACCTCAACTATAAAAGGTAGTGTTGTATCGGGATGGCGGAGGATTGGGGCAGAACTAAACTCCCTTTTGAGGAACTCGAAAGCTTGGATAGCTTCCGGAGGCCACATACTGGGGTCAGCACCTTTTTTAGTAAGATTTGTGATAGGAGCCACAATAAGAGAAAAATTTTTAATGAATTGCCTATAATAGTTGGCAAAACCTAGGAACCTTTGGGTTGCACGTAAAGAATATGGTTGGGTCCACTCCAGGACAGCTCTTACTTTGTCTGGATCCATTTCGAGACCCTTGGAAGAAATATGAAATCCCAAGAACTGTACGGAAGCAACCTCAAAAATACATTTTTCCAATTTTGCATACAGGTTATTAGCTCTAAGCCTACGCAATACCTCACAAACATGAAGACGATGATCAGACAGATTGGCAGAGAAGATGAGGATGTCATCTAGGTAGACCACTACGTATATCCCCAGCAGGTCCCGAAAGATGTCATTGACAAACTCCTGAAACACTGCTGGGGCGTTACATAGACCAAACGGCATAACAAGGTACTCGTAGTGGCCATCCCTAGTATTAAAAGCCGTTTTCCACTCATCCCCCTCCCTGATCCGAATGAGGTTATAGGCACCCCTCAAGTCAAGCTTGGAGAAGATCTTAGCATCCTTGACCTGGTCAAATAGTTCGGAGATTAATGGTAAGGGGTAGCGATTTTTTACAGTGATTTTGTTAAGCCCCCTGTAATCAATACAGGGGCGTAAACCACCGTCTTTCTTACCCACAAAAAAGAACCCTGCCCCCGCAGGGGAACAGGAGGGCCTAATGAAGCCCCTGTCAAGATTTTCTTGTATATACTCTTTCATTGCCTGGGCTTCGGGCAATGAAAGAGGGTAGGTTCTACCACGTGGAGGAATTGACCCAGGAACTAAATCAATAGGACAGTCATACTGCCGATGCGGAGGTAAGGTCTCAGCTGCTTTTTTGGAGAAAACATCAGAAAAAACAGAATATGCTGTGGGTAACCCCTCAAAAGAAGTAGTGGCTACTACAGAGGGAAAACAAACCCCACTACATCCTGTACCCCATTGAGTCACCCCCTTAGAAACCCAGTCTATCAGAGGGTTATGCCTCTGGAGCCATGGTAAACCAAGAATAAGAGGAGAGGAAGCTCCCTCAATGAGGTATAGAGCTATCTCCTCACAGTGTAGATCATTTGCACACATGGAAAGATTTGTGGTCTTTTGGGAAACCACCCCTGATCCCAAGGGTCTTTTATCGACAGCCAGAATTCTCAAAGGAGGATTGAGGGCAACCAAAGGAATTTTATTTTTAGCAGCGAATGCTGCGTCCAAGAAATTACCCTCCGCCCCAGAATCAATGAAGGCTGACAATTTAACAGTGCCCGTAGGCCAGGTTAATTTAACAGATAATAGGACCTTGGAGGCAGATTGGGGAGAGGAAACGCCTGCACCCAAATGGAGCTCCCCTTCTCCATTTAGGCTAGAGCGTTTCCCGGCCTCTTGGAACATTGATTGAGGAAGTGACCCTTCTCCCCACAATACAAACACAACCCAAGAGACCGCCTCCGTGCCTTTTCCTCAGGAGAGAGGTGAAAGATGCCCAGCTGCATAGGCTCCTCCTGAGGTTGAGACACAGAGGGGTTTGACAACTTAGCACTAAAATTATGCTTATACAAAGAAGAAGTACCCTGTTCCTCCCGATTTTCCCTCTGTCTCCTATCTACCTGGATAACCAGAGACATAAGGTCATCCAGACTGGTAGATAGGGGGTAATTGACCAGGCTGTCTTTGACAGATTTGGCTAGACCGATGCGAAACTGGCTCCTTAGAGCTGCATCGTTCCAGCCAGTCTCCACCGCCCACCTACGAAACTCTGTGCAGTAAATTTCCACCTCCCGTTTACCCTGGCGTAGTTTGCGAATAGCGGAATCGGCCGAAGAGGCGCGATCCGGGTCATCGTAAAGAATGGCCATAGAGCGGAAGAAAATATCTAAAGAGAAACGGGCAGGGTCGGTGGCTGGCAATCTAAGTGCCCAGACTTGGGGGTCACCCACTAATAGGGTCATTACGAACCTGACCTTTTCCTCGTCAGAGGGAAATGAGTGGGGGAAAAAGCTGAGGTACAGCTTACAGGCTTCTTGAAAAACAAAAAACTGGGTTCTGTCCCCACCAAACTTGGCCGGAAATGCAATCTTGGGTTCCTGAGGTCTGAATACAGCACCCCTATCAGGCAGGGAACCCACTGAAGGAGTAGGAACAGAACTGGCTGGCTGCTGCGAGGGTTCCAGCTGGCGTGTTAGGTTATGAAACCCCTGGAGTAGATAGTTCTGCTTTTGCTCCTGCTCCTCCATGCGTTCCAGCAGCGTAGTTAGCAACAGCTCGGAAGAAGATGGAAGTGGAGCAGCGGCAGCAGCTTCGGTGTGATCGTCGTCCTCCATGGCCCGTGATAATGTCACGGCCGGCACCCAACACCAGAACAAGTGCTCGAATCCTGGTTCTGAGCTAAGCTTCACCAGTGGTGTGACCACCTTTGAGCTTCGGGAGGAGCCCTCAGCCTAATCGGGTGCCACCTGGTCTTACGAGAGGTTCAAGCAAGTGTTCTGGCAGGCAATGGGGCACGGCTGGGAGCTAGAGTCTTTGGGACCGAGGATCACGGTAACAGACAAGGATAAGGCAGAAGGATCGTCAGACAGGCTGGGTCGTGGCAGGCAGAAAGCAAGGGTCGTCAGGCAGGCAAGGGTCAAAACCGGGTATCAAGCAGGAAGGGTACAAGCAGAAGAGTAGTCGGATATCAGGCACAGGTCAGGATACAGAATTCAGGATGGTCAAGGTACAGGCTGGGTCAAACACGGATAATCAGATTCAAACAGGCAAAATAGCACAAGGCTTCAGAACAGAGCACCAGAAACAAGTTCTATCACGGGCAGTTTGCTGGGAGTGGAAGTGGCCTATTTATACCCTGTTTGGACGCCAAGGTTTTCGCGCCAAAATCGACGCACACGCGTCAGGATCGACGCGCGCGCGTCCGCGTCAAAATAAAGGAAACGAGACGCGGGCGCGCGCGTCCTAAGGAGGCAAGATGGTGGAACCACGAGGCGGGCGTCCCCGCGGCCGGCGTGGCGGGCGTCCCCGCGGCCGACTTACAGCACCCCCAATCCCAGGTAAAACAGATTTCCTTACACAAACTTTGAGAGAAGTGTGTTCCCTCTGCTCCCTTTTAGTGAGAGTTTGAGTTGTGTCATTCATTTCTATAAATCTCAGTATAATTGAATGGCCCAATTCAAATTGCTACAAATAAACTAGGGCTCTATGGTCCAAATGTCATCTGTAATCTCATTTGTTATCTTTTTCAAAAATATTGCACAAATATCTCTCTAGCTTCATAGTGTAGTGTACAGATCTTTACACTGGGGTTAAGTCAATTGATTCTGAATATATTGAATGTGTCTAGCTGCAAATGTCTGCTGAGTTCTCCTTCTGCTCTTTCTATCTGTTGAATTAAACTAAATGGACAACCCCCGCATATATGTGATTATAAAGCTGTTAAACCATTTATAACTAGTGATGGGCGAATTTTTTTGGCAGGTGCGAATTCACAGCGAATTCCCACGAATCAACGCCAGCGAATAAATTTGCGAAACTGCCACGAAAATTCGCCAGTGAAAATTAGCCAGCGTAAAAAAAAAATGGACGCTGGCGTCCATTTTTTTTGGACACTTGTGAAATTTTGCCTAAAACGGACACCGGCGGGCATCAAAAATGAGACGCCAGCGGCATTTCTCCAATTTTTTGCCGTTTCTCGAATTTCGCAGGAAATTCGCACATTTTTCAGCGAAACGCCCCAAATTCGCCAAACTCTATTTATAACCAAAACAAATAAAAATGTTATGGGGTGCTTCCCATTCAACTGACTGGCACAAATATCACCAGCTGTTTGTAGCAGTGCTCTAAACCCTGGGTATACCATAGACCCAGAGGTTCACATTAAATGATAAACCGTACATATGAAGGAAGCATTATTCTTGAAAAATAATCTACAATCTGTGGGGGATTGGCAAGTATCACAATGTAAAATAAATTCTTTCAGGGTCATCTATCCCAGATGGAAGAGCAAGTGCAGCAAGAGGCAAAAAAGCGTGCCAGATTTTTACAGACCAGCTGGGGTTATTTTATTTTTGATGGAGTTATAAACCCCGGAGAGCTGGGGAAAAGTTTTATTGAGTAATATTGCTATAGGATACAACCCTGATGCTGCTGGACTACAGTTCCCAGCATACCTTGACCTTGAAAATATGTGAAGTATGCTTGGATCTGTAGTCTGGCAACCCACTGAGTAAAGTGTGACTGCATTTCCTTGTTACATGGAATACATACCGTTGCTAAAATTGACTATTCTTCTCTCCCAGCTCTATAAAGAAGGCACGACAGGCTGAATTAGAGACCAAATAATTCTGCAATGAGAATTATCCTTACCAGCTCTATTTCAGTTATCTCACTGTTATTTAACAAATTGGGATTACTGGGTGATTGCTGCTTGCTACTATTATACTATAATATACTGCAAGTCTCTATGCACTGTTTTGGACTGAAGCAATTCATGTAGTGTGTAAGAAGGGTGGAAAGTGTATAAGGCATTGGTGGCAATAAATACATTTTTGCAGCCACTTAGATTGTTAGAAAATAAAATAAAGCAAGAGATTTCGGACTTATTTCAAAGAGCCTTTAGTTCTCCTGTAAAGGGGATTTTTATTTTAGAAATATTAAAATGTTTTTTAATATGAAATGAAGGTGTGAATTGCTTCCACAAAAATGGGGCAAGGAATGGTTTAGATCCACGACTCTCTGCTCATTTTTCATAAAGAGTGTAGGACAGACCAGATACAACTTAGATGCAGCCAGCAAGCTTAAATATTAAATATTGTAATATCTGGACAAACTTCATTGAATGTAGAGGAAATGTCTGAATGTTCTTTAGGCTTCATTATCTGGTGGTGGTACTGTATGTGTATACTTTAAAAGTTCAATTGTCCAAAAATATTGGAAGCCTATTGAGATACAAATCATATACGTTTGGAAGTTGAACTATGGATTATTGGTGAAACATTATATACTGTTCAGGAAAGTGCTAGACCACAATAGTTTTATTAGCAGAGAGCTGATCTGAACTGCATGAGCAGCTTTTTTGTAAAAGAGAACAGACACACCATCTTCTGTATGAGCATTAACTTGTTTGCTTTATAGAACATAAGCACTTAAGCATAATATGTCTGCAAGAGAGAGAACATCCACACATAGGAAGAAGAAACTCATACAGGGTTACAGGTCAAACATGACATCATATTGCTAAGCAACACTTTTAGATAAGTTGGAACAATCTTTCTGTTGTATTCCAACCGTTACACAGGGATTCCTTTGGACAAAGTATTAATTTACCAAAGAACATTGTAACACCTCAATTCTACCTGCTGAGCTTATTTATTAGTTGACAAATATTTCATTATCTAAGCAGGTTTTCTCTGTTGAAAGAGCTATTTGGAATTGCTGGAAAATACAGTATGCAGTGTTAAAATAAAAAAATGCAAGTATACAGAATTTTTAAAAATTCTGTGTTTTATGTGCATTTGATGCTGGCCTCATCATGTCATTGCGCAAAAGCGCCAAATTCAAATAGTATTTAAAGGGACTTTGTAATTGTATCATTGTCCGTTGTTTGGTTCCATTTGTGAGTTCCTGGGTGCTTTGTTGTATGCCTCATTCCTGTGTTTGACTCCTGCTTTCCTGACTACTCTGATTTCTGTGATCCTGACCCTTGCCTGTTTTCCGACCATTCTGAACTCCATTATCCGACCCGTGCCTACTAGACTATTCTGATTGATCTTCCGGTTTTGACCTTTGCTTGTCTTTCCCTTGAACTGTGACCTTCTGCCCAAAAACTTTGCTAAACGATCGTGCCCCTCTGGGTGCCGTTCGTGACACACCAGCACCATGTACACCTTCACATGAGCCACCACATCACACATATATTCCATATATTAAACCAGTATATATGTTACCTGTATTTCAGTGTACAATAGACTAAAATCAGACGCATGTAATCTGTAATTAAGTAATGTAGTAACAGGTGCAAAATATCTTGTAACCTATGGTACCAACCAACATTGAGCATTATTTGGTCTTCTGTTTTATAGCAAAGCATCTGTCTGTAATGGGTTAATAGAGTCAGAGCAAATATTCCCCTGGTATTATTTTACTTTGCAATATGCAAAAATGCTCCATTTCAGTTGGCCGCTAGAGAGCAACTTTTTTAGGCGTGGTCATAGACAACATGTGTAGTGACTACATGTATATGTAGTTTTATTTTTAATTATGTGGTGCTACTTATATACTGTTAGGTGGTTGGTGGGATGCTGAGAGCTATAGAGACCTATTGATTGCCCATTCCTGCAATAGTCTAATGGTAAGGTTTTTTTTCATGGCTGCACCATTCACATGAAAAACCAGTATGCAGATACATACCTGCCCATGGAGAATAACCAAGCCAATATGTTGCAATGGGGTTATCATCTGTCACACCCCATATTTGTAAGTCTTCTTCATTATCTTATATATTATTGTCCAACAATACTGATAGCCCGTTGTGATACTAGAAAGTGCTAGATCACAATGTTTCTGTTAGCAGAGAGTTGATCTGAACTGCATGTGCAGCTTGTTTGTAAGTGAGGACAGGCCGCCACCTTCTATATGAGCAATAACTTGGTTGCTTTATAGAACTTAGCATAAAAACTGCAACATAACACTGCATATGTTCTGCTTATTATTGGAACTATAGCAAAATCATGCCATCAGGGGAGTACAGGGGGTACTCCAGGCAGAGGCCCCGTGGCAGAGAAGGGTTCTTAAGATATGGAAAGGTATTACTCACAGGTCCATGGGTGAAACTGTGTCAAATTGGGTGTGGCCAGGGTGAATTAGTGGCCAGGTCATTTTGTTTTCCATTTTACTTGTTTTAAAGGCCACAACTGCAGGGACCAAGGTGACCAGGTTACTAAAAACTGGGGCCCTCCTGGAAGGGTGATCGCTGCTTACAGGGCCGGATTTACATAGTGGGCGCCCCTAGACCCACTGCCGTTCGTCGCCTCTGTCCTCTCCCCTTTATTCGTGCAAATTTTCATCATCTGGACTGGAGCAATGAGGATTGGCGCATTGTATCTCCAGTGCATCCCCAGTGTTTTTAAACCAATGTGGGTGTGGTTGGGCAGCATGGGTCAAATAAATGAAACAATGTCATTAATAAGGGTTATTTTACAAATACTAAATGTATCCCTACCTGTATTTAGTGGGGATCTTTAATGAGGTTTTGATGGTCTGGACAGGTATCTGCACATTAATTCTATTATTTATATTGGTTATTTATAATTAAGAAACCCATTAATATTTCAAGAATGTGCATATTTAAAATTGCATGTGGTACGTTCCATCACACACCTAAAGTGCTCCAAAAGAGAAGCATTTGTGTACCTTAGCAGCAGCCTTTTATGTTAGCAATTGTGGCTCACATCAGCATCCCCCTTTGGCTACTGAATGTTGTATACCATGCAAAGCAAAACTGTCAGCTTGGTTGTTTTGCTGCTCAAGGCTAGTCTATAAGTGACTCAAATGGGTTATGCCTCTTCCCATGTTCTGCTGACTCATTCAATGAGACAATTCTTAGTCTATCAAGAAATTCTTGCAGGGGCTAATAATTGTAAAATACATTATTGATCATCTTTATTAGTCTTTTGATGCACTTCAGAAATATTTAAGAGGCTCTCTACCGATAAATCAGTGCCTATAGAAAGCTTGATATCCATACTATATATATATATATCCACACTAAGAGTAACGCCCGCTGAGGAGCATGTATAAAATATTTACCAATATTTGGCTGCGCTAATTACATATGTCAAAACGTATTCTCCACCATAGCCAGTAATTGCACAGGTAGCAAAGCGAAAGTTAATTTGATTGATAGCTAAATGATCTTACAGCTGTACTCAGAAACAGAGACTTATGATTTAACGTAAATGATTTAGCTTGATCATTAGTAACATTTGTCTCAGCAGTCTAAATGATATGTCTACGTCTCACAGTCTCAGCATGGATCTTCCCCGAACAAGATTTATATCTGTACTAAGTTTATCGGAGTGGCAAAAAGCATGGATAGGGTTTAAAGGGGACATAACCTTTCCCACAAATTGAGTCTAGTTGGCATCCCCAGGTATCACCAAAGATATTCCACACAGTTAATGCTGCCTTGAAGGTCTTTAAAAATGTGCTATCCAGGAGTGTATTTAGGCACTGGACTTCAGCCTGACCCCTCTTGTGCATGTGCTGATCAAAGAAGCGTACCCACCCTTCATCTTCTCAGACAGAGTCTACCGGTGGGTTCTCTAATGAACAATATCACATTTATAAAATAGCATCAGTTTCAGTAAAGACCCATCATCTGCTTGTATAAAACCATGTAAACACAAGACGATACACAATCCATGCGGTTAGCACCAAGGGAAACTTAGGCCCGAACATCTGATATGGCCACCCCTAGGCCAGTGGGTGTTTGTGCACCCCCCCTTGTGAGCATGCACCACCCCCATTTGTACGCATGTGCTAATTATGTACCTTACACGGACCAAACATGGAGTAACTTTGGTTTCTCAGTTTGCCCTGTTTTGCTGAAATAGCATACATCATAGATTTTACATCATAAAACAATAGGCAAAAAGTATGTTCAGCACAAGCTCTATTTACTCATGTAAAACACAGGTGTATACTTTCAAAGGCCTGTAATACACTTTTGTTTTCTTGCCCTTAGCACAAGCACATACGATGAACAAATTATAATGCTCACTGCATAGCATCAGGGCCGCCATTAGAAATCACGGGGGCCCCATACAAAAAAAAATTCGGAGCCCCCTGGGCCCCAAGCCCCACCCCAGATCCCGCCCACTCCACACTGCAGTTAAAAGACCACACAGCGCTAAAAAAGGTAAACTCCCAACACACAAGTTATAAAAAGCTAATGATGGTCAGGGCCCCCTTATAAGTTAACAAAAAAAAACATTGGCGCCAAGGCCCCCTTACACTATGACTAAGACGATGACAAATTATGCAGTTTCATAAATACAGATTACTAAAATGAACTGCTCATCCTCACATTAACTCAGCACTTACCTACAGAACTACATTATAATGAAGGACACAGTGAGACACTAAGGGGCACATTTACTTAGGGTAGAATATCGAGAGTTAATTAACCCTCGAGATTTGACCGTCAAAGTAAAATCCTTCAACTTCGAATATCGGTGTTGAAGGATTTACTGCATTTAGTACGATCGAAGGAAAAATCGTTTGATCGAAAGATTAAATCCTTTGAATCGAACGATTCGAAGGATTTTAATCAAACGATTTTCCTTCGATCAAAAAAACAGTACTTCGACTATCGAATGGTCGAATAGTCGAACGATTTTTAGCTCGAATCATGCGATTCAAAGTCGAAGGTTGAAGTAGCCAATTCGATGGTCGAAGTAGCCAAAAAAATACTTCGAAATTCGAAGTATTTTTTATTCTATTCCTTCACTCGAGCTAAGTAAATGTGCCCCTAAATTCACCCTCTGGCATTTGCCAGAATCTTCAGATCTGCAAACACCAAAATGACAAAGTAGAGGCCCAAAACTGATTGCACCAAGACACACATAGAGAGCAAGATGCTACCATGTTCCAGTAGTAAAAACCAAAGTTATCTGGGTATGACACAGGTGGGCAGGCTGCCTACTGACCACTTACTTGCCAAACATTAGATTGCATTTAGAAGCATAGTGAGCTTCACCTTAAAGGGACACTAAACCCTATCATACTGTACAGCTCAAATACACTTTACTCGGTTTTGCTGGACTTCAAATTCTAGTTTACTTTAAAAACAAGGTTAAGGCTCTACAGAGTATTCCATGAAAGCTGTTCTGTGTAAAGCTGGACATACTGTACCTGTCACCAAAGGAGCAGATTCACCAACCGCTGTGAGGTGGGCGCTATTAGCTGATCCAATCCCTTTGCCCTCTGGTCTTTCATTTGTTAGAGTAAGGGATTCAGTTATAAAAATTGTATCTAGACAATATTACGCTACACAAACCAGTAAAGTTTAAAAACAATATGCAAATCCACAAAAAGATTTGTGCAAAAAAGACCTCTTGTAATATGGATTTTCATACCTTAAGTCTACTATAAAATCATGTAAACATTATATAAAACCATAAAGCTGGTTTTGCTTCAAGTAAGGATTAATTATGTCTTAGTTTGGATAAGTACAAGGTACTGTTTAATTATTACAGAGAAAAAAGAAATAATTTTTAGAAATTTAGATTATTTGATTATTGTCTATGGAAGATGGCCCTTCTGTAATTCAGCGTTTTCTGGATAACTGGATAATGGATCCCTTACCTGTACTGTAGAAATAGTAATATGTAAGTGTGAAAAGGTGATTTATATAGGAAACAATTACAGGCAACGTTTCAGGCCTTATTTTGCCCTTTATCAAGTATTGACATATAAGAACTGTATTCAATTTAGCAGACCCAAATAAATCTATGCAATAGGCACAAATAAGTAAAATGCAGTTATATGAGTTCAGGTTTTGACTGCAGCTGCATTTCCCCTTAACAGAAGGAATACAATTCCTAAAATAAGCTGAGACAGAGTAAGTACTAGCCATAGGGAGGATGTTGGGTCATATGTGGCTATAATTTAATTTGCTAGATAGTGGCAATCACAACTAAAGTGAAGGGAAGTGCTGAGAAAATGCTAGGGCTGCTATTATGAGCACGTACTCTGTTTTCATTTAGGGTGAGTCAGTCTTTTGACTTAAAGGAACTTGTATCAGCTCTAATTACAGTGTTTTCATTTCAATCTCATATCATGGGCAGTGCTGGGTGACTACATACAACATTCTGTGTGTTAATTGTGATATTTTTTCATTCCGCTTTCTAGAATTTTGCAAAGCTTTTCACTTTTTTTTAATATAATTTCTCAGCAAGGATTAATATAAATAGCAACATCAGTTATATATCATAAAATAATGTCACTCATACAAAAAATTTGTGCAAAAAAGTGCAAATAAACCTATGGGAGGTATCACTCCACTAGTAAATACATAAACAGATGTTTAGCTGAGTGATCAGATGAAGCCCATGTGTAATGCAATTGGAGATCTTTGCCGAGTTTGGCCAACCATGTCCATAATGTAGACCATTGCAGAATCAGATCTGTGAGTCATGGGTTGGGTCTGCAAGATCATTCTTTGTTTGTTCAAAATAGACTTTTCTGCTTCCCTTCCAATCTTTTATAGGTAATAAGTTAGTGGTTAGTGGTCTAAGCTGGTAAAAAAAGGAGGTTGTGGGTCTGAGAGTGGGTGTCTAGATGCCAAGGCAGGGTCTGGGCTACCCTATCAACATATATTATAATATACACATCCTGATCAAGGATAGCCCAATACCTAGATAAGAAGGCAAATAGAAGTGTATGTTTGCTTTCTCCCTTTCTTTCATGTACTATATTGGAATTGTGCCTTCATTTTCTGCTATACAATAGAAGAATCATGTAGGGTGACAAAACATATAACATTTTGTATGCCTTCTTCTATCTTTTGTGGACTTAATAGGAAAGCGTGAGGACTGAAGAGCACCAGTTTCTACAAGTAAGTGGTGTGCAGACATTTGATTGTGTTGAACTACTGTAGGTTTAGTTAAGGAGCTTTGCTATATAAAATCCCCCCAGCTATTATATGCATTCCCTACCCTACTGTTTCAAATAATTCAATTAGTTAAAAGCAATGGCACTCATATTGTGTAGTAATAATGTTCTAACACATGGCAATTGTGAGGTATAGACTGAAGGCCTTAAAACAGTCCAGTGTAAAAAAAAAAAACTGGGTAGTTAGATAAAATAAAAAAATGTTTCTAATATAGTTAGTTAGCCGAACATGTAATATATAAAGGCTAGAGTGACTGGATGTCTAATATAGCAGAACAGAACACTACTTCTGCTTGTCAGCTCTCTAATTCTGTGTTAGTCAACGAAGGGGGGCCACATGGGACAAAGCAAACAGTTATAAGCCATGTGCCCCCCTTAAGTCTCTGATTGGTTATTAATGCTGCCCTGCTGTTGGTGAATAAAGGCAATTTTTAACTTTATCCTGGAGTGCTGCCCATTTTGTTTTTTGATATCTGATTGGTTACTGCCTGGTAACCAATCAGTGGAAACCAAGAGACGTAGAAGCAGGAAGTAGTGTTCTGGCTATTATGTTACACATCCAGTCATTCCAGCCTTAATACATCACATTTTTTGCAAACTAACTATATTAGAAACATGTGTTTATTTTGCACATCCTATCTACTTACCTACTTTTTATTTTTACACTGAACAATTCCTTTAAGTGCCCAGCATCTACAGTATATGCTCATAAATAGCTGTCCTTGAAGATGTCCTTTACCCCTACTATGCAACATTCCATCCCACTGATGAACATTTACCACCCCCACCCCATACTCATAACTTAAATGCCTTCCCACTGACCTTACTGTGTGTTAGCTCAAATAGGTTTAGGGGAAAGCTACTAGGCGTCTTCTTTAAATAATTTGAAACATTTAAAGGTATATGAAAATAATTTATACAATTTAAACAATCTTCAAGTAAATTGGCATTCAAGTCGTGTTAACATCATAGGCTATTATTCTGTGAAGCAACTAGGGGTGCACCGAATCCAGGATTCGGCCTTTTTCAGCAGGATTCGAATTCCGCCGAATCCTTCTGCCTGGCCGAACCGAATCCGAATACTAATTTTCCTATGCAAATGAGGGGCGGGAGGGAAGTAAAACATTTTTCCCCTTCCCACCGGTAATTTGAATATGGAAATTAGGTTTCAGATTCGGTTTGGTATTCGGGCGAATCTTTCACGAAGGTTTTAGGGGTTCAGCAGAACTCAAAAAAGTGGATTCGGTGCATCCCTAGAAGCAACCAATAGTACTTTTTTTAAACACCATCTATATACAGTATATCCATTAAACCACAAAATAAAAAGAAAGTTAATTATAGAAATTAAGTTAGTCTATTATTTATCTTACATAATGGAATGTATTTATCTTACATTCCATTGCTTACTTTGACACATTTGAAAGTTTCGATCCCACTTTGGCTTCTCTCTTCTTCTTCTCTCTTCTTCTCTCTTTGCTGACACTTTTGCAGCTCCATAGCGTTACTCACTATGGCTTTATGAGTCACATATGGTAGAACTGAAATGAATGCAGCACTAATATTGCAGGTTGTTTTAAAGTTTCCCTATTTGGAAGAGTAATGATGACGAAAGATATCCAAGGAACAAAGCTGCCTGATGCCAAGGGTATCTAAGGTCACAGCACCCAGAGGGGACATCTAATATGCTATTCCATTTTGTTGTTTGGGGGTAGAATGTCTGGCATAAATTATGATTTGGAAATGGCATTTTGTAACTCCAGGAATAAAAATAAATACCTGAAAGTTTGAAAAAATGTTACCCTTAATGCAACTGAACATAATGATTATAATGAGTGAGACAATCAGTTGCATCCAAATGAGTTTATTATTCTTGCCATTTACTACTATGGCTTGGGCAATCCACTGGCACCAGCTGTGAATGTATGGTATCTCTCTAAACAGACTATGAGCAAACGTTTGAGGCTGTTACTACTGAGTTGTGCTCAGTTCTAGGAAAGAGTTATACTGGATTTACTTTCATGGTATGTCTCTGCATGGGTTATGAGCAAACCAAGAAGGTTTTTCATGTTAACCTTGATTTTACAGCCCCTATTTAACTGGTTCTTGTAATCGGTTTATATAACAAAATAAGAGCTGATGGAAGTAGTGGCCAGGCTAGAGACAGAAACAGAAACAAAGTGACATCTTCATAGAAGGAATGAAAGGAAAATAATACATATACAGGTATGGGATCCATTATCCGGAAACCAGTTATCCAGAAAGCTCAAAATTATGAAAAGGCCATAGACTCCATTATAACCAAATAATCCAAGTTTTTTAAAAATGATGTAATTTTTCTCTGTAATAATAAAACAGGACAGGTAAGGGACCTGTTATCCAGAATGCTCGGGACCTGGGGTTTTCCAGATAATGGATCTTTCCATAATTTAGATCTTCATACCTTAAGTCTACTAGAAAATCATTAAAGAAACTCAATGAACTGGTTTTGCTTTTAAGAAGAATAATTATATGTTAGTTTGGATCAAGTACATGGTACTGTTTTATTGTTGCAGAGAAAAAGTAAATCATTTTTAAAAAATTTGGATTATTTGATTGTAATGGAGTCTATGGGAGACGGCCTTTCCATAATTCTGAGTTTTCTGGATAATGGGTTTCTGGATAACGGATACCATACCTGTACTTTATACTTGATTCAATTTTAAGATAATCAAAGCAAAAACAGCTCATAAGGTTTATTTAATGTATAAATATCACATCCTAATATTTTTTATACACAAAATAGAATGTTTAGTGTTGCATTAATAAACTCCATAATTCCATCTAGTATAATATGCTATTACTCTTGGCAATGGAGTATTAAAGAACATCCTGCTGGGGTCCAAATGAATGAAAGGAAGACCACAGCTTGATACCCTTCCCGCATCTGACCTATTAACTAGCATTGGGCATAAAAGCATTTCCATGTAAGTGATTTTATCATATTAGAAATCCTTGTGAGCAAATGACACAGTTGGTTGTTTGGTTCTCACAATGTAATTGGAGGTGGAGAAAGGATTAGAATATCAATACCATCTCCCTATAAACAGTGTGCAGTTATTATTATTCTAATTATCCATTGTGAAGTGAGGAAAAGCTTTCATAGGAGCCTAATGTAGCCACTGATGAATACAGACTGATTTCATGTACAGTATCAAATATGCATCTTTTGCAGCGAAACCCCAGTAACGAGAGTGAACAAGTTACAGAAGCTGCCGGCGGAAAACATAGCCCTAGTCTGGGTTTATATTAGAATTACTATGGTTACTCCAAATGATAGGTACTTGTAACGTAGCAACCGCATAAGAAGTTAGTGAATATAGATACTGGTATAGGTCACGCAGCCCTATGTACTGTATTTCTCTGTGTATCTGTTTTGCCAATATGCTGTATCCTCAGGCTGGGATATGTATTCTGAAAATGAAAATATTTATAATGCATAAGTTATTTCTTATGAAATGTGTAGAGCATTTATTGGTAAAAAAATGATTTTCTTTATATCGGATGCTAGCAAAATTTTTCCTGTGTGTTTAAAAGACGTTGATGGTTGGTAACCTTATTTAATACAATATAGTTGCTGGTGTTTTTATTACCCTTTATTCCTTTCTTCATAGTAAGGTGAGTTTTTATTACCCTATACTCTGTTTGTAAAGCATAGAAAAGTCAGCGGTAGCAGCTGCCAGTTTGGTGTTTATACTTTCATCCACAGGGGGCACTGTAAAGCAAAGGTTCCCAAAGATGACAAATTATAGATGCAGTAGAACACAATACACATTTATTAATTGCTATGTAGTGGTACATAATATGTACAGTATATTTGTTATTTGGTATGTTGAACATTGTATTTTTTTTGCCAGATACTCATGTCAGTGATCCTTATTGTGATGCTCTTATTCTGTATAGTGAACTAATACCACTAATACAAATTCCATACTTTCAAATGGTTCATTTTCTCCTCAAGAGTCTCAAATCACAGACCCCAAAATAGGTGGGGCATACAGGAAATTGGATAGACCAAGGAAGTTTCAGGGCATAGCTACATGCGGCTAAGGCAGCTGGTGGTCATACCCTAAACTAACCTCTTTTGGGGGGTGTAAATGTCATGAGCTTAATTGTGATCATTACACGCATCAAGTGTTCTATTTTCCTTTCAGCTAATAATATGAATTAGTAAAATTGTTCACCCTGCTGTTCTGGCTGGCTAGCCCAGAATCTTAAAGGAGAACTAAACCCCTAAACTAATGAAAACCCCAACCCTCCATAGCCCTCCCCTGTTCCCCCCTGCACAGATGTTAATACCTGTAAATGCCCAAAGTCTTTAAGTGGGCAAGTGGGTCTTTAAGTGGGCGCCATCTTCACCACTTCAGGAGTCTTCAGTAAGTAAGCTGCATATTGGTGCCTGCAAAGTTGTAGCAATTTCCCAGTTCTGAACAACTGCCCATGCACCAACAGTCACGGAAATTGCCGAAAGGAACCCAAAGATTCCAGAAGTGGTAAAAATGGCACCTGTGAGCTCTGCTTCGATGACTCTGCATCAAGGGGTAATTAAAGACTTAGGGGCATTTACAGGTATTAACACCAAAGCTGGGGGAAACAGGGAGGGGGGACTATGGAGGGTAGGGGTTTTCATTAGTTTGGGGGTTAATCCCCCTGTACTGGCTCTGGTCACCTTAATAGAAGTGAGCATACTGTAAATGCATTGGAAGATGCTTCCTGCATCAGTAACTTAAAGGAAAACTATACCCCCAAACAATGTAGGTCTCTATAAAAATATTTTGCATAAAACAGCTCATATGTAAAATAGTGATGGGCGAATAAATTCGGCAGTTGCAAATTCGCTACGAATTTCTGCATTTTGCCCCCAGGGAATAAATTTGCGAAAATGCCACAAAAATTCAGCAACGTTCAATTTTGGATGCGCATCGGAAAAGTTGCTCGTGTCTAAATTGAAACGGGCATAAAACTTTGCGTTTCGCAAATTTCTCTGGAAATTTTTCGGCAAAACAGATCAAATTCACCCCAATCCTGCTTCATGTAAATAAACAATTTTCATAATAATATAATTTTTTAGTAGTATGTGCCATTGGGTAATCATAAATAGAAAATTGCCATTTTAAAAAATAAGGGCAGCCCTTGTGATCCTCTGATTCACGGTGCAAACAAACATACCAGACAAACTATACTTCTTAGGTCACATGAGCCAATTAACAGACAGAGTTGTGTCTTTTGCTTCCACACTTAGGGGCAAATTCACTAAGATGCGCCAGGCGCAACTTCGCCGCACTTCTCCACACTTCGCCAGGCGTAGTTTCGCCAGGGCTCCGCGAATTCACTAAAATCCGAAGTTGCGCACAGGGGTAGCACAGGGGTAGCGTAAGGTTGCGAAGTTGCGCTAGCGTTGATTGGTTATATAAAGCGAAGTTGCGCTAGCGAAGGCTAATTTGCATACGGCGCGAAATTCAAATTTCAATGGAGGAACACGTATCTGCACTACAAATGCCTAGAAAACCTTCAAATCAGCAAATAAAAATTTTATTTTGCCCTACACATGTGCCCACTGTCTAGGTAATGAGTCAGGAAATGTAGGGGGAGGAAGGGGAGCCCCAAAAAATTTTAGATCTTTTTCAGCCTATCACCCATCACTAGCAAAACTACGCCAGCGTTCGTTAGTGAATTTGCGCAGTAGTGAAAATGCCAAACGCTAGCGAATTAACGCTAGCGTTCGACGCTTCGCGCCTTAGTGAATTTGCCCCTTAGAGTTGTAGTATTTCTGGTCAGGTGATCTCTGAGGCAGCACACTTATTTACTTAAATAGTTGATACGATTCTTTCATATGCCACTTCATTTGATAAACTGTTGCTCAAGTATTCATTTTGTGGGTATAGTTTTCCTTTAAAGGCACAGGATACCCCTTTGAACAATAGGAGTGCAATGAACAAGCTTTTGCTAAACTTACTTTTTTGTTTTGTAACTTCTATTAACATGTTTTCATAGTACAAACACTATGGGGCAAATTCACTAACCTTCGGAGTTGCGCTAGCGTAGGCTTCGCCGCACTTCGCCGCACTTCGCCAGGGCGCCGCTAATTCACTAAAATCCAAAGTTGCGCTCAGGGAGGTGAACGGTAGCGAAGTTGCACTAGTGTTAATTAGTAATGGGCGAATTTGCGGCGTTTCGCTTTGCCAAAAAATTAGCGAATTTCGTGAAACGGCGAAAAATTTGCGAAACGGCGCCGGTGTCTCATTTTTGATGCCGGCACCCGTTTTTGACGCCGGCGCCCATTTTTTTGACACCGGCGCCGTTTTTGACGCCGGCATCCTTTTTTTCGGAAATTTTTTTTTTGACGCCAGCGTTTTTTGGGACTTAGAAAAAATTGCAACTTTTTTTGAAGCAAGCCCTCTATTGCACTTCGCCTGGTCTCAGTTGGCGATGGCAAGTCTGGCGCAAGAGTTAACGTTCATGAAAATCTGTAAATTAGTGAATTAGCGTAGTTACATCCCTTCGCCATAGCGCAACTTCGCCTGGCGTAAGGGTGCAAAGTAGCGCTAGAGTAGGTCCAGTTCGTTAGCGAATTTACGCCAGCGCCCGTTAGTAAATCGGCAAAGTAACAAAACAACGTCACGCAGGCGAATTTGCACTAGCGTTAGCCACTTCGCGCTTTAGTGCATTTTCCCCTATGTCTCTAGATGATCACAAAGGTCTAGTGTTTTATAGCTTTTCAGTTGGTCTTTAAACGTATAATCAAACAGGGAGAAGGGAGGTATCAGAGGGGTTGGGGCCCAAATATCTGTGCAGGCACATTGTTTTGGACTTCAAGATTCATATTAATGATTAGTCTCTTGTGTATATCTGTTATTGTTGGTGGTAAGTGTCTTCTCAACTCCACTTAGCTGTTAGATGGGTTTTTTTGGGGGGGGTTAGAGAGATCCTTTATTGGCTTAACTAATAAAAAGGTATCTGTGAGTGACTCAAGTATCCTCTGCACCTCGTTCCAGAAAGAAGAAAAGCCCAGTTCTTGATAGCCCCTCTAGCAAAAGCTAGAAAACTTAGGAAACATGTTGTTTAATCTAATAGGGTTCTGGTACCATAGCATTGATATTGTATAGTTTTTTGTATTTAGGCTTAGGGTAGTTTGTATCGAGTAGGGGAAAAGCTCTTTGAGGCCATCCATTTTTGTCAGATTCTCAAAGGGGTATAGGGAAAGCACCTCCCATGCTGTCACATATGGGTAAATAATGTGCCAAACTTGCAAGAATTCATAGACTTTAATAGTAATTCATATTTCAAGTCCCCCAAATTGAAGTGGATGTAATGTATCTTGGGTAATAACATCATAGAGACATTTCCCCCCCCCCAGGTTTGACAGAATGCATTCTAGGTGTATAATTAGACTACCATCATACAACCCCTTCCCTTTAAGTATTTAACATTAAGAAGTTTGGGAGGGCGAGTCCTTTTTAAGATCCCCTTTAGAGTGGAATCCTGTCATCTTTCTTATATGTTCACCCATTTAAATAAGCACTAAATATCAGTTAAACTATAGCAGAGGATGAGTAGCACAATCTGACCTCTAGTATAAATACTTAGTAAAGGACAGTTCTATAAAACAAATATTTTCTCTTTCTTATCTGTTAATTATAGGGGGAAAATGAAATCACTGATTTTCTTTCAGCTTCCCAAAATGACAGCGCTGACATATCTTTTTATATTAATTAGTCTTCAGCAGCGTTGAAGCCGTGGAGCAGCAGTGCACGATCCAATGGCTTTCAAGTGAGCAAGCAGTTGCAGGAAAGGTCATTTAAGGAGGTCTCACAGAATTGCTGGGGCAAATCGAACCTTACATGAAAAAAGGAGAAAGGCATTTTATTTAATTATCAGTTGTTTGTATGCCAGGGATGGGGACAAGTTTAAGTATTGATCAGCGTTAATAGTGTATGTATATAGCTTTCCTGCATGCTAAAGAGCCATAGCTATGTCTGGAGAGGGGAGGTTTAGAAAGGCAGAGGAAGCTTTTTTTTAGTGGACTCAGTAACCGCATGTTGATCTTACTCCCTTCTCATGATTAGCAGTGATTCTGGAGTACATAAAGGTACCTAGGACACTGGTCAGACTGAAAAGGCAGGAGTTGTCATCCTTTCAAACAAATAAAGGGTAAATAACACACACACTATGGGGGACACTGTTAGGGCTCATACACACTGGCATTTTTCTAATGCATTTGACATGCTTTGAGATGTGGGTTTGAACATACCTATATGCATTAGCTAATTGATTCCATTATGTTCTGTCTGGTTATACTCATGAGCATTCAGCATTTTGATTAAGAAGCAGCATACTGCTTTTCCTTGCAATTTGACACATGTTCAGAAAGCAATATAGCAGTAGAATAGAATATAGCAATGGAATAGAGGGTTGCATTTGAAATAGATAAAAACACACATGGAAAAAATCAAATGGGCCCTGCCAACCCAGACCTGATCCCTACCTGCTCTCCACCGCCATTCCCCGCTTTCATCCATTGTCGCTCCATCCAAAAGAGTTTTAAGGAGCAGACAACTATCCACCTTGATGCTCATTCTAAAAGTACTTGAGCCCCCATTCTAGCTGCACTCTGCAGCTAGTACTGAAGTGGAAATCCAATGTTAGGTGCAGAGTGCAATAACAACAGGCAAAAGGCAGCCCTGTCCTTAATGTCTGCCAAAGAGTAAGTGCAGGCCTTCATTGCAACATGTGCCCACATGCATGTCTGAATGAGAAGTTAGGGGGATGGGCAAAAGGGCAAGGTAGAATGCCTACTTGCCTTTCCCTAAAGCACAAAAAAATGCACCTATTTTTATGCACTTTGCAAAAATATGCTTTCCTTGCATATTTTTTAAAGGTGAACTATTGATGGGAACTGTAATCCAGCAACCTCAGAGATGTGTTTTTAAAGCAACAATGCAAAAAAAAAAAAAAGTCAAATGACGCATGGGTATTCTCCAATGGGTATCCTGCTTGCTGTTCTTACACTTCATTTTTTCTTCATGGTTTCATATTACCATAAGCAAAGCAATTCAGTTAAACAGCACTGTATCCATCCTTCTGCAGCCTTATTGCAGTCTAATATGTGCAAGCAGAAACTGCACAGTAATAGAAGTGTATTCAAAATGATGACTTGAATCAGCACCACATTTTAAAGAAGGTTTACATCCCCTTTAAAGCATTCCCTTTCTTGGTTGTGCTCAAATGGGAAGGTTCTATGGTTCTCCTATAGAACAATTTAACCAAAACAATAATCAATGCAGAAGTATTTGGTCCTGGAGAGGTGGGGAAAAACATTTCAAGCAATAATGTTTTAAGAATACCAGCCTGATATAGATGAACTGCAGGTCCCATAATGCCTTATCTTTTGTTAAATTTGAAGCCTAATCACATAAAGTATAGTTGAGCAACAGTGTTTAGATCCACTTTAAGCTGCTTTGTCCTTGCACAGCCAATGATGCATTTGATGAAACTCATACTGTATGTTGAGGATCTTCACAAATGTTCTTTCCCATGATAAGGGTAGCCACATTTAATAGCTGTAATAACACATTTGTGCAACAAACACCGGCCAGTGTTTTTCATATCAGAATGAAGATGAATTAATTTCACTTAGAAAATGTAATTAAAATGTAAATCAGGTATTACAAAGCATACAGTGTCTGCTGTTCTTGAGATGCCCGTCCGACTCGCCTTAAGCTCTGTGTTATGGAAATGCTTGTAAAGGTTACGAGCCAATGATTGAATGCCCTGCTTAATAGAGAAATAGGAAGAAAAGTACCTGATGCAAAGGGTCTTCAGTCTGTTAAAGGGATACTGACAGCTTTACACAGATGGCAGCTGTAGATTTCTAAGATTACTCATGGCTGTTTTTAAAATAATATTTAAAAATCTCTCTATTTCTAGATAAGTGGGTAAGTATATAAGGGATGGAGTTACTGTACTGTATATCTATTTACAGCTTAGCTCTAACAAACAAGAGGCACTGTTACAGTATATTTAGATAGCAATGTCATCTGCCTGTTACAGCTTGTATTTCCCTTATACAGGTAGGGGATAAGGGTCTACAGATTCTCTAGAAAGCCTAGAAAGGACTGCCAGCAATCAGCTCAATTTGACTGGTCAATGAAGGTTAGGATTACCTTGTGTGTAATGTTTCCAGTCCTTTTAGATCATTATGTTCAGGATGGCAAATCAATGGCAGGCAACCATAGACTTTACGGTTCATTAAATATCCACCATTCAAAGGTCAATCAATAAAAAACGGCTAAAGCTGAGACTTTTCTTTCTGCTAGTTAAGAATGATTCTCTTAATGGCACACCATCTCTTGAATTAGACATTGGAGGTGATTTAACTTAAAATGTCCCTAAAATCATGGGACATGTTGCAAAGTTGGAAAAAAACAAATACAAAGAGCAGCCTTGTTTTGCCAGTTGCCCCTATGCCATTCTAAACATATGACCCAAATTGCAACCTTTTGTTCTCACCAAATTAAGCCCAATGTATTGTGAAGGTTTCCTGCATTATATATTTTTTTAATCCAATGAAAGGTGCAGAGTTCAGCCATTACACCTGATCCAAACCCTCCATGTTTCAGATACTATTTTGCACCTGTTAGTGTTGTACATCAAAAGAATAATGAATGAGCCTTTTGCGATGCGAAAATGTGTTTGCCCAAATATTTACTCTCAAAGTTAGAACATGCAAAAATCTAGATGATATTTATAGTCATTGCAGAACTGAGTGAATCCATCATCAACATATTGACACAACTCCTAAATGTACACCATCAGACTACCAATAGATAACACTAAGAGGTGAGGTAGGAAGTAATGCACAGTATGGAGTGAAGAAAGAAGGGAAGAGATTAGTAAACCTTGAGCTTGGAATATTTTTCCCAATGAACCTTTCAGCAAGCCCACATTGCACAGGAGAAGGAATGGCTGCTATTAGGAGGCTCATTTATTAATATTGCACTCTGGAATACAGGTCTCAACCAGAGCACTATTGGAGTTAAGCTATCAGTTTGAGAAATGGTGCCGATGCATTTTACTATAGCCTTACACTGGTATGAATATTATTATGCTTCAATATTTACATGGAATTCAATAAATAAATCCAATATACTGTAGGGGGCTTTATGCCAGTTTGGGAAAGACAACCGTGCCAACAAGCCCAATCAAACAGCATTATGCAGTATCAACAGGAACTTTTATTTACTTGCCAATTAATACTATATATAGTAAACCTAAGTGGTGTTATTTTCATTTGAAATCCCTGATCCTGTTTAAAGTAAGAATAAAATAATCTATTTGCATCCTTATAGATTTTTTTTAATGTTGCTGTTTTATAGAAAAAGTAGCAATCCACACTCCGAGGCCCCACAGCGTAAAAACAATTGTTCCCTTATTCATTGCATTGGAGTTTTGCTCTTGCAGTGACTAGCATGTGGCAGTATTATGTAACAGCAGAAATAAAGTGTTTATTAATAGTCTCTAGCTATAACGTTGACCTAAAGATTTACCTATTTACTTTGAGAATGGAATAGCAACAAGTTAAGAAAAAAAGGGCCCTGCCACCACAGTCAAATGTGTTTTTATAACCAACAGATTATTCAGACAATGCATAATTAAAGGATAAGTAAACCCTTAAAAAAAGTCAATGTAAAATTAATGAGCTATTCTAAGAAATTTTGCAATGTACATCATTATTTTTTTATTCCTAGATATCAATGGATACACGCACTGTTAAAATGAATTAATTGTGTTGGTCAGTTTCCTACCATTATGACCACCAAGTAGTCAAGGAATTTTTCAGGAGAAAGAAAAGGGGCTGGTCTGATGTTCTGCTGCTAAGAAAAAAAATAGAAACCTCTCTCAACTTTTTCCTAACCAGGAGAACACCCTCCCCAATTTTACATTCACTTGTGCACCTTGCTCAGCACCCTGAAACCTAGCATTAGAATTAGGGATGTAGCGAACTGTTCGCGCGAACTTCGACTGTTCGCGTCCGCCGAATGTTCGCGAACGTCGCGCGACGTTCGCCAATAGGCGTTCGCGTCAAAAATCATTCGACCATTCGACCATTCGATTCCTTCGACCGCTAAAATCGAAGGATTTTCGTTCGAATCGAACGATCGAAGCCATTGGATTGAATGAAATCATTCGATCGAATGGCTTCGATCGTTCGATTCGAACGAAAATCCTTCGATCGAACGATTAAAATCCTTCGATCGTTCGAATCGAACGATTTTCGGATGTTCGAAGTTCGCGAACTGTTCGCATTTTTTTTTTTCATAAACGGCAGTTCGCTACATCCCTAATTAGAATTCCAGTATATCACTGTGTGCTTTTAGACTGAGCACTAAGGGGCATGCTTTGGCACTTGCATCTAGGGTCTTTGTAAATGACCCCAGACATTTACTTTCCCTTCGCTTTAATAGCTTTCCAAAATTTTGGGTCAAAGTTCATGGTAGTGAGAAATTGACATATGTGCTATACACAAAAGAAAGCAAAGCTAGGAAATCCAATGTACCCAGTGCAATAAACTCTTGGCCTCATTTAATTGGGAACATTTTTCCTTTAGAGTGTTACTATAAGGATCCCAGCATACTTTAAATGGAACAAATAACATCCCCCAAACCAGACTCTTTTATGTGGGGATGCTGGGCAGGTACCTGTTCAAAAGTATTTTGCCTACCCCTAGTCCGGCTTGTTTGCTCCTCTGCTGCTCGATTCCCTCCTCCCCTCCCTCCCTCTGACCATCACTCCCTTCGGTCCGTCACTCCCTCAGTCACTACCCTGCCCTTCCCTTTCTTAATCTCCCCTTATAGCGCATGCGCAGCCGCGCATGCATGCAGTGCGCACTCATATGGGGTGGGGGCAGGGGTAGCGGACCAGGTGCCTAGGGCACCCTGTCGGCTTGGCCCGGCCCTGCCTTACAGTGGGCTGAGTCCTGAATGTAGTTGGACCTAGGCACTAGACTGGGTTTGTAAGTTCTCCTTGATTTTGCAAAAGTTACCAGTGTATTCTCTGCTTTCTTTCCACACTCCAAAAACATACAGGCCAGTTTATTGCTCAGATGAAACTGAACCTAATGCAACTGTGTAACTGAGCTGATGTGAATAATGAACAATATGAGTAAAGCTACATACATGCATGTCTGATAAAAATAAAAATAAATAAAATGCCTTCTACTTTCAACCCCCATCAATCCTCCATTAACACTGACTTCTTTCGATCAACATTCCCTTGACTTTATACATATTGGATCACAATCCACTTCATTCATGATCATTAATTTTGTAATGTTCTAAATGCAACAAGTTAAATCTTCCTGTTTGAAACTGTAGAATTGTATAAAATATAAAAGTGTATATATAATATATTAGAAAGGAAGAGTTTGTAGAATAGCATATTTGTTCTGCCATAGAATAATACAGAATACATTTTTCAGCATGATCATTTGCACTTAACGTTTTACACAGCTTTATTGCCATGGAGATATTAATACATTTAAATGTTCTCCATTCAGTAATGGAAGTCCCATGTTTCCAAAGCCCCTGCTTCATGCCTTGTTACAGTAATAACCAACATAAAACAGGATTTCATGCTCTTTTGCAGATTTTTTCTAGACGAGTGCCTTGGAAAAGACAAGCACAGATCTTTAGGGTGAATTCCATGTTTAACCTATTTTTTTCTCCTGTCATATGCAACTTCCACATGAAGGATTTAAATCTTATTAATGAAAAATACATCAAGAAGCACTATTTCTATTGCACATCATGTAGCTCTTAACTAGTTTGTCTCTCTATATTACCCTTATTATGAATGAATAAGATCACTGAATAAAATGAGAGCAAATCTACCTCCCAAGTATGATGTCCAAGCAGGAACTTGCGGATGTGCACATAGATGCCAAATTGGGCTCTGCCCCCTGTGACTTTATGACTGCCACTGCATTATTGCTCAGCTGCAAGATGATCCATACACCCTTACTTGAAAATTAATATGATGGAATTCAGAAAGTACAAAATGGTATTCCAATCTTCTCTGGGGGTTACATAGTTACATAGTTAAATTGGGTTGAAAAAAGACAAAGTCCATCAAGTTCAACCCCTCAAAATGAAAACCCAGCATTAGGGATGCTGTCCTGACTGTGAAGAACCACCTACTTTGCTTCAAATGAAAGTTCTTTTCTTCTAGTCTAAAGGGGTTATACAATTTATGTAGCCTAAGATGACCACAACCCTTTAGCAGGGAAGATCTGTGTGTATGAAGAGTATACTGCCCCAGTATATTCTCATCTTAATAAAGTAACTGCCTGTCTGATGTTCGGATACCCCAAAACCCCATCCTGATCGGCTGGATCTCCACCCCCTTGTGTCAAAGAACCACCATCTACATCATAATGACTTCCTTCAACATCCTTGTCCTTACCTCCAACATCCTCTCTTCATCTCCGCAACATCACTACCACTTTGACACTACCATCCAGTTTTATAAAGCCAAACCAAAGAGGTGTCAACACAAGGTCTGAACTAGTGTCAGTTGCCTGAGTCTAGGGACCATTCACAATATAATGCATATATATAATATTATAATATAATGATACAAGGCTTCTTAGAAATCAATTCAGATCCATATTACATGGCAGAACAGAGACCAGTATATTCTTCACCAGGACATAATAATTATCCCTGTAGTATCCCATTCTATGTCAGATTAGCCTAATTGTCTGCTTGATGATTTCTGACAACCCCTAAAACTAGTTTTTTAACATAAGCCCAGAGCACACTGAGCATGTGCAGTGACACTGACACTCAAAAGTTGGCCTAACAAGATTCATGATGGGGGCTCCTGTGGTCCATTTGAATGCTTGGATCAATAATCTAATAGGGCCTCTGAACTTCTCCACTGGTACAGCTTAAATCATATTAATAAACACTTTAATATTATTTTGGAGTGTATTTTCCACTAACTAAAGAGGGAACCATGAAATGACTGCCTGCCAATGGGCAACTGTCCAAATACAGCTTTAATATCTCCACATACTGAAGCAATTAGATGTTTTAATAAAAGATAATATCAATACTTCAAAGTCTATGTTATGTTCTGCTGGTGTCAAATAGACCATTACTAAAATTCTGTACTAACAGCCTTTACATTTTTAAAAGTTTTCATTAAAAGGAAAACCTTGCCTTACATTGGGACTCTCACATGTACATGTACTTAAGCTGAGCACTAATGTACTAAAATGTAATGATGCAGAAAAGTCATTGGGAGCAAGAATAAAATATACTGAGGAAGCCGTGGATACAACTGATTGCACTTGGGCATTCACTTGGGACCTGTATTAAGCACATTAGCAAGTCTTGGTTACCAGGCTACCCTCATTTTTAAATTATGAAAATACTACTAAAGACCCTCTAACACCATAAAGTTTTTTTTTTCATTTGAAGTTTGTATTTGTCCAACCAGCATCTTTATGTACACTATTTTTAGAAAACCAATGCCCTGCATTATGTATTTGAAAGATTTGTATAATTCTGTCAAGATCCAAGAATGGCATTTGACCCCTGTTTATCTCCATTTATTTCCACTATGGAAACCAATGTATTATATGGTACTTATTTGTAAATGCATTTCTTATTGATCTATGGGTTTCACCATGATTACACAGTAACTTATCGATATACAAGGCTCTGAAACAAACTAGCAGATATAACTTGTGCAGGGAAACAGTACATTTAAATTCTAAGAGAAACCTTTCATTGTTTGGTGTTACTGGCCCTTTATCAAATGCATTATTTTATTTTGCAGTTGAGTAGGAGAGATAGGTAAATGCTTCATGCTAACTAGGTCTGAAATCTTCCAAACTATTTTTATAGAATGTGGGGCAATAACACACCCACGGATTTATCATGCAGTTTAATTTCCAGTCGAAACGTGGGAGTGGCCATTTAAATCAATTCATTTAGTCAATCAATTTCTGGTGCCATCACACCAAAGACTACTAGGTAAAAGTGTGCCAATTGATTACATTATTTGCAAAATAAATGGACTGCACCACAATGTTTGCAATGCCAACCAGCAGCATCAGAGTTGTGTTCCAAAGTTACATAGTTGCATTTAGCACAGTTTACATCTAATTTCTGTGAGATTGGCCCCTCAATGTCAGGTTCTCTGATGGGACTTAGGAGGCCCACCCAACACTGCCAACCAAACAGATCAGTGTAATATTTTTATTCTTTACAAGGTTATTCAACACATAAATATTTATATTATGCTATTTGTTTGACACCAAGAATAATGAGTTAGGATTATAAATCCAAATCTATACTTGCAGCATAGCTCAAATACAAGATTATCCCTGCATTTTGTTGCTATCTTTCCCCTGAAACTGCACATTAGATAATATGTTCATTTAACTAGGTAAAGCTTATTATGCCATAAACATTTCAACAAACAAGGACAGTTGGTCTCCTTGGGATTTGTCAGATAAGAGTGTTAATTTAAATGTATCAAAACTACGAGCAGATGCCTTGTTCATCCAGCACTTATTCCAATATTTTTACTGCTGGTTGGGCAGGACCACACACAGATGGCTTCTCTGGACAACACAGAGCCAATTTCTCTCTTCTAAATATCTAAGTGGCATTCTGTTTAGTTGTTAGCTACCCAGCAATTAATGTAACATCCTAAACTATAAGGGAAACTGGGAAAAAAACTACATTTAAAAACAGTACCATGGCAATTAATTACTGTTTGTATTTGCATGCAAAAAATACAGGTTAAAAGTTTCCATGGTGGCATGGAATTGAGTTTTAGGAATTTTTGGAGAAAAGAAGCCTAATGAAAACAACTAGCGATTAGTGAATCTGTCCCACTTGGCTTCACAGAAAAAATTGTGCATTGAAGTCAATGGGCATCAACTTTTTGTTACACGTGGGACCATTTTTTCTCACTCCAAATGCATTAAAATCAATGAACGTTTTTTCTTGTGGCGACTATTTTGTCTCTGCAACAGTTTTGCCACAGAGACTTTTTTGTTGTGGCAAATTCATGCCTGGCAAATAAATTTGCTTATCACTAAAAACAACTACTCATGCTGAAATGGCTCTTTAGTTATTGCATACAATACGTGAAAGGGCACTAGTATCATAGCTTTACATACTGTAGATTCTTTTTTAAGAAAATATTTTACAAAAGTTGAGGAAATGGAATGAAGGCAGTAATTTTAGCTATGAGGCAAATTGATCGCAGGCATAATAGGCAAGGTTGCATGCCAACTTTTCTTATTCTCAAAACAAAATTTATCAACGAAAGACTGGTGGTAGCTCTCAATACAAGAGGATGCCATCAGAGATGGTGCCAAAGTGCAAAGTGATGATTTAGCAATGTGAAGATGGGGTGGAGATGCTAAAGTCGGGAGGTGAAGGGTCATTTGTATTCTACTAAATTACTAGTTACTGGTAACAAGAGTACTGTCGATGACATGTATACAGTGATAGGGAATTCTTAAGCCTTTTTCCCACTTTACAACAGAGGGAAAGCTGTAAGTGATGAGCAGGCATAGATTCATAGTGAAATTCTGCATTTCACGATCACTGAATTTTTTTGCAAAGGCAAAAAATAAAATTTTCCATATTATGACCAGCTGATATTTTTGTCCCTCTTTACATTTTTCCCATGTTAGAGGTATGAAAGCGTAATTACAGATGCAACAGAATTCACCTGTGAGAATGCTGCTTACAGTACTCCTGTCATGGAGAATATGATGCCAGTCAAATGGGATTCTCAGTGGAGGATTTCCTGCATTTTAATGCTATCCTGGAAAGCTAAGGACATTTTTATATATTGGCCAATCCTAATTTTGCTGGACTTCAGCACTCTTGATAATACAGTATCTTATACTGTAGTATATCTGTATTTATAGTCGAGCACAAAATATTAAAGTGTGGTTGAGTAGGAGTTTAGAGCCCCTTTAAGCTTGTAAGATGCAGGTCATGTTTCACACTTTTATTTTTTAGCACTGAAGACCTTAATAGCATCTTTGTTAGAAAGAAGCAAAATGACTGATGCAGTAAGACTGGTCCATAATCTCTTTATATCTGTCCGAGGGCCCTTGAGTGTCAAAGAGCTTTCACAGATGGCTACCATAAAGTCCTTCAGCAAAAAAAAGTATTACATATAAATTGTACCGTATTTAACATATTATGCTTTGCAGGAGAAGACTCTAGGGGACATATATAAAAACACTCACAAATCTGGTGCTCTAAAATGGACACAATGGAAGACAAATATTTTACACAGTTTATTGTGTCCCGACACACTCTTACACTTCACATGGTTGATAGTGAGTTCATCCTGCCTCTTCTCATGAATGGTGCACAGCCTACTGATGCTGGTCAACCCTGGATCTCCCAACACTCTGAACATGGCAGTTCCAGTCTTTCCAAAGCAGATTGTGTCAAAAGGCACACAATACTTGTGAACATTGCATTGGATGTAAATACTACTTTGAATGTACATTCCGGAAGTGACACAAACCCCTATATAAATAGGTTAGACCCAAATTGTACCCTTTCGATTTGATACATTGCAGCAGAATGCTAGAATTATAAGGACAAAATTCTGCATTATTGGTAAAAACATGGAAAATTACATCCAAATTGCACTTGAGACATTGCAGTTAGGTTTGTAAGTGAACCCCTATGTCTTGTTTTTCAGTTTCATATTAGTTAAGGCAACTATAGGAACCAATGTCCACCATTGATTGATACACACAAAACAGCTGTTGAACAGTTAGTTGAAAGATACATTTCACACAAACTTTATGAATGGATAGCATTTCCCAGCTAGGCTAGTTAAATTCAGAAAAGAATTAACATGCTTCTCGTACTTCCCTGCTTTCCATGCTTTGTTCACACACACTACTGTATCTCTCACAATGACATGTAAGTTCTACATTTAACATGAAAAATTGAATAGTTGAATGAATCTTGACAGTAGCTGAACCTGTAGACTGAAGGTCAAGCAGATCCTCCTAATATTGTATTAAATTGGACACATATCAAGCAGTGGGGAAAGCTGGCAACTGTTACAAAAATGCTGATTTAACAAGCTTAACTACAGATGACTCATAATGGGCAAAAATATCAGAAGAGAACTGGACATAACTGCTTGCTGATCTGTGTCTGTCCTTTGCTCTGACCATCCGCAGCTGCCAAATGTAGTTGAGGGGGAGGGAAGGAACACACATCCAATCAGTTTGGCCAGAACTCAAGAAAAAACGATAAAACAGATTTACACCACATACAAATGGATCACTGATCATAAACCCTTTTCATATCACAGAAAAATGTGGCAAAATCTAAAAAAAATAATTTGGGTGTTTATTAAAGTTATCTTCAAAGGGTAATAGACGATCATGAAAACTTCGTAGATAAAATAAATTATCATCAGTGATTTATATAGCACCGCTTTTATACTACACTTTGCAGCGATTGCTCATCATGCATATCACTCCCTGTCCCAGTGGAGCTTACACCCCCTTTTGGTTGGAATTTTGAATGCAGATCCACTTTTTGCTTTCCATGGGTAGCATCCTGGACGTATAAGAGCTTATACAGATTGGATAAAGGTACTCAGGGATCAGTCTGTTTGAAGTAATAGGGATACATACAGTATAAGTGCAGTCTTGGTAGTTGCAAAGTTTGTAATGTGATGTACATTTCTAAAGAATTTAGTATCATTTACTGTAAACTGTATAATCCCACAGTATTGTAAATGATTAATTAATCTAACGTGGTTGTGTATTTAGCTACCTGTCAATGTGGAGCACAGTATTTGGTGCTAGACCATAGTATTTGTAACTGGCACAAGGATTTTGAAGCATCATCCAGCTGTGGAGAGGGGTGATGCAAAGTCAGCTATAGCTAAACATGTACAATCTGTACATAGTGACTTGACTAACATCCAGTTTCACATCATAGATAAACCTCCTATAGATATCAGGAATTGGGATATTAATAAAAGATTGTCTGCCAGAGAGGCTTGTGCCAACCCTGCCAGTTCTCTAGGTAAAAATACTATGTTCAAGGCAAACATTCCTTAATGCAGCGGTCCCCAACCAGTAGCTCGCGAGCAACATGTTGCTCTCCAACCCCTTGGATGTTGCTCCCAGTGGCCTCAAAGCAGGTGCTTATTTTTGAATTCGAGGCTTGTTTGGTTGCATAAAAAGCAGGTGTCCTGCCAAAGAGAGTCTCCTGTGGGCTACCAGTCCATTTAGGGGCTACCAAACAGCCAATAACAGCCCTTATTTCACATCCCCGTGGACTTTTTTATGCTTATGTTGCTCCCCAACTCTTTTTTACATTTAAATGTGGCTCACGAGTAAAAAAGGTTGGGGACCCCTGCCTTAATGTAACCAGTAACCTTCTGTGTGGCACTGTATCAAACGATTTAATAAAGTACAGTAGATCACATCGGGGTTCGAACTAAATGCATTGGCAGTTGGTTCATGCTATATAAGGGGGTAACCAACTGATTCCATTCAATTTTCAAAGAACGTACACTGTAACACTGGTGTATTTTGAGATCTGTATACCTGAGCACCCTTGTAATCTTTGATACTTGCAAAAAAAAAGTGTGATTTTATTCATCTAAAAATAGTATTAAAGATTGATATTCTTCTTTAGGTGGCTGTGGCTGGCTGTGATTCATATGAATTGTGATCTGGACTTATTAAATGACATTATCAGTTCTCTGATTTGGAAAAGGTTGCTATGTATATTTTAAGAAGGAAACGTGTTACTATCGAACACCTTTTGCAATTTGTGTCCCCTTGTGTTTGTTTTATGGGGGCTAGTTGATTTCCCAATATGTTTTTGGGGGAAACGAATACCCAGACAAGGCAAGAACTTATTTCAACTCCTTGCTGGAATTGGACTAAGGACCCTTAGCGGCGCTAGACAGATGTACCTACCCACAGAGCCATGCTTCTCAAGCAGGGTAGAGAAATAGTTCAAACAAATGGCTTAGATGAAAAGAAACATGTTCTTGAAGGTTGATAAAGGGGTTGTAAATGTTCCCCAAAACTGACTCTTCCATTTCTCAAAATTAGGCATCTCAAGCTTACAGTAATTGTAGATGCAAGAGAAATCTAAATTATAATGTTGCAACACTGCTATCGAAAGTTTATCTCCAGAAATATAATGTGTTTATAAAACTACAGTAAGTATATATAAGTGTATATACAATGTGTAGGCTGGCTCAAACATGCTGAAACCCAAAAACAATACAGTAAACTGCCGAAATGGAGGGGAGAATTCTAACAAAGTAAGGCCGGTAAATGCATTTGGAGAAGGAATGGGAAAATTTGATCATAGATCAATAAGAAATGAACAGAAGTAACTGAGTTGTGACATAATTGAAAATATGTGTCGATTTCTTTTGCATGGGTAATATTCTACAACAGGAATGGACGTGACTTGATTTTAATGCACAGATACAGACAGTACTGTATCAGAGTAATGAACTTTACTGATGGGGTTAATTGTTTCACTATTAATCATAATTGAAATATCAAGTGAAATGAACTCAGGGAATGGAGTGTAATTAATTCAGTTTTAGAGAGTTTAATCTTTAGACTGTTAAAGGTCCTCTAGTCCGAGACAAAGGTGTGATAGTGACATTACAGAAAGGTGAAGGAAGGATATGAACCTGTATATCATCTGTGCCGTACTGAGGCCCAAAGCAAATAATTATCATAAAGAGAATGTTCCTTATCTATAAATAGAGTTTGTATTCCATTTATTTGGGTTACTGTGCTGTGATGTGTAGATGCTTCAAAAGCTTTTCCAATGATTATTGGTTATTCATGCTGGGCCATTAACATGTATGTTATCTATAATGCTTGATTTTACTTACATAGAGAGAACAGTAAAATAAGAAAGTAGAGTTTGCAACTAATTCCTTCTTGTCTATGTACATGAAAAACATTATTTTATGCACACATTTTAAATGCATGTGCATATTTTTAAAATCAGTGTGCTCAGGTCAGAGTAAACACAAAATTCTTTGTGCACACCACAATTTGTTTTGTATGCTGGCCTCAAAATTTGTGTGTGCACATGAGCACACAGCTTAGAGACAAAATTGTTTACAACTGCTCCTGGGGCAAGTCCAGGAGCACAAAAGGATCTCCAAGGTGTGCCTTTAGTTCTTATTCATGCTTCATTCTTGTGGCAAGGGTAGTCATTCCTTGAAATGAATATCCAGAGTGAGGTGCAGAGATCAGCCGCTCTGCAGTTTAATTTAAATGCAAGTAAGGGATGGGTGCCTCCCCACTCCTGAATACAGTCCTGCTAAATGCAGGCAGCACTGTATTCAGGAGGGGAAGGCACACAGAAAAGGGTGCAAAGTGCACAAACATAGAGGGCTCTGTCTGCTTTTTGTATTGGCACCCTGTCTTGCATGTTCTATATGACCCTGGAGTGTTAAAATAGAACTGAAATGTGTAAAAAGTGCATTTCACCATACTGTACTTCAGCTATAAAATTGCTGCCTGTAATAGAAAGATGCTGCAAAGTGTACAGAGATCAGCTAGTCACATAGACTAACAATGCATTTGTCCCATTTTATACTTTGGCCCAGTGTGATGATATATGAAATCCACAGTTTTTGTGCAACAAATATCGCCTGCTAGAGGATTTTGCTATGTGCTTATTAGTGTCCTATAAAAAGCTAAGTCAGAAGCGTTACCCATGACAACTCAGAGTGTTTCGTGTTCAGGAGAAATCTTATCGGCTTAAAGGTGCATGGAGCATTTTTTCCAAACAATATTTAAGTTCTAGGAATGCTTTGCAGGTAGTCACTCTAAATTAAATGAACAGATGAAACACCGCAACACCTGGCAACTTTAGATTAGCGGTGAGTCAGAGCTGTGGCTCTGTTTACACTCTAAATTAAAGGCTTATATATTTAACTATGAATAATTTAGTAACATATTATTTTTACTGTACGTTAAAAATCTATAAATCAATAGGCATATTTACATTATTGCAATATGTGCTTGCTTACAGAACAAACTTCGAAGTTTTGAAGTTCTGATTTAATAAACATGATGAAAACATTTTATAATCCCCTACCATTGCAATACTCATCTATCCAAAGTTAGGCTAAATATAATTACCCATGCAAGACAACATCTCAGTGGGAATTTTGTCTACTAGCCGTCTTACTGTTATCATAACATAGGGAGATTGCTGTGCAGTCTAGGCTTGTTACTCTGTAAATACACATCAGAAGAATGGCGAATGTTTTAAAAGAAACATATAACATTCCCCAAAATGGGCTCTTTTTTAGAGCTAAAAAAATGATTTAACTCCCATTGTATGAAACCAAGAATAAAGGGACGAGCTGAAAGAGAGCAAACAGGATTCTCATTGGAGGCTACTCTTGGGTTACTGGCCTTGCGTTGCTTTGAGAATCCATCTCTATGGTTTCTGAAATATAGTTCTCATCATGCACCAGATTTTGAACCAGAAATAATAAAAATGCAACTATTCCCATAAATTTTCATGTAATTTGTGATTGGGATGAACTTGCTTGAGATTATTCAAAACAATGCCTAATATAGGGCAAAAAAATTGCTGACAATGAAAGCATTTTTTTTCCCTGCAATCAAAGACTACCTACCGTATATACTCGAGTATAAGCCGACCCGAGTATAAGCCGAGGTACATAATTTTACCTACGAAAACTGGGAAAACTTATTGACTCTAGTATAAGCCTAGACACAACTACAGCCCTGTCTGCCAGCAGCGCACATTCTGCCAAAGCGATCCCCCCAGCGATCAACCAGACTTCTTTGCAAAGCTGATGGTGACAGAGAATTGCCAAACGGATTACTGTGTGCATTGTCCCACTGTCCCACTACCATGTGCAGAGGGTGCTGTTTGATATTGCCATCACTGTTAATCTTTCATATAACCAACAGAGGGTGCTGTGTGATATTGCAGTCACTGTTATTCTTTCATATAACCAACAGAGGGTGCTGTGTGATATTGCAGTCACTGTTATTCTTTAATATAACCAACAGATGGCGCTGTGTGATATTGCAGTCACTGTTATTCTTTCATACAACCAACAGATGGCGCTGTGTGATATTGCAGTCACTGTTATTCTTTCATATAACCAACAGAGGGCGCACTGTTATTCTTTCATATAACCAACAGATGGCGCTGTGTGATATTGCAGTCACTGTTATTCTTTCATATAACCAACAGAGGGCGCACTGTTATTCTTTCATATAACAAACAGAGGGCATTGTGGGATATTGCAGTCTCTCCCCAAGTGAACTGTTGGTATAGGAATGATTAAAAGTGACTGCAATCTCAGCTACTCAGTTCGGGTACCGCTGACCCGAGTATAAGCCAAGGTAGACTTTTTCAGCACATTTTGGATGCTGAAAAACTCGGCTTATACTCGGGTATATACGGTATACTTACACTGAAGATGCAGCTTTTGACGTGCAAAAGAAAGATGCAAAGAGCCATGTTTATTTACATAGTTACAACCCCTCCAAATAAAAACCCAGCATCCATACACACACCCCTCCATACCTTCACATAAATTATATATACCCATATCTATACTAACTATAGAGTTTAGTATCACAATAGCCTTTGATATTATGTCTGTCCAAGAAATCATCCAAGCCATTCTTAAAGGCATTAACTGAATCAGCCATCACAACATCACCCGGCAGTGCATTCCACAACCTCACTGTCCTGAGTGTGAAGAACCCCCTACGTTGCTTCAAATGAAAGTTCTTTTCTTCTAGTCTAAAGGGGTGGCCTCTGGTACGGTGATCCACTTTATGGGTAAAAAGGTCCCCTGGCATTTGTCTATAATGTCCTCTAATGTATAGTACTTGTAAAATTTAATCATGTCCCCTCGCAAGCGCCTTTTTTCCAGAGAAAACAACCCCAACCTTGACAGTCTACCCATATACAGTATTTTAAGTCTTCCATCCCTCTAACCAGTTTCGTTGCACATCTCTGCACTCTCTCCAGCTCATTTATATCCTTCTTAAGGACTGGAGTCCAAAACTGCACTGCATACTCCAGATGAGGCCTTACCAGTGACCTATAAAGAGGCATAATTGTGTTTTCATTCCTTGAGTTAATTCCCTTTTTTATGCAAGACAGAACTTTATTTGCTTTAGTAGCCACATAATGACACTGCCCAGAATTAGACAACTTGTTATCTACAAAAAAAAAACCCTAGATCCTTCTCAGTTAAGGAAACTCCCAACACACTGCCATTTAGGGGCAGATGTATCAAGGGTCGAATTTCAAGGGGTTAAATCCCTCGAAATTCGACTGGGGAATAGAATCGAATAGGCAATTCGGGCGAATTTACGCGCTGGCGAATAGTCGAATGGGTGAATATTCGCCCGGCGAATAGGCGCACAATCGAATACGTATTCGATCGAAGTATTTTCATTCGATCGAATGATCGACCGAATGCCTTTTTATTCAATCAAAAACTTGGAAAACAAGCCTATGGGACTTTCCCATAGGCTTTTAAAGCAATTCGGTAGGTTTTAGGTAGTGAAGTAGGCAGTCGAAGTATTTTTAAAAGAGACCGAATGGGCGAATAGTCGCAGCGTTTTTGCGCTCGATCTATTCTACTCTAATTTATGCCAATTCGATAGTCGAGGAGCACAAAAAACTACTCGTTTTTTTCCCTCTATTCATTCACCCGAGCTTGGTGAATGGGCCCCTAAGTGTATAACTTGTATTTATATTATTTTTGCCAAAGTGCATAAGCTTGCATTTATCAACATTGAACCTCATTTTCCAGTTTGCTGCCCAGTTTTCCAACTGTTTCAGACAAATCACTCTGCAAAGTGGCAGAATCCTGCATGGAACCCAGTTCTGCGCAATTTAGTATCATCTGCAAAAATAGAAACAGTACTTTCAATGCCCACCTCCAGGTCATTAATAAACAAGTTGAAAAGCAAAGGACCAAGTACAGAGTCCTGCGGTACTCCACTAACGACACTGGTCCAATTAGAAAATATTCCATTTACCACCACTCTTTGTAATCTATCTTTTAGCCAGTTCTCGATGCAGGTACAAATACTATGGGGCAAATTCACTAAGCGCCGAAGCGCCGAACGCTAGCGTTAATTCGATATCGTTAATTCGCTAGCGTTTGGCATTTTCGTTACTGCGCAAATTCACTAACGAACGCTGGCGTAGTTTCGCTAGTGTTACTTCGCACCCTTACGCCAGGCGAATTTTCGCTAGCGACGTAACTACGCAAATTCACTAACTTGCGCAGTGTACTGAACGCTACCTTTTACGCTAGACTTCCTTTGCCACCTCAGACCTGGCGAAGCGCAATAGAGTAGATAGGGATTGTTTCAAAAAAAGTCAATATTTTTTCTAAGTCCCAAAAAACGCTGGCGTGTTTTCTACATTATGGGTGATAGGCTGAAAAAGATCGAAAAAATTTTTGGGGCTCCCCTCCTTCCCCCCTACATTTCCTGACTCATGGCAACTTACCTAGACAGTGGGCACATGTGTAGGGCAAAATAAAATTTTTATTTGATGATTTGAAGGTTTTCTTGGCATTTGTAGTGCTGATACGTATTCCTCCATTGAAATTTGAATTTGGCGCCGTATGCAAATTAGCCTTCGCTAGCGTAACTGCGCTTTACATAGCGAATCAACGCTAGCGCAACTTCGCAACCTTACGCTACCCCTGAGCGCAACTTCGGATTTTAGTGAATTTGCGGAGCGCTGGCGAAACTACGCCTGGCGAAGTGCGGCGAAGTGCGGCGAAGTTGCGCCTGGCGCAACTTCGAATCTTAGTGAATTTGCCCCTAAGTTTTAGGCCAACAATCCTTAATTTAACCAGTAACCCCTTCTGTGTGGCAACAATGAACCTGTTAATGGCACACTGACAAGTGCAAGTAAGGGCGGCAAATGAAGAAATGCCCTTCATCTGCCCATGATTCACAGGACACTTCTTTAGAGCTCCTGTAGATAAAAGGCATAACTTGCCCTTTGCACAGGATGTACCAACAACCATTGCAAAATGCATACTTTGCATTGTACACTGGATAGGCAGAAGTGACTGACACCATCACATATATTTCTCAAAGAGTGAAGTAAGAAATCTCCACAGTCCGTAGAGTGAAAAATCCCATAGAAATGAATTGAGAGAGGCAGTATTTCACTCTGCGGACTGTGGAGATCTCTAACTTCACTCTTTGATAAATATACCCCCATGAGAGGAGCTATTCTGTGCACTTCTTTTTCAATGTCTTTATAATGAGAATTTGGAAGCGGAACTTGCATGTAAATGACACTACAGTTTCTGAATACAAATATACAGTAATATAAGACACAAAATGTTTTTTTTTTTGGAACTGCCTGGAGCTCCAGCTAATTAGTTGAAAAATGATGTTTCTTAATGCACCTTGCTTGAGAATTCAATCATCTGACCTGGAGTAATAATTACTGTACCATTAGTTAAGCAAGCTTTGCTAATTGACGAGCTAAAGCTGATACAAATGCTTTACACGTTTAGAGAACAAATTTATTGTCAGTCAACAGATGCTTCACAGAGACAGATTTTAAAAGGCAGATTTACTAAATATGGGGGTGTTTGGGAATCCCAAAGCATTTGAGGCAAGTTAAATGAATGTGTGATTCATCTCCATAAAGGTTTGACCAACAAAATGGGTGACATACTTGTTTGGGGGTGGTAACAATAGGGTGCTTTCTACAATATATATTTAATCATGGAAATTACTATCTTTTTTCCTTATTTCTGTTTCCTTAGGACTCTATTCCCATGTAACCACTCCGGTGGTCATGTATTTCACACCCGTATCCCCCCACTCTCCAATAGGGGCCCGATACCTTCTGGATTTCTCACGGTTTCTGATCAGAAGTCTCTTGAGCTCTCATTAGCTACCACTATACTGACACTGGTTCCCTGGCCAATGGGGTGGACGTTTGAATCTAGTTCTGCTTACTCCTCTTAAGCGAAACAACTGCCCATACTACACACTCTCACTAGCTCGTGCACCAAGTGCTCGTTACTTAAAGCACCTACTATGTTGACTTTTCCTGTCCTAACACTGCCAGGTCCTCACTCACCCCTTGTTGACTTGGCCACACCCTCCTGTCAAGTGCCTAAACTTGGGTGGAGCCCTCCTTTTATACCTACTGTACCACAGTGTCCTCTGGTGGCCTGGGTGAACATTATACTTAGAAAATGATTTTAAAGAACTATAGTGGAATCACTAGTGGTGATTCACATAAATGACATTCTCATAACATTAGATTCCTCACACTTACATACAGAACACATACACACTTTTTACTATACATATTACCTACCTCTTCACTCACCTTATATTGTGACAATATGCACAAGGGATCAGCGCCTGTGGCAACAGAAATTAGGAACTACCATAGCGTAATACATTCACTATAGATGATGAGTATCACCAAGTGCTTCTAATTGACTTATTTTGTAAGTGCTCCCCTTTCTCTGATATACATCTGGTTTGATGGGCATCAAAATTATTTTGATCTGCGTCAATTTTTACACGAGCGACAATTTTTACATGAACAACATTTTTGTCCAAATGCATTAAAGTCAACGGGCTTCAAAATAATTTTGATGTGCAACAATTTTTATGCATACAAAGATTTTTACACAAGTGACTTTTTTGTGACACTGAATTTTTTTGACGGCTAATTTTTCAAGCATTTTTGCAAAACAATTTGCAGGTGGTGAAATGCGTAAATTCGCAGTGAATCCATGCCTGGTGAATAAATTCGGCCATTGCTATTCTCTACCTATGGCTCATGGATCTTATTTGCAAAAAAGCCCCCCTTAGTGCAAATTCAAGAAGGACTTTGAGCCAGGGTCTTTCTGCACTTTGTGTTTCTTGTAGGGTAAAAAGATGCAGAGTTAAGTGACAGCAGGCACAAGGGCAACCCTGCCATTGGTGATTGGCATGGGCAGGCAGTAAGGACAGTTCTCCTTTATGGACCACCAGTTCTCTCTAACCTGTGCATCTGAATGATGTGTCAGTTATGGAATAGGTAAGGGCAGATGTTAAGACACCAAAGTGCCTGCTGACAGCCCCAGAGCTGCATTCATGGTGCAAATGTTTGCAATACTTTGGATCGAATGCCCAAAATTTCCTTAGCCTCACCTTTGCAAAATAAGTTGCTGGTGATGTAGAACTGAAGTCTGCAGAATTCTGAAATTTGTTGCAGCCTCTGGCTATTCTACTTTCAGTCAAAGTCATAAGATTGAATATTACCCATATCCTATTTTTAGAGCTTCTACAAAAAATAATGGCGCATTAAATTGGTCAGCGAGGCAAAATTCTGTGCTTATTTACTGTAGAGATATTAGCTAGGGTCTGTAAGGGTCAAGGAAGGGGCTCCAACTAGCAATCATTTTATATAATGTAACTGAAGCACAGAGCTAAGCATAAGACTTTTTTTTACTTCCCACAGCACAGGATATGAAGATATTATTAAGCCTAATCCAAAGTTCAATACATAAAATGGCTAAAGAGACAGAGGGATAAGCAGGCTAGATATCACAGGATGGGATTATATTAATGGATTCAGAAGCCACATGGCACAGATTGCTGTGATTATGAACCGTTCATGCACAATTAAGCTATTCTGTTTGTTTTTCAGAAGAAGATGAGGTCCATCAAACAATGGAAACCATTACAGCACAGAAGTTGCTATTTTGGAGATCCCTTATTGCGTGCAGCGTTTTGTACCTTTTCACACATTTTATTATTATGTATTTTTGTATTTATATTCATTATGATATTTTGTTCGGCATATCACAGGGTCACATAAAGTATATGGAACACTGGAAGTATTAAGTTTAGACTCTAGACTTTTTTAATTTAGGAACAATTTCTTGTGTGAATAGTGTGTAGGTTGTGGATTTGATGCATTTCCTACATATAGAATAAAAGCAAGCTTATCAGCTAAGGGATTTGTACAATAGGAGCCTGGACTGAGGGCCAATTTAACAAAAGTCGAATTCCAATGTTTATTATTTACGTAAAACGCATTGGCAAATTCTATTACATGCTTCTCTCATACTAAATGGAACTATAGGTTAGTAGATCCATTGAAACTTTAAAGTCCTTATTACAGCAACACAATCTTTGCATGTAAAGTTGGCATGATCTGTCTGCTCCATGATGAAGGATTTGAACACCTTCCTTTAGCTGAAGGACAGCATACAAGCACACCTTGTACAACACTCATGCAAGTATTACTGAAGCCTAGTGTAGCTCTAATATAAGTATCACTAACATGCATATTGCTTACATCGCAAAATGTTTGCCGATATTGGTTCAAATAGTGAAGCTGAATGATTGTGCTGTAATGTTAAATAAGCATTAACATGTGTATATATATATATATATATATAAAGATGTGCTCACCACTAATTTTTAAAACCATTAGGTGGGGGTGCAATGAGGCTGTGACCACAGAATACATATAGACACATACAATGGGTTGAGTGCAGAGGATTCTTGTATTTGTCTATATATATATATATATATATATATATATATATATATATATATATATATATATATATATATATATATATATATATTCTTAAGACATTTACAGTGATGCCACAGCTGAGCCATTTCTACTGCACCAAATGTAGGCTTGCAAGTGCAGGTTTGTAAGGGGAATGGGGGGTTATATTAAACATCTGCTTTTCAGTGTGAAGCATAATGCAGCCCACCCCAGCCAGGTAGTTGCCCCTGTCAACTTATAGAATGCTCTATTATCCATAAAATTCTTTTATTGTAAACTTGCAATAACAGACTAATGATTAGGGTGGTTTGCACATCAATGACATTTGCAAGAGCAAGAGTGTAAAATTGAACTTTAACAAAAAGTCAGATATCAGGAGTATAAGCCGACCCGAGTATAAGCCGAGGTACCCAATTTTACCTACGAAAACTGGGAAAACTTATTGACTCGAGTATAAGCCTAGACACAACTACAGCCTTGTCTCCCAGCAGTGCACATTCCGCCAAAGCGACCCCCCCAGCGATCAACCAGACTTCTTTGCAAAGTTGATGGTGACAGAGAATTGCCAAACGGATTACTGTGTGCATTGTCCCACTGTCCCACTACCATGTGCAGAGGGTGCTGTGTGATATTGCCATCACTGTTAATCCTTCACATAACCAACAGAGGGCGCTGTGTGATATTGCCATCACTGTTAATCCTTCACATAACCAACAGAGGGCGCTGTGTGATATTGCAGTCATTGTTATTCTTTCATATAACCAACAGAGGGCGCTGTGTGATATTGCAGTCAATGTTAATCTTTCATATAACCAACATAGTGCGCACTGTTATTCTTTCATATAACCAACAGATGGTGCTGTGTGATATTGCAGTCACTGTTATTCTTTCATATAACCAACAGATGGCGCTGTGTGATATTGCAGTCACTGTTATTCTTTCATATAACCAACAGATGGTGATGTGTGATATTGCAGTCACTGTTATTCTTTCATATAACCAACAGAGAGCGCACTGTTATTCTTTCACATAACCAAAAGAGGGAGCTGTGTGATATTGCAGTCACTGTTATTCTTTCATATAACCAACAGAGGGTGCTGTGTGATATTGCAATCACTGTTATTCTTTCATATAACCAACAGATGGTGATGTGTGATATTGCAGTCACTGTTATTCTTTCATATAACCAACAGAGGGCGCACTGTTATTCTTTCATATAACCAACAGAGGGTGCTGTGTGATATTGCAGTCTCTCCCCAAGCGAACTGTTGGTATGGGAATGATTAAAAGTGACTGTAATCTCAGCTACTGCCCACTGACTAGAGTATAAACCGAGGTAGACTTTTTCAGCACATTTTGAATGCTGAAAAACTCGGCTTATACTCGAGTATATACAGTAAGTGACAATGACTGGGGGTTATCTATCATTTGGGACGCTCCAGTAATTTGGCCTTTCCTTCTTCTTTAAGGTGTACCACAAGACAGAATGTGGTATACAACCACAGAACAAAGCATTTCTTCTCTGCATATTTGCATTCATCTGTAAGCGTAAGATGACATTTTTTTGTATAGGCATCGATATTTTTGATTGATAGTTATCTATTCATGACCTCAGTGTATTTTTCTGCTGAAGCCTCGATCAAAGGCAAGCAGCATGGGACAGCACCTACTTATACATATAAATATAATTCTGCAGACAATAAGATATGGCCTAGGAAATTGCTTAGTAAGTGAGAATTGGAAGCTCAATCCTACTTATAAGCGAGCTAAGTTCCCCCACTATACATGTATTAGTATTCACAATGTTCTTAGGCAATCTGCGGAATCCCCTGTAGTTACGGTGACATTCTACAGAAGCAATTTTTTTTCCAATGTAAGTGAAAACAGTTTGATCTATGTATTGCCTAATAGCTCTCTTCAAAGGATCATCAGTAAGGTCAGGGTAACACCGTCCCTGCAAACGCTGGAATTCAATACATTTCACTTTATCATATTAACCTTGGTATTAGTACAATATCAATCCTATCTTTTGCCTCCTGACAGGAATAATAACAATTTATTGTTGAAAGAGCCAGTTTATATTTTCAACTGTTTTCCCCTGAGATATAGAAATCCAGGAACACACAGCAAATATATTACATAATGGCAGGCTTAAAGATAAAAGTGTTTGTTTTTAATTGCATATCCGAAATATATTTTGAGTGTAATCATTCTGTAAAGTGCAGGGTGCATTTGTGTGAGCCTGTGTTTTGTGTCATGAACTTGAGAAATTTTAAAAATATTAAACATTTTTTTTTTTTTTCTTACATTGTATATGTATAAATGGATTTTGGTAATTATTAAATACAATTGTCTGTGCTGTTCTAATGTGTTATGATCTATGTCCTATGTTTCTGCAATTCATTATATTGATGTTCTGTGAAAGTGGGACTGCAGATATCAATTTCCCGCAATAACAGAAAAACTCATAACACCTGGTGTGGAAATTTCCAGGAGCGTGAGGATCCCTAGGCATGATAATCCCAGTGTTCTGCTCTAGAAGCCCATAACAATCACATACAAGCAGCACGGCAGTGTTCCTGTCTTCAGCTTATCTTGTGTTGTCTTTTGGTCGGGCCCAAGTTTGTAACAACAACCAGATATTCTGCATGATGTTCTCTAGTGACTCAGACACAAATGGCATATAAAATTATAATTTTCTATACAGCCAGTACAGTATTTTACAGAGGTTGGACCTCTTTTTTCCAACATACCTTACTCTATTATATTACTTTGTAACATTTACAGGGTTATTTAATGATGCCCGAATGCCAAAAACTCAAGTTTTTTTTACTCAAGTTTTTTTTTACTATAAAATACCAATTTTTAGTGGAAAAAAAACTCAAATTTTTTGAGATTTATTATATCCTGATGATGGAAAAAGTCAGACTCTGAAAATACTCTACCTCAGACCTGCCAAGGTTGTATATAAGTAAATGGGAGAGGTCCCTATCCTTTTTGTGAGTTTCTGTGGTCTGCTCTGGAATTATCCCAAAAATCCGAATATTTCGGGCAAAAATCTATAAAAATTTGACTTTTCAGGAAAAAGTCTGAAATAATCGAGTTTTTACCCAATCCAATAAAATCATGTTTTTTTTAATAATAAATAAGGTACAGTCTAGTTTGGTCGGACTTTTTAATTGAAATTGTTACATTAGATGATTATACACCTAGGAAAGATACAGTACTAGACATAAACAAACCACACTCTATAATAATTTTAGACTAATTTGCATTTCCAGTCATTTGGTTATTTAATAGAAGGGTGAGGGGCCAAGTTGAGTGCTTCAAATTGAGTAACATAAAAATCATTTAAATGGAAGATCCTTCTTTGATGAAGTATCTATGGAAACCAAATATAGAGAAAAGGAAACTCTGACTGCAGGGCACAGCAACTAAAATACATTCTGTACTGTGCATGTGTAGAGAGAATGGAAGGAAAAGGTGAGCATTAATGGCAATATGTTTCCATAGGGACAGGATACTAATTCCACTGCATCCGATGATCAAGGACATAGTTACTGCTTGATGAATGAGACAAACTTTAATAGGATGTGATCTAAGTGTGTTTTTCACTGCTTTTTTTATCCTAAACATAAGACAAAAACATATCTGCAAACATTCATTATTTAAAATGTGGTTGTTTTCAAAAACATCTGGTCAATTTAACCACCTGAGAAAGAGCCTTATTTGTTATGTCTTGCACACTGCTCCCCATGTCCAATAGCACCCCTCAATTCCAGGTTCCTTTAACACATACCCCTACTCCTATTCTTCGCTGTATTGCTGCATATTGTCCTCAGGGCAGCTTCAGGCTATTGGGCCCAATCAAGCCCTGTGCCCATGGGGAGCATACACAGAGGCATACTGTACCTCCCAGCATTAGGGCCCATCTCAGGGGTGCACTCTGTACATTAAATACATCACAACCTCACTCATCTGTAGAAGAGATACCTAAGGATCACTTATGTTAAAGTGATATTGACACTTTTCAAATTATTAATCTACGTTAAAAGTTACCTATAGGTCACGTTGATCGTTTTTTGCTGATTGTTCTGCTTTTGTAAGAAATTATTACTTAAAGTTCATAAACCTGACTGTCCCATCTCATTCTGTCAGTTAGAGTTTCTAATGATAACAGACTACTGCTGCACAAATATGGCAGTCCCCTCATACAGGAACATGGGTGTAAGAAAGGAAATGTAAAAGCATCAGGCAAATACTTTTATGGCAAAATTATAAATAGCATTAAAATATAATGTTATGATGGATATAAAAAAAGGTTATTTTCTGATGTCAGTATCTCTTTAAAATCTGTGCTGTGCTTGGGGGAGGGGTTGTTACTGTGTTTGCCTTGAAGTGCCTGGGGACCACAATGTGTCATAAAATGACTGGGAACCATAGAGTGGCATGAACTATCTGACGCCCAAACTGTGCAATAAAATGCTGAGGGCAATAGAACAAAAGAGTAAGGAGATTTGCAACCATTGAACTGAGGGAGAGGAAGGCACCATTTTTCCTCCCAGCACCAGAGCCCCCCCCCATGGCCGACCAGTTAGCAAGATCGTAGTTGATAAGACTGGCCCTGACTGACCTGGGATGAAAGCATGCAGACACCGCACAGTGTATCTTAGGGTGGCATCCTGCACATGATTAAGGGATAACTCCCGAAACGCGTCAGGTGTTACCAGCAGGTACTCCAATAAACCCCAGTTTCAGAAGTGCCGTCTGCTTTCTTGAATTTTTGCATCCTGCACATGCACCTGGAATTTAAATCCTGGAATAGGGATGTAGCGAACCGCCGAGTATGTGTTCGCGAACGCCGTTCGCGAACACCGGCAAAAAATGCGAACAGTTCGCGAACTGTTCGCGAACTTCGAACATCCGAAAATCGTTCGATTCGAACGATCGAAGGATTTTAATCGTTCGATCGAACGATTTTCGTTCGAATCGAACGAAAATCGTTAGATTTTAGCGATCGAACGGTCGAATGGTCGAACGATTTTGACGCGAACGTCGCGCGACGTTCGCGAACTTGCGGCGGACGCGAACAGTCGAAGTTCGCGCGAACTAGTTCGCCGGCGAACAGTTCGCTACATCCCTATCCTGGAATGGGATTAGAAACCTTATGCCATAAACCCCAAAGAATAAGCTACATTATCTCACCCTTTAAACATAATTTTCACTGATATTATTTCTGTTGCTATGGAAGGAGGTAGTGCACTTTGTTGAAAGAGAATCTCAAGACTTTTCATCAACCAGTCCAGTCCAATGAGCACGTTGTGTGCCTGCAACTAAAGTTGATCTATACATTTTCCACTAACGACAAACATAACATTGCAATATATCTATGATCATTAGGGGCCCTCTGGGTTAGAATGCCTTCCTTCCTTCAGTTTAGCTTTGCTGAGGCAAGATTGAAACTCTTCAGTAAATTTCTACGGAATTCTTATTTATCTGCGAGAGCTGTTCACACAGTAGTACATATTGTTGTAATAAAAATTAAGGATGAGATGTCTCTTCTAAGGCTCAGCTTGCAAAGTGTCAGATCTCTTGCCAGTACTTATCAGTAACACTGTTATATATTTCCTTGTATAACCGAGATGCTGCTCCACATTCCACTCACACCGAACAAATGCACATTCGCTCCTGATGCAGCACAGCAAAAATATTCATCCTCAGGGACTTTTATCCAAGGTTTCCTTGTTACTTTTCTATTGACCATTTAAACAGCTTTGATCAGTGTGTTGAATAGCTAAGCCAACGTTAAGATTCATATTATAGATCACATTATCATACGCATAAGAACTGCCTTTTTTTTGCAGATCTGCTTATTCATTGCATTCAAGCTGTTAGAGATTTCCTGTCATGGAGGTGCCAGCGAGCAGAGTTACAAAGCCAGTGCCCACTTAAAGGGATTTTTTTTTCAATAAACATCAAGTTTGCTTGTATAAGCACTGGCTCAGCTCTAGCAGGAGTTGCACACAGACAGTTGCTGATATGGATGGAGAAAGCTACCGGTAATATTTAAGCAGAGAAGGAAGGAGAACTAAAACATCATGGATTTGTGGCTGAAAGTATACAAAATGGGAAATTGTAGCAGTCTATCCAAATAATACAATATACTCAAGCAATAACAAAATATACAGTGATTTAAATGTTCTACTTTCATTGTCTGAGCAAAGTCACCATAGATATACTACATGCGAGTGCAACATCATATATATTAGACAAAATGGGTAGGGTGTAGGGGGGGCATTATGTGGAGGTCAAAGTACTAGGCAGCCATTGACAGAGTTAGAACAGGTTGTAAGGGTTGTTTAAACTTGGTTGTTACATACAAAAAAAACTGCGGAAAATTTCTGGTTGTGGGCCTTTTAATATTTGGTGCTTTCACTGTGGGATTAAGAGCAGCTAATTTAGAGACCAATATGGAAGAGCTGTGGGTTGAAATTGGTAGAAGAGAAAGCCATGAATTAGATTATACCAGCCAGAAGATAGGGGAGGAGGCTATGTTTCATCCACAGCTTATGATTCAGACTCCTCTTGAAGATTGTGCTAATGTCCTGACAACAGAAGCTCTCCTGCAACATCTGCACTCTGCACTTGAAGCCACCAAGGTGCAAGTCTACATGTACAACAAACATTGGAAATTGGAAGAATAATGCTTTAAATCAGGTGAATTTATTACAGAAGCAGTGTACGTGAGCCAGATTATAGATTCAATGTATCCATGTCTAATCATCACACCACTGGATTGCTTTTGGGAAGGTGCAAAGCTTCAGTCTGGAATGGCATATCTACAAGGTAAAGACATTTTGCAATGGACAAACTTTGACCCTTTGGAGTTGCTGGAAGAGTTAAAGAAAGGAAAACTTCATATAGACATCTGGGAGGAAAAGATAAACAAGGCAGAAGTAGGCCACAGTTATATGGACAGACCTTGTTTGAACCCATCGGATAAGAATTGTCCATACACTGCACCCAACTAAAATTCAACCAAACCTGTAGACGTATCCCTTATTCTAAGTGGTGGATGCTATGGACTGTCAAAAAAATATATGCACTGGCAAGAGGAACTGATCATTGGTGGCACGGTGAAGAATGCTAGCGGTCAAATTGTCAGTGCCCTGGCTTTGCAGACCATGTTTCAACTGATGACCCCCAAACAAATGTATGAGCACTTCAAGGGTCATGAAGTAGTTTCCCACATGAATTGGAATGAAGACAAAGCAGCTGAAATCTTGGAGGCCTGGCAGAGGACCTATGTTCAGGTTGTACACCAAAGTGTCCCACAAAACTCCTCACAGAAAGTTATCCCTTTTACTACAACTACACTGGATGATATTCTCAAGTCATTCTCAGATGTGAGCGTTATCAGAGTTGCAAGTGGCTATCTGCTGATGCTTGCCTATGCCTGTTTAACCATGCTGAGGTGGGACTGTGCCAAGTCCCAGGGTGCTGTGGGGCTAGCAGGAGTCTTGCTGGTTGCGCTTTCAGTGGCTGCTGGATTGGGTCTATGTTCATTGATTGGAATTTCCTTTAATGCAGCAACGACTCAGGTTTTGACTTTTCTCGCTCTTGGGTTTGGTGTAGATGATGTCTTCCTTTTGGCACATGCTTTTAGTGAAACCGGGCAGAATAAAAGAATTCCATTTGAGGACAGGACTGGTGAGTGTCTAAAGTGCACAGGAGCAAGCGTAGCCCTTACATCTATTAGCAATGTGACTGCTTTCTTCATGGCTGCCTTGATACCTATTCCTGCATTGTGGGCATTTTCCCTCCAAGCTGCTGTTGTTGTGGTGTTTAATTTTGCCATGGTCCTGCTGATATTTCCTGCTATACTTAGCATGGACCTCTATCGCAGGGAAGTCCGCAGACTTGATATCTTCTGTTGCTTCAGCAGTCCTTGCGTGAGCAGAGTGATTCAGATTGAGCCCCAGGCCTATACAGACAATAATGACAATACATGCTACAGCCTGCCCCCAACCTACAGCAGTCACAGCCTTGCACATGAAACACTAATCACAATGCAGTCGACAGTCCAGCTTCGTACCGAATATGATCCACGAACACAGTTGTATTACACCACAGCACAACCTCGGTCTGAAATATCTATGCAGCCAGCAGCATCAACCCCTCAGGATGTAAGCGGTCAGACTCCAGAGAGCACCAGTTCCACTAGAGACCTGATTTCTCCGTTCTCTGTACATGGGGGCTCTATGCAGTGCACACCAGATTCAAAGTGGACTACGCCCCATTCCTGTTAAAACCAAAAACTAAAGTTGCTGTCATATTGGGTATCTTAGCCTTGCTTAGTGTCAGCCTTTATGGAACTACACGAGTGTGAGATGGCCTTGATTTGACGGACATTGTACCAAGGGAGACCAGGGAATATGACTTTATTGCGACACAGTTCAAGTACTTTTCATTTTACCATGTATGTGGTTACACAGAAAGCAGACTATCCTCGAACCCAGCGTTTGCTTTATGAACTTCACAAAAGCTTTGTTGGTGTGAGATATGTGCTGCTGGAGGGTAACAAACAGCTGCCTAAGATGTGGCTGCATTACTTTCGGGGCTGGCTGCAAGGACTGCAAGATACATTTGACCATGAATGGGAGGCTGGAAAAATTACACGTAATGATTATAGAAATGCTTCTGATGATGCTGTCCTTGCTTACAAGCTCCTGATACAGACAGGCAATTCTGATAAACCCATTAACCTCAACCAGCTGACTAAACAGCAGTTGGTGGACGCAGATGGGATTATTCAGCCAAATGCTTTCTACATCTATTTAACAGCCTGGGTGAGTAATGACCCTGTAGCCTACGCTGCTTCCCAGGCCAACATCCGCCCACACCCTCCTGAGTGGCTCCACGACAAAGCAGTCGATAGGCCTGAGACCAGGACAATTCGTGCAGCTGAACCAATAGAATATGTCCAGTTTCCATTCTACCTCAATGGTCTGCGGGAAACATCCGACTTTGTGGAGGCTATAGAAAAAGTGAGGGCAATCTGTAACAACTACACAAGCCTTGGGGTGTCGAGCTACCCAAACGGCTACCCTTTCCTGTTCTGGGAGCTATACATTAGTCTCCGTCACTGGCTGCTGTTGTCCATCAGTGTGGTTCTGGCCTGTACCTTTCTGGTGTGTGCGCTCTTTCTCCTGAACCCTTGGACTGCTGGAATCATTGTCATGGTGTTAGCCCTTATGACAGTGGAACTGTTTGGCATGATGGGACTAATAGGTATTAAGCTGAGTGCAGTGCCTGTAGTTATCTTGATCGCCTCAGTTGGAACTGGAGTGGAATTCACTGTTCATGTTGCTTTGGCATTCCTCAATGCTATCGGAGACAAGAATCGCAGAGCTGTTCTTGCTTTGGAGCACCTGTCCTGGATGGGGCTGTGTCTACTTTATTAGGCGTTCTGATACTTGCTGGATCAGAATTCGACTTTATTGTCAGGTACTTTTTTGCTGTCCTGGCAATTCTAACTCTTTTGGGTGTACTAAACGGGTTGGTGCTACTTCCTGTACTTCTGTCTTTCTTTGAGCCTTATCCTGAGGTCTCTAAGTCTCTCCAACTAATGGCGGAGATAGGCTTGAGGTTTCTCAAGACCCACCACCAAATATTGTAAGGTTCCCTGGGCATCCTAGACCGACACTAAATGGGTCAGATTACTCAGATTCCGAATATAGTTCTCAAACCTCTGTATCGGGAATCAGTAAAGAGTTCCACCAATATAATTCTCAGCAGTGTTCTGCAGCAGTCTTTCCGCGGCCCACTGTTGTACAGCAAAACAGTAGGCATAATCCACCAAATCAAAGCACACCACCCAACAAAGAAGCCAGAACTCAACAACAATGGTGTTCCAATAGAAATCAGAGATGGGATTCAACAGAAGGATCACGCCCACCTCCATACAGACCTCACAGAGATGCATTTGCATCTTTTACTGAAGAGCATGCTGGTCCTAGTACCAGGGACAGGTCAGGGCACAGATCCCACTCCCATAACATACAAAAAACTGCCTTTGCTCCAGGAGGTGCTTCAGTACCTGCGTATGGCCAACCTATTACTACTGTGACTGCCTCTGCTTCAGTTACTGTTGCTGTGCACCCTTCTGTGTGCAGCCACAGTTCCTATGGTAGCTATCCCTTTTACAGTGTCTACCACGAAAATGACCATGGACATTTTGAGGACCCTCATGTGCCTATTAATGTACGCTATGAAAGAAGGGACTCTAAAGTAGAAATAATAGAGCTGCAAGATGTTGAATGTGAAGAAAGGACACAAGGAAACGCCTCAAAATAAGGGTCTATCCATTCTGAATTATTGATGGCCAAAGATGGGAATGAATTTCCAGACTGGTTAAGAAAGCTGCTGGATGTTTTCTATAAAGGACTTGCTGCATCAGTTCACTGTTACTGTAACCTTTTGTATAAATGTGTAAAATGTTGCTATAAATATTTAAAAGGTGTATAAGGGGCACAGGACAGCAGAGGTGGATTTTTAAAGGGTGGAAGATTGGTCCCACAATCTTGTTCTACCTGGATGTTGGGGCAGCAGGACCAGGGTAGGCCCACCCTCCCTGTTACTGAAGATGCTGATGGGGTAATGGCAGAAATTATAAAAAGGAAAGGTGAGTTGATCAAAATGACTAGGATTAAATGGTACTAAGGGTGGAGATTGAGGGTTGACTTAAATAGGCTATGTTTCAGAGCTGGTTGTGTTTCTGCAAAACAGTGGGATGAAGGGTGGAGCTTTGGTTAGCTGTATGGACAGTGAATATTGTGCCCACTCAGACATGGGATCCCATGGTGTCAGTTATGTGTTAATAACAAAACGTTGGAGTACTGGTGACTGATCAGTTGAAAATGGCATGTGGAATTCAGGAAGGACAACACACAGTAATTAGTGATAGCGGGGATCAAGATATCACATTATACTATGTTATATATTATTATTTGGCTGTTTTGTTCAAATGATAATATCCTAGACTACATTATACTGTTAATGTTATTAGACCATTTGCAATTGATCAAACTTGATGCTGTCAGGATTATCCGAAGATAATAAGAATAAGAATGATCAGGTGTTTTGGGTGACATAAATAAAAAAAAAGTATATCGACAGCAATTCCTCTGGCATTCCACAGTCATGAATGGCCTTGAGGAGAAGAAGCCAGAAGATAAGCAGGAGATAGACACAGGTGTGGCAGAATTTGGCAGAATTATATACTAGATAGACACAGTTAGGTGCCAGCCCATCTGCTGTATATAGTAGAACTGTTAAGTCATCACAGAAACATATTGATTCAGAGTTTGTCTCTTTGTGCTAACTTGAGACATCTAATTAGCTTCTATGAGAAATATCAGAAAAACAAAAAAAGTGGATACAGACCCAGTCCTAGATTTAAAAATTAATTATCTAAAGCCTGGGAAAGAAAGTCTGTTCCAAGGTGATTTGGCACGATTAAGCAATTGATATGTTTAGTGCATTGATCCCGTCCTATTTTGAGGCCCTATGCCTCCCACAGATATTTCCCCCAACCAACAAAGAATCTAGTGTGCCACCACACTAAGAGAATTAAAAACACTCACATAGTTTGATGTGAAAATATTTAGCCCAGAACATCTACAAATACAAGTTGGAGTGCCAAAGAGAAGTTTTTACCAACTAATATGCAAGGCAAGAACTATAATTATTAGGACTGAAATCAGAAATCTTTGGGCCCCCATATACATTTTTGGGTCCCCCCCAGTGGCCACCAAAGCACTGGCACTGATTACAGGGCTCTACTAGTATCCTACCTCCCCTAGATTTGCAGTAGGGCTATTCTTTTATATTAAATGGGTGCAGTCAGTTATCATCTATGGCACCAGCTAATGTCTATCAAGGAATCACAGTTTATCAGGATCAGTGCCTCAAGAGACCAAACATTAATAGATAATAGATGCATAACTATTTTCTGATGCCTCCTACAACATATGCTTCATTTTTATCTAAAAGTGATGATCCCCTTTAATTAAGTCTCCAACATCTTCTTTTGCTTCAAACCCTCTGGACTCCTTTAAATCGCCTTGAGGAGAATACAGCTCATTTAGTTGTATAATAATGGATGAATATGACACATCTCCTGAACTATGCATTTTCTCTTTAAATCGCATCTAAACGAAATGATGTGAATTAAAATATAACGCAACCAAGAGTCATCTTATTAATATTGATTATTTTATGATTCTACACTCTGAGCTGCCTTTAATTACCATGGAAACTGTTATTTCGACTCATGCTGCATTATCACGGAGTGAGATATCACATACAGTATTTGCACATGGACTAACAAATGTTGAAAAATGGTCTTAAATATGCCGCAGTGGTAATGTGTGTTTCCCAGTAAATAAGATCTCCTGGTGACAATAGAAAAAAATAATTGTATGATGGCATTAGACAAAATTAAGGTATGCACGACCCTAAAATATACAGTATATTTTGTGAGAATATGGTTTATAGCAGTGATGAGCCTGAGTGGAAAGCTGTAGGTTGAATGATGGCTTTTTCATGAGCACCAGTATATGTTTGAAAATACAAGCTTTGGAAAAAGACAGGGCTTTTCTGCCTAGAGGGCTACCCGGAGAGGTTCAGAAGCTTGATATTTCAAGCATATGGTGGTTAAATAAAGACATTATACAGCCTAAAGCAGCCCATGTCTTCTTGTGTCCTGTTAATGTGACATTCTTGGATTTGCTGCACCAGAGTGAATGCATTGGTCAGAGCTGGCATTAGTTACTCAGCAGAAGAGGTTACACTTCAGATATAATCGTGGTAAAATTAAAGGAGTCTCATTGCTTCAAACTAATCACATCATCGTACACATCATATTTTTCTTTACCATGCATGATGTGCTGTGTGTATATTATGGCATATCAATATTGTTTGTTCCATCTAAATAATGAAATAGTGTTTTCATTACAATGTAAGTTCTTTATTTATTATACACAGGGAAATTCACCAAAGAGGTAATTTAAAAGGCACAAAATGGCACCCAAATGGGATGGCAGCAAATACAGGGCCCAGTTGTGGTCTGTGCCCATTACCACTGCTTAGGTTTGGGTTATGGGTTAAGTAAGGGGATGTGTATGGGCAGGAGGGTGGACACTAATATGCCTCCCCTGCACCTCAGCAATAGTGATGGGCGAATTTGAGGTGAATTTGAGTGATTCGCCGCCAGCGAATAAATTCGCGAAACGCCCGCGAAAATTCGCGGCAAAAATTCGCCGGCGTCAAAAACGGGCGAGATATGGGAAGTCAAATTAAAGTGCTGAACGTTGTTAATAACAAACCGAGATATGCGGTAATAAACAGTGTCGGACTGGCCCACCGGGACACTGGGAAAAATCCCGGTGGGCCCCCAAGACCACACCCTATTTTTTTTGCCAGTGATCAGACTTGAATTGTGCGCTATGCTCCGGTTTTTTGCTTAGATTGTCCGCTCCGATAACTATGGGCTTCACACGCTGTAACTAGTGGGCCCCGCTGCTGCTACACTACTCCGCCTGGCAACACTGCTCTTATCTTCGTATTTTGCTCTGGAAAGGTGAGCTTGTTTCAGCTGTGCGGGATGATGTCACTTACTGACTGGTGTCCATCACATGGGGGGGAATCAGAGAGAGGAGCGTCAAGGAGGGATCGGCTGTGGATACAATTACTACTGGTGCGATGGGTAGATCCTGGCCGCATCTGCCTGTGCTAAATTTCAATCCGCTGGTCAAGTTGGGCTGCTGGTGGTCTGATATTGCTGCCTTCTCATTTTCTCCTCTGCCAGTGCTATCCAGGGAAGATTTGATCTGCTTGGCTCCTACTACAGTGCTGGTAAGCAAATGATCTAGGGGGAGGGGTGGGCCTAATTATCCCCATTACCCACATGGACTGTAAAACCCTGCGTGCCCTCCACCAACTTCTTTAATTTAGTTTAAAAATGTAAGTCCTATGGTCTCTTAACTTCCCCACTAAGTTTGCTGCCCCACTTTTTTTTTATCTTACTGCCCATCTCCATGCTCCTTTCCAGTTGCTTCATCTCTCTATCTTTCTACCCCTAGTTAAGCAATGAATTATTTTACTGGGATGGGAGTGCTTAAAATAAATAAATTAAAAGTTGATTAAATAATTGAAATGCTCACTTTTATTTTGTTTTTAATATTTTTATTTTAAATGAAGTGTACCATGAATTTTTAATCAATTAATCAAGTACAAGTTGATTAAATTGAGTACTATGTGCACATATCTCTCTATCTCTATATATCTATACTGTATGTATAGACATATAGCTATATATTTTCACTTTCCCATCAGTTCCTACCCCATCTAATCTGAGATTTCTATCGCGTTTACATCAGTTTCTGCATCATTGTATTGAATGCCATTTGTTCTTTATATGTCCTTTATTTTCCCTTGCGGGCTTCCCTGACTAAATGGAGGGGCCCTTCAGATCAAGTTCTCTGGTGGGCCCCAGGTGCCCCAGTTCGACACTGGTGATAAAAAAATATATATTAGACAAATGCGTGTGGCTTTAATGTGCATACAGTATGTCTGGCAAGGCAAAAGAGCCCCATCCAGTACATAAGATGTTGAGATTCTGTGTGCTGCTGAATATGAAGCACAGAAACCAATCAAACACAGTATTTCCAAAGGAATTGCATTTTTTTCAAATTACATCGCACTACAAACTGCATTTCTTATAAGGGCTCATTTGCAAGGTACATGGCATGGTGTAAAGTGCAAAGAATAAAAATGAAACAGTGAACAGTTACAATGTTTTTTGCACAATTGCTTCCTGACCTGCACTTTACCAGCATGTTTGCGGTCAAAAATGGAGCACAGACCTGAATAGACCGCATGAATACAGCATTGCCTGCAATAAGCCTACAAGTGTGTGTTTCAAAGAACTGTTGTTTATTTCTCTCACTAAAGAAAGCAGTGACATTTTGTACTCAATCTTTTTGCTGATGTTCTAAGATATAGGTTCTTAAAACTGACCTTAGGTTTATAAGCAATGCATGTTTTATTGTCTCACCAGGGTAGCACACACGGATTTGCTTCTAGGAAAATATCCAGAAATAAATATTGAAAACCTATGATTTAGTCAAAGTTTCTTAAACAGTGATATGTGTGAATTGGCCAAAATACAGTATTCTTATTTAATAATAAAGCTACATTTTAGAAAACCTGTTACAGAACCTGACAGTACAATTCTCCCATGCTATAATATTAATGCTGCCCTAATATATTTGCATTTTGCACACTGCATATGACCATGTGCAAATAGATGCAGGCCTCTGTGCTTTATTACAGAGTGCCGAGACCTGTGGCATAGACTTTGAATCCAGTGTGACTGTCACCACAGTATCCAAGTGATTCCAGGTGAGAATAGGCACATAGGCACCCCCCTCCTACCCTCCAATGTGTGTCATTTACATAGTTACTGTAGGTTGTGTTAAGAGATGCATCCCAAATCATGGGCCCTTACTTGTGGTATGGAAAGGACTTGGTTGGCCCTCCTTATACTGATCTCTGCAGCAAGTGCTTGATTTTATCATCCGGTGCTCAGCTCAGAGAACTGTGATCCCCAGGAGTGCAAGTGCTCTGTAAGTGAGCACTAAGGGAGTATTCTTGCACTTTTTTATACATTGTAGTTTTTCCCAAAGATCAATCCCGTTATGGTTTCACTCTTTTGGTATGATGATGTCCGCACTGGAGTGTTGATATGGTCCTCATCCAACAGGACTGTAGGCCTTGCTTTATTACCAGCACGTGGTCCCATCAGCCTCACCCACCATAATACATTAATGTACAATATATACAAGTGAACCCTAAAGATGTTATAACTATGTTCAAAAGAAAAATCCTTGGCTGCCAAAAACTGAAAAGGTTAACAGATTTGTTCATCTGGTTTCATCCCCCTTAATCACCTCCCCTTTGTTTTGCATTTGTATAGTGAGTTTTTGTACTCAAAGTCATTTCCATGGAGCAGCAGGTGTGCTTCTGTTATTGATTTCTGTACATAAGAGTTCTTTCTTAAGTGTTTCTTTCCTTTGTGTTTCCTTTTTTTCCACAGCAAAAAATGGAATAAAATAAATTGTCCACTAGTTTTTATATTTTCAAATCAGCATGATGTTTATTTGCTACAAAAGGCCACGGGCAGCATCGGCAACTATTAAAGGTCTGCTCACAGTGCTGACAGACAACTAGAATTAGAATTAGGGAGATATCCAAGGCTGATCTTACATGAAGCCTGTATACAAGATGTCACAATTAGAAAGCAATGACTGCTACGGTTTCCTACACAGGGCAATGAGCATCACTTTTTATACATAAGATTTCTCCCAGTATTTTTCACAGGTTTTCCTGTGGTAATTACAGTTCTCCATTGCAGCCTGTGCCCACCGGCACTCTTTGAATTATATTCAAGTTAGGGGATGGGTAAAGGCATTAGGGGGATGCTTATGTGCCTCTCTTAGTCCACTGCTTATGAATAGAGTGTTGCTGAATTTGAATGCACATCTCTGCTCTCTACTTTTGAGCAGTGATGGGCGAATTTGTCCCGTTTCGATTCGCCATGAATTTCGCAAATTTCGCGAAACTGGCGAAAAATTCCCGAAATGGCGATTTTGACACTGGCAAAAATTTGCCGGCGCCAGCATCAAAGTTGACACCGGCGCCCATTAAAGTAAATGGGCATCCGTTTATCATCGCCGGCGTCTAAATTGTTGCCGGCACAGAAACCGTCGACAGTGTCATGATGCTGGCGAATTTTCGCTAGTGAATTTTCACTGCAAATTCGCCGCAAATTCGCTCCTGGCAAATAAATTCACCCATTACTACTTTTGAGCACTGAGACCTGCAGCAATTCTTTTTTTTTTTTGCAGAGCAGGGTGCAAACTGCAACAAAACATGGCAGTTCCCATCCATTTTCGGTACTTTGCACCCTGCCCTGCAAACCCCTACAATTAAAATATGAACAGTTGTTATATGATACTGGGAAAGTACCCAGCATTGTAGGCACCCTTCTATTAGGATTACCCTAACCATTGTGTTGCACAGAATGAACGGAACATTCTTAACACTTACCTAACCACCACTGAGATTCTGGTGCATATTCATCCACCAAGTTTAATGATACAAAATAATTAAAAAGAAAAAGGGGTGTGAACAAGTGTGGGACATTTACTGAAAATGTATCTCACTGCAGGTGAACTATTTACCCATTAATATACAGTATATAGTGGATAAAGTACCCCCAATTGTAAAATACATGGATATTATAAGTCACTGAGGAGTTTCATGACATAAAACAAGTATGAGGTAGCGTTTAGTAGTTCAGAGAAACAGGAAATATTTTTTTTACAAATTTGAATTCTACCTTCCCATAATTTGGATAATGGATGCCATACCTGTATACTGTATATATAATGGGTTTCAGAGTAATATAGGTATGGGATCCGTTACCTGCAACCTGTTATCCAGAAAGCTCTGAATTATGGGAAGGCCATCTCCCATAGACTCCATTTTAATCCAATAATTAACATTTTTGAAAACAATTTCCTTTTCCTCTGTAATAATTGTACTTAATCCCAACTAAAATATAATTAATCCTTATTGGGTACAAAACAAGCCTATAGGGTTTAATTAATGTTTAAATAATTTTTTTAGTAGACTTAAGGTATGGAAACCCAAATTACTGGATAACAGGTCCTATAACTGTAGATACTAATATCCTAGATCTAGCGACTTCATTTAATTTATACATTTCGAAAATTCTACATTTTATACACGTTTCTTAATGGTGTGCTTTACCTTTAAGTTAACTTTTAGGGGCAGATTTATCAAAGGTTGAGGTGAATTTTCGAATGAAAAAAATTCAAATTTTGAGCTATTCTTTGTGTACTTCGACTAGGGAATAGTCCAAATTTGATTTGAATTTTAAAAAAAATGTAAAAATTTGAATATCGAAATTATCATGTACTGCCTCTTTAAAAATTCGATTTCAACCATTCGCCATCTAAAACCTGCCAAATTGCTGTTTTAGCCTATGGGGACCTCCTAGAACCTATTTGGAGTCAATTGGTGGACTTTGAAAAATCAAAGTTTTCTTGGGGGGATCAAATATGATATTAATTCGATTCATACGATTCAAATTCGAACGAATACGGACCTATTCGATGGAAAACGGACATATTCAACCACAAAAAACTTCGACAATTTAGGTTGGTCTTTTTGAATTTGAATTTCGAAATTTTTTCAATTTGATATTCGACCCTTCATAAATATGCCCCTAAGTGTGTTTAGTGAGTCTCCTGACTCTTTTCAGCTTTCAAATGAGGTCACTGGATACCATCTGGATACCATCTAAAAATAAATGCTCTGTAAGGCTACAATGGTATTGTTATTGATACTTTAGTGATTGGCGAATTTATTAGACAGGTGCGAATTCGCGACAGGTGTGAAAATGCCGCTGAAATTCGCCAGTGAAAGTTTTCCACCGTTTCATGAATTTTGCGGGAAATTCACGAATTTTTCTGCGAAGCGAAACACCCCAAATTCGCCCATCACTACTCATTTTTGTATTCAAGCCTCTCCTATACACATTCCAGTCTCTTAGTCAAATCAATGCATTGTTGCTAGGGTCATGTGGATCCTAATAACCAGATTGCTGAAACTGCCCACTGGAGAGCTTCTGAATAAAAAGCTAAATAACTCAATAGCCAAAAATAATAAAATATGAAAATCAATGGCAAATTGTCTCAGAATATCACTCTCTACATCACACTAAAAGTTACATCAAAGTTGAATTAATATATATTAATCATGAATAAAATGATACATTTATTAATCAAATCAGAGTCAAATAGGACAAATGTATTTTGTGACTCATGAGCATGTCCCATAATAGAGTTACAATTAATGAATTGGAATCTTTAATCTAGGTATTTTTAATTGGTTTGGGAAAGTGATTTATTATTTTGATAACTTATTAGCAGGAGAATAAAGACTTACTGTATTTAAATGTTATGGCTTAAAGCATTTCTTTCATTGCAAGACAATGTAGGAAAGTAAGAATGCAGTTGATGGATGCACCCAACATGTAGTTTGAGGTTTTATGAGGAAACATGCAAATTAAACTGTGTTGCAGTAGGACTGTGGGATTATTATTTAAGTGCAGCATGAGACCAAATATTCAATGTGCCCCCAATATGTGACTATGATTAGAAAGTAGTGATGGGCGAATAAATTTGCCAGACACAAATTTGCAATGAATTTGCAAAACTGCGCCAACAATTTGCTGACGATAAATCAGCTCTTCAAAATATCGGTTCACATCAAATTGACGCGTACATTAAAATTGTCGCGTGGTTATCGTCATTTATGTACATCAAGCCAACGTCCATAAGATCAGAGTAGCAGAAAAAAGTCTTTGTCATTTTCCTTTGTTTTCCACTTTTTTCCTATGTGAGCACTGAACCTACTCTTTCCTGACACCCACACTACATTACAACTGTTACTGCTTCTATTTATAAGTAAGAGGAATACTAGGTAGATATTTATATACTTTAAAATAATCAACACAATAGAGAGCTCATGGAAATGAAAACTTCAATACAAAGTTAGAAACAGTTGCTATGGATGCAGAAGTCATCAGAGGGTCATTAAAAAAAGAAATGTGCCTATCAATGAGTGTATGGCAAAAAAGGTGGAGAAATTATATAACAAAAGGAAGTAGCCTGCAAAAAGGATAAGGGGAAGTAAGAGGCAATGGGCAGCAGCCTAGGACAGCAGGAAGGTTGATATTAGCACATGTAAGAGATATATAATCATATGTTTTAGAATAATTTCTGAATCTTCTTTGAAGAGAATCAACAGTGTGCTGACATTTAGGGGCAGATTTACAAAATTCGAGTGAAGAATTCAAATGTAAAAAACTTCGAATTTCGAAGTATTTTTTGGGTACTTCGACCATCGAATTGGTTAAATTCGATCGAATTCGAACGATTCGAACGATTCGAAGTAAAAATCGTTCGACTATTCGACCATTCGATAATCGAAGTACTGTCTCTTTAAAAAATACTTCGACCACCTACTTCGGTAGATAAAACCTACCGAAGTCAATGTTAGCCTATGGGGAAGGTCCCCATAGGCTTGCCTGTGATTTTTTTGATCGAAGGATTTTCCTTCGATCGTTGGATTAAAATCCTTCGAATCGTTCGATTCGAAGGATTTAATCGTTCGATCGAACGAAAAATCCTTCGATCGATCGATCGCAGGATTTGCGCAAAACCGTTCGACTTCGATATTCGAAGTCGAACGATTTTAGTTCCCAGTCGAATATCGAGGGTTAATTAACCCTCGATATTCGACTCTTGATGAATCGGCCCCTTACTGTCAAAATACTGAGATGAGTTCTGGAGACTTGGACTTTAGTGCATTTTATGGCATAGGTTGAGTGTTCCAAAGGACTGGATACCTGTATTGTGTTTAGTTATAGACAGCTGCTCTTTAGTAAATGCATCATTATTATTATTTATTATTATTTATCATTATTATTTATTATTATTTACTGTATATCACTTTTTATAAATGAAAATGCAGCCATTTTTGTTTGTAAATACTATTCCCATCATTATACATGTGATTCCTATAGAAATATTGTTCATTCTGAGTTTGCAGGTGGACAATGAAGAATGATTTAGCTTAATGCAGACTTTACACAATGGTATGTACGATGTTTACAGATAACTGTAATAGACATATACAAAAAGAAAATAATTTCATTTTTTTCAGCCTAGTCATAGAATATTCTTCTTTGCAAAAGAAACCCACCTTTGGAAATGATGGTATGTTTATGTGCAGTATCTCAATTGGTAGTAGCAATGATTTGAACAAATAGAAGGCTTTTGTTTGCACGGCGGCCAAGCAATGTGTTACACAGAGCATATGTATTTATCTTTGTAATATTCCTTACTATCACCAAGGGGGAGTTCAACAAACTGTTATTATTGAAAATGGAAGTAGAAAGGACAAATTGCCTAAAAATAATGCATTTTACAGAATTGCTTAACCACCCTACACTCACTTGCCTTTTTTCAAAATTGTGTTATTTAATATAATCTTTGCGCTACTAATGGCTATGACAGCACAACGTTTTAATTGCTGCACTAACTGTTAAGTTTTATTACAAAATGTTTAATTAAGGTATTTCACTAAAATATATGCAACATGGGGACAGATTTATGAACCATTCAACCTCTGGTTTGGGCAATATGAAGTAATAATTTGCAAGAAAGATTTTGATCTTGCTTGTATTTTTTTGCATAGGTTTTTTTCATGAAAAACAAAACCTGGGCTAGCCTATTATTTTTGGAAAAAACTTCATTCATTCATTGTAGAAAAAAAATTGTGTTGTATTATTGCTAGAAAGCCATTGTAGAGGCAGATACTGTGCAAGTGCTCCTAGAATGAGCATTACGGGGAACACCCCTAAGGACTCCTCCAATGGTGCATTCCAGAGTCATAATTGAACCCTAGAGACAGGATTCATCTTCCAAAACATCATTACATTTAATTCATACAAGTATAAGATCTTATTCAAAAACAGAGAAATTACTAAAAATATGACTACCTTCTAACACCTTCTGTAGATGATGGATAGTGGAAAATACATTTGGTTCTTTGATTGCTTAACAAGTCATGTGCCAGAATTAAAAGGCTAAAAAAGCTTGCACCAGAGTTGATGGATGACTCGATCACAAGAGCACTTTGTATAAACCAGAGAATTTCACAGTCCTATATTCAAAAATGCAGTCAAAAGCATGTATGTCAGGGTGAAACCATGGTGGGTTATCATTTTCAGTACAGTATTCTCTGTGAGAGCTTATTCAATGTTATGTTTAGAAGTGTGCATAAAAGGTTATTCTTAGGAAAAGTTTTTCAAAAGAAAGACACTACAAATGATGCTCAAATGAATTCCTCCCATCTTATAAAGGAAAAGAATATCACATAAGAAAATGTTCCAAATGCTGGATACAGGAAACAATTCGGATTGCCTCTGCAGGCAAGTAGAGCTATCAAACAAAAAAGTCTCTGTGCAATCAAGGACTAGGATTGATGACTTCTCATTGCACAGGATGTCAACCAGGACCATGAATGTAAGAAATGGGTGGAGCCTGATTTGATTTCTAGTATACAGGGAATATTGCCAAAGACACACTGGCAGCAAAGTCAGGGTAAATACCACCAGTTTACAGAATAATTGAATATTACAGCTTTACATATAGGGTTTCCAATTCAGGAGCAAAATGTTTAGCAGAATGTACTTATTTGCAGTACATATGTGTTGATCAGAATAGCTAGGAATACCTAGTGAGCAGGCCCGGACTGGCAATCTGTGGGTTCTGGCAAATGCCAGAGGGGCTGCTGTATGGTTCCATAGAAAGTTACCATAGAGTGGGCTGTTTGGGGGCTGTTTGGGCCTCTGGAATGGCTCGTACTTGGAATGGCAGGGCCTATTTTGACTCCCAGTCCAGGCCTGCTAGTGAGGAGGAAGCATTGGCATTATTTCATCATATGGATCATTCTCACCTTTAGAATCCCAACTATGATTGAAGATTAAAAATGAATAAATGACTTTGTTGAACATCTCATGTCTTAATACTCAAAGCAGTTATCTTATGAGACACTCTTGCAGACTTCATACAGATGTTACTTGATGTTCTTCGTATTAGCACGCTTTAGCAAAGCTTTGTCCTGTTGTTGATGCTTATACACAGATCCTGTTATTGAACAGAAAACTTGGGGTATTTACAATATTGCATCTGAGTAAATAGACTCTCTCTGCAAAGGTTTTTATGCAATTCCTCTGTAGATTCCTATCACAAGAGTATAATAAATCAACATTGTGTATCAGCAGTCTCCCCTTTTCTGCCTATTTGCTCTTATTTAATCCGGTGAACATTTCTTACAGTCACATCTTATCCTTCCTCAAAAAAAGAAAAGCCATGAGTCATTTTATGCTTTCAAAAGCAAGAAACCCTATTACAGAAAGGTAAAGGGACAAGAAGAGACTCTGCTTTCTGTATCAAGAGGAAGATTTGTTTTGGTCTGTTTGGTTGACTCAAGATTTGCTCTGGATTAATTTAAAAAAATAGAATGAGATTTTTGCTGAGGGAGCCATTAAATTTGTTTTGTAGTGTTATCAGTGGTGTATGGGGGGCTGTCAGTCCTGACCAGTATCTATATACTATGGATATTTGTTCAGGGATTGTGATGGTTTGAAAATGTAATCTGTAGAAATACCAGTCTGTGGTATAATGGCAGATGAGATAGCCACAGCCCTTGTTGGCCTTACCAACCCAGATCTGATTCTGCCCTCCCTGTTGCTTCCCCACTGCCCTCCCCCATTGCTTCCCCACTGCCCTCCCTCCTAATTGCAGCAAAAGTAAGTATAAATATAGTGTGCACAGGGGGAGGGGCTGGCAGTGAGTGGGCAAGCTGCGGGGCCCTAGAGGGGTGAGGGTGTCCCTGGGTAGCAGCCCCGGTGGGCCTTGCACCCCCCAATCAGGGGTCAGCTACACTAAGACAGGAAATTAGAGAGTTTGGATTGGCTTTTTTGTCACCAATGTGGTTGTAGAGTTCCTGTTTGTTAACAATGGTAAGTGCATAGGAAATAATAGAAACAAGTAGTTTGCAAGCTTATGAGTCTTTTGGCAAAAAAAAGCAACCACTTGCATCTCTTAAACATATCAGCCAACACGGTCAGTACACTGCAAACAGTGACCCAAATAACTATACAAGATTCAAACCCTGCAGGAAACTACATACAGTAGTTGACTGGCTGCACTGATATCCTGCAGGAGGGGAAACGGAACTGCACTCCTTTTCTTCTCTGTCAAAAATGCTTCATATTATAAATGTTGCAATATTTTCTGTCAAATAAAATCAAATGATTTCCTACTAACAACCTATTCTACAAATCATGGTTGTTCTCTATGTCACTAACAGAGCAAGCACAAAATAAAATGTATCTTCCACTTGATCTGACTGAGACAGTGATCTGCAATCTTCGTGTAGCTATATATAAAATAAAACCTCAAGACTTAACCTTTACCCAAGTAAAGTCTACTCTTCTTCATTAGTTGCCAACTCGCCACATGTCTTTTAGGTGCTTATGGACCTGGCCCCTGTAAGTGATGTAGGTGTTACATGGGTGCTCTGTAAGGAAAGCTCTGGAGCTATAAGTGCAGGGGCTGCATGACAACGGATTGGAATGACCAAGAGCCAGGTTCTACTCAGTGTGTCTGTAAGTGTTAGTCAGGGAAGGCCCCAGAAGGTTCATTAGTCAGGCCCCTTCTCTGAACAGGGTAGTTTAGAGCCCCAGGTTCAAGAGTCAGGTTCTACTCAGTGTGTCTGTAAGTGTTAGTCAGGGAAGGCCCCAGAAGGTTCATTAGTCAGGCCCCTTCTCTGAACAGGGTAGTTTAGAGCCCCAGGTTCCAGAACACTTAGGTTCAGTCACCCTGGCTTAGTTACTGGCCCAGGTCCACCCAAAAGAGAACCAGGACTAACTACTGGACACTGCAATTCCAGGGAATTCCGCATGAATGAACATTAACGGATTCCAAACTCAATGTACTGGAATTCATGGATGCAACAACAGAGATTACAGACATGGCCGGATTTCATGATGCCGCACCCAAAAACAGCATGGTCCCATTGCTGGCCACATCTTTCGTGTATGCCCCCCTCCTCCCCAGTAAGCCGTCGCCGTAGTGCACGCACCCTCCCCACACATACAAGCTTTGAGTCCCTAGTGCTCCATAGAGATGCGGCTGGGCGGCATGCTGCCCCTAAAATTTTGCCGCCCTTGGTCCAGGCCTCTGTGGCCTCGCCACAAATCTGGCCCTGATTACAGATAAGTGCACACCAATGTAAAGGGTACACAACAAGCAGGCCTGAACTCTCAGTTATATGTGGTGCGCCACAGCATTAATGAATGTTTGATAACTATATTATTTAGTTCTTTACTGACATTGTTTGTATTTGTTTGTTTATGGTTCTGATTTAAACGCACATGTTTTAGTAAAACAGAGAGCAAGTGTGGCATCTTTGTACCAGGCTGTGAAAGGATACCTTGCCAGGCTATCCAGAAGGTAACAGATAATTTGGTACAATATTGTAGGTCCCTTTCACCAAAAGGCAATGTGATATAAGACCTTTACAAATAATGGTATACAATTTTCAGCCTCTCTAAGCTTAATGTATACAGGTGCGATGACCTCTTAACGCTGCCACTTGATAACCAGTGTATTTGCTCCTTCCTTACCAATGCACACATACGTCTGGTTATACACCTTCATTAATAATAGACTATATTTACAAAACATTGCAGTGGGAAGATCTATAGAATGAGAGAGTGTAATAAACAAACACTTAGAGCTCAACTGATATACCTAAACCCACTTGTAAACTAAAATAAATGATAAGAAAAATCATACATATTCCTGTATAAAAACTCGTATAGTGCTGGGATTTCTCATACAGATAATAAAATAATGGCTCCAGAAGATTTTCATGCTAAATCGCTTACTACTCAAATGTCCCATTAGCAAAGTGTTTGGGCTAATTGCAGAAGTATCCGAGAGCTTAGTTAGTGCTATGGTTTTGCAAAAAATTTCTAGTGATCATACGATTTCAGGGTATTGCTGTTCTTTCTATTTTCATTAAAACAATGAGCGCATTAGTGGTGTTATATATAGTTATGGTGTTGCTTAGCAACAAGCACTGCATTTTTACCACTGCATTATTATAGCTTATGATTTTGAGAACGGGATCTAAAAGACATTAAACACGTTTATAGTACAAATATATAGCAAAACATGGCCCAGTCCTCTTCATGTCTGTTCTTGACACTCAGCAGAGTGGAAACCCACACACTCAGGTACAGTATGTACACAATGCAGCTTTAAAGAATCATGAAGGGGCCATTTCTTCCATCTGCAAAACTGAGCAAGGTGCAGATTTCTATGCTGGCAGCACAATGCAGCCCTGCCCTTTTTGTCTGCTTACAGCAAGTGGTACAGGGCTCCAAAGTGGCATGTGCCACCAATGTCCAGTCCTTCATGAATACAGCACTGCTGATCAGAAGGAGCACTGTATTCAAGGGGAAAGCACAGTTCTTTGTGCTTCAGTGCAAAATGCAGGGCAGGCTGCATAGGTGTCTAGGAGTATACAAGGCCTAGGAGTATCCTGACTAATGTGCAATGTCAGTATATGAGGACCTCTTGTCTATATGTATGTATTTTGAGGTCACAGCCTCATTGCACCCCCTCTTAATGGTTTCAAAATTAGTGGTGAGCACAACTTTTCCTTGTTTGTTTTAGTTTATACAGGAGCAGTGACCAGCTCCATGTTGTAGCTCCCACCCTACCCAGCTATAGTCAGGTGATCCCACTGGTGTCTAATAAAAGGGCAACCAAGTTTGGAAGTTTTACTTTGAAAGCAGCAAGTAAGTTTCAGGTAAAACGTAGTCCCTGTGTAAAATGTATAATTAAGCAATAGAATTCTTAATGAATCAGATGCAATTTGAGTTTAGGACTGGCCAGATATGGGATGACTTTGACGTAGTTGGCCAGCTTAAATATATTGCAATATATGGACAAACAATGCCTATTTTGTTTAAAGGGTTAGGCAATGTCTTAAATATATTGATAATAGGTTGATTGCAGAGGACCTCTTGTATTTGTCTATATGTATATATATATATGTGTGTGTACATAGCAGCTTTCTCAAATCTAGAGGGATGCCTCCAAAAATTATTGCTAAGGGGTTAATGATAGCCATTAGGCTCACTGACCCTACATGGATATGAATACCCATTCAATTGCTAAAGATGAACACAAGCAGGGCATGTAGTCCCATAAAACTCATTTTATTAGCTTACTAGCATTTATTATACAAAGCTTTTTTGTATTGATGAAGTGATAATGATTGAGGAAAGTTCTTTCTGGACACCAATAATGGTTGGAGCTGGGGTTTGGGATGTGCATGATGTTGTTACAATAGCTAGCCCTCCCAAATTGTAATGCAAATAAACTTTTCCATTAGAAGAATAATTGACTTAAACATGATCTGATAATTCTCTTAAATACTGCCCTTGGTAATTGTCCTGCTGAAGGAATGTTGCAATCAGTCAGAGCCCACTTATCCAACCTGCCTTGATTTGCCTTGAATGTTGTGCATTCCAGTACAGTAAGCAAGATCATATCTGTAGAAATTACTGTTTTCCAAGGTCCTTTGTTTAAATGAAATTTCTCCTTAAGGTTAATTTCATTTACTCACATTTAAAATGTGAAATGTTATTATAGAAGCTTTCTAATTGCTAAATGGCTGATTTGGAATTCAGAGCTAGGAACTGCCCCCCCCCCCACCATCCATATCTTCTGATGGTGGTGCCTAATGATACATTCACATACTATGCATGGATTGCATAACAATCTATTTATAGGGCAAAGCAGCTCAGTTCCACTGTGAAGGAGCTGTTGACACACATTAGCTTCTTAGAACAGCAAACTGTAACTCAAACTGTGTTTTCTTTTGTACAGTAGCACATTCCAGTATGAATCCAAGTTAAAGTCACTGTAAAACTGCATCTTGCTACCAAAGAAATTTGAGTGTTTAACCAGTAGTTATTACACAGTACCTTCATCAAACTAATGTACTGTTACTCATCAAGTATACTTTATTCTAAATATATATATAATTTTATTATAAATATTATATAATTTTATATAAATAAATTGTAGGAATATTTACAGTATGCTAGTGGTTCTGTGACCATATAAAGACACAAGACTGCATTTTGAGTTACACAGGGAACTGAGTATTACTCATGTATTATAAGGGTTAACATACTCCCAACTGTATGTTATAAGGATATTAGAATCACTGAGGCGTACTATGACTATATAAAAGTGCAAGGCCTCAGGCAGTGTGTTTTTTCCTAAGCATTTAATTAACATTTACGGGTAGTTATACTGTATACCATAGTTAGAAGGCTGCTTACTAAACACTAATAGGAATCCCATGACTTTTATATAAGCACAATGATACCGGCAACATGTAATCCATTCAACCTTTAGTAGCTTCTGAAGCATATTTCAGTTATCTGAACAGTGTTTTAGTAGATGAAATCCAACTACACCCAATCCTGGTCTGAATCACTACACCAAGGGGCACATTTACTAAGAGTCGAATTTCGAAGTGAAAAAACGTTGAAATTCGGCCATCGAATTGCATTAGTTTTTTGATCGAATATGGCCATATGCGATTGAAGTAAAATCGTTCGATCTATTAAATCCTTCGGTTCAAACGATTTAATCGATCCATCGAGCGATTTTCAAAAAAAGAAAAAACTTTGACTTCTAAAAACTAAATGTTGGCTATAGGTTCTAGGAGGTCCCCATAGACTAACATAGCAATTCAGCAGGTTTAAGGTGGCGAAGTGTCGAAGTCGAAGTTTTTTAAAGAGACAGTACTTTGATTTTCGAATGGTTGAATATTCTAAGTTTTTTCAATTCGAATTGAAGACACATTTGGCCTATTCGATGGTCGAAGTACCCAAAAATTACTTCGAAATTGATTTTTTAAAATTCGAAATTTCACTTCGAATTCACTTCGACCCTTAGTAAATGTGCCCCTAAAAGTGAAATGTAAAATAACATTGACTTAATCATGGGGGTATATATAGTGTGGGTAGTTGTTTCATGGTGCTAGGAGAAACACTGCCTTTACACATACCACCTGAATGAGCTAATGGCTGAAGAAAAACATGATGAGTATATTGACTGGAATGTTCACACACATCTCACCTCCCAGATGGAATACAATGATGGTGGTTAAGCAATATCACTTATGTACTGTGCTGTGAAATAACTATCCTCTTGGGGTGACACACTGAAAAACTGCTAAAGAATTGGATGCCAAAAAGGGTTTTACATTGCCAACAGTTGTACTAAAAGCAATCTATAATTTTATCCTTTCGTTTTCAGACAGCAATGACTAGTGGTGCTTACTTGTAAAGGCAGGACAAGTAGATTCATTTTAATTAATTAATAACTACAATACTAATAATAGTAATAATCACGGCTGGGCCAGGCTGGCCTGGTGCCCAAGGCAACCCAGCCAGCCATGGCGCCCCCTCCATCGCGCGTGCAGGAAGTATGTGCGCATGCACGCTTACCGACCCGTCACCCCCTTCCGGTATGCTCTCCTCCTCCCCTCCAGTGCGCGCACGCATGCGCACGTGCACAAACAGTATGCAGGACTGAAGAGGAGAGGAGTGCACTCAGCCGGACTAGGGGTAGGAAGCGGAGAAAGGTACGTGCCTGGCGCCCTCCAAATTTTGCGCCCTAGGCACGAGCCTACTTTGCCTACCCCTAGTTCCGGCCCTGGCAATATTCATAGTAAAATTTGATTAGACACCACTTTTGTCAAATAGTATTTTCTGAGCATGGCTAGTATTGAGGAGAGTATAATAGAATTCAATTACGATATTAAAGCACAAAGAGTTCTGAGATGACTTATTCCTATATTTCACAGTAGGGCTATATTATATATTATTAATAGTAATGTGCAACAAATTTTGCTGCAACAATAATCTCCATAGGCTCTAATGGGTGAAAAGATTTGTCGCATGTCAAAAAAAAAAAAATTGTTGCCCATAGACTTCCATGCATTTCAGTGAATTTTCACTGTTTTGCGAGTTTTTGCCAAAGTGAAACAGATCAGATTCGACCATCACTAATTATAGACAATAAGAAAAAGCTGCGTGAAAGTGTACAGGCAGGCAGCATGGAAGGCTAAAAAGTTGAAAAACCTAAATTTGCTCTAGACCCAAATACAAGAGTGCATGCTTTCAATGTTCCTATCACACGGGACAGTAGATGGGACTAATTTATAAACGGTGGGCAATTTTGCACCTGGGAAGTAACCTATGGCAACCAATCAGATGTTTGCTTTCAATGTTCTGCCTGCAGCTGGCTGAAAAGAGGTAATCACTGATTGGTTGTTATTGGTCACTGTCAAGGTGTAAATTTACACAGTGTTTATTAATGAAATCAATGGGCTGGACATATTTATTCACTGTTCAACAAATAAACTGGAAGAGTTCTAAAAAATTATACAATTTTGCACACAGTAAGGCTCATTTACCTGCCTTATTTCCTTGATATATTGAAAGTATTTTTCTGAGCGTTAAGGTTGACATCTAAGTTCTCCAAGGCACGCTTTCTTGTTTATTTGTACAAAGAATGTCATGAAAGATGGAAAGATGTTTTTTTCTTTTTTAACCAACAGTCAACACAATGGATCTTCTAGAAACATTTCTTATATCATCATTCTCTCTCTTTTTTTTATATACATTACCTGAACTATGTATTTAAAAAAAGGTCAACCACATTTATCAGAAACTATGTCATTTTCCTTTTTTAGAATGAAAATGAAAAGCTGGCCAAAAGCATTTACAGAAGACTAAGCATATGTTAAACTTTGAATTAACTCTCAGTAAATTAAACTTAAGCTTGGAATACAACAAATCATTACAAACCGAAGCACAGAATTTTAAATCAATATGTTTTCCACGGCTTTCCAATAACATCAGTACACATGGTACTTCCTCTCAGCACTTCAATTCTTTCCTATCCTAGTGCAAAGAGAGAGAAAAGATACACAATACCCATTGGAAAACCTGTCCTTACTTATATTCAATTTCTGTCTTAATTTTTAGCAGCTGACCCTTTAAAGACTTAAAGTACTGTTTCAAGGCATTTCGACCTATTTACTCAAATTTAAAGGAAAACTATACCCCCAAAATTAATACCAAAATAACAGATTTATATCAAAATACCCTAAATGGCATATTAAAGAATCTTACTGAACTGGTATATATATTTAAGTAAATATTGCGCTTTTATATGTCTTGCCTTGAACCACCATTTTGTGATGATCTCTGTGCTGCCTCAGAGATCACCTGACCAGAAATGCTACAACTCTAACTGTAACAGGAAGAAGTGTGGAAGCAAAAAAACAGAACTCTGTCTGTTAATTGGTTAGTGTGACCTACCATGTATAGTTTGTTTGTGTGCACCATGAATCCTAGGATCCCAGAGGGCGGCCCTTATTTTTTAAAATGGCAATTTTCTATTTATGATTACCCAATGGCACATCCATTTCAGAGCACAGAGACCTGCTGTCACTCGTATGAATATAGTGCCATCTTCTTTAGGCATTGTTGTATTCATAAGGGGCAGGTGGGGGAAGGCATATAAATGTCCCCCACTGGCAGCCCCTAATTTGAACTGCATTTTAAGCCTGCCCTATGGAAAGCTACAAGATAGATAGATAGATAGATAGATAGATAGATAGATAGATAGATAGATAGAACCAATATGCTTCTGAGTATGCTATAGGTAACATCTATACCCCTTACATGCAGAATAATTAACCACTAACATGGCTTAGACTGCAAAACACAAACCATATAAAATGTTACAAATAAAATGGCAAGAGTTATAATTTAGTGATTAAAATATGGACATAAATAATAAAGGCCATGGGCTTACAGTAGGAATCTTGTACAATGGTTGTGTAGACTTAGCACCAACTGCAAACCAAATATATTTAAGCATATTACTTCACCAGTAGAATAACTCACCAAATTAGATCGGTGGCCCAGGTGCTCCTGCCCCAGGCCCTCAGCTCAAGGGAGAGGACAATCCATATGTAGATAAGCAAATGTAGGTCACGCGTAGATCAGACTGATATTAGGTAAAAATAAGAAGTTTTATTTATATAAACATCTCATGACTAACGTGTTTCGTATCACTAGGACAGTTAGTTATAGGCTTCAACCAACACCCCCCCCCCTTAAAATTAACTTCAACCAACCCCCAGTTAATATTAAATACATTTCACAGTAGTATCTGACCAGTAGTATCTGACCAGTCTTGATATATGGATGGAAATTATCATAATTTTAATTGTGTATAGCAAAATATATATACACTGTATTCTATAGCGGCTTTATTAGGAATTGTTTAAATTAAGTGAGTGTATTTAAAACCTTGTGCCAATAGGGTAATAATCACAAAGAATGATTTGGATTTATTTAGTTCACAAATTGTACAATGTACTCATTTTTTGTTCTTTTCTAAAAATACATATAAACAAAAGCATCCAGGAACACTGTGTCCGGTCCAACAGATAAGAGCAACCATCTGCAGCCCATTTTGCATAAACCCAAAGGTACGATAGCTCTATTGATGCCAACAAATTGCCTAATTTGTCTGCCAAATAAACAGATGTTTCTATTGGAAACATGTATTGCATGCAATGACATCTGGCTCATTCTATTTACTGTATATCCAGAGGGGTGATTCTTTCTCTTTTTTGTAGAACCCAACACTTTGCTGACTATTGTTTTGCACAGAATAAAAAGGTTGGCAATGTGTAACGTGTATAAAGATGGGGTCGTTAAAGTAGATGCACGATCACAAAAGATATTTTCTCATAGACAAAAGTAAATACATGTTCCATTTTGTGAGAACTGAAAAGCACCACAATTGGAAAAAAACACAATGTAGATATTTATAAGGGGAACATTTAAAATGGCACTTAGAAATAAATGAACTCAGGATTATGAAACCATTTGGAACATTAAAGTGTTTGGTAGATCACAATAGTACAATAGTTCTTCATAATTGTTCCTGTACTTCATTATATAAATAATAAGTTTTCATTGTTGATTATGAATGGAGACTATAACAGCAACTTGGAGGAAAGCCCAATGGTTTCAATGGTGCCCTCTGTAAGTGAAATTATATATATTTATATGGGCAATTCAATATGGGAAAGACTTACAGATTTTTTTAATGTTTTTATGAAAACATGCTCACAATCTGATATTAATTGCAGAATCCCATATTGATCAGTGATCAATTACTGTATTTTTGGGATCAATATATTAAAATAAGCATCAAAACAAAAAAATATCTGATCCAATCACTTAACTTGATTACATTGTGTGCTATGTCTTCCATCTGGTAGATCAAATAATGGCAAGGGATGCATTACCCTATAACTACCTTGTTGTTCTAGGGGGCTGATGTAGTGGATTATTTTTGGTCAAATTGTACAGACTTTGATCAATGGGAAAGGGAATATTTTTGCTGTGTAGTGGGGTAAGTTTGTTATTTTGTAATATAAAATGTTCAACATTAACAGTTCTTGGAAGTTAGTGGAAAATGAGGTGTTACAGTTGCCCACATATCATTTACTGCATTTCTTTCAACTTTATTTGCATGAATCACTTTTATTTTATGTTAAATTAGTTTACAGTAATATTCTTGCTAATCTTGCACTTTTCTGTGCGCACTGAGACTTGTAGTCCATCAGCTATATGGCTGCAGGCTGAAAGCCCCCAAGTATGTCTATAGTTTAATCAAAAAGGTCACAGTTTAAGTAACTCGCACCACTTATTTACTATTTCACATTGCTACTTAAACCCCAATGGTTTCTATTTTCAGCCAAGTTCTCCTTGTATCCAGAAATGGCTACTCAGATAATTAGCATTTCCTTTTGATGAATTCTGTTTTCTACATTCTCTTTTCTTCAGTGCCAACATGACAAAATTATGTAAACTGTATTTCTATCAAGTCAAGGCATTATGGCTTTGAATGCAAAAAGCAATGATAAATGAAACAACCTTATGTAGTGAACTGTCTCTGTGAAAGAAGGTACTGTTATTTTAGTACTCAAATCTTATTTGTAGGGCTACGTCACTCATCAGTTATTAGTATGAGTATTCCTTCTTAAAGGGATACTGTCATGGGAAAAAAAAAATTCAAAATGAATCAGTTAATAGTGCTGCTCCAGCAGAATTTTGCACTGAAATCCATTTCTCAAAAGAGCAAACAGATTTTTTTAATATTCAGTTTTGAAATCTGACATGGGGCTAGACATATTGTCAATTTCCCAGCTGCCCCAAGTCATGTGACTTGTGCTCTGATAAACTTCAATCACTCTTTACTGCTGTACTGCAAGTTGGAGTGATATCACCCCCTCCCTCCCCCCCCAGCAGCCAAACAAAAGAACAATGGGAAGGTAACCAGATAACAGCTCCCTAACACAAGATAACAGCTGCCTGGTAGATCTAAGAACAGCACTCAATCGTAAAAACCCATGTCTCACTGAGACACAGTCAGTTACATTGAGAAGGAAAAACAGCAGCCTGCCAGAAAGCATTTCTCTCCTAAAGTGCAGGCACAAATCACATGACCAGGAGCAGCTGGGAAATTGACAAAATGTCTAGCCCCATGTCAGATTTCAAAATTGAATATAAAAAAATCTGTTTGCTCTTTTGAGAAATGGATTTCAGTGCAGAAATCTGCTGGAGTAGCACTATTAACTGATGCATTTTGAAAAAAACATGTTTTCCGATGACAGGATCCCTTTAAAGACTCCCTGCTATAAACTATCATCTGCAGGTTCTAATTCTAAATCTCTTAGAAATGACAGTATACCTGTTTCCTGTTTCCTACCACCTCTTCATTAACCTACATGTTCACGTAACAGCCATGTCACTAATGTCTAATCAAACCCCTTGAGGTCAGAGACTCAAGCCTTAGGACAGGAGAATGGGGAATTAAGACTTGGGTTTTACAAATGAACAAAATAATATTGATAATATCTATCTATCTCTGTCAGTTACAGTTATGGTTTAGTTACATTTTCAGATTCACTATAATCCTTTCTTTAAACCAAAGGTGTAAAAAATCATAATTGTTGGATGCAGAATAGACAATGATAAAAATAATAATAAGCAAAGCAATTATATTCATCTATAGCATGGTTGAATTTGCACCATATTATTATCTATTTGTTTCCAGATGTATGTGCAAAAATGATGCAGATAATTGAATAGATGAAGACACTCCCAACAGATTTAAAGTAACACACAAAAGCACATATCATTCCAATAGCTCCGACTATCATCGTTAGAATTCTCCAGAGCTTCCTTAGGAACAATAGAACTTCAGTGCACATTCATAGATAACACAAACGATAATGAGATATTCCACTGCATGTTAAGGTAGCCTTCTCTAGAGAATTTTGACTATATCTAGTTAGAAGGTATAACAACCATGGACCCTTCTGAAATAAAATCATTACTCAAAGAATAAGGAAAATGTCAGAGAGGCTCAGAGGAAGCTAAATATAAATAGAAAAGAATTGGAAAAGTGTAGATCAGCCTTAACTATTGAGAAAAAGTTCTGAAGGACCCTTTGATAATATCTAACTTCAGATATATTTAGATTGTTGCTTGATGCCAATGGCTATGTCACTAAACCTTACTGGTTTAATGACATCGCCGTTGGCATCCAGCAACAATCTACAATTATATCATGATAGATTCTATCAATAGCCTCAGTCCTGTAAAATGCTACTTTTGGCACCCTTTAATAAGGACTTTAGGTTTGAAAAATGGATAAAGTAGCAGTTATTACTTCATACTATCTAATTACTAGGAACACTGATTCCATCTTGATATGGCCTGCTATGTTGCTAATGACTCAATTCCTGATGCCACCATAAGTCATATAGAACATGTAAGTTAGTTTTTATTAGTAACTAATAGTGTATTGATCATTATATGTGCGCATTTGGCATTTCAATGCACAGAAACTGCAAAATCAACAGGGCACCAAATGTACAGAGAGGAGCTAGGATTATAATGATAAATAGTGGTAAATGTAATTGGTACTAAAAGCAGAATTTATCTGTTGATTATGATTCTCTGCTATGCTGGTTCTGACTTTATGTACCATGGGCAAGGTACATATAGTCAAGGTTCCATTTCCCACTATGGCCTGCATACCTGTACATGTTCCTCTGGGGCAATCACAACGAGTAAGATGTGAAGTGGCACAAGATGACGTCCACCAACCTCACTGCAATACTCATTTTTCAGCCAGGAAAAGTTATATTTGCTATTTGGTTAGTACATGCTGATGAGTTTTGGAAGGGATATGTAATATATATACCTGGCAAGCGGTAGGGGTGCTCGCTGACTCGGCTGCGGAGACGCCCACCACCTCCTGTGTGATCATGTGCCAAGTTCTGTCACTTCTGTGTTGAGTGGTGCTCGGGTATCTTCACCCTCATTCTAAATGTCGCGTGACGTCATCACATAGTGGCGCAAATTTGAATATTTAAATGGCTCTTTGCCTAATGTTCCTTGCCCAACGTAAAGGTCCTTCCTGGCTCCTGGGTGCTTTCTTGTATTGATTCCTTGTGCTGAACCGCCTGAACCGACTCCTGCCTGTATTGACTATTCTTCTGATTATGATTTGGTGCTGCGATTCTACTCTGTGTATGACTTTGGCCCGTGACCCTGACCTCATTTTGATACTGCATTGCCTGTTTGGTTTCACCTGGCCTGTTGCTTGACTTCACTAACTGAGCCCCCGTCCCATCCATACACATTTGGTTCCTGTGCTCATCCAGAGCTATCTCCCTGGTTCTCCCACAATAAGACCTGGCAGACTTGGATACCGTACATTACAGGAGATCTGTGGAAGGACATGGGTTCTTCTCAGGTTTCATTCTCCTTTAACAAATAACTTTCATTGATGCATATTGTAAAGTTATTTTGAATTATAGTTGTTTTTATTATAATGCTGGATTACAGCTCCGTGAATGTTCAAACCCTTAAAACATTTTGGATAGGTTAAGATTTGGGCAAACAACAGAAAACATTATTTTGTTGTAGATTCAGACTTTATTTATCATATAGTCTATAAATAGCAATCATTCTTACACAAACATAGAGGTTCAGCTGAAATCTATGAATAAATGAAAAGTGGGACTGACAAGATGAATCATTTGAGAAATATTGAATGCTATTTAACATGAAAATGATTGTTTTTATCCCTTATTGATGCTGCCTTTTTTGCTTCACTTTTTAATACATAAAATTAGTCAACAAGCATCTAATTATCTCTTTAAAGATAAAGAGAAGGAATGTATTTCTTTCCCAGCATTACTGACTCAATCTTTTCAGATGCAATCAACTTCATAATCACTTCTGAGTATTAAGGCAGATTTATGGAAAATTACAATATATCGGTTAAATGTTGAGCTTTTCAACATTATGATGTAATTTCCTTTGTATTATTTGTATTTGAGATGCCAGTCAGCAGCATACATGTTCATTTTCTGAAGAATACACTATACAGACTATGACAGACTATCTTTATATTATATTGCACTATAAAAGTACATGTAGCACACCCGTGGGTGGGGCTAATATGTATGTATATATATATATATAAATCAGTGACACCCAGCTGTTCCCCAGCTCTTCAATAAGATCCTTTTTTATTTAAGTAAATGAATGGCAGGGATCTGAATAAGGTCAACAATATTAAGCAAACAGGGTATTGTAATGCTGTAATTCACAATTAGTGATGGGCAAATTTGTCCCGTTTCGTCGGAAAATTAGCGTGAAATTCACGAAACGGCAAAAAATTTGCAAAAACGTGTCCAAAAAAATGTACGCCGGCTTACATTTTTTTGGACACCTGCGAATTTTCACTAATTTATTCGCCGGCGGCGAAGCGCCACAAATTCATGCCTGGCAAATAAATTTGCCTATCACTACTCACAATTAAATATAGACTAATGATTTAAAACCCAGTAATATTGCACTGGCTGCTTAACTTAACTCCCCTGGCACAGTCTCAAATGGTTGTTCACTTTGGGGTCCTTATTCGGTTTCCCTGGCTCAGTAGATTATGTTGCTGTCCCTTTGATTCACCAGCCAGTGGTATAACAATGGCCTTAGTCATATTTACTTCCTGCAGAAGCATTATCCTTACAGGTTAGGAATTACTTATTAAAGGGGGTATAGTTCAGCAATAAATGGGTTAACTCCCATGGATCAATGAATGCACAGTTCCCCAATAGAGTAATAAATATGTGCTCTTAAATCTTCAGATCACTTGGAGTAGCAGATCTGAGATAATGAAGGCTGTTCTGTTCTATAGTAGCTGTACTCCCCCAGGACCTCTGTGCAGCCTTTCAGCCAGGGAGTTTTCTGCCAAACTGCCAGACAGCTTCCCCCTGCTCTCTTCCTTGCTAGCACTGATAACAGCTGTTTTACAGGTGATAGACCAAAGCTGGGGTAGCAGGGTCAGCTTCTCTCCAGGCTCTCCCTGTAGCAGGCTTCCCTTGGGTCAGGATCTCTGCTGGTGGCTTGCACCCTATAGCAGCTCTTTCACTCCAAAGCGGGTACAGCAGGTACACTGCAGTCAGAATCCTCTGCTGTCTCACAGCTCTCTTATTTTATACAGTGGCAAGAGGGCAGTCCCTCCACAAAGATTTTACACCCTTTTTTATAACTGGCAATAACAAGACCCATGTAGGTTCCTGATCTCTGCTGCAAGCTAGGAGATGTAGTTCTGTTATTGTCCATGCAAACTCTATGGAATTTGAAGCACCTTATTGTGGTGAGATGCTATTTCTAGTTCTTTTTAAATTAGGGGTGTTACATACACAATTCCATTATGATGCTACAGTGTTCTTGCTTAAGTCAATATGAAATAATTTTGCATATAAACCATTTTGCATATCAAATCACAGTCAATTTAATTATCTCTACACCTCTACATTTATATTATATATATATATACAGTTCCTATACACTTCATGAATGCAAATATGCCAATAGGTTTTACGGACATACAGTAGAGCTTACTATATTGATCTCACCAGGAATGAACAGGGGCAATATAAAGGTTTCTCATATATTTTCCTGTAAAATATGCATAAAATCAAGTAGACCAAGTAGACCCGGCAGATGCTAGGGGCTACAGCTATAGATTTTGCACAGATGAAAGTCGACAGAGGACTTTTGCACTCCTTAGTGCTCAAGCATTTGTATCCAGGACATTTATAAATGAGGCCCCTGGTGAGGGTCAAAAATAGATGCACATTTTGCTAAAAAATGTCATCTTCGTGTAGGTTTTTGAAATGAGCAGCCCTATAAAGATTTTGCTGTGGGACCCATTGGCTCCTAGATGTGGTACTATGACGTTGCCATCGTTTGCACCCACACTGACAAGAAAAATGGCACCACAATGGTATGACGATTCTACAATATGGCCACTAAGTTATGTCTGCTTGGTAAATCACATGCAATTCAGAGCACACACCATTTTACTGGTTCGCACTGCTGCACTGAAAATTTGAAAGAAAAATTGCTTGGCTTTTGGTTTCTTGCAATATAATGTATCCCTAAAATATGTGAATATATTGTTAATCTGACACAAGAGGATATGGAATAAGCAACCACCCCCCAACAAGAAGTAATTAAGAATGCCTTGAGATAACTGGCACAATGGGCCTCAAAGTGACAACTAAAAAAGTAATTATTTTAGATATGCCTTGCACCTACATGTGACCATTATTTTTCAGGCACAAATATAGCTACTTCATGCCCGGACAATCATTTCTCACATATAAATGTGAGGCTCTAGGCTCTGAGAATTGGTCAGAAGAAGTGCAAACTGATTATTTCACCAGAGTTTCTCCGAACCTTTATCCTTTTATCAGAGTAGAATACTACTGGGTTAATACTACTTAAGACTGGGCTGATGAATGACAATTTCAGGCTTAAAGAAATTTTTGTTGACTTTTCATGCTTTAATCTAGCATTTGCTTGATTTAATTTCTGATATAGTCTCCAATGCAAACGAACGAACAATATGTTTTTTCTTCCAGGTCACTGTGTTAAGGGGATCCCAGTTGGTATAATGATGTGTACTAATCTCGGGAGTACCTTAGGGATTGCCAATCACGTGTAGAGTGAATACTGCTGAACATCTGTTATATAGATCTGACCTGTACTAATTGCTTAGTGGCCATGTGCTAATATATGAGGGAAAAAGAGAGAAAATAATGTGATTTAGATGTCAATTTTCCATTAACTTGTCTTTAGAATATGGTACATCATTAGTGATTTTTCTTTATTCTAGTATGCATGATTAATATTCTTTGGCTGAACACATTAGACCTGTGTGAACACGAAAAAGGAGCACTTCACTCCATCGCCCCTCTAAATTAAATATTTATTGGAATTTGAATGTTCACTTCACTCGATGAAAAAGGTGCAAATTCAAAATTATCTGTTGCAACCCTGGCAAACACAGAATATTATAGGGAATATGACATTCCTGCTAAAGGCAAATGTTAAAGGTAAGGCACAGTATATCATTATTTCATTTTATTGTTTTAGGTTTATAGAATTTTAATGGATACTAATTTGTCCTTTCTTGACTGAACTGAAAGACTATTGGCTTTTGTATCGGAACCCAAAAATACCTTTCTATACAGTAGGTACCATCAATAAATATAATTCAAATTTTGGTTTTATGGAAGCACATTTATTCGTGTTTTTTGAGTTAAAAAATTGCAACAATAAAAATAACCCCCCTAATTATATATTTATAAGCTTTGTGCCAGTTTTATGTAATCATTAAACAATTTAAATGTACATAAAGATACACTGAATGAATTAAAATTGCATATCTAGGCCATTCCGTTGAATAGAAGTTTTAAAAGACTATACAGGTACTTCTAGATCAAACTGCTGATTCTTCCTTAACTTAAACAATCTGATGTATTTTGCTTGATAATGTTCCAACTGCTTCCAATACCCCCAGACAGTCATCTTAATGTCTTGTGATAGTCTACTAACACACTAAGATTATCAGTATGGCCTGATATATTTATGTAGTTGCCAGAGCCTGTGCAACTCATAACAGCAAAGAATAGACAGAAGGCAAGAGGAACTCCATTGTGAAGTACTGCAGATCCTAAAACCGTTAGACATATCTATTAGACTGGTGTGTAAATTTAAGTATATCAAGTTTAGATTGCCTTTCAGCCACTGTCGACCTAACAATGGGGGTAACCCCTGAGGGGCACTTGGAGCAGTAATTGGAAGGGTTGAGAGGGCTCATCCTGAAGGCCAAATAGAATGAGATCTGGTGAGATCTTTTAGATACACCAGAAACCCCAGCTTGGAGGTCAACTTGGGTGAGATTTGGGGTGCAAAAATAGTTTTTTGCTGTTCTTTATAGATATTATTGAAACTAAGGTTGAATGGCTAATATAGCAATTTTGTCCTATGCAGTTATCATGAGCTAATGGCAGTCATGACCAAAGGTTCTAAGGGTGACTTTAACACAATAAAACAACCGTTGTTTTATGCTGCTATTTGAATGGAGCTCAGCTCATACATATAATTACAGAGGATTCCGCATTGTGAAATTAATTTCTCAAAATGATAAAAACATACAATATCATTGAAAATCTATTTCGAATTGCCTGTTGGACACAGGCAAAATGTTTTTATTTTTTATCATGCTGGTTATATAATTAAATTCCTTTCCTCTAAATATGCAAAAGCAGCCATGTAATTATTATGGATGTCTCTATAATATACATTAGTCAACTATACAATTTCATTCACATTCAAACAGTAAAACATTGTTGGTTTTCATATTGTGTTTCACATCTTTTTTGCACTGGTAAAAAATAGATTTAATTAACCACACTAGAGATTTAATCCAGGAGAAGAACATTCAGTTCTTTTGCTGATGTATATCCAGGCACCTGGAAGAACCTGTCACAAGAAACATCTTCTTTATGAGGTAAACACACCGATAATTTGATTTTGGAGACTGAGTTAAAGTTGAGTTTTACTAGATGAACACTTGGAAAGGAAGGTTGTTTTGGGGGAAATCAGTTCATGAAATAGGGCATGCATATATCCAAATAATTTAGAGCAGGAAAAAAATGGCACATTTGATTTAGTTACTATGTGACTACATATTTGGGTAGCATCCCAAATTTCCTGTTAAAGCTGGTTGCCTGGAAATTTGTTTTCCCAGATCCAGAAAGTCACAGACTGCACAACAAAGCATTTGATATTTTGTCTTCTACTATAAGTATTTTTAAAAGCACCAACATATCCCACAGAACTGTCTCCAACTCTGAATACAAACCTTGGCGCAGATTAATTAAAAATCAAGGGAAGGATTTATTATGATTTTCAAATAATGTTCTGCTCTGGTCAGTTTTTTCAGAATGTGTTTGACTGTAAATGCATATTACATCAAAACTAATGACTTTTAAATACCATTTAGAGTTTTAGAGTTTAGAGTTTCGTATCTGTATTTTTATAATAACCATTGTTACCAACCAGTACATTAAAAAAAAACTCAACTTTATAAATTTACCACATCATTGTTTGCTTTTGTGGTGTGTGGTTTGTTCACAAACATAATTTAGCTTTAATATCAGAAAACATGAACGACTGTTAGCAATATGAAACGCTTAGGGGCAGATTTATCAAGGGTTGAATTTCAAGTTTATGGGAGTTTCTAAAAACTCCCATCAACTCCCATAAACTCGAAATTCGAAAAAAAAACAGCCAATCGAAAAAAATCAAATTTTTTAAAAACAGGTGAACAGAATGATCGAATTTGAATCGAATTCGAGGTTTTTCACCCCAACATTTTTTACCATATGACTCCAAATTGATTATAGGATGTCCATTAACTCGAGACCTCTGGCTGAAAACAGTTTCCTAATGTATAAACAAAAAAAGGGACCTGAAAAAAGACTATTTTATCTGGGATCATTCAACATCTTAACTGTTTAATAGTCTCCAAAAATCGTATTTGTGGTCATATGGTATATTTTACCCTATTTTAAAATCACAAAACAAAATTGCCTGTTTTTAAACTTCAAAAACTGTTTTATTGGTATCAGTGGAAAATAAAAATAGTGGAATGTTGATTAAATGTAAATGTTACACTATTACTAAAATGTCCAGACTGCACACCATTTTTATGATGTCAGGTCAATATATTAAATTGATGACAATGTCAAATTTTTTTTCCACTCCACTCTCTGAAAACACATTTTCAGCTTTCACGTAGAAAAATACTATATTTTTCCAGGTTGGGCATTGGGAACAAGTTTGGTCAAAATGTTGGTTGAAAGGTCTATCAAAATTCTATATAAATAAGCTAGAGTGCTTGAATTTGACAAAAAGAAAGGAAAAATAGCATTGTCATCAAAATTGAACATATTGGGACACTAAATTTCATAAACAGTCAAAATATTAGGAAAAAGAATATGTAACCACAAATTGCAAGGTTTTTGAATCTGACCTTTAATGCAAAGGGTCCATAAAGCAGGCTTCTTGGTAGACTGATTTTTTTAAATATCAGACTGCAAAATAATTTGTGCCCAACCAAAGGCCTGGACCAATAACTAACCAGGAAACATGATCTGAAGTAGAATGGTACACGTGACGTGTTCAATCTATACATTTTTGTAAGGATCATTTCCCAATGAAAATGTCAGAGTAGCTTAGATACAGTTAGTACTGGGGTCAGACCACACGTTTCTCTTCAATACGCAGCACACCCTTCACTCAATTAGTAAACTCTGCCAAAGAGGGCATTAACACCTCGGTTTCAGATCACAGGCATTTGGAGTCAGCAAAAAACATTGCTTTAGATACAGAATCTTCTAGTGCTATAATATAAATGGATTTTATTTAATGACCTAAAATATACTAAAATAATCTGTCTGTGGTAGTAACCATAGTTAATTTCATAAGATATTGGTCTTTTTAAGACTTTTTCTTCATAACAAATTGTTAAAAAGTAGTATTAATGAACATGTTTCTAGCTCCATCTGCAGTCTTAGGGTAGGGGCACACGGCGCGATTTCGCTGCGATTCTGCGCTAAGCGAGTTGTCGCTGCGTTTTTTAAGCCGAAATAGCTTTGCTAACTTTGGCGCTGGCGTCAATGCAAATCGCGGCGAAATCGCTGCGCTAATTCACACGCGGCGATTCGTTTTCTATTGTCGTCCGAAGTTGCCTCGCTGGGCGTTTCCGGGCGACAGTAGAAAAAGAATCGCCGCGTGTGAATTAGCGCAGCGATTTCGCCGCAATTTGCATTGACGCCAGCGCCAAAGTTAGCAAAGCTATTTCGGCTTAAAAAACGCAGCGACAACTCGCCCAGCGCTGAATCGCGGCGAAATCGCGCCGTGTGCCCCTAGCCTTAGACCTGTCCATGCCTTAATTTCCCACCAGCTGTAAAGCCCCATATACAAAGCATTTGCACAATTCTTGTGGGTACAAGGGATCCTTGTATACATAGCATTTGCCATATGCAGACATTAAGTACAAGGGATCTATAGTGCCTTGCTTACCATGGCACTCCTGGCTTGGACATGCCAAACAACTCCCATGTGCTGCATATGCCCTCCCCCCACTCTTACAGAGAGGCAACTGCTTCATAGTGGGAGTACACATAAGCTTAGGGGCACTAAGAACAAGTTCCGCTGGTTGTTCCTTTTGTTCATATTACAAGAAATTGGTGAATGGCCCCTTTTCCAAAGAAGGACATATCAATTAAACAAAACTCAAACATCAGGTCATCAATACTCTGCATTCATACTAATTCATCACGGCTGGACACCTTTCACTCCTGCAGCAGCAAAACCTTGTAAGAATTTATTTTTTTGAAATTGTAAATTACTGTTTTGACTTCCTTGCAACAGGGAAAGCTTTAACTCATTTGTTACTGTTGGGCCACTTAAAGTGCTGCTATACTTTTATATTTCACTACCGAACTTTGTGTAGTACAGTTCAGCAGTGCCATTAGAATGATAGAGTGTGGATCTTTGTCAAGTTTAATGTTTAAATTAAAAATGCTTAGTAGCTCACAGATTTGATAAAGTATCTCATGGGTACAAATGGACAATAGTGGGAAGAGCCTTCTTCCAGAGATATCTGTGGAGAGAGATAACGTTACTGATGTATAAGTAGTAATGAGTGAAAAATCTTGCCATGTACAAGTTTTATCAGCAGCCAAAATATTCACAAAACTGTGTAAAAAAATTGCAACTTGGCTCCGTTCACTTTATTTGACAAAAAAAGGCAGGCGCGATAATGACATATATCATTTTATCCTGCCCATCTCCTTCCACATCAACCAAAGGAATCTGAGCCACACTGTAGCTATCTATATAAGGACATACACATAATTATATGATTTATTCATTTTAATGTGGGATACAAAGCACCCAGATATTATCTGTTGGTGCACAGATTTATTATAAGATGTGCCTGTGTTAGTAAGCTAGTACAGGTATGGGATCTCTTAACCTGGGGTTTTCCGGTTAATGGATCTTTCCGTAATTTGGATCTTCATACCTTAAGCCAACCAGGAAATCATGTGATCATTAAATAAACCAAATAGGCTGGCTCTGCGTCTACTAAGAATTAATTATATCTTAGTTGGGAGTAAGTACAAGATACTGTTTTATTTACAGAGAAAAGGGAAAATCATTTTTAAAAATGTGCATAGTTTCATTATATAGTAATAGAGTCTATGGGAGATGGTATTTCTGTAATTTGGAGATTTCTGTATAACTGGTTTCCGATAATGAATCTTGAATAATAGGATATGAAGCACACCATCCTCAGGCTTTGCCTTTAAAACATTTTATTTCAGCAGAATTCACACTGAAAGGCAAAGCCTGAGGATGGTGTGCTTCATATCCTATTATTCAAGATAAGGAATTTGGCTGACTTGGAGGCAGCTTGGGAGTGGATGCACCCTGAAAAAGTAAGTGGCGTGCTGAAGAAAAAATTGTTTTTGGACTGTATTCCGATAATGAATCCCATACCTGTAGTAATATATAAACTATAGATGGTGCTTTTTGATGAACAGCAACATAATGTAACAGTAGATACCATTACCAGATGACCAGAGGTAATGTCAGAAATGTTTTTAAGAAAGTAGAAACGTGGGAGTCTTTTTACCTATTGAAAAAGCAGTTGTAGCCTAGTGGATGGGAGGTACTGTAACAATGTAGGGCATGAGTGTAGCAGTATACTGAGCAAAATATGCATGTTTTCTTGCTTTTTCCAAAGTTTCGCAAATGAAAATGTGTCTATCCATCAACTATTGTCTATAAACATGTCAATTAACCGCCTAGTTACACAGCACATTAGAGAGAGCATAATTCACATCAGTTTCTGCCTGAGCGGAACTTATAATTTAACATGGACACAAACAATGGTCAATTTCATCACAAGCCAATAACATGCTTATGTATTGTATTAAGAGTGATGGAGGAAACCCAGGCAAGAACATGCAAGCTCCATTCCTGCTTGGGATGAGGAAATTACAAAGCAGGAATGCTAACCACTGTACCTCCATGATGCCAGCCATTGCCCAAGAATGTTTTTGCCATCTTATATGTACATACACAACACAACAGCTATCATAGCAAATCAAAACAATGTTTACACTATCTGAGCAGAGAACCTATATAAAGTGGTAGCAGAATAAGGATCACATATCTCACTTTCCTTAATTGCTCTCTAGAGCCCAAAATTCAACAGGTGCCCAATGAATTCAGCTCTACTTGCATTCAGAAGGTGAGGAGAGGCACGTGGGCTCAGTTAGCTTAACATAAGTTCTTCATTACATAATATTAAAATATAAAATAATATTTTGGGTTAAACACACTGAAGGCAGCTTCAGTGGGAAGGACATTGTTAATATTATGCTTGTGTTATGTTTGGTTATGTTAACAGACCAACAAAAGAAAACTTCCATGGTATGACTAGGATTTTGGGCCTTTGTCACAGTCCCAAGTGATATCCTTGTGAGTAATAAGCATATTATGGAAGGATTCTTATCTTGACTGTTTAAACATACATGCTCTATGATAGCTGCACAGATGTAATCTGTAAAACATAATGAGAACATTTGTTGTTTCACTGAGCAGCGGATAAATAGCCCCTTAGAAGAAGGTACCGAACCCCTACTAGAGAGATTGAGAAAAACATTGTAGTTTGCCTTCTGGGATTTTTGTTCTGAAACATAAAAGCAAAAATCTCCACAGTTGGAAAAATTGCTTTAAACAAATCACAGTTTAATGCCTGCTGCTTATATACTATGTTACATAAACTACTTCTAGAAAGCATTTATGGCTCATCTGAATACTGAACCAGCTTGCCAATCATTTAATTTTAATTTATGCAGCACAAACCTTACCTTAAAGGAGAAGAAAAGGTTGAATCCCGGGCAAGTGCTGTTTTCTGCTAACAGGAGCAGCAACTCATGGTATCTGTCAAGTGAGTTGGACATATAGTCCAGCAACATCACAGTTCTATACTTAAAGCAATATTGCACAATACAATTTTCCCTAACTCTTCAGGGCCTGCAGCTGCATTAGAATGCAAAATAATCTTCAACGCGAATCCCATCTGATCTGTGTAAGTCTAGCTCCATGTTCTTTGTTCCTGCAACTGGAATTGGAAGCTTTAAATTGGTGGTTCACCATTGTCAACTTTTAGTATGTTGTAGAATGGCCAATTCTAAGCAAATTTTCATTTGGTCTTTTTATTATTATTTATTTTTAGAGTTTCTGAACTAGTTTCCTTCTTCTTCTAACTCTTTCCAGCTTTCACATGGGGGCCAGTCTAAAACAAATGCTCTAAGTTTATTGTTTTCGCTACTTTTATTACTCATCCCTCTATTCAGACCCTGTTCTATTCATATTCCAGTCTGTTATTCAGATCAATGCATGGTTGCTAGGGAAATTTGGACCCCAGCAACCTGAAGGCTGAAATTGCAACTGGAGAGCTGCTGAATAGAAAATAAAATACACACACAAATGAAAGCCAATTGCAAATTGACTTTAAATGCTGTAATACTAAGGTGGTTATTTACTAAGCTCTGAATGCAAAAATCACGAAAAATTTGTGATTTCTTTTTTTACAAAATCTGACTTTTAAAAAATCACAATTTTTTCAGAATTTATTAAACCCAGAGGATGGAAAAGTCCGAATCTGAAAATCCGGCATCTCAGATCTGTCGAGGTTGCATAGAAGTCAATGGGAGAATTCCCAATGTGCAATACCCCCGAAGTTTTCTGCGTTTTTGGGTGAAAATTCCGAAAACATAGTGAAAATCGGATAAAAGAACAAAAAAAATTGTGAAAATCTAAATTTTTCCGCAAAGCTAATTTTCGAGAAAATGTAATAATAAATAAGCATAAAAAACCCAAAGCAGATTTGATCAGAGTTTGTAGCAGAAAATATTGAGATCAATATTTATATGTAACCTTGTATAAGACTAACAAGCCACAAAATCAACTGCATTTGAGTTTTTTTCTAAATATGTCCTTCTCAGGAAATCTGTTTAAAAAGTTTATATCACCCACCACCTCCATTTACACAGAAATGTGATATTATGACCTGTGGTACTAGAGATGTGAACGAGAATCTAATAACTGTATTGTTATGCTTGGATGTTTTATACAAATATATTCTAGAAACATTTTTATTTAGTTGCTTTACAATGATTATAATACATCTTCTACGAACACACTTTTTGTATTGTTCACCAGAAAATGTTGCCTAGGGACTGCTATGCATTTTGTGTTCCATGTTATGTCATTTTAACACATTATGTCAAAAATGCTGCAATCATAAATCTAGCTAAAGCTTGCTGTATCCATAACAACAAAACCAAGTGGTACATAATGGACCTCAAAAGACTTGTCTATCTATCACTCTATTATTTAATGTTTTCTAGTCAGAGATCCCTAAAATTTGCCATGCTATAGAGCAATAATTCTATTACATTCTGTTAAAATAAACATGTCATTTATGAGAGTCTGTGAAGTTAAGTGAAAGAAAGAAAGCACCTCCATTTGTTTTCAGAAATGTATGTTTGCACTAGAAAGCTCATCCATAGCAACCAGTTAGGAATTAGGTTTCCGTTTATCTGAGGAAGACAAAAGCTAATTGCTTACTGGTTGTAACATTTGCTTACTGACATACTAAGCCCCCTAGATGACTACCCCCCTCCTAAATTGTACCATCAGTGAGTCTCACTTGCATCTATCATTTTACCTGGCTACAAAATGCAGAGTAGTGCACCAGAATAGTCTCACACCACTTTGAGTCCTCTTCTTTGCAACTGGCAACACAGAAAATGTCCAGTTGAAGCAGAGAAGTGCACATGAAGTGGGGCAAGGTGGCACCAACCCAGTTGGGCTAATCTGCAAGTAAGACCCCCTGGTGATGCAGTTCAGTGGGGAGGCCTTTGGGGGGGCCCTAGGGGTATTCATTAAACTTTTGTGCTCATTTTATACATATAAATGGCTCCAACATAATTGATGCATGTGGTACACACAGTGCACATGCAACACCGTTCCTTACAGCAACAAGGTATGGTTGTTTATGCCAAACGTATGAATTTAAGCCAGCTCATCTGGATAACACGAATATACCAGCCTGCTGATATTTTTTCTGATTGCAAAGAGTGGGGTACAAGGTAGACAGAAGCAATTTTGCATGTTTTAGGTTAACAGTGCCAGCATGTTAAGTAACTGGAAGAATCAATTCACAGGGAGCTGTGATTAAACACATTCATTACTGATGTGATTGATTAATTTCTCTAAATAATGATCAGTTATTTAAATAGGTTTTCCCAATGAGCATTAATTAGGATCTCTTTATATTCAGTTACTAAACATATAACATTCCAAAACCCATTGAATAGTTTTTTTTCATGGTGTATCAGAGAAGAAAATAAATGCTTATTAGATGTAATAAAATCCTGCATTTCAGTATTCCCCTTATGGTTCCATGTGGAATAGGAAAGGAAGTATATAATGGTGTCAAGTCAGCACTTTACTGTTGTAACAGATTCAACTTTCTACATAGAATAAGCATTGTATCATTGCACTCCACTAAATAGGTAGCAGCAATATATTATGGGATATGAAAAACATGGAAAGTGTCTAAGATAATAGGGCTCTGCAAATGCTTTGCTTTTTGAAACAGTATTTTGGATTATTTTGACATAAATGCATCTTTTTTTAAACACACACTCCCTTCCATATGGTACCAATACGTGCTTTCAGAAACATCTTTTCCACCAGCAACACCTTCCCTTTAAAATAAGGCAATTTTAAACCTCTGCTCATTCTTTAAAAAAGGTGTTTGATGCAAATATCTGACTTGATTGCTTCAAATCCTGTTATCAAATAGCCATTCAACACTTTATCTCTGAACAGATGGCATAAACAAAACTCAGGGAGCTACAAAAGACAACAAAATCACTCAAGCTCTTCTACATGAAACTAATTAGCTATTGTTTATTATAGTAAGGTTTTTGTAGGGGCTGCTCAAAGCTAGAAAATAGAAAGTACTAGTAAAACAGAAATTAACTTAAACATCACAGTTTTTGGAATGACCTTCTAAATTCTCATTGTGACCAAAAAAGGATATGTATGTCATTCAATGACAATAAATTTTCAAAGCTGAAAGTTATTTTTCTTTGGAGATGACAGGTTTCAAATAACATCATTCTACTCTTTCCATGCCAAATCATGTCCAGACTTCCCCATCAACTAATTAGTTTAAATAATGATGCTCTACATTGTGTATAACTCACGTTCCTCCAAGGCATGATTCTCCTAAAGAAAAGCTTAGTTGAAGAACAATAGAAAAGAGCTCTCTTACCAGTAGTTTCCACAATGCCCTCAAGGATGACAACAATTTCAAACTGTTCTGTTTGCATGGATCGCTGTGAGAGCTCGTAGAAGGGACTCTTTGCATCAATCATGTGGCAGATTGTAAGTGGGGAAACCAGAAAAAGCTGATCGGCCCCTGTGCTAAATCCTACATCCAATTCAAGCTGATCGAGGGGGAGGAACTCACCTTCGGGTGTCTGACGGGACTGCACAGAAAAGCAACAAAAGCATTAATAGGTATTGCAGTTTTCATAACAACTTGACATCACATTTACACTTTGTAACATATGGTATTAATTCAGTTCAACCAACAAATTTCAATGAAAATGCCATTTAAAACAGAATACAAAAGACATTTTATAGAAATAAATACCATTAATTATGCAACTGCCACAATTATGCTACTGCCACCTAGTAGATCAAGTCTTGCACTAGTAGTTTAATCAAAGCATTGTTTGTAGTATTAGTATGATAATAATTGTAAACATTAAATACTTGTAAATATTAAATAATTGCATTGTTATTACTTATATAATAATACAAATAATGTATATAATTTTTATATTATAAAAGACGTGTCAACAAATATGAACACCCCCAAAACGTTTTGCACTGTGAATCCATTACATTTAACATGTACAGATCTAGAGGCTATGCAGCTTCATCCTTACCCTAAATGCATTTATTTAATTAAAGTCGACATCTTTGGGGGAGGGGGGAATGAACAGTGGACAGGGCTTCAGATGTAAAATTAGACATCATGAATTTATGCTGAGATTAACTTCAAAGTCAACATTTTACAGCAAAGAATCTCTTGTAAGGTTATTTTCTTACACAGAAAGCAGTGGGCCTCCAGCTTCAACAGTAGCTATGTGCTAGCACTGAGCCCTTACATTGGTCCAAGACACAATAGTCTAACTCAAATTTGTGCCATCCAAGGCTAATATAAATCAAAGGGTTAATGAATACAATGATCAGCTCATACCTTGGCCATAGGGTGCCAGTCAAATGTTATGAATTAGTCATACAGAATGAACTCATTTAGAAATCTTTGGAAAACCATAATGTACTTTGTCAAGGATCAGTATTTCAAACCCAACTAAGAAGACGTTCTTCTTCTAAGAAGATATCATGCATATGAGATAAATACAAAAAAGGAAATTAAATAGACGTGACGTGAGTTTTTTATTTTCAGTAAATAAAACACACTATTGGCTTTCTTTGTTTAAAAAAGTATATTTTTTAAGACATACAGATGCAGTAACAGTGTCCTGCTCACTGTGAGCACACTACAAGCAAACCCCCCAAAATATGGCTCAACACAAAGTTTTAATAATGATCTATATAAACTGGTGCAACATTATGGTACAGTGTACATAATAAAATAAAGTCTGCTCCAGCCGTACTTCACTGCTGGGAAAAATGGTTTTACAGAAGCTTATTTTAGCTGGAGCTTTTTCAACTTGGGGAAGCAGATTTATCAAGGGTCGAAATTTGAAATTCAATTGGGGGGTAATTTATTATAAAAATCAAATATGTAAGACGAATATGTAGACAAGTTTTACCGAGCCGAAAAACTCTAATCGTATTCGATTGAAATTTGACCAAAGTAGATTAGAGTTTTTCCCCCCGAAAAAAACAAGAATGTCAGGGAGGCTACAAACATCTCCAAATTGGTAACTGGACCTCTCCCATTGACTTATACAGGAATTCGTCAGGATTTAGCTGGGGAATAGTCGAATTCTAATTTTTAAAGGGCCAGAGTATGATAAATCTCAAAAATTGAATTTGAATTTTTAAAAACTCGAATCGAGTTTGGATAATTACCTAGTCGAATTGGAAGTTTTGACCATAAAAAGAATTCGAAAAATTCTAATTAAAATTTTCAATTTAATCTGCTGGAGTTCTTCATCATCATCATCATCATCATTTATTTATATAGCGCTGTCAAGATACGCAGTGCTTCTTCCCTTTTTTAGTTTTTTGGCTATGCTGAATTAACAGAGATGCAGCAATGAGCAACTGTAAGGAAGTCTAACATGTAATATTTTTCTATCTTATTGTACAGACCAACAACACATTCCCTTTTTAAGGATCTAAACTTATCCTAGTAGTTAGATGAGCAGGTCTCCACAGACTCTCTCAGCTGGTCTCCCATACTTCCAACTGCAGAGGTGGAGAGATTAGTCTAAAAATCCAAATACTAGTAGTTCGGGGAGGGATGCAAATGTAAAAAAAAAGAGAATTGGGCCTAGGGTTAGTAATGGAAAGGCAGACAAATCAGACACTATATCAAGGAGAAAATCTCAAAAAAGAAAATTGTCAAGTAGTGTTCAGTCTCAATTAGGAACACAAGGACGAATCTGCCAAACAGAATGCAGTTAGGTGCTAGTGTCACGTCACACACAAAGTATCTACAACACATGCAGTGCAACATCACTAACTACATCTATACGGGGAATGGAACCCCATGTCAATATGTGTGAATCTATGTGCATGCAGGAAACACACCATTTGGTAGGGTCCAAACAAAAAGGATCCAAATCAATTGATTGTGCTTTAATGAGTTCTATAAAGTAAGACAATCACAACAAGATCATCACCTATTAGGCCATAAAATGACACACTACTTTATATGGTACTTATAACATTAAAAATATATTACTATGCTGCTGCAAATATAATCAAATGTGTAGTTATGTTTTTCTATGGGCTACATTGTAAAGCGCTTGGTGATCTTAAACGTCACTCGGAGTACAAACATTGACACATGACTGCAGCTCTAAGGCTCTTGTGATGCCATTAAACACAATATTTGACCTCGGAGATCTCTCAGAGGGGATACAAATGACTACATTGCCTCAGCTGACACTGACCAGACACCTATCCATTGATTCTATGTTCTTTTCTTCTGTGAATGAGCATATATACTGCAAACATGTGTACACTTGGGGTTTATTTACTAAAATCCAAAATGTCCTCATTATTTTAGTAACACAACTTCCATCCACAATTTTACCTTGATAGATTGCAATTATAAAAGGGACATCTGCCATTGAGTTCTGCATGACCTCAGCAGGTTTGAGATGGAGTACAGTATATAAATATATATATTATTATTATTATTAATCATCATTTATTTAGTATAGTAGAAGTGGAAATATCATTGGTGATTTTGCACCAGCCAGCAAAAATATTGTTGGGCAAATCTGATTGAATTACAATTATAACTGGGTATATATATATATATATATATATATACGTAAATAATTTTTTAGCCACATTGGATTATTTCCCTATAATTCTATGAAGGTGTTACTGGTTTGCAGTTTTAGCTTTGATATGGTAGACTGAAATATTTTACAGTTGATGCAGTGATGCAGTTTCATCAAGCACTACCGGTGAGATTGTCGCTGTTCTGTTACAGTTTCATGTAAAATACGACAATTTCATGGTTATTTGAAAATAAATGTTTCTATGGTAAAACACATGCTTCTCATATAATAAGAAACAAACAGAAGAGTAGACTATTGAAGTTCATTGTAGACAATACTGAGCATTAATTGAACAACTACTAGTAGATAATTCCCTTTGCTATAAGATTATACCAGCATACTGATTTACTACTGTATGTAAAGGTCTGCTGAAAAATGTAAATGGAATATATAAAACACCCTTTTTGATATGAGCTAGTTCAGTTGGGTTTATGTAAAATGTTGCATAAACACAGACATTCCTGATTCCACAGATTAAAAGGCAAATCTGTCTTACTGGAAACCCTCTTTTTAGGTTAACAGTGTAATGCAACACCTTCTGGAATTTGAAGTTCCTCTGCTTGCCATAGTGGACAGTGTGCAATTTCTCTGGAATACAGAGGGACCTCAAGTTCCAAAATCTATTATTTCACAGTTGAACAATAAGAGGTTGCCTTGCACTGTGGGGAAATTGTCAAGACTATCTTGGTTTCCATTAAACAACAAAAAGATATATAGTGACTCCTAACGGTCAAATGAACAACAATTGTAATATGTTTGTACTTTCTTCATTCATCCTGTATTTCTGCTCCCCACATACAAATTGACAAGGTGCAGTATCATGTTCTTATAGCGCTTGTTTATGCAAATATTTGTGGCATTACCATTGAAAATCACATATTGAACAGAAGGGAAAACAGAAGACAGCAGAGCCCTCTTACTGTACCAGTCAGTTATAGCATTAGAATATGAAATAAAAATAGACTAATTGCACTTCTACAATTCATACTGTATCTCTGTCAGTCAGTTTGGATATCCCCAGTTTCAAGTAGGTGATAAAAGCAGGTGTTAATAACCACAATTATTTGCCCTATTACAAATAATTACTGATGGGCGAATTTATTCGCCAGGCGCGAATTCGCGGCGAATTTGCGCGATTCGCGCCGAGCGAATAAATTCGCGAAACGCCCACGAAAATTCGCGGTAAAAATTCGCCGGCCAAAAACGGGCGCCGGCGCCAAAAACGGACGCCGGCGTCAAAAACGGGCGTTGGCATCGAAAAACGGGCGCCGGCGCCGTTTCGCGAATTTTTCGCCATTTCGCGAATTTCGCGCGAAATTCGCGAATTTTTCGGCGAAGCGAAACGGCGCAAATTCGCCCATCACTACAAATAATCATGCCCTAAAAATGCCCAGTTATAACTCCATTATACATCACCAGGGGATATGTGATCAGCACAGTTTGGCGCACCATTTGAGTGGACAGATCATGAAAAGAACCACTGGCTTAGTGGGAAAAAAAAGAAAAAAAAGAATTTGCCCCAGGCTGGTTAGATTTTAATGATTAAAGTCACCATGATAGGTCCTTTCCATAATGACAACCTCTTTCTGGCCAGGCAATGTAGAATCTATGTTGATTATTTGCAAAACGCCAGTGCCACAGATATTATGCTTTTTGGGTTCCAGTTTAATGTGTTCTGCTCCAGGGGTGTAACTATATAGGAAGCAAACTCCGCGGCCGCAGGGGGGCTCAGACCGCGGGGTCAGCTTCCTCTATAGCAATGATACTAAGCAAGAATTTCTGTTTGGGCGGGAAGACAGGCCTGTGTGTGCACGTTGTAACATTTCAGTGCACTCATGCGAAGGAGCAAGCACTCTCACCAATGACAGGTTTTGTGGTGCTGGGCCCCTTCAAAGATATTTTTTCCTGGGGGCCCGGCACCTTGTCGGTATGCCGCTGTTCTGCTCCGTGTGTTGCCTGGCAACATGGTGCAAAGTGATATCAAAGAAGCCCAGCCACCAAAGGGTTAATTTTTTAGCAGGACGTTGTTTGTGGAAAACATCATTTAAGGCTTTGCCATCTGGGAGCATTTCGCGCATATACAAATGATTTTTAATATTAAATTGCAAGACATCATTATCTCCCACGTATGCGGTGCGATGTGCATTTAAAGTACACACCGCTTATAAGCCCAATACTCCCTTCCAATAGGAACAGCTAAATGTCAAAGGTAATTAGTGGCTTAAAAAAGAAACAGCAGGCGCAGAATATTGTTAACAAAAAGATCTGTTCATTAACTACGTGGAATTTTGAGATTCCAACAAACAGGCTATTGAATGAAAACCCCGGTCCTCAAGAGGTTCCTTATCAGAAATAGGCCATCATATACCGGATTTTATGCTTCGTCCTCTACTTTTCTAACATGGTGACTTGAATCATTAAAATCTAACCAGCCTGGAGCAAATTCCTTTTTTTTTTATTTTCCGACAAGCAGACCAGTCTGCTCTTAACAAGAACCTAAAATATTACACTCTTCACCAGAACAGCAGCTACATAATAAACCTCATTGGAAAAATGTTTGGAAGGACAATCTGACCTGACGGTTTGTTCCAATTGAAGCAAGAAGAGTCTCATCTGCTAAAATCATTAACAATCAGATTAAAGTCAGGTTTTCCTTTCCATGAAGTGTTAATGCTAATTTGTAAAGGTTTAGCCACCTTCTGCAATCCTTATGAAAGGAAATCAAAGGACAGAACATTTTGCTAATGAACAACCGTCCTGGGGAATTCAGAAAAAGGCTTTTAGTACAGCCTCATTCCCAAAAAAAACTAAGCTGCTCTCCATTATTCAGCAAAAATGTAACCCACCACAAAGCTTCTTCAGCTACTTTCTTTGCTACAACCAAATACAAATTTCATGCATTTTTAATACACATATTCATCAGCCAACTCTCTAAAAATAAACCCAGGAAATGTACCTTACTGCAGAAAAATACAAGCCATCAGTTATAAAAGCCCATAGGGCTTAATGTCAACCTCTTGCCCATATATCAGCCATTTAGAAAATTAGGTTATTTGGACTAAGCTGTCTGTTTTGCATCAGAAAACCAAGTAAATCATTTCAGGCACAACTGGCACCACCTATTTTTGCCCATTACCACCTTGTACCTCATAAGGATAAATGGGTTTTGTATTTGGTTCTGCAATTTTAATGTCATGATTCAAAACTATTTGTTTTTTCTGACTTTCTTTGTTTCAAGTTCCTCTTTGTGGTCACCCTTTGTTACCCTAGAGTGAGACAATGAGTAAGTGCCCTAATAGGCACGAAACGCGTTAGGTTTCTATGTCCTAATAAAATTTTCTAATTATTTTTTAATTAGCTGTTGTTTTATTATTGGAGGTCCTCACATCTCTTTTGAACTGCTGTCCTTTACCCTGGACCCTACCAGTCACTACTCCAGGCCAGTGCCAGATTTACAATTTGGGAACCAATATTCTAATGTCTCCTCATTTGTTGTGCCTCCTCTGGATAAAGATGGCCATTCATGGGAAGTTGTAAGATGTTAATTTGTCTCCTTCAGATTGAGTCAGCAGTTTCTCTGCACTTCCAGACTGCCTCCCTGACAGATAGCTGGCTCAAAATCACCCAGATAGCTATTGTCCAAGTTTGAAAATCTTGTTGGGAGAGGATTGGCATGATGATATAAGGCTCTGTTATAATCTGAACATTGGTCTGGAGGCCAAACAACCAGATCAGCCTGATCTAACCCTGCACAAAATTTTCCAAATTGGGCAAACATGCCATGGTTTGGCAATCTCTCCAAGAAAACAGTTCTTTATTTGTATGGCCAGCTTTAGGCCTGAAGTAGGATAAAATTGCCTCAGTACAGTAAATTATAAAAGCAAGCAATGTGATAAAACTTTCAGTATTCTACCTGAAGCAGACAACCTGAAGCAAATTACTGATTGGTTAGTGCACAGAGGTTATATTTCCCAGAATTAGTACATGAGCCCTAGTGAGTCTTTCAGTTACCCATACTGAGGATGGGTGACTGATTGAAAATGTGAGGAATGAGTAGCATACTGTAAGTCTAGTACATACATGTAGGAATTATAAAGTCATCAGTTATCTTAATATATAACCTATGTGTCATACAAGTGATCAATACACTTCCATTTTTGACTTTGAAATTGAGTTCTGTACATCATTACAATACAATATTTTTAATTCATTGCTGGTACAAGAGTACCTTACTTTTTAACACAGCCAATTAAGATGTGCAGCCATTGTCTAAAGGGTAATGATCCAGATACCCAAGCCTGCATGTACAATAGGGGCCTTTAAGGTAAACATTTGCTTACTTACAGCACCTTTACATGTAAAATGGTAAATTTTATATGAGACAGAAAAAGGCAGACAAAGCTGGAGATAGAAAAGAGAAAATAAACACAGGTGGTTGGCGGAAGAATAAAAGACATGCACAGATGAAGAAATGGCTCGGTGCAAAAACACAAAATGTGTGGGGGGAGAGGAAGGTGACCCAATAAAGATAGAGAGAAAATGGGATTAGGAGAAGGTTGTGAAAAAGGTGAGACAATAGATTCATGAAAAGAAAAAGAGAAGAAAGAAATTAATTGCAAGTGGAGAAACGTAGATAAGAGAAGTTGATAACAGTGAATAAGCATTAAGAGGTCAGAGAATGCAGGGGTTAGTAGGTGAAGGAGAGGATACAATGGGCAGGGAAGAGGCATAACAATTGAAAATGGGTTCGAACAGGGCTGTCCATCTGGTGCCCCCCATCCTTGTGTGGCCCCCACATGAAAGTCTGCCTGCTGTGACTGCTAACCTTGTGTAAACTTTAAAAGGTATCAGTACAGAGATTAACTGGCCCCTGCAATGTTTAAATCCTCAAATACAGACAGTAAAATCCTGCATTGTTCACACTTGCAATCCCCCCTGCATTGTTCACACCTGTAACAACTCTATTGTTCACACCCTTAAAGTCACCCTTAAAGTCCTGTACTGTTCACCTGTAGTGTCCACTTAGTTCACCTGTTCACACTTCATACAAACTGCTGGAGGGGAACCAGCACTGTATCACTGTATGTAGCACAGTATGAACTGCTCATCTTGAGTCCTGATAGGTTTCCCTGTTTCCTGCTCTATTGTGCTTTCCCTATGTTACCTGTATGTGACATGCCTTCCCTATGCTCCCTGTGTGTGCCATACTTTGCCTGCCCTATGCTCCCTTGTGTGGCCTTAAACGTTTTTAGCATAACATGGGTGTGGTTTAAATGGGTGTGGTTTAAAAGGGGGAGTAATCATCACTGGTTTCCCTTATTGTCACTCCACCATGATGGTCTGAAAAATTCCGTCCCTCATTATCACAGAAGTTGACAGCACTGGATTAGAACATATGAAACAATAGACCAGGGAATGCAATAACAATGCACCATCTTAATTTCTCTGTAATTCTAAACCAGCAGCTCAATCAGATGAAAAAGCACGCTCCAATGGGAATCCTGCCTTCGTTTTTTACTGGATTATTTGTGCTTGGTTTTAAATGATCACTGCCAATGGAACTAAATGCATTTTTTTCTAGATGTTACTGGCAGGATTCTTATTAGAGGACTTCATCTTCCATTTGTAAGTAAGTTGGGGCTGTATATTCTGGAGGATTGTGTAGTGGTATGGCAGTTTTATGAAAGGATTGTAACCTTAGGTACGACTTGTACTTCCCCTTCACACACTATCTTTTCCTTGGCAAACAAACAGTATGTAAGAGCAGTCTCAAGAGCAGACAAGTCTTTTTGAAGCCACTGTTGAGGCAATTTCAGTGGGATTTATATTTGTTTTGGTATATGAAGTGCACCTACCATTAGGCACATACTGACTTTTGCATTGCTGGTAAATAAAAATGCACACATTTGTACTTGGTACTTCGCTCCACCTCTAAATATACATTAAATATTATGGGGTAAACATATGCTTTTTTTTCTATAAATCATCATTTATGGTAAGGAAACTATTCAGGGTAATGTATTAAAAAAAAGTCCTTACCGGGAAAAATATGATTAACCAGCTTTTGTGAACACGCCCATTCACCAATGGAATAAAGTTGTACAATTTTACTGTTTTATAGTGCATGTAATAGGATGTCTTACTAAGAAATTCATTATATCTGTGCCAAAATATGCCACCCTCAAGCAGCTGTTAAAAAAAAATTGCAATGAAATAAATGTCTAATGAAGAATAATACACTGTAAAAAATGTGAATGTTTGTTCTTATTTATGAAAATTGTTTCCATTTATTACTTTTATTATAACGCCCCGTAATTACTAAAGAAATCTTTGTGCCTGCACCAGGAATTTCACATTCAAGGATGTTATCCTGCTTTATATAAACCAGTAAAATGTGCACTGGCGGGGATCACACTCTTCAGGTAAAAATGGAAATGATTTGGAGTACAAGTGTATTCATGGATTTTTGTGGTATTTATAGGGTCAAATGTTGAGGACGCAAGAAAAACCTCATGGGGGCAGCCTCGTTCTGTTAAACAATCAAAATCACAATTGACTAATTTAAAAAAAAAAAAGCCTGTACCAAACACTCAGAACAAATTGAATTTCGACCTGACAGTTGTTATTCTGCACATACAGCAACAGAGGAGGAGGAAACATGAGGACAACACACACAGTCACAGAGGTACAAAACTTGCCCTTTTTCACTAATTGCCCAATAATTGAGTCAAGTAAATAGTTCAGATTTTTATCATTCTTAGAGATGGAGCTACAGAAAGAATGTCATTGGGATACTTGAAATGCTGGGGTCTTCCAGTTTAAATGGATGATGTAATGAAGGAACATAATATTGGATATTCTCTAAAAACTCCCAATATATGGGCAGGACGTTGAGTGTGTAGTTAATCAACCACTGCTAGACTGTGGGCTGGATATTCTTGATAAATATTAGATAATCCAATTAAATATTAATAATTAGCACTTTTCCCAAGAAGTCTCTCAGCTTCAGTGGCACTCCTGAGGCCAAGGGCCTCTTGGGCAAAAACCCCAGCTTATAGGGCTAATATAACTTTATTTTTCAAATTTTCCATTAGGATTTGTCTAATGTAAATAATAATCGGTGAATAAATGAATAGTAGCAGTCTATGAATGTATTGTTAATGTTGATTATGTCCACAAAAAATTGGTGACAATATCATTTATAGTTATTGACCATTCTTGTGATATTCTTTTGCAAACCTTGTGAGACAAGTTACATAACATGAATTCAATAGCAAGTAAAAATACACTGTATATACATGCCCCATTATATCCGCAATGGTAGATGAGCTCGCATTTTACTAAACCTGCTCTTGCAGTTTTTCTGTTTTTTTTTTTATTGTGCAAGTTATTATCACTGTCTATCGCATCTCAGTAAAAGCCCAATAGCCATGTACAAGTCTAAAATTGTGGCTGAGTGCTGTACCACTTTTTTCTGTATGCTAGTGGATTTAATACCTAAAAAGAATAACTGGCCTAGGGAAAAAACATAGCGATTCAATTCACTAAGGGGAAAGTGTCTGTCTTCCACCACAGTGGTTTGGGTCTTCCTTGACCTTTAAGGTGGTATTTGCCCAGCTTTTAGTCATGTTTTGTCTCCGACTAACTGCTCACAAATAAGTTTAACACCCATAGTTATCCTATTAAACCCTCTTATAGGGGAACCAGTAGATGTGTTTTTTATAAGCCAGCTGGTATGACCCGACTGTATGCCTTTATCACATGACCAGTCATGTGTAGCCAACAATAAGAGAATTTTCAGCCTTAGCACAAGCAGAAATAACACTACAAATTAGCTAATAACATTAACACAGATATGACATTAAAATACATTAGCATTTGTATTGCCATGTAATATTCACTTTTAAATTGGTGTTGTGGCTCAATAAATCTGGGCCGGGGGAAAAGTCATGCAGGTTTAAGTAAGAGCAACTATTTTTATACTCTGCACTGTGATTGATTTTTGCCTGCAACACCCACATACACAACCCTTTGTGCTCCTAGAATCAGTGTTGGTCTGGGATGCCAAGGGCCAACCAGAAAAAAATCAGACCATATGCCCACTCTTCAAACTATTTATCCTTCTCTCCTAATTCAGTCTCATTACCCTCCTAACCTCTTAAAATACAATATGAATCTTTCCATCTATTTTGCCTTTTTGTCCCCATACAGAAATAGGCACTGACTATAAAAAATAGACAAAATGGATAGAAGCAGAAGTTTTCCTGGTATCCAAATGGGCCATTCCAACACTGCTGAAAATGGAGCACAAAGTGTTGCTCCCTCCCATATGTGTTCTGGCTCACTGAATTCAGTGTGGCAGGACATGGGCATACTATGACTTGCTCTCCATTTGGTAAGCCCAAATTGTGAGCCCTGGGGTATGCACTGCACTTAAACCTCTTAAAAGGACTGTGGCTTTCAGTTCTAGACTTTGTGACTTGAACTGCGCTGAAAACTGAGAGCAAGGTGCAGAGTGCAGCACTGAGACGTGCAATGAGCAGTAAATAGAGCGCTTTGCGTTGTGCACCGGACTATGAGTGGGCTACAAGTGATATGTGGATGGGCTCATAACCCACAACTTTGTGCCCCTTATTGCTCAAGCACTTTCACCCATGCTCATTGTAAATAATCCCATTTATCAGCTGTTTGTTTATACATAATATCCTTAATGTACTGCAATTTATTCCATCAGCTGCCTGGACTAAAAAATGCATATTAAGTGAACTGCCATTGTTTATTGCATAACTGAGAAACACTGGGGGTATTCCCAAGTGGTCGTTCAGCAAAGTGGTAGGGGTTTTTCTTTTAAAGCTTTTTTAAATGAACCCTGTTCCCTCTGCAGCTAATGAAATAGGCTTTGTGTTCTTAAGGAACCTACTGTGCAAAAGCCTTCAAAGATTTATTTGTTAGCTTGCCATATGAAGCAGGGACCTAATAAACACCATTCTGTCTATTTAGTACTGTGTTGATGACAGTATTTCTATGAATGCATCTCTAAGAAAGCTATCCAAGGGTCTCCAAAGGGATAATAATTCTGCGTTTCCTCAAAAAGATCTAACGATTGTCCATAATGTATTGTTCTGCAAACCTACAACCATCCACTACTTTATTTCATAGATTAAAAAAGGTAAAGATTTAAAAAAAAAAGGCAAGGATCATCTTTCAACCATAATGTAAACCGTGAACCGTGCATAATGCTAAAATAAACATGGAGTGAAGTCTAAATGTGAGTCACTGAACTATAATTGTTAATGTGCTTAATATGAATGGCATGACAGCATTGACTGGCATTGGGTTAACCCTTTTGTTGCTAGGGATTACATTACTTATTAGTAGCAGAAGGGGAAAGGACTCACTGGATTGTAATACATAAGATGATTCCCAAGCACTGGGTTTTTCAAAATTGCTAAGACATAAAAAAAGAACATTTACTGCATATTGACAGCTACATTAATAATGTTACTCCATGGCAGAACTGCTATGGACTGCCATGGACTACAGAGTAGTGCAAAGACCTGGGTCTCCAAGCACCCTAGGGTCAACAATGAGGGGAAAAAAGCAAGACATTCTGTGTAACAATTGACATTTTTAGTACAGGCATCAGGGATGGCCATGGGTGCTAAAAGTTGCAGAAAAAACATTACATTACAAAACAAATATTAGGGTCTTCCTTTCCACCCTCCACAATTTCCATTAGCCTGGCCCTGTTGTTGCTATTTAATTATATTTCTGAACCAAATGGAAATAAGCAGCTCAGATAATTAAAGAGCAATGCAAGCAAAGAGAAGGACAGCAATAACATGGCTAATCAATACAGTGGAAGTTTGACCAAGAGCAGAGACTCAAACTGGGAGACTCCAGGGGATCATTAACTGGAATGTTGTATGAGTAAATAAATCCCTTGGTCTAACCATGATGGTTGATGGATGAGCATTTCCTTTATCAACCAGCTAAGTATTTACCATCTCTGTTAAAGAAGAGAAAAATCAAACAGGAGTACAAGAAACATGTATCCTATTAACCTAACTAATGTAGAGAAATGTGTTTTAAAAATACCATTGTCAAAAGCTAAGAGCTAGCAGCTTGGAATAATCACTGTTGGAGTCTATAAAGGACAACTGACATTGGAGCATAGTAAAAAGCAAATGGTTAACAGTTCTGTGCAAATATTAATTTGTTTTGTTATTTTTCAAACATGCATATTAATATCTTGATTCAGGGAGGCCTGCTATAAGTTCACTGCAAAGAACTAGGTTGTTGAGTCCACATTTTGTGTAAGATGGTGCTTATGATCCTGAAACTGGTTGCTGAGAGATATTGTGGAGGAGTTGGTCATACTTGGCTCTTATGTATTACCATCACTCCACTTGGGCACCTTTGATAGAATGTAACCTCTTCTCTTTCCATGTGTTTACTTGACCTGTGGGCTAACCAACCTGCTTTGTGTGACTTTATAATCCACTGTGACCTAATATGGTCTGTGGACCTATTGCGTACATCTATGTGCTGCAAATAAATCTGATATGCTTTTACTTTCACTTATCCCACACAGTTCCCATAAGCAGAAAATAAAGCTGAGTTAAGTCTTTTGCTTTATTGGTCATTTGGTGACTGATTTTGGTAGAGTCTCAGATTATATCTGTAGAATTGCTGGTTTGAGATAAATTAGCACCAATTGGATGAAATATGTTTCCACAATCAACTCCACAATCAAATTCTAAAATCAAACTTGATCCTCATTTAGGCAGCAGGCACCTGGGAGCCTTTTTATTGGGCCTTAGGATTCTGAAATGATCTTGTGATGACCTACCTAAACTAGCTTTATATTTTTATATCACATGTTTTAACATCATCAACAAAATATTTATTTGGTCATCTTTAAAAATTAACAAATATAATATATGGCCTACTTGAGTTAGACTATATATTTGTTTTATCCTCTTTGGGGAAGATTAAGTAGTATTTGTCAGAATAAAAAGCTATTTTAGTAAATATTTCTCTCCCATCGTTGCTGTAAATTGTATATAAAACACTTAAATATTGTATTTTAATCAAAAGGTTAGATAAGACACAACCTACATAGTAGAAAAGTAGGACAATATTCACTGACTCGGTAGTGCTACATTATCATAGTTCTTCCACTTAATCCAATTACACCAAAATCACATGACCATATAAACCTTGAAAAATACAAATTAATCGTTCTTTTCCAACATGCCCAAAATATCTCAATACTTACTTTTAGCAATTTACACCGAATCTGAGCAGAAACCATATGGCTGTTTCGGAGGTTGCCCACCCTGAACATGAGGGTGAGTTTGCCATCTCTCATGGAGATAACAGCATGTTCACTAAACATTAAAGTCTCAGCTCTCTTTTTGGGTTGTGACATCTTTATAAACATACAGCCGATGAGAAAGGCATCAACGATAGAGCCTAAAATTGACTGGAAGAGGAAGAGGATAATCCCTTCTGGGCACTTATCAGTGATATACCTGAATCCATAACCAATTGTGGCCTCTGTCTCTATGAAGAAGAGAAAAGCAGAAGGAAAGTTGTAGACATTGGCCACACAAGGTGTATAATTTTCATCATGTGCTTTATTAAGATCCCCTCTCATGTAGGCAATAACCCACCACATGGATGCCATAAAGAGCCAGGCCACTGTATAAGTTAAGATGAAAATGAAGAGGTTCCAACGCCATTTAAGGTCCACAAGAGTGGTGAACAAATCAGAGAGGTATCTGCTGGTCTCACTCCCCAGGTTCCCATGCTGAACATTACATCTGCCGTTTTTATCCACAAATCTCTGTCTTTTCCTTTTTGGGGCTGCTTGGTTGAAACCAGAGCCACTGGATGAAGTGGTCACTACCTGATAATCGTCCCCAAATTTCCTTCGGAGAGCAGACATAATATGAAAAAAAACAACCAGATTAAAGGGATATGGAAATCAATGTCAGATAATTGTTGCAATTTACTATTTTTGTCACCTATAGCCTTTTCTCCTAAAGCTTGTCAAGTATCAATACCTTATTCTAGGCTACAAAGCACATAATCCACAAAGTTCCATTGGGGATTCGTTGCTGCTCCTCAGATGGTGAGTTTAGCTACAGAACTGATTTACTGTCTCAATTTCTTTTTTTCCTATACACAATACAAATGATCTCATTATCTCATCCTCAGATCATATTCCTCCGGCTTGGATGCCATAGCAAAGCACTTCCTAGATGTTTGGGGTCGTCTAGAAGTTGAGATGCAGAATAGTAACAGAATGATAGAGAAGCAGCTTGGTTACTGTGTCAGATCTAAGCGCTCACTTGTCTGCACCTTAGTAAGGTGCCCTGCTGTCCTGGTTTTAGGAAACCCCTCATGAAAACTCCAACAGAGGGAACTGCATGGGTTCAAGCTGTAGTCCAGCTCAGAGATCTCAAATCTATAGATCATCAGTGCAGAACTGTTATGTTGTGAGGCTCCAACGATCTGAGCTTGGTATCAAAAACATTTCAGTGTAGCACAGAGGTTATTTCTTACCAGCCCTCTCTGAGCTTCCTGGGATGTTGGGAACAAAAGCACTAATGATCCTTACAGTGCAGAGTCCTTTTTTGCTGCTTCTGTGGCTCTACCTTCATGCTCTTTGCGGGTGATGTTGTTGTTCCAGGAGGGTAGGTGGGTTACATTAATATACCCTGTGTAGGAAGAGATTGCTGGAGTTCTTTTTTTTCGGAGGAGGAGGAAGAATCATGATTGTGGTGAGTGTGTGTGAGAGAAAGAGAGGGATAAGATAGTGCTGGTGTGTGTGTGTGTGATCAGCTGCAGTGATCACTGGCCCCGCCTGCTCCTTCCTTCCACGCCACTCCCCATCTGTAAGGGTGCAGTGCCAAAGTCAGTATCCTGACAGATTCTGAATCTAGGCAGCCTTGTGGGTGTGTTTTTGCTCCGTGCATGAGCAGGCAAAGCTGCCGGGTCCTAAACATTATGAAGCAGCATGTTCTGTAGTTGCTGAGCATGGTACTGAAATCCCTCTGCCGTTCAGCCAATGCACACAGTGCAGAAGAAATATTTTAATCCTCCCAGTGCCATTGAGCAGTTGTTATAATATTGCAATGTCTTTGCATTATTATAAGATTTCTACTATACGCTAATATTTTCATTATGGAGTTAATGCTCCATTGTGGCATCATATTATTATAACTGCCATACTCACTACTGTAATAAGAAGGAATCATTTTGTTTTCAGCAAAAATAAAGAAATAAGACTGGAAACTACTCAGGCTGCAGTTCTCCAGCCTTTAACTACTATTATCAGCATCCTCTGTCAGCCAAAGACCCAACAAGGACATATAGTTTTCAGATCCATAGCCATACATTATTATCTAATTTCTCTAGCAGATGCAAGTGCCTATGCATAGTATGAGGTCACACTGCAAATGTCACAAAGATATACAGTGTGGTTTGATCAAACAATTCACAAGCAATTATATCCCTTATTCATCTCTGAGGTGTTTCTGACAAATTGTATGTAGTTCTTAAAGCAGCCATAGAAGGAGAGTGTACAAGAGGCTGCACAGAGTATGGCAGAATTTATATTGTTCCAGTTAAACCAGAAGCTCACCTGGCTTTGAAACTGTGTTTCATGCAATATTGTTGGTATGTGTATGGCCAACTATAGCCAAATGAATTTTGGATAAGAATGGCATACAGTATATTGATAATGACTGCATCTACAGCTGTGCAAACCTAACTGCACTTGTGGGGTCATAAATGAACCCTTGGCTAAATGTCTTTATTCAGTAGAGTATGCACTCTAAAATTTCATAGACACATGAATGGGACTACAGGCCAGAGTGTGCTTAATTTATGTTCCCCCCATAATGCAGATATTTGCAAATCTGTCATTAAGAAATCTTTTTGCACCTGCCCTTTATGCTGAGAAATAAGTCTTGTGTGGCACAAGACTCTATTTACATCACTAACACATTCTGACAGTATTTCTACATATGTCTCCATAACTCTAAAGAGACATCTTACAGAGGGGGTAAACAATAAACTCCACGCACACGAAAGGGACCGCTCCGAACCCACTACCCCAAACTGTTCACACATGGACAATTTTCCTTTTCACAATAGTTCCCCTTTAAGGCAGAAAGGACATTGCAAGGGTCACAGTTTACTTACAGGTCGGAGGTGGGATGGAAGGATGGGAAGAGGTCTAGTTTCTATATATTCCTTAAGTAGACACTAAAGTGTCAGCAAAAACAGATGATGCAGACTTTATATTTATGTTGTGCAGCACCCCAAGGCACAGCATTTACACCATACCTATACTGGGAAAATATATTTAAAGGCAGATACATAATGAGAAATGGTGATCCAAAATGTCTACATAAAGCTTAATTCATCTGTTGTCTATAGAGAACATAATTCCTATTGTACAAGAGTCGCAGTTGAAGGATTCTCTGGATGTTTCAGTAGGGAAGTTCAGAAAGATCTCAAAAGGAATATGGCATAACTGGGTAAGTACACATTAGTGTCCCAAAACTTCCAGAAGCTGACCAAAATAAATTGATATAACTACTCTATTAGCACCTGCTAACCACAGGGCCTGCACCCTTTATAGTTATTCTCATGGGAAAGACCTGAAACATCTTTTGCCAGAAGATTGAGATATGACCTATGATCTCCTGGGGCAAATTGATTCCTGGAGATTCCTGGTTAAACACTCCAGAGTATCTCTCCTAACTTTTGTTAGCTACGAGAAGCACTATCTAACATATGGGAGTAATTTACTAAATGGCTCTAAACTGTACCATTGCAGCTATTAGTAGCAACCATTCAGGTCTTTCCCCTTATTTTCTAACTAGGCTGAGCACTAGCAACTGATTTGTTGCTATGGGTTACTGCTCTGGTATAATATAGCACCAAATGATCCCAATGATCTTTGAAAATTTGTACAGTTGTCCACTTTTAAAAATAGAGGTTCTATGCATATAAAAAGGGACTGATGCCTTCTGTGAAAACTAATCTAAATTCAATTTCCCCCACATTACCTTAAAGCTTGTTGTGTTGCAAGGCGGCTTTTCTTGCTTCATGAGCTGTCACTGCTGCTAGTTAATGTGGGAGTGGAGGGGGGAGTGTGGGAAAATGAACAGTCTTTAAACTCTATGACTGTGAGCAAATCTAAGTCAGAGACGCACTCCCTCCACTACTAAAACCACCTGATCCAAGAAGAATAGCAGGGGTGGGCTGGCAGTTGCAAGGGATCATGTGATTCCTTCTGGCCTAGATAGTAAAGCATTACTTGCCCCCTATAATACTTGCCCACATAATAAGATGCAGTTATTCTAATTTGCTAAAGGCAAAGTTGTAACTAAAGGAAATATTTTAACTATGCTGATTTGTATCATCAGGAAATTACTTGAAAAATTGATTATGCAGAATCGCCAAGTGCTAAGCAGCTAAGCATTTCACATAACAAATCCCATTCCTATGTATATATGGAATATTCCATGCACAATATAACATAATATACCATATTAAAATAAAGTAAAATTTCCATTTACAACCATAACATGAAATAATATGAATTACATGAAAGGAGCAAAACCTACATGTTTCTAGGTGCCGTCAGATCATGAAATGGAACGACTCTGTTGAGAGCACAGGTTCACACATTTTTCATTTTTAAATTAAGCAGCAGGTGCCACTTTAACCTCATTTCCCTTTTCTAAATCCTTAAGTGGGCGCACGTTGTACCAGCAAAAAATAGCACATCACAGGCGACATTGTGAGAGAACAAAAAGCAAAGCCAAACCAGGAAATTGCCCACTGGTTTCTCTACAAGCCACATATACACAGTTCTTATTGAAATGTCAACCACCAATTGTGACTGTTACATTTGGTTATGAAGTTCTCTTAAAAATACTGTTTAAACCTGAATTTTAGTGCTGTGATCTGACACTTATAGCTTTTAACATTCGAACAAGATGCTATTATAAGATTTTTTTTTTATTAATCTCCTCATTTTTATTTTATGAGGTTTTGAATTGAAAGGGAATCCATACAAGGTTGCTCAACCATGCTGGGAACTGTAGTCATCAACATTTTGGGGCCTTTTTAGGAACAAGCGAATTACTCTTTTTTTACTCTTTCTTTATTTGTTGGTGTTACTGTTCCTTTAAATAACCCCTAATGAGTTAACGAGAATTGTACAATGAGAATCCCATCTGATCTGTGTAAATCTGACTCCATGTGTATAGTTCCTGCAGCTGGAGATAGAATTGGAACTGGTTAATCTACAAAAGAATGTCCCTTCTAGACTAAAAAAACAGCCATTTATTACCATGTAGTAGAATCTATTTCAAGTCAAGGTAGCCCACTTGAGGCAACAGTGCTTTAGTTCAGATTTTTTTCATCTCCATTAGTGATAGGCCCGTTTCGATTCGACGGAAAATTCACGAATTTACAGGGAAATTCGCAAAACAGCGAAAAATGTATTCGCCCTTCACTAATCTCTATTGATCTTATCAATATGGCAGTAGAGTCCATTATGGTATTGGTAATTGTACAAAAAGCATTGTATTGCGTCTCCCAGCCTGAGAGAAATCTATGACTCCCTCTCACAAATATTGGAAATAGCTAGTGTTAATGCATAAATGTCTTGAATAGCCTTTTTGGCCCACGTAAGGTTGGTCCTGCTGGGAAATTCCAGGACAGCCTAAAACAAGAATAATGTGACCACCTCCCTATGTAGCTAGAGTCTCTATACAATATTGGTATATAATACACAAGAGTCATGGGGGTAAATTCACTAAGCGACGAAAATTCGCCAGCGAAGGCTTCGCAGCCAGCGCAACACTATGCCAGGTGTGAATTCACTAGGACAACGCTAATTTAATAAAATGCAAAGTTGTGTCCAGGGCAACGCTTGCGAATTTTCGCTAGTGTTTCTTTGGCGAAGATGCGCTAGCGGTCAATTATGCCTAGAGCAACTTCATTAGAGGTCTTCGCTCAGGCTAATTTGCATACAGTGGGAAATTATAAAGTTGAATGTTGCAGGAAATACATCACATTACACAAGTCCAGGGAAACTTAATCAAGAAAATATAGTTGTTATAATGGCCTACACATGAGCCCACTGTATAGTTTGTGTTTCATATGTTAGAAAATGTATGGGGAACCCAATTATTCCAAAAAAAAATTTAAGGACTTTTGCAGACTATCACTCTGAAAAAAGGAAAAGACGGCACTTAGAAACTTTTTCCACTAAAAGATTGAGGAATAGCACTCCAATGCACTTAGGCTGGTCTGAGCTGGTGAAGGCAAGTCTGGCAAAAGAGGTAACATTCAGCAAAATCCGCATCTTAGTGAATTTGTGGAGTAACGTCCATTCGCCAGAGCAAAAATTCACCTGGCGAGTGCTAATGAGCGCTATTGTCTGTCTCTTTCGCTAGCGAAGTTACACCTGTGCCCGTTAGTAAAATGGCGAAGTGCGTAAAAATGGTAATTCTGGCGAATTGTCGCCATCGTTAGTCACTTTGCCCTTTAGTATATCTGCCCCATAATGCGTATTGATGTTATCAGTTATATGCAGTATTCAAGCTTCAAGTTTTAAGTTTATTTTTAGAATATAACCCAGATATTGCTGGACTACATGTCCAGACATGCTTTAAACATGAATAACCTGTTAATATAGACTGGGATTTGTAGTCCAGCAACTATTAAGAAAAAGTGAGGCCAAATGACTGTGTTAAAATTGTATTATTACTATGAGAATGTAGAATAAATGTGTTATTTGACATGAAAATGGCCAGAAAATGTTAAACGCATTGGTCAATGAAAAGTGCCAAACCATCTCTTATTGAATTACAATTCCCAAAGTGCCACTCCAAGTACTGCATCTATTGTGGATTAAAGCTGGAAAACAGCTGCTTGCTCTAAAGTCTTGGCCTGCTCTAGAGTATTTCCAGGAATGAATAGAGAGATGCTTGCTAAATCACACTCAAGTATGCAGGGTGAATTTCTAGTGAAGCAGAATAAATGAATGATGCAGTGAGTTAAGATGGTCGGGTGGCCACGGAGGCTATATTTAGCCATGTTTTTCTAATATGGGTATTTTTGAGTGTTGCAGACATTTTTGCCTCTGCTATCATAAACATTTTCCTCTGACTTTTCACGTACATAATTGTCAGTGTTTCTACCTTGCTGCTAAATGTATTCCTGAAGCTGAGTGTATTTAGCTAATTTTGTCACCGCAATGCCACATGCCTGACACTTCACTACTCAATACAGCAACCTAATGGGGTCAAAATAAAATTGCTCCCAGTGGTTTCATTGATTAATTTTAAAACAGCCCACCTGCTACATGTGGCAGTTTTTCTTTCTAGAACATTCCCCTACTGCACAGTCATCAGGGTAAAGAAAACTACAGTGTTTGATTAAGTGGCAAACTGGTGTTCAAAATGAAGATGGATAAGCTCTGCCTTTAGCAATGTCTATTACCTGCTGGAAATCATTTTAGACATTCCTTTTTTTTTCCGGGATAGATTACTCACATTTTTTGCCTTAAGTGTGAACTAGGATTCATACTGTATTCAACTCCCCCCCCCCCCGGCCATTATTATTGAGATATTTTTACATGGTCTGAAATGTTTCATTAAATTTCCCATTGCACAGAAGAGGCAGCCTTTAACTGGGAACCAAGGGGCTGGTAGTGTGGACTGATCTGGACAATTTGATGGAACTGGGTAATTTCTTCTTCTTTCTTTCTTCTGACTTTTGATTGGATGGAATTTTATTTGAACCTTTTGAGAGTAATGGGCTTAGTGTTTGATGATTGTTCTGGGAACAGTTTAATAGTTAGATTGGGCATGTATTGTCTTTGTGCCAAGGAATTATAAGGAAATGTGTACAAGAAAATGTAGTTCTCCTTACTGTTCTGTATCCTATTCCTCTGCTATGGACCACCTGACATATTATAACGTTCCATTTTCTGCCCCATGAGGTCTTCCCTAGACAGTTCTTTTCTATTTAATCTTGAATATTCAGTAGCATTTTAGTTGAAGTGAGTATTTACACCTTCATCAGTAACTGCTCAGAGTCATGGACACACAGTGGGCATATGTACATCTGAGAAACCCATAGCAACTAATCAGCAATTAGATATTTTAGCCAGCTTTTTGAAGAATAATGAAAGCAAAATTGCCACTTGTTGTCATGGTTAGGGATGTAGCGAACTGCCGATTTGGTGTTCGCGAACGCCGTTCGCGAACACCGGCAAAAAATGCGAACGTTCGCGAACAGTTCACGAACTTCGAACACCCGCTAAAATCGTTCGATTCGAACGATCGAAGGATTTTAATCGTTCGATCGAACGATTTTCATTCGAATCGAACGATCGAAGCATTCGATCGAATGCTTTTCATTCGATCGAATGCTTACAATCGTTCGAACAAATGGAAATCGTTCGATTTTTAGCGGTCGAAGGAATTCGAATGGTCGAATGGTCGAACGATTTGTATTCGAATCGAACGCGAACTCAAAATGCGAACGTCGCGTGACGTTCGCGAACATTCGGCGGACGCGAACGGTCGAAGTTCGCGCGAACAAGTTCGCCGGCGAACAGTTTGCTACATCCCTAGTCATGGTTGCTGAATTAGAGCTAATTTCCCTTCTGTTAGTAAATGAGTCCTAGAGATAAGGGAGAAGACCAAAAGGGGGATGCAGACAGCCATACTAGTCAATCATAAAATAAAACCCTTTACAATGTTGGTTTGGAGCAGAGGTTCAGTGTTAGCCATACCACTATCTATGGTATTGTAAGTTAATGCTTACAATATGCTAAAAGCATCAAGTTAATCCATAACACAAAAGGGCTGATTTGTTAGATATCAAACTGGGGAATGCCAAAGCATTCCCAGCAGTTTAATATTTAACTTTTTATCAAAATCTTCCTTTCTATCAGAAAATAATTTATAACAAATTGAAGACCATAAAAAAATATCAAAGAGGATTCTAGAAACATTACCCTGGATTTTTCCATCTCCTTTAATTCTGAATCTTTCAGTAAAGAAAATACGAAAGATCCATAAGTCAGCCCTGTAGAGTTTGTTTGAGAGGTGCATTTCTAAATTGGCATTATAAGAGCTCCCAGTTGGAATATGTGGTGAAAAAATATGGGTTCCAGGGCTTCTTTATGTCCTGACATGAAACTGATGCATTCACTAAAATGCAGCAATGAAGAATTAGACACTGCGAGAATGGATAGAAACTACTAACCTGGCAGAAATGGCAGTTAAAACCCCTTTGGTAAACTTGTCAAAAATATCTTAATTCAAGGTACTCTCTATATTTGGTCTCTGGTGTGATGGGTGTGTAAAGATGTCATCAACATCATGGAAAATCTTAGCTCAAAGGTGGAAATGCATCTAGGACTTTGGACTAAATAAAACAGATGTAAAAGTAGAAAGATAGCAAATGTTTGTCTTTATCAATAAGTTCACCGTTGCTTTATTACACTAACCCTGCTTATTACATCTAACCAATCTGTTGTTCAGCACACAGCATCGCTCCATGTTGTAGTGTGAGGATAATTACATAGAGTCATTTTTTGCGGAGTGAGTCTCTTAAGAGCTCCAAGTTAACATATCTGTTTCTAGATAATTGTGCAAATTAAATCCTGGCACTTACCATGTACATATTACAGTAGACCGTGCCACTTTCCCTTGGACATAAATGGAAGGAAGAAATCTAACAAGGTCAGTGCTTTATCTGCAGTACCTACTGTAAGTAAGCAGGGTTCAGCTTGTAGAAAATAATTGACCCAAATATAATGGTTCTACAGTATGTCTATAGAATATGACATTGCTTAACAGTGTAGAGCACTGTATAAATAAATACACTCTCATGAACAGTTATCTACATTATATAATAATATCCCTTTAGGGAATTAATGGAAAGCAGTTTGCGCTTACAAAGATTATTCCTTCAAAATGTTTTATTGGCCACGAAATAGCAAACTTTTGGTTGGCAGCAGCCAGAGGAGTTCCAATCAATGAGGCAATGAAATCCATATTATATAGAATTCAGAGTTATGATATAGATTTAGTTAACCATTGTGTCACATGATTCCAGAATATGCTGGTATTATTTAGTAATAAAGCATGATATTTCTCATTCCCACATTTGTCAGAGGCATGAATAAATCCTGAAAATACATCTCACTATCAATATCAGCACATTGAGCATCATGAAATTTCTTAGTACATTCAGTTTGTTATCTAGACGACACGCTAACCAGCGCAAGAACACATAAGTCATTGAATCCTTTGTAACCTGCTTGAAATTAAACTTTAGAAGAAAATTATTATGTTTAAGACAATAATTATGAGTGTCTGGTATATGTAGGTGTTGGATGGCAAGCAATTCAGTAGCCATAGAATATTTGAACTTAAAGAATTACATTTTCAGAGACAAGAGATAAGGCTAAATTTGGTGGCATGAAGACGTGTGTTCCCTGAAGGCGTAAAAGATCTAATGAGGAGGAGGACCATCACTCATCCATGGGCTACAAAAACAGTTGGAGTTGAAACAAGGTTGGATGAGCAACATGAAAAAAATAGATATATTAGGCACCGTAACAAATAAAGCTTTTTGAAAGACAGTTTCTAGCTATTGGCTTCCTTTTAGAGCTTAACAATATTTGCAACGTATATCTGTAGTCTGAAACAAAGTATTGACTTGATGTTAGACATGTTGATGTAAGCCCTTATGTAATTGTTTATGACATTTCATAGAGATGTTGTACAAATACATAGGTAGAGTCTATTAAATGTTTCAATACTTGGGTTTTTTATGTACTAGCATATTATCTCTGTTTGTCTCTAGCTCTATATTTCTCTAATTATTGATGTCTGGACCTTGTAAAATAGCTGTTTAAAACTTTATTCTTTGATTTCTGCTAAATTCACATATGCCCTTTTCAAAATTGCCAGTAAATGTGTTTCTTCATGCATGTACTGTATATTGATAATGAAACACGTGAGGAATACATTGCACATTGTGGTAGGCTACAATAACTTTTATTGAACATCAATATAGATATTGATGTTGGACGGGGAAGTGTCCTGTTGTGATTTAAAATATGTGTTGCAATTGCTGGTGCAACAGAAGAAAAAAAGTGAAGAACATTCACTCTGACCTTTGATCACATTTCTTTGGTTTCCTCTAACATAGTATTGGAAGCCTTGTATAAATCTACCAAGCCCAGAAGGAAATAGTACAGACCTACAATATTTTTGCATCTTATGTATAATGTATTCCAAATTATTGGACTTACAACTGAATAACTAAATTGGATAATACAACTAAAATAATCAAAAAACAAAAGTAAATTAACAGTTTTATAAGATGTCATGTACACCATGGGAATGTACAAAATATCTCTAAATTCTCTCACTATTCAGGGCTGAGGTTGTGTTTTTTCTATTACATACTGCAGAAAAGTAATATCTACCAGTTCCATGCTGAATGAGTTGGATTCCATTTCTGCAACATCTAATGAGCATGAAAATGCTTAACCTTGATTTTCATAACCTAAAACTGTAAACTTGAGGCAATGCTATAAGATTATGCATAATAAGTAAAAGAAATGATCATTGTTATAAAAACAATAACTGTACAGTCCCTGCAGAGGTTCTTTTGTTTATACCCCACCTTAAGGATCTTCTGTTGCTCCTTACATATTCATCAGATAAAAAGCATTGCTTATTATTATTATTATTATTAATAATAATAAAACCAATCTAACATTTGTTCTTTCCTAACCATTTATAATGTTAACATATTAGAAGTATTTCATGCTTCAGGGAATATTCTATCCAATTCTAATTATTACATGTAAACAGAAAAAAAAGAACATGTTTCTGTGAAATGTAAGAAACCACTGATATTATCTCATGAGTTTCTAGGAAAATTATATTTTATTGGAAATCTGTGTCTTTTAATTAAATATAAAATGTGTCTTACAGAGTCTTCCAGTCTGAACTGCAGTGCTATAATTAACTCACTAAAAAGAGATGTTTTTATCTTTCTTCACAATAATCTTTGCTATTTAATTTGCCTTTCATTTTAGCTAATCCCACTCTGCTTTCCTTTCATTTGTATTGAGAATCTTTGATCTTCAATTTTCCTGTCCATATTCCTATGAACAATTTGATGCTGATTTGGAAATCTCGTTCTATCCCTTTTCCAGCCTTTAAACACAAAATCGATTAAGTTATGATAAATCAAAGACTCACAAGCTTTCCAACTAATACGTATGCCAAATTTTAAAAAATTTGGCAACCATGGCTGGATTACAGACGTTGTGACCCCACTTCAAGACAGTTATTGTCCATATGATGTACCTACAGTTCTTCATTTATATCTCCCTATGGAACTGTCCCACGTATCAGCTACAATGCGATTTACTGTATACTCTGTGCCTAAATGGAATTTTGTTCTACAACTTCCAGTCTATAAATGTTAGAAGCAACAGTGCTATGTTTGTTAAGTTTTTTTTATTATTATTTTATTATGTTATATTAAATTGTATAATTTATTTGTTTTGCATCAGCCTCAAGTTCGCCTGATTTCCACATTGTACTACCAATTTACAAAATATTGATTAAAAAAATATTTATTTTTAAATGATGAAAAGCAGTAGTACAGTGTCACATCCACAGGATCTATACCTGGGATCTGCACACTGCCCAAAGGACAAAAAGTAAGAAATTGCTCCATGCTATTGACCAAATATATTGTCAGATAGATCAAGAAATGCTTTAGGGAATTGGATACATACTAAATGTGTTTTATTTTTGCCATATTTTTAAAGGGTCAGAAAATGCCCTAAGTGTACACAATGTGGTAAATTTATGAATTTTGGAAGCTGTCTTTATATGATGGCTCTTAATTACATTTTTTTTCAAATGTATTATTAAAAATCAACTTTAATTTGACCAAAAACTTGAATTGAAAAATGACTTTAACAATGAATCTACAGCTACCATTGACTTCTATAGAAGCTTGCCTGGTGATCACAAAATCTCAGAAAACATCAATTTGAATATATTTAAATTTGTGATTTTTTTAACTCAAATTAGAATTTTCATGAATTTGTCCTTTCGTAAGTTCATATAGCATATAATTACTATAGTTGCTTTTTCATTGTATTTGTGTCAGTTTATGATTATGTATTAGCTAAAGTTCTTTGAACAAAATAGACAGAGTTGGGATAACAGATAAAAGATGGACAAAACCAACAGACCTGATAGCAAACATACTACATTGAAACAAAGCAAGCCTTTTGCTTAACAGCAGCTTGTACAGGACAGTTATACGTGGCACATTAGTTAATTTGTTTTGTTAAATGAAAAATATATTTTAACAATAAAATATATTAAAAGGAATAGACTACAATGTGCCTAATTAATCAATGCCCAAACCTTAGGATTACTATTAATGAAATACACACTAAGCTGGAGGCATTGTTCCCTTGTAGACCACTAAATCAGAAACATTACTTTATTCCATGTAAATAATTTATTAGAAATTCTGCCATCTGATTGTTTTCTGTGTTCCTACAGGAGCACATTTTAATGAACAACACTATTAGGAAAAGAGGAATAATTGCTAGAGTGAGTTAGTAATTGCAAGGAGGTCATGTTTCCAAATGTCAGGTTCATGCAAGGTGCCATCAAACAGCACACCCAATTCAGAAACACGAATGCATGTACTAATTATGCATTCTATTTGACCAAATAAAAAGAGCGAGAGAAGAAAAATGGTTTTAGTATGCATTAGAGTGTAGTCATCTTGCCTCAAAAAAGCTATCCTTTACTTCATTCCATCAGTATAAAAAAGAAAATAATTAGGAAAAATAATTACGGTTTCTGGAGAGCTGGAGCTAGAGCTGAAGTAAAAGTCGTCTAGATATTTGGGTCAAATGGCAAAAGATTATTAGCATTCCATTTTCCATTAAAATGATTGCTGTTGTGCCATGGAGTACTCTGGTGCTCTGCTAGAGCTGTGGTGTAGTCCTTATGGAGAGGAGCTACTAAACTTGTCTTTTATTCATTTATTTATTTTGTAGAAAAGATGTGGATAAATGTGGAGCAAATTTGGTTGCCATCAAAACAATGTTTTACAAAACTGTTGCAAAAAATTATGTAATGTTATTGATGCAAAGAGACATCATTATACATTTATTTATACAGTGGCAACATATTCCTCAACATTTTACAGAGATTATACATTAGTCTATACATATCTAAGGTCCCTATGCCATTCACTACACATTATGGTTAATTTTATCCATAACTAATTAACCTTCGGAAACTGGTGTACTCAGACACATGCTGTAATACTAATAAAGTGAAATGTTTGCAAGATCCTTCCTCTACAAATTGCAGTCAATTGTTACACCCTTAGAAATAAATGGTGTGCACCAGATGCACAAACATGGTGTCGCCATCTGTTCTCAACATCCATTTCATTGCTTTCATGGCAAAATCAACATGTAAATAAGACTCAAATCAATGAGATTATTTTATGTAATCCTTGGAGACATCCAGTTTGAGCTGAATTTAGACTTACAGAAAGCTTTAATGTAGAGTCAATCAATACTAAAATAAACTACAAGGAACACCACCTATAGCCTAGGATGGATCAACCATAAAGGAAATAAAGAAATCTACCAGTAATCTTCCCTGTCATCACCACAACTTGTCCAAACTTGTCTGGGCTTATGCAAGGATTGTAGTAAACTCAACAAAGCAAATACTTCTGACAGTACCTTTGTCAAAAATAAGAGAATTTGACCTACAATACATATCATACTGAATTCCCTGTGTATATGTCCATAATGGAGCTGCATTTTTAACAAGCCCTTATATTTCTTACAGGCACCCCCAGGTGATATCTTACCTCGTTATAAATATTTTTCATTAAAGAAGCGTGTCAAGCTAGTGAAGGCCTGAAGTCAGTATCATATAAAATGAAGAAAAAACTAATGTGTATTCATTCCCACACTGCTGAAAATGTCTAGTTACCAAATCTATATCAGTTTGACCAATACTAAATAATAAATAATAATACATCTTCATTCTGCTCATTCCAGAACAAAGTGCTGAAGGTAAATGTGTTCTCATACGCTCCATATCATCCTGCAGGGAGTGCAAATGCTCTGATGGATTATGTACAGTTGTTGACTGTTAAAAATGGCTGTTGAGAATTGGAATGGTGACAAATAAATAAACCTATTTTCAACTGTGTATATCTGCAATAAAATGTAAGTATCTCACAGGTAGGTCCCTTGTTTAATAAGGTGAAAGAGTACCAGAGCATATAAAATTTACAGAGGCAAAACAACAAGGTTCTGATTTGCTTGCATCTGTTCTCCTTTCGTGACACTTTTTCCAATTTGGACTCCACTGAAGGAGATTAGAAGCTGGAAATGGTCCAATTTTTTTCTTCAATTACACATGCATCGCAAGGATTTTTATTTATTTATATTTGCCGACTTGATGAGTTACTTTTAATCGCTTGCTGCTGGCAGAGAACCACTCGTTCATCAGAAAAGCCAACTGGTGTTTCCATTAACATAATACATTCTTCTGAATGTGAGGGAGAAAAAGATGATTAAATTCCACATTCTGCAAGTATTTGTATAAGTGCCTCAGTACTTTGTAGATTTTTTCATTTTTTTTTAAATTGATTTTTGATTAATGCTGAACAGTGGACGACTGCTTTTATGGTCCTGTATAGATAGGGAGTGACACCATCCTGGTTGAAGTTTGACTGCTCCCAATTGGTTTTCGGTTTGTCCGCTCCCCGTGCTGAGGGCTCAGGGCGGTGCACCTGGGCCACTTCCCCTATGTGGTGAGTAACTGCTTTACTTTTGGAGACCTTATACCACAGATGTATCAGTGACACCATAAAGCTCAAATAACTATGTTTACAAGTAGGCTTTGTATTACATTTGATCATTCTTAATCCTTTGGGGTTTAAGCAATAGCTTCTTCATAATAAGGTCAAAATTCTTGGTCATTAAAATAGGCAAGTACTGAGGCATATTTCCAGTTTTACAAAACATACATGGGTACACATGAATGAGTAAAAGTTGGCATAATATATGCATCAGTTCTATTGAAACCCAATGAACAGCAATTGATAGGTCAAATTACAAATTACAATAACCATATTTTTCTATAGAGAATGACTTTTCTGTGGCAGTCCTGACTCATATGTAATAAACAAACTCATATTAATGCAACTATTTAGCTGAGCTACTGTATTCCATATGAATCACAGAGTATGTATAACAAATTCTCACACAGTTTCACACTTTTCTGAGTAACCTTTACCTCCAACCAAATCCAGCATTAAAAAAAAAGTAGGATTGTGATTGTAAAATTGCATTTATTACTATTTCATATCAATTCTCTTAAAAGAAATGAAGTAATTACAGTTGTCCTAAAATTTTATATAAGCTATAACATTATAAATAGTCTGGAATAGCCCACTGAACATTATAGATTTAAAGACAAATCCCAGTACTAAAACAAGATATTTTTTAAAATGCATACAAGTTGAAAATCTATATTTTCTTTTCAAATCATTTTAGAACCGAGCAATACATAGAACACTTAGAGGTTTATTTATTAAAGCGGTTAGTGGTTTTAGAGGTTTTTGAAACCAGTATTTACATCTTGACTAGTGATGGGCGAATAAATTTGCCAGGCGTGAATTTGCAGCGAATTATCATGTTTCGCTGCCAGCAAATAAATTTGTGAAACTGCTGTGAAAATTCACAAGCAAGATATCTGCCGCATAGAAAAAAAATTAATTCAGTTGTTAATAAATCAACCCCCTAAGAAGCCCATTTATCAAAGGTAAAATTTTAGTGGTTTTGGAGGTTTTTAAAACCATTATTAAACAAATGTTCTCTAAATGCCATGAAAAGTATTAAAAGGTATGTATATAAAATGTATGAATAAAAAAAAATGAACAATGTGCTTAAGAATAACTTAAAAACCTCGAAAAATTTTAGTTATTTGAACAATTACTAGTGAAAAAAAATCAGAGAACCCCTTGCAGTCTGAATTGATTAAAAATGGTCCAATAGGATCGGAGCAGCTGCCTTTGACAGGGACTATTAAAAACTATTACAGTTTTTTGTTGTTTCTGCACTTGATAAATCTTAAGAGTTTCAAAGAGATTCAGAAAATGTCACAAATTTTTAGAGATTAGTTAAAAAAATAAATTCATATGTTAGATAATAGGCCCTTTAGCAAGAACAGCTAACACTTTTAAAGAGTAATAAATAGTTGAAATTAGATCCTTAGGGCTTACAAATTTAAATTGTTTTATTTGCGAGCAGCTATCTTAGATCAGTGGAGATCTTGTTTGTTAAATGAGCCACATAAATTGTGGTAAAATGTAGACAATAACATGATACCATGCAAAACAATCATCAATGCAATTTGGGCTTTATTGCTCTTTAGCAATGGACAGTAGCTTTAAAGTTTCGTAATAAAGCAACTAAATAGATAGATTCTTTATTTGTCACATACAAAGTTATACAAATTACAAGGATGAGTTCCATAATTAATAATTCTGATTGCTCTAACTCTATAGGGCAAATTTACTGAGCCCCAAAAATTCGCCAGCGACGGCTACGCAGGCACTTCGCCAGGCGGAAATTCACTCAGACATAATTACGCTTATAAATTGTGCTTGACATTCACAATATTTTGTCCATTTTAGCTCTTTTGCACTTGCATTTGTTAATGAACTTTAAGGAGCACTGAAATATTACAATTTTGGGATTCATGTAGGGAACCAAGAAGCTGGAGATATTACTGTGGATAGTCCTGAACTATCTTTGTTTTTTTCTGCCAGGTTTTATAATAACCAATATATATGCTTTTAATGGTGAGTCAGTGAAGGGCTCCTACATTACAGACATATAAACATACAATGCTCAGAATACTTCTTTTGCATTTACTGCATATATATGTATTTATACTATGAACACGTTGCATGCACATAGAAGGAGCCACTCTGTAGTATATAAATGTAGAAGCTGACTCTGTAGACTTACACATCTCATAAAGTCTCACATATCTCATACATAGATTTACACATCTCATAAAGTGTCACACCTCGCATATATCTTATGTAGGCAAGAATATATTCATATGTATTTCACAAAGGGTAAAATGCAAGGTTACATTTCCTTCATTCACAAAATCCATATGTGCTAGTTAGTGCGTCTTTGTGTGTGTAGAGTAGTATCCCTATATTATTGCATTGTATTTGTCCAGAAGTAGAAAGAGCACCAGGCATCTCAGGTGCATTTGCATGTATATTGTAAAGTTATATAATGTCATTATTCCCAGACTGCCATGAATTATGATAATACATTTTAAATGAAATTGGATGACATGACACCAGATAGAATTACACCCTTATCTTACTATCAATAAATTGACGGCTCATAAACATGAATTGTCCTGTTCTGTTTTATTTATGCAACCCCAGAGTGAAAAGCGGACATAATTTTCTTAATTTTACATCAATAAGCCAAGAATAGCAACACTGCTCCTTAAAAAGATTAATTTTTCTGTTATTTGATAACACTGATTACAATTTTGCCAAGGATGTCAATTTGTAAAATAATATGTTTGTGATGTTGATGGGCTGAGAGCCGGCACAGAGTCCATCAACCTGTGAATCCCAAAATATGTTTTCTTGAAATGTTTTCTATAAGCCTACGTGCAATGGAGTCTAAATTGTATGGTATGTTATGCTACAGCATATTGGCAGTGGACTCATGCAAACAAGCAGACAAGAGTATATTAGTAAATCTTTTGGAAACAGAATAAACTTATGATTGGAGTTGCAAAGTGGTTATTTAATTACAAATGGACATCTAACTCTAAAACTTAACTCCTGGCTTTTCCATAGCTCTCTAGATCTATCACATTCTAATTATACCTACTAAGGCATCTAAGAAAAGAGACTAGAGTAGCTGTTAGAGATAGCTTTAGATATAATTTCGAGATACTGTACCATGTTAAAATATGTTGGGCAAGAAGGGGCATCAGGGAGATTTATTGGATTAACCTAGGGCTCTTGTCCACATCGAAGCTTTAGTGTTCCTTTAAAAAAAATCCAGGACTATGATTATAACAAGAAAGCTGCCAAATTTAGCTAGGGCTTTACTGCCTCATTGCCTTACATGTTTCTTCTAGTAAATGTCTCTTAGAGGTTATGTAAGAGCCACCTAGATTCCATTTTATTTCTGAGCACATATGCCCAGGCTCCCTTTTCAATTAATTTAATGGTTTCTTCCACACTTCCCAGTATCATGCTTTGAACTTGTGCTGTGGTAGCTCCCTTGCTTAAGGAAACGTATACATTGTATCATGAATACAATGGTTTTTTTCTGCGCATTGTGAATCAATATATATGGAAACAAGATGGACTTGTTGACTAGGAGTCATTTTATGCAGGGGCACAGACTTTTAAAAGGAAAAATAATGAGCTGAACAGAAAGGTCTATTTACTCTGAAGATAATTTGCTTTATTACAGATAACTGGGATCTGCATGAGGCTAGTGTCACACATTGGACTTTTCTCATCCAGGGCAAGTGGCCCATTTAATGCAAGAGATTCCTTCAATGAGAATCCTGCCTGTTTATGAGATCGTTGATGAAGACATTAAATTATTAATTATAATGTATCACTAGCAAGCCAATATTGCCCATTAATCTCCTTATATTAGATAATAGCAAGATTACTGATATAGCACTGGTAGGCAGAAATCTTTAAGAAGAATTCTGTTAATAGAAAGTTAATTCAGTGCTTATACTGTGAAGTCTTTAACTGGTATTAGCCGTTCTTGATTGCAGTTGCCCCTCACTGGGTTCACTCTGCTGGACTCTCCTATACAAAACAAATCTCTGTAGGGAAGAGAAAAAATGGATACTATGGTGCAGTAAACTTGATTAATTATAATAAAGTGTCAAGTTCAACAGTCTGTGCTGTGTTTTTTTTGTAAACCATGTTTAGAAAAGTGCCATGTGCTGTGGACCCTTCAGGTAAGTTAGACCAAGAATGTTAAGTCAGCCATCCTACAGTAAAATTACCTACATACCAAACTTTAAGGGGCGTATTTATCAAGTGTCAAATTTTGAATTGAAAAAACTTTTTTTGAATTCAAAAAGATCAACTGAAATTAAGTCAAAGGTTTTTTTTTGGTCGAATAGGTCTGTTTTTCGATCGAATAGGTCCATATTCGGCCGAATTCTAATTGTACGAATCGAAGGAATAGCAAATTCAATTAGAAGTTTTTCGATTTTTCAGAGTTCACCAATTGACTCCAAATAGGTACTAGGAGGCCCCCCATGGGCTAAAACAGAAATTCGGAAGGTTTTAGATGGCAAATGATCGAAGACAAATTTTTAAAGAGACAGTACATTTAAATTTCGATATTCAAATTCTCGAATTTTGTTCAAATTCGAATCGAATTTGGACTATTCCCTAGTCGAAGTACACAAAAAATAACTCGAAATCCGAATTTTTTCCATTCAAAAATTCACCTCAACCTTTGATAAATCTGCCCCTAAGAGTAAGTACACATCAACCAAGCTCATGCTGAGTCCATGGTGTCTCCAAGTATTCATGCAATATTCATGAAAGGAAGAAAAAAAAGCATATAATAGTGCAGACATATTTATTTAAAAATAATGTGCCCCCACAACTGGGTATGTTCACACAATAATAGGAAATTTAGAATGTTGCAATTAAAACAGGTAAATTGCCATTGCTCCTAAATAAATAATAAATATGTCTGCACTCTGATATGCTTTTTTTCCCTTTCATGAATATTGCACTTGGTACTTTATTATAATTTATCAAGGGGACTGCACAAGAAGAATTTCACTGAATACGTAATTAAGTTAAGGCTTCCTACATTGTATAGATTGGTGTGCCATTCTAGAGTTTTAAGAAAGGTTTAGGACTCCCGTCCATGGCACCACAACTAAAGAGAGACAGGAAGAGAAACAATAAAGAAGAGTACTTTCAGGTGCATCATAAGCACGTTGTTCTGATCATGCCGTGTCTTCATGTGTAGTTGTGCTCTTCTAGTTATATCAGTAGATTTTCAGGTGGCACACTATAGTCTGTCTTTATGATGTTTCACTAATAATCTTCCCATATCCATAGGAGATCAGTGGGCGTTCTGAAAACAGTTTGCCATATGTTTGATAATTTTGTAAAAAGCACCAATATTTATTTACAGCCCTTTTCACAAATTCTGAGAGATCACCATATGTTGAAACTAACAAGTCTTTACTCTACTGCTGTTCTATCCACTGTCGCCCTTCCATTCACTTTTGCATCCTCCTCTCTGACTATCAGCAAAACCATTAGAAACTGTTTTTTTAGGAAAGTCTAGTGGTATCTTTTAATATTCCTAAGCAATTTGACAAAGTGACACATATGCCAAAATGCTTGTATGGAGCAGTAGTACATGGTGTACTAAACCTATACATGTGTGGATAATGCTTTTAAGGGTGATGTTTATTTTAACATAGGTTAAAATAAACTGCCTGTGTGCAGTATCTTTAACAAATTTAGGCTACCAGTTTAATTGTTGCTATTTGTAGAAATTGAGCAAATTCAGAACCCATTACTACTTAGCCAGCACCACATCCTTAGAGGCAGATTTATCAAAGGTCGAGGTGAATTTTCAATGAAAAAGATTAGAATTTCAAGCTTTTTTTTGTGTACTTCAACTAGGGAATAGTCCAAATTCGATTTGAATTTGAAAAAAATTCAAAAAGTCCAAATTTATCATGTACTATCTCTTGTCGAATTGCTGTTTTAGCCTATGGGGGACCTCCTAGAACCTATTTGGAGTCAATTGGAGTCAAATTGAAGTTTTTTTGGGGGGAAACTTTGAATCGAATTTGATCAAATGCGCTATTCCTTCGATTCGTACAATTCGAATTTGTCCGAATATGGACCTATTCATTGAAAACTGACCCATTCGACCAAAAACAACCTTTGACTTAATTTCGGTTGGTATTTTTGAATTCGAATTTCGACATTTTTTCAGTTCGAAATTCGACCCTTGATAAATATGCCCTTTAATGTCAGACAAAATGAGAGAATACTTACAAATGTTGCTTACAAAGCCTAGAGCAAAGGGTTAACGCACATAAATAGGCCCATTGTGCCCTGTATATACACTGCACCCAAAATGTTGCACCCTGAGTTGCATATTTTTATGCTCCTAGAAACCTGTGTTCAGCACTGCTGCATCCAGCGTGGGCAATGGGTGTGAGCAAAGGGTGTCCCATGCAAGGCCCACTACATTCTGCCTCATTCAGATGTCTGGCCCATCACTCTATCTTGTCCATTTACAACCCATCAGTCATATAAAAGCCATTTATTTGACCTGAACCCAATCTAATCTAAACAACCACTTTCTTTTCTGTCTTGGTTTGTTCTGTATATTCTATCTTCCACCCACATACTCTTGCAACTCTAACCCGCCCAAGACAAAAATATACAGTATCCTGCAGACTTGGGGTTAACTTTCTTATTATCATCAGATTTCAGGATATGACTTGATTGTATGACTTTGTATTGATAGGATGATTATCCATAATATACACAGTGGTATAAGGAACATTTTGTGCTCTGCGTGAACTGAGATCCGACATCGCCTGGACTCAAGCAGATCATTTTCTGGTTATTGTCTCTGTTATACTTCATTCTTTGTTGGCATAATCAATCGACAATGTTTGATTTCGGCTTCATTTGCTTTTCTTTGTATTTGCTCAATTGATTTAATCCTGGAACCAGAAAGCTCATATTTACTGATTATACTGAGGAAACACACGGTAATTGGACAGAGAATAAACATTAATTATTGCCAGCTCTAGTCTGAGCTTTTGATCAAGTGCTGCTCTTTTGACACACATCAGGTTATTGTTCAATACAAAGAGTTTGTTCTATTTATTCTAAGTGGAAAATAAAATGATCCTGATCTATCAGTATGGAGTCCCTACACGCCAAACAGTGTTACATGGCAACAGACAGGGCGATAGCAATCAAACACAGTGTAATAGTGTCAGATAAATATAGGACGATTATAGCCATTCACCTTGCCTACATACCTTAGGACAATACCTAGGTAACAGATCTCATAATGAGCACAGCTTATTAAACTAGTTTATTAAATGGGTACTTAATGCAATTCACATTCATAAGCATGCCTCTTTTATATGAGGAGGTTATACATCTACATTTTAATTGGAAAATATACTTTATAAACAATTTTGTTTGTTGCTGTACAACTGCCTCTGCATAGACTTAGAAGATAGATGTAGAAGATTATTCATAGATGTATAAATAAATTCATATAGGCACTTTATACTTCTTGTGAGAATATTTAATACATGTGTAAGACGCAGCGGGAGAGTTCGGCGCTCTCTTACCTCCCAGTGCGTCTCATCCCTTCTACATTTATGCCGAGCGTCATGACATCATGGAGTGCCCAAGCTAGGCTTCAGTTTACTGTTCCTGTTTTTGACTGCTGCCTGACCCTCGTTTATGATTCCTGCCGCCTGCCTTTGATTCTTCATCTGTTTGACTACGTCTCTTCTAAATCCTTCCCAGTACCTTGTTTTTGGACTTATTCCTGAACCCTGCACTTCCTTGTTGGTTTTCCACAGAAGAAAGCCCAGGCCCCAAAAGGGCGTCGTTGAACACCGGAGACCACAGGATTAACCTGTGCATCCAAGTACACCCATCACTGCGCAAGGTTCTGATAACGAGATTATTACAACATGTTTTAGCTGCACAAGATATATAGAATAACATGAGATGTATCATCTATTGTATCATTATATTGATCACTTTAGTGATTTGAACATTTTTTTCACCAGGTATGGATTTGCAGCAGAATTTCACATTTCGCCATCTGCAAATTTTTGCACAAAAGTTTACCACAAAAAAGTCACCAAGGCAAAAAAAGTCACAGAGACAAAAAAATTGCCACAAGAAAAAAATGGCCATTGACCTTAATGCATTTGTAGGGAGAAAAACCCACATTTAAGAGAAAATTGTCTTTTGACTTCAATGCGTGAATATTTTAATGAATTTTTAAGCCTAAAAATATATCATTTTGTTTCACGGTGTACTTGTATACAGTTGAGAGGATGATACAATTTAGCTTAACGTTACAATATTATATTAAAGAATAATCCTCTCAAAAAATGTCCCACTGCAGCCCCAAGATATGTGAATAAGATAACAAGAGAATAAACTTGCCAAAAATGAACTTATTTATTTGCAAAAGTAGGCATCCCCATACAGTAAGGCCATAAATAAAACCCATTTCTCAAACAAGTTTTCCTTCTAAGAACGTTCTTTAACTTTGCTTAGGACACCACTGTTTGTATTGTACTGAGGGCAGCATTAATAGTAAACATGAATTAGGCCAAACAGTAGTTTATCCCTCTCAGTGATATATAATTGAACCAAGGGAATGTTTATTTTTTTACCTGGGTGAAAATCAGAAATCCGCTCATCCACTTAAATTCTTTGCTTTGTGTCCACACCAGTTCCACAAAGCAATGTGATTTTGTGATACAGAACTATAATGAGACCCCATGTGAATAAAGAACCCTGAAGCACAATGTATAATATAAAACCAGTCAAGATGTACAATAAAATAAATAATCTAATAAAACATGATACTCAAAGATGGAAAGAGGGTATGATAGCCGGGTTTTACATTTTAATAAACACATAATTAAATCTAAAAAAAAGAAAGTCTGCCTCCCTGGTAAGCTCTTGTAAAATCTTTGTGGGTATAAATGCAAACACCCACACCTCTAGAAATAACTGTTAACCTTTGCAAGACTACTCTTCTACCATTGTTAGACATTTCAGCATGATACAACCATTAATAGTATGTTGGTGTACGGTATGTTGAGATTTGGCTAAAGTTTGGTAAAGCAAACTTTCAAAAGGGAACCTGGATCTAAATAAAACTCTGGTGTTCCTAGCCCAGCACACACATCATGCTTTTACCCTTGACAATACATTAGAGCAGGGGTTCCCAACCTTTGTTACTGTGAGCCACATTTAAATGTAAAAAAAGAGTTGGAGAGCAACACAAGCATGATGCATCCATGGGGATGTCAAATACGGGCTGTGATTGGCTGTTTGGTAGCCTCTATGTGGACTGCCAGCCTACAGGAGGCTCTTTTTGGCAGTACACCTGTTTTTTATGCAACCAAAACTTGCCTCCAAGCCTGGAATTCAAAAATAATCACCTGCTTTGATGCCACTGGGAACAAAATGCAAGCAAGCTACTGGTTGGGGATCACTGCATTAGAGTATGTTAGAAGCTGTACTGTAGCATGATTTGATGCAATACTATGCAGCAAATTAAGCTTCTTGTGTAATATAAATATAGGTAGTTTAATGATGTAGCATGTGCTTGACAAGGTTACGATGCTAAATGAATATTATGTGTTATTAAAAACCCCAAATTCCCTTTATTAACCTTAGTACTAACATCAAACTTCTAACTACAAATACTGCTAAAAAATAAGTAAATATAACTTTCCTAAACAAAGGACACCTGTCTACCATGTGCCAGAATATCTGGAAGATAGGATTATTTGTTCCCCTTAGGCTTTATAAAAGAAACCAGAAAGTACTCATGTACTTTACTTTAAGCTGCACAGCTTGGTAACGAAGCAACACTTAATGGGACCCTGGTGTAATGACAGTCAGTCAGTCAGTGGCATACCCATAAGCCAGAGTTATCTAAACATGGGCCTAAGGGAGCTCAAACCAGTCTATATAGGGGGCTCAGCCTGAGGTATAACAGGCCTCATTAGTTTTATTATGTGTTATTTTTTCCTTCTTGTGTTCAGGATCTTGAACAGAAATCAACTTGGGTTTATGTTGCTTAGCTGTACTACAGCAGCATGACTATTATGGAAGCATTTTCATATTACATATGCTATTTAACCTAGAGGTTTATGCTGCCTTGCTGTATTACAGCAGATTGACAATTAAGGCAGCAGTTTCATATAATATATGTTATTTAACCTAGTTTTCCAGCTATAAAATAGTAGACAATAACCAAAAAAATCTGAAGACTGGCCCACTGGGATAATGGAAGAAATCCGAGTGGGCCCCAACTGTGGGGTAGGGGCAAAGGTGATCATTACCGGGGAGGGGAGTGCAGTAGCACGGTCCTGGAGGTCAGGTCCTCGGGAGGGGCCACTGGTCTCCAGTCTGACAGTAAAAAGAGAGGACATACTGCCATTTATGTGTTTAAAGTTTCCGACTCCAGATACAAAAAACATGGAGCCAGACACAGATCAGGTGAAATTCTCATGAGCCGCTGACCTGAGCGAGCTGGGGAAAGGTTTATTGAGCACCCAGTAGCAGAGATATGTAACAAACTAGCTCAAAAGAAATGCCTTGACCCCAAGACATCAGATACCAAGGACATACTGCTTGCACAGGGATGTTGAATGTCCTACAGTAATGGATTTGTATGAGCCCCTTGGGAAGTATTAGTATGAGCTCCTGCTTCCAAGCAGTCTCTGCTCTCCATTTTGCCATCCTTTACACTAACAACATGATCTGAAGTGTTTGCAAGTCAACAAAATACAGCAACTCAAGGCTACATATGGAAATAATTGAGGATATGTTAACAATGCAGCAATGGTGGGAGGTTGTAATCTGTTATAAAGATCTGGAGTTGGAGTCTCCACTGCTTCCTCCACTGGTGTATATACAGTATTTTCCCTTCCTGCTTTCTTTTATTTACAAAGTGCAAACACATCAGGTTCCACTACTCAGTGGGAATCAATACATATAGACGTTACATGCTGACTCTGCTGAGTCACACAATCAAACTAAATTGAATTGAAACATTGTACTTGTGCAGTGTTTTGGTCCATAACTAAGTTAGTTCTGCCGCACCAGCTAAACACATAATGAATGATTTAACTGCATATTTTGAAGCCAATTAATATACATTTTGCATTGATTCTTATACAGTCTTTTTGGCAACATTTTTCTATTAGGTAGGAATATTTATTCCACTATTTTATCACCTTCAAAAATCCTCTATTCATTTTGTTACATCCATCTATATACAGCATCTCTATCTCTCACTCTCTGCGCATATACCAAAACTTGAATGTATATCTCTCTTTTCACCTGAAAGTATACTGTATATCAGCCTCTGCCTCTCTACTTGTGTGTCTTTCTACAAATATTCCTATAAATCCATCTTTTTTAGCCTTCTACTTCAATTGGTCACATGATGCATCACATGGCAGCTGAGAAAGGGGTTGTTCCCTGAAAGCTTGTGCCACATTTCTACTGCAATAAATGTTTTAAAGGCATTTGCAGGTATTTATTGGTGTGCATTCTCCATAAACCATTGACATTTGAATATAACCACATATAATGTAACAACCTGACTTGATATTCAAACTGGAGGCTACACCTCAGCAGCTTAACCTTCCCAATACACCTACATACTGTGGCACCTAACTGGAACCTAATCCTCCAAGACAACTATCCCCTTCCATTTTCTTCTTCCCTTTTTGGCTGCCCCATAGGGCAGCCCACCACACCCTGCCTATTACTGTGGCAAAACCACCACGCTATCCCCTCCACCCCCTTGTTCCAATGACCCAAGGGTGGGAGGGAGGGTGGGAAGTTGTCTCCATGATCTAGGTAAAATGTCTGCCCCACTCTATAATAAACTCTGTTGCTCCTCCTTCACCTGCCCATACTATTAACTACAATCCCAATAATCCCCCATTTTGCCACTACAATGCAATCCCCCTCCCAGTCATAACCCTGTCACTTCACCCTTATGGCTCATTTTCCAGGTTCCTCTTGCTGTTGCTTACTAGTCCTGCCCATTTAACCTCTAGAGGCAGAAGTGTGTCATCCAGCATCTCTAAGGATTGGTTACCTTAAAGCTTGGTCTTGGACTCCTGTTCTGAGGCCTACCTCCTTTTCAAGCCATTTGACAGATCCACCTAATGCTATGATTGTGTCCAGAACGGTCGAATATTCGTCCAACATGATGGCGTCCATGAGCCACGTGGGAAGACACCGGTGCCTTGACACCGGTGCGATGATGTTGCACGCTTGATGCGAACATTTGAAATCAGAAGACACCAAGGTCACAGGTTCAATGCCCGATTATAGGACTTGTTTGTCTGCATTCCTGGGTGTTCCTAAATTCCTTGTATCCTGATTCTTGGACTTCTGAGTTTGACCTCTGATTGAACTCTGGACTTTGATTCTTTGCCGTCAGTCTATTAAACTATTGCCTTTTTGCCTGTATCCTGACTACATTTATTCTTGATCCCTTTGGTTACCGCAACTTGAACTTTGTTGAAGCTTCCTCCTTGGTCCGGACTTCTCCACTAGGAGCCGATAGGCCCCTGACAGGGCCCCCTGTGCTGTCTGTGTAACTGTGTTCCTTTATATCAATGTGTTTATCAATGAATGTATGCTTCTGCCTAATAATATATTTATCACTCTCTCTATAGATCTTTATATCATTAACACAGCTTAATTAACTGGCCCCTATTCTGTACCTGAGCAAATTAGATTTGCCTTAAGCAATAGCTCAAATGATTTATTTAATAACAGACCTACAAGTTATCGCCATTTAAAGGCACTATTATTGTATTATAGCTTGTGAGATGGCCAGGACATTAAGGGGCACATTTACTTTGCTCGAGTGAAGGAATAGAATAAAAAAAACTTTGAATTTTGAATTTTTTTTGGCTACTTCGACCTTCGACTACGACTTTGAATCGAACGTTTCGAACTAAAAATCGTTTAGAATATTCGACCATTCGATAGTCGAAGTACTGTCTCTTTAAAAAAAACTTTTACCCCCTATTTTGCCACCTAAAACCTACCGAGGTGCAATGTCAGCCTATGGGGAAGGTCCCCATAGGTTTTCCTATGTTTTTTTGGTTGTTAATTAACCCTCGATATTCGACCATATGTAAATCTGCTCCTAAATTTCATTCTTATTAATCCCTGTGATTCAGATGTTTCTACAGATGTCCTGTAATAAGGAGGCCACCATTAACCATTTATAAGTACAACTGAAGGCCTAGAAACAGAACTCAACATAAAACCCTAACCCCCATATGTAATAAAAGACACAGGAGCAGTAACCAGTAGCAACCAATAAGATGTTTTCGTTTAAACATGTGACCAGGAAATTCTATCTGCCAATTGGTTGCTATAGGTTACCGCCCCATGGCAAATTTAGTGCCTTTATTTACATAACCCCATATGTGTTTTTAGGAAACCTTTAGTGGGCTATTACAGCATTTTAACCAACAGGCAATACTTACAAGTAGGGATTGGAATAGATTGATTAAGATATAACTGTGGAAAAATTCTGGACATGGCAAGCTGTAGGTAAGAGAAGAGTTCCAAAAAATATAGAGTCAATAAAGAAGTGTATTAAGTTGTTCAAACCCAGAAAACAGTAAAGATGTCATATATAAACTTTATGTTCTAGGTGAAAGAATGCTAGCGTCAAAGCATTAATCTTCTTTGTGATATTCACCTGAAAAGGACGTCAAAGACTCTTTCCGCTTTAATGTTATATTTTATTATGGTTGCAAAAAATATGATTCATTTTATTCAGCATTTTTTCCCCTGGAACATTTGGCAGTTATAACACAGGCCTCTGCGCAGATAGGCAGATGTGTATAGAAGACTTCAGAGAATGGACGACTATTTCCGTGACTGCCTTGAGGCATTGTAAGAATGCAGAGTACTTAGCTGTGAGAATAAGACTTGGGACTGTTCTCCTTCCTCGCGTCAATCCTCACTCTTAAAAATTATACAACTGACAGCACCTGCTCTCCGGCTTTTCATCAGAGCATAGAACATTAATATTAATCAAATAATAGGTAGAAGTTTTTTTTATTTAAAAATCATATAGTCAAGGGGTGAATAGTTTCTAGGTGATAATGCATGTGTTTTCAAATTTATATATAGTCATGAATACTGGAAAAATGCTACTTTCAGATGCTTTTCAGCTTATACACATTTTCTTCAAATATATTGCAGTGACTGGTGGTCAATGCAGCATGCATGCTTCTATGGGGCAAATTTACTTACCTTCGAAGTTGAGCCAGCGTTGGCTTCAACGCACTCCGCCAGGCGTAGATTCGCCAGGGCTGTGCAAATTCACGAAGGTTCGAAGTTGCGCACAAGTTACTTGTCATTTACGAAGTTCCGCTAGCGTTGTTACGATTAGCAGTTCGAAGTTACACTAGCGAAGGCAAATTTGCATATGGCGTGCAGTTAAAGTACAATTGCCGTATATGCAGCAGCTAACACATTACACTACACAAGGCCAGGGAACCTTAAAAAATGTATTCTAATGCCCTACACATGTGCCCACAGTATATTTTAGGTGCCATATGTTATCAAATGTAGGGGGAAAGGAGGGTACCCTATCACCCTATAAAAAGTAAAAGACGCCAGCGTTTTTTCAACTTTTTTTGGACCATCCCTATCTACTCTATTGCACTTCGCCTGGTCTGAGGTGGCGAAGTAAAGTCTGGAGCAAGAGGTAATGTTCACGAAAATCGGTAACTTTGATGTCACGCTGCGAATTTTCGTTAGTGTTTGCCACTTCGTCCTTTAGTAAATTTGCCCCTACATCTCACCCTAAGTGGGTTTCAGGCTGTGGTCCCTTAGCTCATAACAAGTTACTGATATATAGAAATGTTGGGATAACAGTCACTCTGTTATAGTTCCAGGGGTACCCAGAGCAGCATATAAGCACTTACCCCAACTCTCACCCTAACTGTCCTTTAGGCTGGGTCCCTTTAGCTCATAACATATTTACGGATAAATAGAAACATTGGGGTAGCAGTAAACAGAGTTCCAGGGGTAATTTAATAATGGGTAATTTATGAAGCAGATCCGTAGGAACCTCTGCTCATAAAACAGCTGCCAATAGAAGACAATTAGGCTTCCCGCTCTCCCATTTTTACATATTTTGATTAATTTAGGGTTCATAAACTTCAGCAAACATTTTCTTACAGATTATGTCAAGATGAGGCCAACTAAATAGTCTTTTAAATACGATCAATGATTCATTTGGAGAGGGTATAGTTTGTACCACTCAGTGAAGGCTACAAACTATCCACTTAGGTCCTAACACCCAAGCAGAAGTCACAAAAGCAGTCATTTCCAATCTCATCTTAGATTCAGGAGAGTTGATGGCAGAAGGCAATGACAAAGGAGCTGAACAAACATTTTCCGCTTCAGAGTACATTGTCTTCCTCATCACTTATTACTGAATTTATTCTTTCAGAACATAGTAGAGACACAGAGTAGGGAAAAAATGTCATAAGTGATTTATTGTTCATTAATTTTAATAATAACTTAAATGAATACGTAATAGCGTAATTTTTCATTGTTCTGCATGCTGAGTGCCAGGAAGGTCTATTGCAATAGGTTACTTTGTTGCCGCCAGGTTGGATTTATGTAATAATGATAAGGCTTTTTAAAAGGCATCCGAATATCATACATTCTTTTTGGAAAGCCTCCAATGTCCCGCCAGTATGCCCTTATTAATAATGATGAATGAATGATTAACTCCTTTGCACTCTAGCTCTGCTCTGCCTGTCATCGTCATAATAATGTGCTACTGATTAATGCTTTGTATGTTGGATTTCTTAATGCACTTCATCCAGCTAATAGTGTTTGTATGCTTTCCAAGTAATGGGCATTTTAAAAATCTAGTCAAATCGGATCTCGAGGCAACCATATGACACATGACCTGGCCAGTGTTAAGGTCACCAGTTTTACCCTTAATCTGTATATAACATAATGATTACAATAACAACACTTGGAGCCCAGAATGGGTTAAAAAGGCTGCAGCTTTATTACCCACATCAGTATAAACAGCATGTAAGCATAACACCAACCAAATGGAGTGCTTGCCTAACCAATTACACCACAGAGTGAAGGGGCAACCACCATGCCAGGCACCCAAATGTGCTGCACCCGGATGGGTAAGTAGGAGTGAATGGCCTCACTCAAAATCGTATCTCCTGGGACCCTTACCTGGAGAGACATCAGCACACTCCACTGATAGGGGACTACTGCCCCATTACCTCAATCTGGCAAGCATTCCCCACTTACCCAGCTGCAATAGCAGCATACTTACAAACTTACCAACCTTCAAGGATTCCATAACACAGGGGCAGGAGGGCTGGGTGCTGCTCCCAGCTCGCTGATCCTGCAGACTGAAGGAATACCTGCCCAAAATGTTTCTTCCTACTTGGTAAGCCCTCCCCCTTTCTACTCCTAGCCAAACTTTAACCCCTTGCTCCCTCTGACCTGCCTAACCCGATCAAAGCTTCCCTCCCTCCAGTTACACTTGTCCGGGAAGCCCTGTTATAACAAGAGGGTTCTCACCTATCACTAGGGATGGGCAAATTTTTTCACCGCAAAAATCACGCCCATAGTCTTGTATGGCATTGTGCTTCAAAAGAAAAAGACGTGTGTCAAAAAAAATTTCGCCACGCAACAGAAATTTTTTGATGCCCACAGACTTTAATGGGCATCGCCGACATTTCGCCAGCGGCGAATTTTTGACGAAAATGGGTCAAATTCGCCAATCCCTACGCTATCACCAAAATCCCTATGCACATTTCACCACTAGGGCTTTCTGTTAGGGTTCTTGTAAAGCTTCTTCCTATCTTCCAGGAAGAAGCCCAAGTGGTGGAATGTGCTTCGGGAATCTTTGGTGATATATGATAACCCTCTTGTTATAATTATTGTATGGCTGCCTTGAGATCCTCTTTGGCTAGATCACTCCCTATACTCTAATTTAAGATTGAATAACAGGATATTTATACTTACCGTTAAATCTGTTTCTCTATATTCGAAAGGGGACACAGGGAACGATGGGGCTTAACCCGCCACACTGTACACTCTAATCAGTTTGTTCCAAAGCTGCTAACAGAAACTTTATAACATTATAACAATAACTGCCAGAACTGGTAACTAGGAAAGTATTCATTATTGACCAAACAGTCAAGGTCGACAGCTCACTGACGGATGGGAAGCCCTGTGTCCCCCTTTCGACTACAGTGAAACAGATTTAATGGTAAGTATAAAGATCCTGTTTTTTTTGCCATCTTAAGGGGGACACACGGACCGATGGGAACTTACCAAAGCAGTCCCAAAACAGCAGGGTGGGAGTGAGCCTAGACCGATGCTGCTAATTTACTTAAGTACTGATTGTAACACCTTTCGTCCGAGGGAGGCCTCAGCAGAAGAAAAGGTGTCAACATTGTAGAATTTGGTAAATGTATGAACGGATGACCAAGTAGCCGCCTTGCAGATCTGCTCTAAGGAGGTAGAGTTACTCCACGCCCAGGAGGCCCCCACCGATCTGGTGGAGTGAGCCAGAATTCCTTCTGGCGGTACTCTTACCTTTGCTGAATAGGCCTGCTTGATTGTCTCTCTGATCCACCGAGAGTTAGTCGTCTTTGAGGCTGCCTGTCCTCTGCGTGGACCAGAAGGAAGAACAAATAGCGATTGAGATCTTCTGAATGGCTTAGATTGTTCCATGTACCAACATAATGCTTTGACTACGTCTAGACTGTGCATTCTGTATTTCTTGCTATTCTTAGGTTCCAGACATAGACAAGGCACTACAATCTCTTGGTTCGCGTGGAATGAAGAAAGATTGGTTGGAACTGTAGTAGTACGGCTTTATCTTTATGAAAGGTTAGGAATGGAGGCTCACAGGACAGGGCACTGAGTTCAGACACTCTCCTAGTGGATAAAATTGCCATGAAGAATACTACTTTCCATGTAAGCCACGTAGTACGGCTTTATCTTTATGAAAGGTTAGGAATGGTGGCTCACAGGACAGGGCACTGAGTTCAGACACTCTCCTAGTGGATAAAATTGCCATGAGGAATACTACTTTCCATGTAAGCCACGTATCAGATATCAAGCTCATTGGTTCCAAAGGAGGATCGAGCAGTGCCTCCAGCACTAGGTTGAGATCCCATCCTACCACTGGTGGACGGAATGGAGGAGCTATATGAGCTACTCCCTGCAGAAAGGTGCGCATTGCATCCTCATTCACCAACCTATGTTGGAACAGGGCAGACCGACAGGGCAGACACCTGGACTTTGAGTGAACTAATCTTCAGACCCATTTGTAAACCTTGCTGTAGAAAGGCCAAGATTCTCGGATAGTTGAGTTCGGTGAAGCAAAGTACAGCTTCTCTACACCAGTTGGAATAGACGTTGGTACGACTTAGATAAAGATGACTTGCGTGCTTTTAACATTGTTGGAATGACTTCCTCTGCTAGTCCCCTACTCCGCCAGATGGATGCCTCAACAGCCATCCCATAAAAGCAAATAGTCTGGGATTGTGATGCACTGTTGGTCCTTGCTGAAGGAGGTCTGGTCTGTAATCCAGCTGAACTAGTTGCTCTATCGACATCTCCTGGAGATCTGAGAACCAAGTCCTCCACGGCCAAAAGGGAGCCACTACTATTACCATGGTCCGAGACTTCTTGATCATTTTTGAGGACTCGTGGCAGCATGGAAACACATATGCTAGGTTAAACTGCCAGTGCTGTGTCATGGCATCTACCCCTGTGGCTAGGGGGTCTCGGTAGTGGAATTTTGGCGCTTTACGATTGAGTCTGGATGCCATTAGGTCTATGCTTGGTTGTTCCCAGCTTCTTACTAGTTGTTGGAAGGCCTCTTGGTGCAGTTCCCATTCTGGGTGAGAAAGTCCGCCTTTGTTTTGGACAGTCCTGGAATATGTATGGCTGACAGCTTTACTGAGTTGAGTTCTGCCCAGTGCAGGATCTGACTGGCTTTCGCCAATGCCAACTGGCTTTGCATTCCTCCCTGGCAGTTTATGTACGCCACTGTAGTAACAGTGTACCATCATCATTTGGTTGGATAGTAGAGATTTTACCTCACTCTTGATTCTGGTCTGTTTGTCCTTTGGAAGACAATCTGCATCTCTGCATTGATTTCTAGCCACAGAAATGTCATCTGGTGACTCGGGTGTGGTTTGGACTTTTCCCAGTTGATGGTCCAGACAAAGTCCTGGAGAAGTAGCACTGTCTTGTAAAGATCCTCTCTGGCCTTTTCTATTGACCCTGCCCTCAATAGTAGATCATCTAAATAGGGAGTCATAGATATTTTCTGCAGTCTCATGGACGCTGCTGTAACCGCAATTAGTTTGGTGAACACCCTGGGGGCTGACGACAGGCCAAATGGTAATGCCACAAATTGGTTATACTTGTTCTTGAATGCAAAGCGAAGATAGTGATGGTGAGGAGGCCAGTTTGGAAGGTGGAGATATGCGTCTTTGATGTCTAGGGACATCAGCAACTGTCCTTGCTCCATTCTCCAAATCACTGACTGCAGTGTCTCCATTTTGAAGAGCACAGGTCAAATAAATTTGTTGAGGTCCATGAGATCTAACACAGACTGTGCCATTCTTCTTCGGAACCGTAAACAGATTAGAGAAGAAACCGGAGAATCTCTCTGGAGTTGGAACTGGAATGATCACTCCTGTTATCTCCATCTTCTCGCTTTTGTCGGATTTGACTGGGACCCTGGACATGATGATTCTGGGTGGGATAGATTTTATGTCCAGATGGTACCCTCCTAAAGTGTTTTCCCACACCCAGGCATCCGGCAAGTAATTTATATATACCTCCCGTAATCATAGTAACTTTCCTCTGATCCGTACAGACGATTCTGGAGGGTGTGCCCCATCAGGCGGATGTGGGATTGTCAGCTCAGGGCTTGTTGTAGGGCTTGTTGTTCTTCCATGTGGCACAGTCCTTATTATTGCCCTTGGAACAAAAGTGAGAGCATTGTGGGGAGCTGTGTCGCAGTGTGAAATGTCCACTCTGACCTGAAAAAACTTCCCTCGTCTGTTAGCTGTTGAGGTTCACCCTCTGGCTTGCGGGAGGAAGGTACTCTTACTCCCTGTTGCTTGGGAAATGAACGTCTCTAATTCCTCTCCAAACAATTTTTGTCCCTTGAAGGGAAGTGAGGTTAATGCTTTCTTAGAGCTAATATCTGCCTACTAATTATTTAGCCACAGTGTTCTGCGTGCAGCAATAGACAAGGCAGATGTGCATGCAGTAAGTTGTGAGGCATCTAAGGTAGTGTCACAGAGGTAACTTGATGACTCTGCGATAGCTTGTGCAGTCATTTTCAATTCAGCCGAAGGAACACTCTCTTGAATGTCTCTAATAAGCAACTCTGACCATGCTTGTATGGCCCTGGACACCCAGGCTGAGGCAAGACAAGGACGTAGCTTCTATCCAGCAGAGGAGAAGATTCCCCTTAAGAAATCCTCTGATCTTCTATCGGAAGGGTCCTTGAATGCTGCTGCGACAGTGACTGGCAGTGTGGTGGATTAACATAGTCTGGACACCGGTGCATCCACAGCCTGGGGTTTGACCATTTGTCAACCAGTTCCTTAGGGGTGAACACGGCAGCATGGGCAGTACACCAGGGTACATATGCCACATACCTCTCACACTGGCCAGACTGTCTGCGCTAAAGCCTCCAGAGTAGGAATTAGTCTGGGTGTCAATCTCCTCGTAGGGGTCTAACCCTTTTAAATACAGGTAATTCTGCTTTGGGTCTCACCCCGGTTGTCAGCCTCTTGCTGACCAAAGAATCTATCCTTGTGATGGGTATCCATCCTCCCAGGAGCAGGACACTTGAAAAACTGATTCGAGTGTACAGTGTGGGGGGTTAAGCCTGCTTGGGACACCCTTTAATTTAATTTGCAAGTGTCCTGCCTCCGTAGAATGGAGCTTAACTCCCATCATTCTCTGTGTCCCCCTTGAGATGGCAGAGAAAAGGTTTTTTTGTCTAATATATTCATTCTTTGGGGTTTAAGATCTATATTATTTGATTTATCATATTTTGTTGACTTTTAGATAAAACATTGAGAGTGTTAGAGGAATTTTTGCATTCTCTTTGTACCCGGGTACATAAAATTAGGCATTCATAAGAGGGATTGTTATTTATATCTTATATGTCCTTTTAAAATTGTGTGTATTTTATTCCATTTTTGTGATAATAAAGTGTCTATTTTTACGATTACCATTATTCCTGCTTGAGCCCTCGTGTCACGGTCGGCACCCTAAACCAGAACTAATGCCAAGCTCTCTGGTCTCAGCTCGGCTTCACCAGTAGTGTGACCGCCTTTGGCTTCGAGAGGAGCCCTCAGCGTACTCAGATGCCACCTGGACTTTTCGAGAGGAGCAAAGCGAGGAGTTCTGGCAAGCAAAGCGGCACGACTGTTGTAAAAGTCAGTTAGGCCAATGGTCTCGGTACAAATGGAACAGGCAAGAGAATCGTCAGACAGGCAGGGTCGAGGCAGGCAGATATCGAGAATCGTCAGGCAGGCATGGGTCAAACCGGGTTGTCAATCAAGGGATTTAGCAGGAAGAGTTGTCGAAGGCAGGCAGAGGTCAGGTTCCAGAGATCAGAATAGTCAAACAGGCAGGAAGGGGTCAAAACAGATAATCAGGATCAGATTTCAAACGGAATAGCAAAGCTAACAGCACCAGGAACAAATCCTATCACGGGCACAGTAAAAAACTAGAGATCGCTTTATATACCATTTGAATTTCGCGCCACTGCGCGCTGACGTCATCACGTCAGCGCGCATGCGCATAAAATACAGAAAGAGGCGCGCTCTAACTAACCGGCGCTTGCTGAAACGGTTTGATGCGCCGAGCGTCCTCGCCGAGGGGGCGGCAGGCGTCCCTGCCGTCCCCCCACTAGACCACCAGGGTAAGATTTTCTCACACCTCGTTATGGAATGTGTTGTGTTGTTAAATTTCATAGTAATGATTCTTGGAAGAGATCCCATTGTATGTACAATGTGAACAGATGATGTGGGATTAGAGTGCATTAACCTTTTTTTGTCCACTAGAATGTGTTTCTTTAGGGCTCTCACAGACAAGCAGTTTTATCTGCGCTCCCCTGCGTTGTGATTTCTTCTGTACAGCCGCAGGGGAGCGCAGGAGTGGACGCACTGAATTATTGTCAATGGAGCTGTACTCACACAGATGCATGTAAGCGGCAAAAGCAGGTTGGGACGCAGCATATTTAATTTTACCTGCGTTTGGCGCTTACATGCTTCTGTGTGAGTACAGCCCGATTGCCAATAATTTAGTGCGTCTTCTACTACGCTCCCCTTTGGCTGAATGGAAGAAAGCGCAACGCAGAGGAGCACAGGTAAAACCGCTCGTCTGTAAGAGCCCTTACAGAGGGCTGAGATGAATTCCTCGGTCAAAACAAGAATAATATCAGTTAACATTCACAGAGACAAATAACATTATTCAGAGAAATACTCTGCTACATTCATATAAGGTTTCGTACTACCATGAAGAAGACAAAGAATAGGAATAAGTAGAGTATTCCTACATTTAAGCGTGTTGCTGTTTTTTATGTATTATGTTTATTTGTTTCATCTACTCATGGCTAAGACTTCTGTCAACAACATATAATTGAGACTGACAGAAAAGGGCAGAGACTAACAAAAGAACTGTCAACAAAATTGTCAGGAAGGGTCACACCTTTTCTCTTTGAGTAGCATACTATATGCATGCAACACCAAATTCACCAAGACAAAATGTGAAATATACACAATAATCCCTAATTTTCATATTAGAAGATTGATATCTTTACAAGGTACACAAAACATTGGAGGCACAGTTTTTGCACAATCATTGTCCCAAGATGACATTTTGGTGCCAACATATAGATGACATATTGTAGCTTTGTCTTAGGCAGTGAGGTGCAACTAACATCATTTTTAAATTTGTTTTTGGATTTAGACGTTTGTCCACAATGAAATGTTTCAATTACAATTTTATGTGCCCATTTCATATCAGTAAACTATGCACTCTTGGTTGTGTCCTAAATTGCATTTGACACTACAATGGTGTTCGTAAATTAATTTTTGGGTTTCTGTAATCAAATTGCCTCTAAAAATAACATACAGAAATGATTTGTGCCATGCTATTGGCTGTACTTCACAAAAATGACACACCTATTTGTTGCCCAATCTGACCCCATATACTAAAGAATGCAAGTTGTGCACCAGTATTTAGCAGTATTTGGTATTAGATGCTGAATATCTGGGGAAAAATAAGTTGTAAAAATGTAAAAGACAAAAGTATACAGTACTTTCCAAAACCCACATTTTACTGTATTTGAAACAAAACTTGTGTTAAAAGTTGTGCACTAAAAGTTATTTGGGGAGTATGTCTTGTCCTGGAATTACTCTCTGATTAACTCACAGAGCAATAATGTTTTTTTATTCCTGGATCAATGCTATACAGTATGGCTTGGTTATGGGTGATTTAATTGATTTCTTGTCAAGGAAATCCTTAAATCTCTTCCTCAAGCATACGAGTGGATTGAAACTGTGCAATTATTTACATAATTAAGGAAGGTGGAGAACTGAAATGCCTTTTTTATTATGTATTATTGTATTATGCAGATGAAGCTAAATACACGTAATCGTCAATGGCAGAGAAGTCAGGGCTGTCATTTGATTGCTATGTACATCACGTTGCTTGTATGATCGCAAAAGCCCCAGGAACGCTGACACTTTTTCATGTATCAAAAGTTAATCAGATTTTCCAAGAGAAACTCTAGAAAGAGCATAATAAGCAAGAATTATGCAGTATCGACATTAAATAAAACTTTAATTGCTCTGGAGCTACCCAATATGTATCCTTCAAAGATTTCAGCCCTTATGTTTCTGCTCTTAAACTTCAAGATATGCAATAAATAATGTGACAAGTGACTTTTTATGTTGTTGATTTTGTATTTTCTTTGTGATGCAAAGAATCTAATTAAAGGTTCCATTCCATTACAGTGAGTTTCAGTGGCTTCCTGGAATGTGATTGTTTTTGAAGAATTGAACCAGATCCTGGTACAATTTATAGTCTGAGTTTTAATTTGTCACTTGTCACTGACAAGGGCAGAGTAAGGTTATTTGAGTCAATAGTAAATATAACTAGGTCTGCTCTTAAAATGAAACCTAGTAATCTCATGCTGTACTGATAGCAGAAGGCTCCTGTACAGAAGGGTTTAGAGTCTGATAACTAGCATGAAGATAAAAAATGAAATGGACCAGAGGTTCATCTATGAAATAATAGATGGGGTCATGTCCTCTGCAACTGTTATTTGCCTGAACAGATGAAGCAAACGTTATCTGACATCAAATGACACACCAACGCACAACATATCACAGCTATGATTCATTTTAAAATGGTGTATGAGTAAATCTAACTAGTGATGATCGATTTCTTTCCATGTATGGTTTCACTGTGAATTTCTGAGTTTCGACACGGGTGAAAAGTTTTACGGAATGGCCCACATGGTCAGTTTCATTTGTATCCAAAATTTTGCGCATGCATCAAAAATGTTGTGTGGTAGACAAATTGTTGCGTGTTCGATTAAATTGTCATGATAGACAAAAAAGTTGCCCATAGATTAAATGTTTTTTTACAGACAGATTCGCTCATCACTATATATGACAAACCATCTAAGCAAATCTGTATTTCTACAAAATCAGTGTCTAAAAATGAGTCTTGCCTTATTGTATGGTTTCCCTTTGAGTTATATGGCCTTAGATGGTGGATTGGTCTCTGTGAAAATGGGTTAAAATGGGGTATAGTCCATTCAGCTGGATGTGTGTCCTGTGGATGCCAAGGAGGATCCCATTGATTCAGGAACATTATGGAGTTCCCCTGACAATATATTGCAAAGCTTCTCCCTATGTTGTGCCTTGGTGTTCCATGTGATACCGTTTTATTCATTTGTGCAGGTTAATAATGACCACAGACCACAAGAATGACCAAAGGTTCCCCCCTCAGTCAGAATAGTAAATAGTGCTAGGCAATACAACAATATACAGAATGACACTGTGGTCCCCAGCATTTCATGACAGAACATTACCGGCAATTTATATAGAGAGATCCCTGCATTTTCATGACTCCTCTGTCGGAGGTGAATAAATGGTTTTAGAAGAACATTAAACACTTCAATGGAAGTCAGGCAGGAAAGCCCCAATCAATTATAACTATCCAGTGTTACGTTACAAGTAGAGGTTTATTTATTAAAGTCAGATTTTTTTCTGGTCTGAGTTTTAAACAGGAAAACACAGTTTTTTCGGAGGGAAAAAACCCTCAAATTTTCCATGATTTATTATAACCAGAGGCTATTAAAAGTCTGAATAAAGAAGAACTCCATGTCAAACTTGCCGAGGCCATGTATCAGATGTACCATTTTCAATTGGAAGATTTCAAGATATGCGCTGGATATCGTATAATTATCCAAATAATTTGTGGTTTTCCGGGTGATAATCAGCAAAAATGGTACCATTTTGATTTTTTTCACAATTTTATAGAGTCTTTTCCTGCACCAAATTTAATTTATTGATAAATACGATAAAAATGTAGATGAGAGTTTGGTCAAATTTTAGTAAATACCTCTGTAATGTTTAGTCCCTTAAGCAGTGAAAGATTCAGGGATTTTCAATGGTGTTAAGATCCTCAGTGGTGGAAGAGTCTTAAAATCCTGGTATCCACTAGTACTCTGTACACTCTGACAGGAAGCAAGTATTTAGTCAAGTTGAACATCCTATTAGTGTTATATATATGCCAAGCATGTTCCAGCCTGTTTAAGAACCACTGGATTGTGTGGGTGTAAACCTGGAAGACCTTCTTTCATAGAACCATGAGGCCCATCAGAGTAAGTAAGTGTTCTGCTACAGTAGATGGGAAGGTGATCAAAAATGGCTTACAAAATTGCATCATAGTAGAAAGAATTGCCATTTTTTTGTAGAAAATGCAATGTCTCAGAGCACATCACACTGTTGATATAAAATATTGCACTGCTAATAAAATTATCCACAATTTCTCATGGTGAATAATATAAAAATGTTTGTCGACAAGCCCATTTTTAACCCTAAACCACTCAGTAGGTCCTACAAATGGGAAAAGTGTCTATTTTGCTAATTATGTACTGTTGCTAGAAAAAAAAACATAAAAATGATCAAAGCCAACATCTGCAGAGAATTTAAATTGTGAATTTGCAGTTACAACTGTTTATATAAACCAGCCTTAATTATTTAATGCTGTGTGAAATTTTTCAAGAGAAAATGCAATGTGACAGCTGCCAAATTAATGGAGCTTTTTAGCAGATCAGAAGAACTGGAAAGCATTCTACAGATATCACCTGTTTTGGTACCTTTTGGGCACTTGACCATTCAGTAATACAAATCTAAAAATACCTGGAAGAACTGCAGTGCACACGTGTGTTGGAAATGTCAGACATGCTGAATGCAGAATTCCAACTAATGCAACAGCTGGCAGAATAAAGAGGGGTGAACAGACTGAAGGCAGGTATTCAGCTTGCAGCATTCCTGGACCAAATCCAATGTATAGATTCCTTTGAAAGCAAAAATGAAGACAATCTGACAGACTACTGAGTATTTTGATCCTTAGGGCAGATCACATGTATGTACAGATCATGCCACATGTGACTTATTTGAGGCCTATTTAACATGTTGTGTAAAACAGTGGAGAAAAACAGAACTGGTGATGTTGCCTATAGCAACTAATCTTTGCTTTTGTTTGACTGTTGGAATCTAATTGCTGATTGGTTGCTATGGGCAACATAACCAGTGATGTTTTTCTCCCCAAATAAGTCACATGTGGCATATCTGTACAACAGGTTCCAAGTTCCAACATTTCATAAAAAAGTGACCATTACATTTCATGACAATATGCTCCCAGCATTGTAGAAGTTTTGTTCCCAAGTGAGGAGGAGCATAAGCCCAGATGCATATTGGAACCATTCTAAATTTGAATTTCTCCTGCCACTTTTTCAATCAGGGAAGACTATAATCTGTGACATTGGGCCTTACCCCTGGTCCCAGAACAATGAGACCTGGGTAGACATAGTTACATAGTTACATAGTTACATAGTTAAATTGGGTTGAAAAAAGACAAAGTCCATCAAGTTCAACCCCTCCAAATGAAAACCCAGCATCCATACACACACCCCTCCCTACTTTTAATTAAAATTCTATATACCCATACCTATACTAACTATAGAGTTTAGTATCACAATAGCCTTTGATATTATGTCTGTCCAAAAAATCATCCAAGCCATTCTTAAAGGCATTAACTGAATCAGCCATCACAACATCACCCGGCAGTGCATTCCACAACCTCACTGTCCTGACTGTGAAGAACCCCCTACGTTGCTTCAAATGAAAGTTCTTTTCTTCTAGTCTAAAGGGGTGGCCTCTGGTACGGTGATCCTCTTTATGGGTAAAAAGGTCCCCTGCCATTTGTCTCTAATGTACTTGTAAAGTGTAATCATGTCCCCTCGCAAGCGCCTTTTTTCCAGAGACATCCTAAACATCCCTATTATAATTCACCACCACCTGTGCTACCTAGAGTTGCCTATGCAGACAGTTACTATAGAATTCTGCAAATGACTTTCCCAGTCTGTTAGATGGTTTGAGATATTTCATGTAGTTCATGTAAAACTGCACATAAAAGGAAATGATGTGGTATAATTAAAATCTCTATTGCTCATGTTTTGCATTGTGGGCTGATGGGTTTAACAATTAAGGTTGTGTTAAGGTTGCAAAAAATGATGCTTCATATTAACAAGCATAAAATAAGCTCTCTGGGATCAAGAAATCTTATGTCAGCATAATCTCATCCCTTTGAGTTTATTATTAATGCTATATCTGCTGAGCAAAGACTTATAATGTTGCTGGCGTTCTCAATAAATGTTCTTTAATGACCTGAATGACACATTGTTCCAATAAATTCAGTGCCCAGGAGCAGCAGGGTCATTTTGTTCAGCTTTATTATAATAACACATAACATATTCTGAAGAAATATATTCTTACAGAGCAAGAACGAAAATAATTTAGGTTTGACATTGCTGTGCAGAGTGAAAATAAAGTAGTAGCCAGAGCCAACATAAGGTATGGCAAAGTAAGACTCATAGACTCAACATTAAGGCTGTTTGTGCATCTGTTTAACATTGAATCCTCCAAGGAAATGCCCACATATTGCTAATTATTTTGCATTTTATTGTTACTACAAAACCTCAGATTTTATATGTCTATGCAAATATATGTAACACCCTCTTGGCCACCACCCTGGTGATAAGGTTGTACCATCTTACCAATTACCAGTGCAGGTCCCAGGGTACTGGGAAGTTCTTCTCTTGGCAGTGCCTCCACCTAATGGGTCGGTAGGTTCAATCCAGGTTGTGAGTCATGTGGAAGAGTGACCAAAACAATGTGGGAAAAGATGTGTTTTCCCTTTAAGTTCTCCATAGTAAGAGAGATAGGCACCAGGAAGAGTGTCAATAAACAGAGAATAGGTTCTCTGTTTAAAAGGCTTTGGAACAAGCAAGCCAGGTACTCCGGTCCAGTAGTCCAGCTCATGGATTAGAGCTCACTTTCCACAGGAAGGCTTTCCTGTGGAAAGGTATTTAGTTCTAGTGAGGCTGTTAGGAAGGTCTTTCAAAGCAGGGCAGAGAGCAGGAAGGATACTGCCTGTGTGAGGAACTCCTAGAGGGGCTGGGGGTGGCACTTGCCACTGCAAAAGAGAGGCGAGACATAGTGACACAGAGTCTATCTGACTGAGAAAAGTCAGGAGGCTGATCAATTCCCCAGGAGAGTCATGAGTATAGGGGTGACCCCTGCTTGGCTTACTGGTAGTCCACAAGAGGCCCAGTTTAGTAAGGGAACTCTTCATGTGTATAGGTAGAGCCCAGTAGGCAGGATTTATTTTTATGATTTGTTTTGTATCCTGAAATGGTCACCCCTGTGTGTAAATAAACTGCCTTAAAAAAAGAGAAAAGTGTCTGTTGTGGATCCCGCAGCTTACAGTCAGCAGGTTCAGACATGAGTCAGCGTGACCAGACCTGTGCAGTACTATAACACAAATATGTCCCGCTAATGCCCCTTGTATGCAGTAAGGTAAAATAAATTACTGTACATCACCCAGCACATAAGTTGGACAGAAAATGCAGGGAAGAAAAGGCCACCTTTGATAAAGCTCTTAAATATAAGAATTTTTTTTAGAATATTAAAATATTTGAAGATCCAAAATGAATAGGCTTTAGTCATTTAAATACAAAGCTTGTTAAATATAAGGCTTCCTCTCATTATAGAGACTGTAGAAAGGAATCAAGCATCGTGCACTCTCAGCAACTTTTATTTAATAAAAAAACTCCAGCAGTGTACGTTGCAACGAAATGTGTGCCATAGGCAATGTTTGCTGAAGCGTCTATTAGAAATTAAAAAATGCTTTGCCAAGATGTTTTTTATAAAACACCTCAATTTGCTTTCGGAAATGATTATTTCTACAGGGACATGTTACATGGAAATCTATTTTGCTGGGCTGTATTATGCAGTGATGTGCTGAATTCTCATTGGTGGCTGATGTGGCAGAAATTTTCACAGCAATGACACATCTGTTACTTTTTGCCTACTAGGCAACCCTGAAATGATTAAGAAATGTGTCATCAATACATGAACAACTAGATTGCCATGACAATTGGTGATGTTAAGTTCTATCCTTGTATAGATCAGATGGCTGGGCATTTTCACAACTTTTTAAAGCATGTCCTGTATATTACCAGACAGGAAGTATTCCCACACTTTCTGCAGAGGCATGGCATAAAGCTGTCTGCATAAGTAAACAATCTGTTATGTTGACAGGGGTCCTTTAATATTGACAGGTTAATAAACCTAAAAAGCCTCTGTCTCAAAAGGCAAAGGTGATAATATAATGACCAAAGTCCCACTATTCTTAGGAAGTGACTTTTCATTCAACATTTCTGTGTTTTTTTTTTCCAAAGCAACATTTCTATTTTAGAACAAATTGGCATGCACTCTAAAAGACACAGCATCATTCACATTTCTAAATGTTTTATATTTCCTAAGAATAATGCTATTAAACTTCTGCTTTCCCTCGGATATCATTGTACTTACCAGGCACCACAGGTCACTTTGTGTAAATGTCAAATACTTTCCCACATTAAAAGCCACAAAATGCATTTTAAGTTGCACTCCTGGAAACACCCAGCCGTTCCCCAAAGCAAGCTGCAATAGACAGGGTTTGTGAGATGGTAAAGGGAAACTAAAGACATCTTTAAAAAATTAAGACTGAGATGGTTTGAATTTTGCATTCCATTTTTCTTTTCTACCAGCTGTCAACTTTTCAACTGGTTGTTATAATTTAATTTTTATCGTTTTTTTTTAATTAATTGCCTTCTTCTTCTGACTATTTCCAGCTTTCAAAGGGGGGTTTACTGACCACACATAAAAAAACAAATGCTCTGTAAAGCTACAAATGCATTGTTTCTAATCTTTCTATTCAGGCCCTCTCCTATTCATATTCCAGTCTCTAATTCAAATAAATGTATAGTTGTGAGGGTAATTGGTAATTTGGACCCTAGCTACTAGATTGCTGAAACTATAAGCCGTAAAGCTGCTAAATAAAAAGTTAAATAACTCGAAAATCACAAATAATAAAAACCAATTGCAAATTGTCTCAGAATAGCACTCTCTGCATCATACTCAAAGCAAACAACCCTTTTAACTGGTAGAAGTGCGATGTAGGGCACCCATTGAAGAAGGATTCTGATGCAGAGGCCATCTATATAGGCCAGTAACCACTGTTTTAGCATTTAATTTTGGCATGGATAGACCTTTGTACTATATTCAACAGGACATATACCTTCAGCAAAAGTGTTGACCTGCAATTTCTAGCATCCAATCTACTATTCCTTTAGGGTCATATTAACTGATGTAAGAGTATCTTCCAAAGAGAATTCTGTCTGTTCAGTCTACAAGCCTCTATTCTGCCATTTTGAAGTTTGTGAAGTCTGATTAAAGAGTAATATTAACAAACAGAAACTCTGCTGCAACCACTAATATGTAGGGATGTAGCGAACTGCCGATTTGGTGTTCGCGAACGCCGTTCGCGAATACCGGCAAAAAATGCGAACGTTCGCGAACAGTTCGCGAACTTCGAACACCCGCTAAAATCGTTCGATTCGAACGATCGAAGGATTTTAATCGTTCGATCGAAGGATTTTAATCGTTCGATCGAACGATTTTCATTCGAATCGAACGATCGAAGCATTCGATCGAATGCTTTTCATTCGATCGAATGCTTACAATCGTTCGAACGAATGGAAATCGTTCGATTTTTAGCGGTCGAAGGAATTCGAATGGTTGAACGATTTGTATTCGAATCGAACGCGAACTCAAAATGCGAACGTCGCGCGACGTTCTCGAACATTCGGCGGACGCGAACGGTCGAAGTTCGCGCGAACAAGTTCGCCGGCGAACAGTTCGCTACATACCTACTAATATGTCAGACAACAATAAAATGACTGACATTAAGATGGTAAGGATGATTCTTATTGGTAAATTTTATTGCATGTGTAATGAAAGGATACATTGAAAAAACACCAAAACAAATGAAACTTTAAAATCGCAAAGCCTTTATTAAGAAATAACTTACTGAAACTCTGCTTCCACTCCTCTTCAGAAAAGGCGACAGGGCAGCTATCCATCATGGGGCGCTCGATTACTCCTCCCTGTCTATCTCCTATAAGGAAGGCAGAGACGATAAATCGAGTGCCGAGCAATGGATCGTGATCGCATTTTTTCTGAAGAGGAGCGGAAGCAGTTTCGGTAAGTTATTTCTTAATAAAGGCTTTGCGATTTTAAAGTTTCATTTGTCTTGGTGGTTTTTTTTCAATGTATACTAACGAATTTTTTAGGGATAGCAAAAGAGTCAGTTTTAAGGAATGTGTAACGGGCTAGAATGGGCACATGGTAGTTTAACAACATTGTGCTGCTAGTTAACATGCTGCATTGCATCAATCAAAGAGAAAACAGGAACCACAAAATCTGTATCCTTAACATAAAAGTACTGTAATGCTGATGCTGTCGATTTTATCCCTTGCGCAGCAAAAAATTGCTAAGAATACATATAGGTGTATAGTGAGTGGCATTAATAAGGTTAATTTAATTTAAAAGCCCTTTAAAAATTATGTCTAAACAATTAACATGGGCTTTAATTGAGCACCACTGCTCCGCTGAGGAAACTTAATGCTTTGAGTGACTAAGATTGATGACTTCTAGATTATTATTAATTTTTTCCCACAGTATGATTTTTTAATGTATGCCCAGTTTAAAAAAATAGGTAACAACCATAACATTGGCCAAATGATTAAAAGCAGGAGGGCCCACTGACTCTTTTCAAGGTAACCTGGTAAGCCAGTCCAGCACTGCATATGTCATTGTCATGAATAAATTATTTCTTCCAAAACTTAAAGCTAAACACGGTTTTGTTTTTCATACTTTCTTATTCAATAGTAACTAAAAATAATCTTCTTTATTGGTTCTCAAGACATTGCACAGAAAATTAATTAAATTAATTAATGCTTGAATTAATGCTTGACAGCAACTAATTTATTTTAAAATGTTAAATTGTGGTTGGTTGGGAAACAAATATAAATCTTTAAAGATGCACTATATACAAGAGATAAAAAGAACCCCAAACTGCCATTCCGAGCAACTGTTTAGAGATGAGTTTTGGACACCTGCTACTAATGTTGTTGCCGACTGTGCATAATAATCCCTTACTTAATGCAATCTACACAGACAGCAGTTATGCAGTGGATTACATTTTCATATTTTTTGAGATTTGAGCCTACTCAATATGTTGAAACTTTTCTGTAGCAGTCTGATAAATAACTTTTTTTTGCCCCCTCCCAATTTTTCATTTATATTGCAAATCAATACACTGCACTACTGTATAAACTATATTAAAAGCATTAGAAAAGACAGTGGCATTTGGTCACTCCAGCCTTTATAGATTACATTTTTGGCTAACTAACTATATTATAAACATTTTTTATTTTGCACAGTCTATCAGTCAGTCAGTTTTTATTCTTATAATGAACAATTCCTTTAAAGCAATATTGCTCAATATTCCTAATTGTTAAATAAAGACCTTTTTTAAAAAAATGTCTTTCATTGCTTCCTGTATCATCTACAAACTACAAAACAATAAGAAACATACCCCTATATGTAATGTTTGCTCATTAGCAGTAACCTATACTAACCAATAAGATGTTTGTTTTTAAACACTTTTTAAAGACTTAGTGCCTTTAATTATATAACTATATGTATGAACATTGCACTGTTGGGAACACATCTCATTCATCCAATTTATGTTACTAGGTCTATTTTTAAATTTGTCTTTTTTCTCCCTACTAAGGGGGTTATTTACTAAGGTCCAAAATTATAAACTTCGCAAGGATCAATCAAGACTGCAGGTTAACTGCTCAAACTTAGTGTTTATTGTTTAACACGTTTAACACAACATGTTTCGAGTCTCGTAGGACTCTTTGTCAAGACACTTGACAAAGAGTCCTACGAGACTCGAAACATGTTGTGTTAAACGTGTTAAACAATAAACACTAAGTTTGAGCAGTTAACCTGCAGTCTTGATCGATCCTTGTGAAGTTTATAATTTTGGACCTATTCAGCAGCACACACGGCGGAGGTGCATCACAAGGTTTCGACTTTAAAAGTTTTTTTTGCAGTTTGTTTGAGGTAACAGCACCATTTGTTTTTTGAAGTTATTTACTAAGGTCTGAATACCCGAAATTCCCCGAAATCAGAAAAATTTGTGACTTTTTTTTATAAAATCGGACTTTTAAAAAAATTAAGAATTTTTTCAGAATTTATTAAACCCGAGGGCTAAAAAGTCTGAATATAAAAACACGGCATCTCAAACCTGTGGAGGTTGCATAAAAGTAAATGGGAACAGTCCCATTTTTGGTTGTGTTGGGGTTTCGGGCAATTTCACTATGTTTTCTGAGCTTTCGAGTGAAAACTCTGAAAAATTCAGAGAATTCGGGGAAAATTCACGAAAAAATAGTGAAAATCTGAGCTTTTCCCGCAAAGCAAATTTTAATAAATAAGCATTAAAAACCCGAGCGGGTTAGATCGGAGTTTGTAGCAGCCGATATTGATATAAATTCGGACTATGATAAATAACCACCTTAGTGTAGGTCGGATTTAATATGTATAAATGTTAAAAATATTATTATCTTATATGCACCAGATTAGCAGAGGTACCATTTTGTTTATTACATCCTTAAATTAAGTAAGCATTATCAGAAAGGTCTATATAAATACACCAGTAAACCCTCAAAGTAATGCTGCTCTGAGTCCTCTGTCAAAAGAAACACAGCATTTCTTTTCTTTTATTGTGTACACATGGGCTTCTGTATCAGACTTCCAGTCAAAATATGTTTATGCAAAAGCCAGTAATAATGCCGATGAAAGGCATATGTGATTTCAAGTGACTTTCATAAAACCTTGTTTATGGCTATTACAAGGCTAAGCTAAGGCAAATATAAAAAATAAAACAATTGCGTCATGTAGCTCTTGTAGCTCTTTAAATTAGTCCTAAATTGGTTTTCTAATAACGAGTATGTGATACTCAGAACTTAATTTTCTAAACATCCTTCAATTTAAGTTTACCACATAATTGCTAATTGCTATATTTACACAAAAAAAGCAATGAATTTAGTATTCAATGTTATTTTTTTAATGGGCAGAGTATCAATTTAAATATTCTTCAACAATTCAACATTATATTTCCTATATTTCTGATGTGCATTTTGTTACAATACAAGAATGATGTTGCCGACCCAATGCATACTTGGTTTAAAACACAATACTCCTTAACTTTATTTATAAAAGTGAAGCAAGGCCTATTTCTGATTTTCAAATATGTTTTCTATGATCCCAAAAGCTAAGTGTACTGAATTCACAATTTGCCACATGAAAATATCATATAAATTAAACAATATTAAATTAACTTTTTTTTTTAATAACAGAATGAGATCTCTTCCTCTCCAGAAACCTGTTATTCATAATGCACTGAAAAACAGCTATGCCATTCCAGACAATGTATTATTTGAATAAGCATTTATTTTTTCTTCTTTAGCTCTTCTTCTGTAATAATAAAAATTAAATTAACATTTACAATTTTTCTAAAATGTAATTTTTTTGGGATGTGCTTGAAGGTGACATAAGCTTTATGGGTACAATATAACTGCTTTTTGAGTAGAAATGTTATTACACGCAATCTTTCTTCTGCTGCCGGGTGAGTCTTTACATATGCAGACAATCTATATTAACTATGTGCAAAGGTACAGTTGTTCATGTTTCCCATTGATACGAATGCTGATTACAAAACATTTCATTTTTCATGTATATAATTACATTTTTTGTGTGTGTATTTGGCTTAATATGACTGAAACATCTTATATCCAGACAAACCTAGGTCTCAAGTATTTTGGATAATAGTTTCCATGAATTGACTTTGCTTGCACAATTGGATATGATCCTGCAAGTGCATTTTTTACTTTGCTTTTTTGATATGAATTACAATTATAAATATATCTAACCAATCTTCACTCATTTAATAAAATAAAATAAATTCTTATACATAATACATTTAAAGTTTATTACAACATGTTCTGTATTTGTCAAATATAGTTTTATGCCACCATTTCTTTTTTCAGCCATGTAATGTTATTTACAGCTTCCAAATGTGCTTTCTGAAAGACAGACACTTGTTTTTGTTGGACATGTTCAGCCATGTATTGTTCGGGGGAAAAAATAGAAAACGTCCTATTTTTATCCTCACGTTGGAGTTTAAAGAGGCTCATAATTATTTGACACCATGGAGAGGAAAGGAAGTGCTATACCCCTTCAAGTGTTCAAAAAGCTGATAATTGAGGTCCTTCGGCATTGCAAACGATTGGGGTCAACTTGATTATGCTCTGACAGCATTAGGCACCCAAGGTCATGTTACGCAGCAGCCATTGTTGTGATCGACTTCCATTGCACTCCTTAATGGTAGGAACCATTTTATCATCATCAGCTGGCTCATCCAGGCATTGGTTGCTGTTGATATGTCTCAATATTAAATGCTGCAAAACACAACAATGTAAAGAAAGTTGCTGACATATATTCAACATTTTGAAAAGCATTGAATAGAAGGGCAATAGCATGGAATGGAGGAATGCAAGTAATATCCTTTGTTAAAAATCAACCTTGTAAAAATAAGTTGCCTGCGAAAAGCTGTAAATGAAAACAGAATTTCTCACATATTTTAATAAAGAAAAGATCTGGCAATCTTACTGCTAATTCTCTAAACTGATTGAAACACAGAAAACAATTGTTATGGTGGCAATTAAAATATTTCCATATAATACATCAGGTTTAACTACCAAACTCGAAATTCCAAGGCACCTCTATTTTACCCACAATGCGATGTTTTATCCAGAATTCAAGCACCTTTAATGATGACAGCAAAATAGCATATTTGCAACTGAATAATGCTGATGCAAGTTGCATGCAAATTACAAACTATTTTCCTAACCCTGTCATTAGACTGGACATTTATCAGCACCCTTGCATTCTAGTGACCCATAACTGGCCTATAACTGGTTAACTGGTGCTATCTGCAAGCTGTAAAGAGCATGTATGGGTGAAGCCTGCATCCATTTTTGTGCTTGCAGTTTTACTTAGGTTTGGAAATGAGCCCTCTGTTTCTGACCTGTTACCACCCCTTTGTTAAGTGAAATTCTCCATTACAGTATATCACTAGTCATTGTTAGATTATTTCAATTCCAAGCACCAAAATTAGCTTTTTTTTATTTGGAAACTCTGAACATTATATATCACATAAAACAGCCCTTATGGTTAGCTGTTATGTTCAACTGTTTCATATATTTTCATAAATAAAAATATTTATGGCATTATTTTTATACTTTACTACAGATACAGAAAAAAATTACAAAGAGTGTATCTGTAGAACAAGTCAAATCAACTGGACTTGCTGTGGTTTTTTTTTTCCTTAAAGACGTTTCACCAGTCATCCAACTGGCTTTCTTAAAGAAACGTTTGAAGACTGCCAAGCCCAGATTCTAGACCAGAAGAGCAACTGGTTCAAAAAAGGTGTTAAAGAAGCCATATATGTAAAAACTGAAAAACCAATTTTGAATAGAGGCGGGGGGTGCGACATCTAGGGGCAGATTTATCAAGGGTCGAAGTGGATTTGAGTGAATTTTCAAAGTTCAAAAAGTTTGAATTTCTAAGTAAATTTTTGGGTACTTCGACCATCGAATAGGCTACTACGACTTCGACTTTGATTCGAAGTAAAATTGTTCGACCATTCAATAATCGAAGGCTAATGAGCCTATGATTAAGTGTTTAAGACACGAAACGCGTAAGGCTGTGGACACAATAAACATTTTTTACATTGAACTATTGTCCTTGTGGAAGTTTGCCTACATTGAGTGCCTGCTCTCAATTGGTTTTTGGTTTGTCCACTCCCCGTGCTGAGGGCTCAGGGCGGTGCACCTGGGCCACTTCCCCTATGTGGTGAGTAACTGCTTTACCTTTGGAGACCCCATACACAGATGACTGGTGAAACGTCATCAAGTAAAAAAACACAGCAAGTCCAGTTGATTTGATTTATTTCTACAGGTATATCATGACCTGGATGAACGAGAATCTTGACAAACATTACAAAGAGTGGTTTATTTTTGTTTCACCCTTTCCTTATGTTCTAGACTGGCCCACGGTCTAAGGTTTTCTGGTTAGCCCCTGACATCCCAGTCCGACACTGATGCTGACACTTTGCAGAGTGATCTCTGCAAGGTTATGCACTTTGGCAGAAATTAAGACAATTAAAGACTATTGTAACTCTTTTAATTGGCCTTCCCACGCCAGAGACTATCACCTCTACAGTCCATAATGAACACTGCTGCGAGGCTCATAAACCTCAGCAACTGTTCCCCCTCTGCCATGCCACTCTGCCAATCCCTGCACTGGCTTCCGCTACCTTTCAGAATAATTCAAAGTAATGACCCTGATATTCAAAGCACTTCATAATTCTGCCCCACCCTACGTCTCTGAACTCATCTCTAGATGCTCACCCAACCGCTTACTACGCTCCTTTACTGACATACTCCTCAACTCTTCTCACTTTACCTCCTCAAACGCTCGCATTCAAGACTTTCTCCCTACCTTTCTGCTTTCAAAAGATCTATTAAAATGCACTTATTTAGAGAAGCCTACCCTCACTTTTAAAGTACTGTCTTGCATAAAAAGGGCATTAACTCAAGGGAAGAAAACATAATGGTAATGCCTCACCTTGAGTATGCAGTGCAGTTTTGAGCTCCAGTTCTTAAGAAGGATATTAATGAGCTGGAGAGAGTGCAGATATACAGTATATATCAACTAGTTACAGAGATGGAAGATTTAAATTATGAGGGTAGACTGTCAAAGTTTGGGTTGTCCTCTTTGAAGAAAAGATGCTTACAAGGGGACATTATTACTCTTTATAAGTACATTAGAGGACATTATAGACAGATAGAAGGAGATATTTTTTCCCTTAATATAAATCCCTGCACCAGAGGCCACACTTTTACACTACAAAAACAGAGCTTTCAATTGAAGCAGCGCATGTGGTTCTTCACAGTGAGGGCAGTGAGTTTGTGGAATACCTTGCCAGATGACGTTGTGATGGCTGATTCTGTTAACACCAATTGCAATTAAAATAGATATTGGTATGTATAGTTTATGTGAGTGTATGATGGGGTCAGTGTGAGTGTGTGTATATATGGATGCTGGGTTTCATTTGGAGGGGTTAAACTTGATGGACTTTAGGCTTTAGCCCCTGAGTTAAGGGGAAGTGCACCATGATCGTCTTTAAATACACTACAAACGTAAAATGCTAATAGATATTGTAAGAAGGTAATTATTCACAGGTGTATGTATGTTGGTTTTAGCTTAAAAGCTTTCTCACTAGAGCTCCTGAGCTAACGGTAAATGCACAATGGTTTTACTACTCAATCACATTGGTTGCTGGGGTACTTGATTTTAAATGTACTACAAACTTAGAATGCTCATAAATAGTGTAGGACTCACATACAATGAGGGCCTTGACATGGCACATGAGCTTACATATTTTGGCCAAAGTGTGGTACTAACACCTCATTTTTTAGTGTTCAAATATTGGCTTGGGTTAGACTGAGAGCTGGCAATTATTTTCTGTGTTTAGTCATTTTTCAACCCAAATTAACTATGTAACTATGTAGTTTAAAGGGGCATATGTAACCCTAGCATTGAAGTCCACTCAGTTGTGTAGCCAGTGGTGTACATTTTCTATTGCTTAGCAGGTCTGTACTTAATCTATTGTATCGGTGTCAGATGTACTTCACTTGCAAACTCACCCATTTTCTTTTCTTTATTTTCTTAAAAAACAACAGTAAAAGTTGTTTTAATTATTTATCTAACATCTTGAAACCATAAAAAATACACATTTAAAAATTCCTTTACCAGACCTATCCAAAGTTATCACATTGCGAGATACCAACCTCAAATATCACAGAAAGTAATCAGTAGGACTGTAAAAAATATTTCTAAAAACTTCCAGCCTTGTATAATTTCTCAGTGTCCACATTTGCTGATTTTTGCCATTACAGAACTCCACAGTTGGGCCAAATGTGCCATCCTCTATATTGCTTAAAGTCAAACATGATTGAGTTATGATATGAAGAAATGTGTGCGTCTGCGTAACAGAAAAAAAAGCATGAGAAAACCAAAAATATGAAATGATGCATAACATTTACATGAATATGATGACAAATATTTCACACATGATGCTTAAGCGTAACAACTCACACACTGTAGGAATTCCTCTACAAAAACTGACTTGTGTATTAAAAGCCTTTAAATATATTATCATTTTTTTAAATATTTATTTATAATGTTAATTTATTTTATTGATAATTGATAATCCCCTTTTGCATTATAAAACTGTTTTTAAAACATATTTCCCATTACAAACTTAACCAGAAAAATATGAGGATTAATAAATAGGTCCCTTAGCGTTTGTGTTTCATTGTGATTTTATGCTAATCCCATGAAAATACAACATTGAATGCATCTACCCCTAAAATTGGTTCTAATCAGGTTTCTGTATTTGCTCTATAAAGACGATTTATTAACTTCTGAGTTTGAGTTTTGGGGAAAAAAAAAAAGAAAAGCAACTGCGGCAAAAAAAAAAAGTCATACAAAAAACCAATTGTATTCACACGTTTTCTGACACTAGCAAAAAAAATGGCTAGTGTGACATAGAACTGATACTTTATTTAGAAAAAAATATTTTTGTGGATGCTAAAGCCCTCCCTGAAATCTAGGGTTCTCAAAGATGGTTCTTAAGAATTTTCAGTTTGTGAATATCATGTTGATCGTTACTTAGGGGCCGATTCACTAACTTCGAGTGAAGGATTCGAAGGTAAAAAACTTCGAATTTCGAAGGTTTTTTTGGGCTACTTTGACCATCGAATGGGCTACTTCGACCTTCGACTACGGCTTCGAATCGAAGGATTCGTAGTAAAAATCGTTTGACTATTCGACCATTCGATAGTCGAAGTACTGTCTCTTTAAAAAATACTTCGACCCCCTAGTTCGCCATCTAAATTCTACCGAAGTCAATGTTAGCCTATGGGGAAGGTCCCCATAGGCTTGGCTAACTTTTTTTGATCGAAGCATATTCCTTCGATCGTTGGATTAAAATCCTTCGAATTCGAAGGATTTTATCGTTCGATCGAAGCAATTATCCTTCGATCGTTCGATCGAACTATCTGCGCTAAATCTTTCGACTTCGATATTCGAAGTCAAAGGATTTTAATTCCTAGTCGAATATCGAGGGTTAATTAACCCTCGATATTCGACCCTTAGTGAATCGGCACCTTTGTACTGACTTTTGGCTTGGGAGCTTTAATTCCAAGATCTATTCAAACCAAATCATGCAACTTGTGCAAATGGATTGCAGATGATTCTCTTATCTCTAAATTGTGAAAGGGGAGCAAGTCCAGCAGAAGTGAAGAAAAAGTTAAACTTATAAGTTATTACTTATAAACAAGTAATATAAATCAAAACAACACTATTTGTTGCAATTATACCCTGATTACATGGCAGTTGTTAAAATTCTGTATAATAGCCACTCTCATGCTGGGTTTTCTTTGAGAAGCAGGTGTGCTTCTATTTCCTTTGTACATTTTAACTGTTATATTTTTAGTCATATTAGTCACTTGGAAAATGAATTCTGTTAAGAAGAAGCCCAAACCCCAGCTGAGAGCTGAAAATTACAGAAGAATGAATTCATTAGAGAGTTTTGTGGGTGAGATTTCATATATTTCCCGTCCTGGTGTCTGATGTGCATAACATCAGATCCTCTGTAGTTACCCTTATCAATATATTACAAGACTTTTAAGACATGCTGTGCATAAGCTAGTAAAATGCAACCTCTTTAACCGTTTCAATGCTGAGCCATTGTGGTCTATGGTTCTAACATAACATATTTATAAGGGTGATTAAAGAGCATCTATTCTTTGAAAGTGTAGTAGCTAAGATCTTGTTATACAGTAGCTTCACACCTTCCCATCTTTTTAACATTAGAGGGTGTATTTGAATTATGGGGTCACAGCTTTATAATTTGAAAACATTTGGGGGCAGATTTACAAAAGGGCAAAGTGCGACTTTTCGCCAGCAGTGGCTCCCGCAGGGACAGCGCCAATTCACTTACAGGTGCAGGTGCCAATTCATTAGCGAATGTTACCATCGCTAGCGTTCATTTGCACTCTATTGCCAGGCGACTTTTTGCTCTGGCGAACGATCGTTACGCCGAAAAATTCACTGAAGTGTAGATTTTATTGAACATTATCTCTTTCGCCAGAGTTGACTTCACCTCAGACCAGGCGAAGTGCTAAAAAGAAGCTAGATATTCTGTCACTTACATCATATCCTGTGTGCCAAAAATGCATTAAAGTTCAAAAAACGCTGGCGACTTTTCCTTTTTTTTAAGCAGGATTGACTGCAAAAGTCCTAACAAACTTTTTTTGGGTAATCGGTTTTCTCCAGACATTTCCTAACATATGGAATAATGATGGGCAAATTTATCCGCCAGGCGCAAATTCACCGCAAATTCCCCAGATTCGTTGCTGGCGTCAAAAAAAATTGACACTGGCGACCCTGGCGCATTTTTGCCAGTGAATTTGCGCCATCAAAAAAACGGTCGCTGGCAAAAAAAAACGGACGGCGGCGCCAAAAAATGGACGCCGATGTCAACAACTAGACGCTGGTGCTGTTTCGCTAATTTTTCGATGTTTTGCGAATTTGCCGGGGAATTCACAAATTTTCCTGCGATCGAAACGCCCCAAATTCACCCATCATTAATATGGAACTAATTTTACAGTGGGCTCATGTGTAGGGCATTATATAAATTCTCTTGTCTTTATTAAGGTTCCCTGGACATTTGTAATAAAAGTGGCAACTTCAAGCATTTGCACCAACATTTATAATAAAGACGTCTTGACCTAAGCACAAGATCACTAGCAAATGTTTGCTGTGCACAGACGAACGCTAGCACATCATCAAAATGAAATGTCGCACTGCCGAAGTAACGCAAGCAAAAAGTCGCAAGCGTTTAGTGCCCAGGGCGCAACTTGAAAGTAGGGAGGGGTGTGTATATGGATGCTAGGTTTTCATTTGAGGGGTTGAACTTAATGGACTTTGTCTTTGTTTAACCCTATGTAACTATGTAACTTTGCATATTAGTGAATTAGCATAGTGGAATGTGTGCGAAGCGGTTGCTGGCGACAATTCGCCCTTTAGTATATCTGCCCATTGGAGTTGTGTGTCTGGTTTTCTTTTTCATTACTGATCTAATTTTTTATTTTGCTGAAGCCAGCTGCATTCATGCTGTCCTTAATTGCATCCTTAATTACTTACTTTAGCAACCCCTAGCACTTTCTATTTATCTAATAGAGATATTGAAAGCCAAGTTTATTGTTATCATTTTACAATGTTTTTCCTAACTTCAAGAAGACATTACATATTATGATGGCCATGGCCTACAATATTCAACTCACATAACCCTTTAAAACTTCCATATTCCTCTTTGAAAATACCAAGACAAGTTTTTCTCTTGCTATTTTTTCTTCTATAGGTTCTTATTGCCTTTTTTCCTTTCCAATTGTTTGCCTTTAACTTCTGACTTCATTGTAAAAAGGAAGTGTGCTTTGGAGAAACAGAAGTCCATGTATTGTTTCTGATACTAGGTTAGCAATATCAAATCAAATTTGAATTCAAACAGCAGAATTTCATTGTATTTTTAAATATTTAATAATTTCTAAAACTCCATCTTATCTACACTTTTTTGTAATCTCATTAGCAAGTTGGTTTTACTACACTTCGTCAAACCAAAAACCTGATTTAGCCACAGGCAATTAAAATGAAGGATGGTTCTAGTCCTTTGGACACCATTTATATTGCATTATTATCCCCAAGGGACTGTCTATCAAAGCTTTCCCAAAATATAAAAGCTGCTGTTGCAAACAAGTCTTTGCCTTTTTTTATTGACTCAGCGTAATTGGACTCATAAATGACATGTTAATAATAGAAATTGCGATGTGTCTACTGTGGTCTATGAAAATCTTGTCCACTTTCATCTGGAGACTTCTAACATTCATTATGGTACTAGTTATCCTGTGTAGAAAGGAAACTATTTTTTTTTTAATTATGCATATCTTCCTATGGTGAGTTTCTTTTGTAGATTTTAGTTTTGCTATCATAGCTCAATGTATGCATATATTTATCAAAATAACTTAATTTTAACACACAAAAAACCCTGTAAAATGACTTTAAAATACAATGGATTCATTAAGGTTTTGGGAAATTTGATCATGTGTTTTTTTGCAGCACACCTCAGTTTGATTCTGACAAAGGAATCATATAATGATAATTATAACACACATACAGGGGCATATTTATCAAGGGTCCAATTTCGACGTAAAAAAACTTTGAAATTCAAATTCAAAAAGACCAACCGAAATTAAGTCAAAGTTTTTTTTTGGGTCGAATAGGTCCGTTTTTGATTGAATAGGTATGTATTTGAATTGTTCGAATCGAAGGAATATCTCATTTGATTGAATTCGATTCAACATTTTTCCCAAAAGAAACTTAGATTTTTCAAAGTCTTCCAAATGTCTCCAAATAGGTTTTAGGAGGTCCCCCATAAGCTAAAACAGCATTTTGGCAGGTTTTAGATGGCAAATGGTCGAAGTCGAATTTTTAAAGAGACAGTACATGATACATTTCGATATTCGAATTTTCACATTTTTTGCAAATTCGAATCAAATTTGTACTATTCCCTAGTCAAAGTACACAAAAATAGATCGAAATTTGAATTTTTTCAATTCAAAAATTCACCTAGACCTTTTTTCATGGGAAATGACAGTGACAACCAGTGTAATTTAAGTAGGTCTCTGCATGTGTTTTATTCACAACAGGGCAACAGGGTTTTGCAGGAAACATTGGGATTTTTTTTATGTAAACAAACAAATGTTAGTTCATTCTTTTGAAAGACTGGTCCGCTGGAGGACTAAATATTTAGAAAACCTGCCTCAAGCACTCAAACGAATAAAATAAATAATACACTCACAGTCTAATTGCCCACTACTGCTCACCTCTACTGCACATACATGATGCCGTTACAAAATATACAGCACTTATATAGGTAACCTCAGTAAATTTGCCCTCTTAAATGTAATTTTGCCCAGCTGGTAATCAGTGTGTAATAGAAGGTTCCTTCAAATAACCAAAATATGGGATTTTAAGGCATTGCCAGGTTTAAATGGAAAAAATGGCTCCCAATACCCACAGGTAAAACCAACATTATATTAGTAATTAGGGTAAATTAAACCAATTCTACATCTAACACAGAAGCTTTGGAATTTTGTATTTGTTTTATCAAGTATCAAAACTTCTTACCTCAAAATTATATTCCCATTTACCTGCATACTGACAGAAGCAAAGACATACAGAAAGAAATGAAATAAAAGAAAAATATTGAAGAGCAGTATTCATCAATGCTGTCATTCTTAATCAATGCACAAAGGTGAGACACTTTTATTAAAATCTGAGAATTTATATTGAATTATTACTTTGGATGTGAAAATATTACAAAACAAAGGGTTTTCTTTAGTGTGTATGTACCGTATATACCCGTGTATAAGCCGAGTTTTTCAGCATCCAAAATGTGCTGAAAAAGTCTACCTCGGCTTATACTCGGGTCAGCGTTACCCGACCCGAGTAGCTGAGATTGCAGTCACTTTTAATCATTCCTATACCAACAGTACACTTGGGGAGAGACTGCAATATCCCACAATGCCCTCTGTTGGTTATATGAAAGAATAACAGTGCGCCCTCTGTTGGTTATATGAAAGAATAACAGTGACTGCAATATCACACAGCACCCTCTGTTGGTTGTATGAAAGAATAACAGTGACTGCAATATCACACAGCGCCATCTGTTGGTTGTATGAAAGAATAACAGTGACTGCAATATCACACAGCGCCATCTGTTGGTTGTATGAAAGAATAACAGTGACTGCAATATCACACAGCGCCATCTGTTGGTTGTATGAAAGAATAACAGTGACTGCAATATCACACAGCGCCATCTGTTGGTTGTATGAAAGAATAACAGTGACTGCAATATCACACAGCGCCATCTGTTGGTTGTATGAAAGAATAACAGTGACTGCAATATCACACAGCGCCATCTGTTGGTTGTATGAAAGAATAACAGTGACTGCAATATCACACAGCGCCATCTGTTGGTTGTATGAAAGAATAACAGTGACTGCAATATCACACAGCGCCATCTGTTGGTTGTATGAAAGATTAAAAGTGACTGCAATATCACACAGCGCCCTCTGTTGGTTATATTAAAGAATAACAGTGACTGCAATATCACACAGAACCCTCTGTTGGTTATATGAAAGAGTAACAGTGCACCCTCTGTTGGTTATATGAAAGAATAACAGTGACTGCAATATCACACAGCACCATCTATTGGTTATATGGAAGAATAACAGTGACTGCAATATCACACAGCGCCCTCTGTTGGTTATATGAAAGATTAACAGTGACTGCAATATCACACAGCGCCCTCTGTTGGTTATATGAAAGAATAACAGTGACTGCAATATCACACAGCGCCCTCTGTTGGTTATACGAAAGATTAACAGTGATGGCTGTATCAAACAGCACCCTCTGCACATGGTAGTGGGACAGTGGGACAATGCACACAGTAATCCGTTTGGCAATTCTCTGTCACCATCAACTTTGCAAAGAAGTCCTGTTGATCGCTGGGGGGTCGCTTTGGCAGAATGTGCGCTGCTGGGAGACAGGGCTGTAGTTGTGTCTAGGCTTATACTAGAGTCAATAAGTTTTCCCAGTTTTCGTAGGTAAAATTAGGTACCTCGGCTTATACTCGGGTCGGCTTATACTCGAGTATATACGGTATGTATAACTTAATTCACTATAAGGATGCGCAGCGCTTACAATCTTACAAAATATAAAAGTACACAAAGGGAGGAAGTAACATCACAAAAACAATAATTATATTAGTACACAGAGCTTAAGTGCCATGTGGTAAGAGAGACAATAGGAAGGGGGTCTCTGCCCAGTAGAGTTTACAATTTAAGGGGCTATTTAACAAAATCCAAATTTATCGCACTATTTTTGGAAAGCCACTCCAGACTGACTTTTCCCCCCTATTTATCATAAAATTTTCCCGAAATATTATTGTGTGGGAAAAGTCGTGATAAGATTGTAAAAAAATCCAAATCCGCAACTTTTTGGGACTTGTCTCCCTAACACCGGGACTTTTTTTGACGCCCAAATAGTGCAACTTTTTTCTAAAACCCAGTGCAAAGCAGGATATCTTCAGGACATCTGTCATTGACTTCTACATGAACTCAGCAGGTCTGAGTTGGAGTACCTTTTTATTCAGACTTTTAACACCATTGGGGTTTAATAAATCATGAAAAAATCAAGGTTTTTTTCTGCAAAATAATTGTGGTTTTCTCCTTTAAAAGTCCAGCCAGAAAAAATAGGACTTTGATACATAACCCCCCAAAGAGTAGTCCTTTTAAAGTTAATTTTAAGTAATGATTATAGAGAAAAAAACAAATGGGGACAGAATTATTAAAATTCTAAATTAAATTTTTTTGAATGGAGTTTGGTTCCATAATCCAAAGATTTTGTGATTTCGGCCGTCAAATCCAAAAAAGTCAGAGGTGTCAGGCGTCATAGATTTTTTCCGCCGATTTTTCGAGTTTTTCGAGAAATTTTCTAAAAAAAATTATTGATAGATGGGGGGAGTCAGTGCGGATTTAGTCAGTAATTTTCAGAAAATAGTAAGAACTTTTCGCATTTTGATAAATAACCTGTGTGTTAGACATCAATTCACTGTAGCAGTTATAGTAAAGAAAAAGTATGGCTGTAAACATTTTAATGTCTTAAATTCCCCTCACAAAAAGTGTTTACAAAATCTAAAAATGTTACAATTTTTAGAGAAATGGAAAAGAAAAAAAAATATAAAAAATATTAGAATATTAAAGGACATGTAAACCCCCACCACAAAAATGTGATCATTGAACAGCCTCTTTGAAATCTTTAGACAACTGCAACTCTGGTTGTTACAAGGTTAACAGTAAGGCTGCAGCATCCCCTAATCACTTAGAAATCCTTCTACTCCTCTAACCCACTCTGCCCCTCCCTCAGGAATTTTCAACTCAGATTACTAAACACACCCTTCAGTCTAACAGCCAATGAAGAGATAGCATTGCTGGTTCCCATAGAAACTCTAGCTGTCTGATCCTATTTTTTTCTCCTAACCACCTCTCCTGAGCTCAGCTTAACCATTACAGTGGTCAACCCCAACAGAACTTTTTTATCAAAGTATGTATCAAAGTATGTAGTGCCTATTTAAACCCGCATTCTGCACTGCATTAACTTTACAGCATACAAGTCCTATTTGCAGATCAGTGTTACTGATGATGTGTCAGAGGGAAAATGGCAGCTGGGTGAAAGCTGCTATTTTTTTAGGAAAATGTGATGGTGCTGGGGGGTATATGCAGTACAAATGATGTGGCTTGCGTGGGGAAGATATGCCCAACTTATAGGCATGGTAGGAAAATGTAGGCTTTATATGTTCTTTAATGTTCCATTCTAAAGGGATTGTTATTAAAATATGCCTGTCTTGGGCAGTAAACAATCCTTGACATCTGCTCAAGTTCCTTATTCAAAACTTTCACTTACGTGTGATGTTTGTTAAAACTGGGCTTAATTACAAATCATGCAAAGATTTATTTCTGGGCAGTTGGCATAACTGGTGCAGGTCATAAATCATAACATATTGGTTTTCTGTTAAATTTTAGCACATTATTATAGTACGACCCACACAAACTTCAGCTTGTTGAAGAGATGAGCAAGCTGGCTGTGACTACATACTTAACTTTTCTCAGTGTGGTTCAGATAATACACTACTGGGTGTGAATTCACAAATGCAAAACAAACATTACAAAAAATGTGAAGATCAGTTTATGTGATTTGATGTAATGAAAATGAAATTGACCGATTTAGTTATCCAGTTATTTATTAAAACTGTCAGACTTTCTTTGAAGGTGTTACTGACTCAGCAATAAGATGTGAGTCAGTAAACATGTGACACTCATTCATCTTGCTGTTATCTCACATGGGGCAATTACCATGCACTCCTTGCTTCCCTAAATTACTCTGTAATGTAATCCGTCATCAGAAGAGTGTACTTAGTGATGTTAAAGTGTTCCTTGCAAGAGGAAGAAAAGTGGGTTTAATGTCTCCAGAACAAAAATGAGGCTGATCACACAAATCAGAATATTACTTTAAAGGGATCCTGTCATCGGAAAACATGTTTTTTTCAAAACGCACCAGTTAATAGTGCTACTCCAGCAGAATTCTGCACTGAAATCCATTTCTCAAAAGAGCAAACAGATTTTTTTTAGATTCAATTTTGAAATCTGACATGGGGCTAGACATTTTGTCAATTTCCCAGCTGCCCCCAGTCACGTGACTTGTGCCTGCACTTTAGGAGAGAAATGCTTTCTGGCAGGCTGCTGTTTTTCCTTCTCAATGTAACTGAATGTGTCTCAGTGGGACATGGGTTTTTTTTCTATTGAGTGCTGTTCTTAGATCTACCAGGCAGCTGTTATCTTGTGTTAGGGAGCTGCTATCTGGTTACCTTCCCATTGTTCTTTTGTTTAGTTGCTGGGGGGAAAAAGGAAGGGGGTGATATCACTCTAACTTGCAGTACAGCAGTAAAGAGTGATTGAAGTTTATCAGAGCACAAGTTACATGACTTGCGGCAGCTGGGAAATCAACAATATGTCTAGCCCCAGGTCAGATTTCAAAATTGAATATAAAAAAATCTGTTTGCTCTTTTGAGAAATGGATTTCAGTGCAGAATTCTGCTTCAGCAGCACTATTAACTGATTCATTTTGAAAAAAAAAATTCCCATGGCAGTATCCCTTTAAGAAACTGATGATGCTGGATTACAGTTTCCAGCTGCTTTAGCCCTTCATAACATATTATAGTAGGCTTGAAGATGTAGTCTAGGGTATGCCATCCTTGAGACATGTTTATATTAACTTTAATATATAGTGAAGATACAGTACATCTTACTTTCTGTAAATGCTATATATATATATATATATATATATATATATATATATATATATATATATATATATATATATATATATATATATATATATATATAGCATTTACAGAGACATGGATGGCTGCTAAACTAACACAAGAGGATATATATATATATATATATATATATATATATATATATATATATCCTCTTGTGTTAGTTTAGCAGCCATCCATGTCTCATGGTATACTGTTGCTCTGAGTGATTATTCTTATGTAACAGAACTTCTTTGCTTTTAGTTTGCAAATACGCCTCCATGGTAACAAATTATTATGATGTGACAAGCCCATTAGCTACAGCTACATTAGGATTATGATGCAGCATAATGCCATAGGAAGAGTGATTCAGATGGATTCAGGGGTCCAAGGAGCTGGTGAATAAAAAGCAAAAAAAAACTCAAAACCACAGATAATAAAAAATTAAAACAAAATGCAAATTGTCTCAGAATATCACTCTCTATATCATATTATTTACTAAACTCTGAATGCAAAAATCATGAAAAATTTGTGATTTTTTTTTCATAAAATCTGGCTTTGAAAAAAATCACAAATTTTTTGGACTTTATTAAACCCAGAGGATGAAAAAGTCAGAATCTGAAAATCCGGCATCTCAGACCTGTTGAGTTTGCATATAAGTCAAAGGGAGAAGTCCCAATGATTTTTTGTTGTGCGCTGGGTTTTTGGAAATACCCCAACATTTTCGGAGTTTTTTTTCAGGTGAAAAATCTGAAAAAAAAACTTGAAAACCAGATGAAAAATCTGAAAAAAATGTGAAAATCTGATTTTTCACAATTTTTTGGGGATTTTTTCCCGCAAAAGCATTTTCAGTAAAGTGTATTAATAAATAATCCCAAAAAACCCATGCAGATTTGGAGTTTTTTTAATAAAATATTGAGATAAATTCGGACTGTGACAAATAACCCCCTAAAAGTTATCTCAAAGGTGAACAACCCCTTTAAAGGAAAACTAAACTCCTGTTATATATTTAAATTATTAAAATGGCAATTTTGCATAATACTAAAAAAGTATATTATTATGAAAATAGTTTATTTACATGAAACAGGGTTTACATATAAGCTGTTTTATATATTTATTTTCATAGAGACCTACATTGTTTGGGGGTATAGATTTCCTTTAAGCACTTTTTGGTCTGCCATTTTGTTTTGCCCTATACTGCACAAGAATTGACTCCAAATGGGAAGGTAGAGACCTGCTTCCTCCCAATAAATACATAATGGCAGACACATATAATAGATTGATTTTATAGCATTTGATATGCGCCAACCTCTATTCCCCATATAAATAATTTGTGTGCTGGGTGTAGCATGTAAACCCTAGGTAGCTACAATCATAACCAAGAAGACTTGGAATTAAATGGAACCAGAACAGACAGGATTCTTATTGAAGCATTATCTTACATTAATTGGGCCCTGAAGTACTTGAAAAAGTTTTAATGTGTTGCTTTAAGAATCCATATCTATGGTTGTTGAACTGCAGCTTTCACCATGATTTATGCTACGACTAAATGCTGAGCATTGTGGTCCAGCAGTATTTGTTTGGTATAATATTACTTAGAAAGATTTATAACCTCTTTTTTAACTGCAATATTCTGAGTTAGAAATGTGCCTTAGTATTTTAATAATCAAATAACATTGTCATGCTCTTCAGGGAAAATATTTGCATGACATTGCCCCCAAAAAGCATATCATATCTCTAATTTTGTGTTTTATTTTCTCCATTTATATCAATTATAAACCAGGCGATAATAATAATGCTAAATAAGGGACATGAATTAAATTTACTACTAACATTATTCACTGGCAACAACATGTGCCGATGAATCATAAATGTCCTTCTTAATGGCTCCATCTAATGGCTGGATTTGTTTTAGCAAGCAATCATAGTTATCAGAGACTGGGAAATTACATAAAGTCTATTTTCTATTCTAGACATCACCTGTTCGAACAGTTATTTGGAAATTGTTGTAATTATCCCCATTTGTACTGATTAACATTGAAGCCTTTTCTGTTATTGCCAGTAGTCAGAGGTGCTTAGAAATATTTTAAGGCTGAGGAATAAAGGTTTGAATAAGCAGACATAAGAGACACTAAGCGGGTTATTTACTAAACTGACGAAAAATTTGTGATTTTTAAAAATAACAAATTTTTCAGAATTTATTAAACCCAGAGGATGAAAAAGTCTGAATCAGAAAATCCGGCATCTCAGACCTGTTGAGGTTGCATATAAGTTTTCAGGCAAAAAAGTATAAGAAATCTGAGTTTTTGGGTAAAAAATTTTCTGGAAAATGTAATAATAAATTACGGTAAAAAACCCTAGTGGATTTTATCAGAGTTTGTAGCAGAAAATGTTGAGATAAAATCGGACTTTCATAAATAACCCCCTAATACTGAGTTTTTAGCACTCGGACATTTCCCACATCCATTTAAAAGGGATATAAAAAATTCTATAACATTAAGGGGCAGATTTATCAACGGTCGAGGTGAATTTTCGAATAAAAAGAATTTGAAATGCAAGCTATTTTTTATGTACTCTGACTAGGGAATAGTCCAAATTCGATTTGATTTTGAAAAGAATTCAAAAATTCAAATATCAAAATGTATCATTTACTGTCTCTTTAAAACTTCGACTTCAACCATTCGCCATCTAAAACCTGCCGAATTGCTGTTTTAGCCTATGGGAGACCTGCTAGAACCTATTTGGAGTCAAAGGTTTTTTTTGGAAAAACTTCTAATCGAATGTGCTTATTCTTCGATTTGTACAATTCAAATTTGGCTGAATACAGACCTATTTGATCGAAACTGACCTATTTGACCAAAAAAAAACGTAATTTTGGTTGGTCTTTTTGAATTCGAATGTCGAAGTTTTTTCAATTCGAAATTCGACCCTTGATAAATATGCCCCTTATTGTCCACCCAAAAGTTGCTGGACTACAAATCCAAGCATTAGTACACAGCCTAAATCTAATTAAAAAAAATCAGTTAGGGGCACATTTACAAAGCTCGAGTGAAGGATTCGAATTAAAAAAACTTCGAATTTCGAAGTGTTTTTTTGGGTACTTCGACCATCGACTGGGCTACTTCGACCTTCGACTACTACTTCGACTTCGAATCGAACGATTCGAACTAAAAATCGTTCGACTATTCGACCATTCGATAGTCGAAGTACTGTCTCTTTAAGAAAAACTTCGACCCCCTACTTCGGCAGCTAAAAGCTACCGAAGTCAATGTTAGCCTATGGGGAAGGTCCCCATAGGCTTGCCAGCGTTTTTTTGATCGAAGGATATTCCTTCGATCGTTGGATTAAAATCCTTCGAATCGTTCGATTCGAAGGATTTAATCGTTCGATCAAACGAATAATCCTTCGATCCTTCGATCGTAGGATTAGCGCTAAATCGTTCGACTTCGATATTCGAAGTCGAACGATTTTAGTTCCTAGTCGAATATCGAGGGTTAATTAACCCTCGATATTCGACCCTTAGTAAATCTGCCCCTTAATCTGCAATGAAAAAAAAACACATTGAAATAACTATGTATTCTTGCTTTTATAAGTTTGCTGAGTACCAATAGAAATTCATCTGAATAAGTAAGACCAATATATATAGGAATTTTTTTATATATTATAAAAATGAAACTACCCATAATAAGGCACATGGGAATTTAATTAATAGCCATGCCATACCTTTAGAATATACTGTATAAGTCTATGTATAAATATTGCAGCTTATTAGATAATGAATCCCTTTCTGAGCTGCTGATTGGCTGACACTGATGAGAGAGAGAAGAAATGAAAGTGAAAAATACAAGCACATTTTGGTGATTTGGAGTGTACAGATTCATTTTTATGTGTTTGTAAAGTGAGTTTACGGATGGCTAAAACCCAATGTTGAAGTTTAATTATAAAGGGGGTATAAATCTGTCACAGCAATGTGGCTCCAATGATAGCTTATCATAATTGGCAGCATACATAAAAATCATAAATGCAGTTACATACATGTAATAGATGCTAGACAGTTGCTGGCTAATGCATTATACTGGCTACCTATACAGTTGCTGTGGTTTCCATATAAATAGGGTAGTCCATCTTTAAATGTTTTAATATGACGTAGACAGTGATATTCTGAGATTTGCCACTATGTGTTGTATTTATTACATTGATCTCCAGTTTGGAATTGACTTTATCCCAAGTCAATGGTTTAATGATAAAGAGTCACAAACACAGTGTGGCACAGTCTGTCAAGGACATGCCAACTGCCATTCCTTGTGCCATTGAACAAGAAAAAAAATTGCTTAACAACTTATTGGTCATCACTGGCATAAAAAAGGTTACATTATATCATACACTGTTCTTTAAAGGGATACTGTCATGGGAAAAAATGGGTCAGTTAATAGTGCTGCTCCAGCAGAATTCTGCACTGAAATCCATTTCTCAAAAAAGCAAACAGATTTCTTTATATTCAATTTTGAAATCTGACATGAGGCTAGACATTTTGTCAATTTCCCAGCTGCCCCAAGTCATGTGACTTGTGCTTTGATAAACTTCAATCACTCTTTACTGCTGTACTGCAAGTTGGAGTGATATCACCCCCCTCCCTTCCCCCCCCCCAGCAGCCAAACAAAAGAACAATGGGAAGGTAACCAGATAGCAGATCCCTAACACAAGATAACAGCTGCCTGGTAGATCTAAGAACAACACTCAATAGTAAAAACCCATGTCTCACTGAGACACATTGAATTACATTGAGAAGGAAAAACAGCAGCCTGCCAGAAAGCATTTCTCTCCTAAAGTGCAGGCACAAGTCACATGACATGGGGCAGCTGGGAAAATGACAAAATGTCTAGCCCCATGTCAGATTTCAAAATTGAATCTAAAAAAATCTGTTTGCTCTTTTGAGAAATGGATTTCAGTGCAGAATTCTGCTGAAGTAGCACTATTAACTGATGCATTTTGAAGAAAACATGTTTTCCCGTGACAGTATCCCTTTAATCTGATGCCAATGACTGAAAGGAATCAGAGACAGTATGATCAGCAATAGACGGTGTCTCCACTGCTGCTCATATATTTCCATCTGAATAACTGATAGAACTGCAGTGCAACATGCCCTAGGATACAGTCTGATGACCTTGCACAGAGGTTACGTCTAAACATTAGAGCAATGGTAGTTGGCCCCACACATGCAGAAACCAGGATGCAAAGCTCATTGCCCAGGGCAGACTCTGAAAGCATTCCGTTTTATCAAGGCATTGATTATAATCAATCTGTTCACTATAAAGTGATACAGTCGGATAACATATCTCCCAGTAACATTCATTATCCAATCTTGGACGATTTGATTAATTTGCTTGAAATCAAACAACAGAATCACCGTCCTTTTTAAAGACGGTAATTATTATTTAATGATGGCTAAATGACATATTTTAGCTCTGCTAATTATGTTGTTTTTCTTGTTTTGCTCTCCACCGTAATGTGCAGAAGTAAGCTGCTCTTGTTGGCAGGGTTGTGATTAGTAATTATGTTAATTTGAGTTTAATAACTTCACAGGGAAGATCACTTTAGCCCAACTAGGACAGTGCAGTAATGCAACAGAGCTGATATGGATGTGTTCTGTATTATTAAAGGGCAACTATATCTTCACATTTTCATTGTTCTTAGTATAAAGGAACAATGCTGGAACTTAACCCTTTGAAGGTTAAAAGTATGCTCCATTTCTCTAGAGAGTGCCCTTTATGACCATTTTGGTTAGAATAACCAGAACAAGTACTTTGTGATTTGGAAATAACATCACCATGGGATGGAAGTGGAGGGTGATCAAATTGAGATACTGCAGACAAAGCCCATGCTTTCCACAACTGTTTTGTGGGCATTCCATAGATACCTGACCTGATGAAGGACTTTAGATTAGGTAATGTCTACTGGAAAACTCTTGTATTTTCTCATTTGCTAAAAAGCCAGCCAACCCTTTATTAAAGCTATCTCATATACTGTATCTGCCAGTACAACTACTCCAGGGAGAGACTGCCACAGTTTCACAGTCTCACTATAAAAAAAACAAGTGACAAGATGTTCTTCTAACCACAAGTGATGTCCTTTAAAAAGGTATATACTTTGTTCTTTGTTGGCCCTTGCTGACTACACTGCTACAGCAAGGCTTACTAATAAAAAGTATCCCTAGGTCTTTCATTGCTAAGATTTGCCTTTGTTAGGCCTATTAAAGATATAAGTAGTAGGGATGCACAAATCCACTGAATCCTTCCTGAAAGATTCGGCCGAATACAGAAGCGATTCTGAAACCCTAATTTGCATATGTAAATCAGCGACGGGAGGGAAAAAGAGAGGTGCACACGAAGCGAGCGGCTAAATCATTTTTTACTTCCTTGTTTTTTGACGAAAAGTCACATGATTTTAAGGATTCAGTTCGTCCAGACACAAGGATTCAGCTGAATCCGAATCCTGCTGAAAATGCCTGAATCCTGGCCGAATACCAAACCGAATCCTGGATTCGGTGCATCCCTAATAAGTAGCTTGCAATTGTATTCTAACAACTGAACTTATATACAGTATATTGTGGAATAATAAAAGAAAACAAGAAATAATTAAAAAATGGAAATAAAAAAGTAATTCAATTAGATGTATGAAAACAGAAGAATAGAATAAAAATTATGGAAATCAAGGCTGTTATTAGCCTCCTGCAATTTAGCAAATTTATTTGCCGGCAGCAAAATGCGGAAATTCACTGCAAATTTATGCCTGGCGAATAAATCCGTCCATCACTATACAATTGTACATTAATCAATTAATAAATGACTTTGGTGAAATTGTGTCTGGCGTAGGTGTGCAGCACCATGATAGTTACTGTTTCCTGATTTAAATCAGAATCAGCTGTCAATGAGAATGGACATATTTATCACTGTAGTTTTTCCTAAAAGTGCTACAGTGATCATGGTCTAGCCATGAGGATTAAGGGCTTTAAGACTAGATCTAAGGGAATAGGTCAATTTTTTTTACCTGTGAATGGCACGTCTCACATTTGTGGGGCACTGCATTTTTATATTCATCTATCAAATTAATGTGATAGAAACATAAAAAGACTTATAAAATTCTCACCTGTGTATTCATTGTTAGAAGAATTTTAAATAGATGTATAATGGAAGCACTACAGTGCATAAAAGCCTCACATTCAGCTTTATAATCCACTTTAAAATTAATTTCTAAATGGTACATGTATCTTCTCAAATGAGCCCCAGTTTAATGCTTGTATCATTTTACAAGAGCTAAGAGCTATGAACAACTCTACAATTTCTGTGAAACATTTTTAGTGAATCAAATACAGTATATTTCCCTATTAATAGATTCTGAGATTCGTTACAGTTGGCTGATTTGCTATTTTCCACATTACAGTTCATTTCACTAGTTTACCATTTAAGGTCTGTCCTTTTATTAAATGCACAAGATAATATTGGAAGGCAAGACAATAGTAAGAGCTGCTAGGAGAAAAATTTTATATAAAGAAGTTTTTCAATACTTTTTATCAGAGGACCAGTTACTGCTGTCTTTTCTGGTAGAAAAAAATAGCCAATTTTATACCAACGTTTTTGGTATAATATTTTAATAGCAATGAAAGCAATAATTTTCCAAATTTTTTTTAAACCTATACAAATCTATTACATCTGGTGATTATTTTTGGAGTGAAATCTCCCTGTGAATCTTGGTTATGTTGGTAGGTAAATGTTATTCGTAAAATTTGAAAATAAATTGTCAGGTACCATAAAGGTAAAATTCCCTCTCTGGTGAAAAATAACTACAAAAAACATGAGAAAGCACAAAGCTGGATGTGTTGAATGATATATGGTGGCAGTATGCTTCTGCAGTATGAAATGTTCTACCTTGAATAACTCATAGTCATTCAGTGAATTCCCTATAACCTACTATTTTAGTTGTAGGTCATCATGGTTTCAGACTAGCTGGTGGAACAATTCTAAATAATCTTACCTCCGCATCATATTCCCAGAGCTGATTGCCCCTCATGTGGTGGCACTTCAACATGATGACTGGACCATTTAGTCGAGATACATCCAAACACAGGTCATCAGTACGAATCTCTTTGTCAGCTGTATATGAAAACACCTGCCAAAAACAAGAATTTTACTGATTAAACAAATGACATGCCTATAAACATACGGGGTAATGTGACCATCTTTTCTGTTCTAGGTCATTCAGGAAACCCAACTGAAAGGTCAATATGTGACATTTGTAAGTTAAGAGTTATTTGGATATTCTTGGGACTAGTTTTGCTCCATGGTTGCTAGTAACCATAACAACCAGTAGGTGATCTAAAGGCATACTTTATACAAATTGGCTGGTATGAATAATGTTGATGATGTACACCTCAAACTGCAGAGTTGTATTATTCCAAAGCAAAGATCTCTGACAGCATCTACAATGTGGACTTCACCCAGGTGCCAGTGAAAGCTTTTATTGTGAGTGCTGGGACCCTCGGTTTTATATATATATATATATATATATATATATATATATATATATATATATATATATATATATATATATATATATATATATATATATATATATATATAACAAACAGGGGAAAGTTGTGCTCACCACTAGTTTTTAAAATCATTAGGCGGGGGTGCAATGAGGGTGTGACCACAAAATACATATAGACAAATACAAGATTCCTCTGCACTCAACCCATTATCAATATATTTAAGACAGCGACATTTTGTGCATACTGCTACTGAAAAATGCCTTACCCTTTAAACAAAACAGGGATTGTTTGTCCATATATTGCAATATATTTAAGCTGGCCAACTACGTCAAAGTCATCCCATATCTGGCCAGTCCTATGCTCAATTTTCATCTGATTCATTAAGAATTCTATGGTTTAATTATACATTTTATAAAAGGGACGAATACGTTTTACCTGCAACTTACTAGCTGCTTTCAAAGTAAAACTCCCAAACTTGGCTGCCCTTTTATTAGACACCAGTGTCCTGACTATAGTTGGAGGGGGTGGGAGCTACAACATGGAGCTGGTCACTGCTCTTGTATAACTATAACAAACAGGGGAAAGTTGTGCTCACCACTAGTTTTTAAAATCATTAGGCGGGGGTGCAATGAGGGTGTGACCACAAAATACATATAGACAAATTGATAATGGGTTGAGTGCAGAGGAATCTTGTATTTGTCTATATGTATTTTGTGGTCACACCCTCATTGCACCCCCGCCTAATGATTTTAAAAACTAGTGGTGAGCACAACTTTCCCCTGTTTGTTATAGTTATACAAGAGCAGTGACCAGCTCCATGTTGTAGCTCCCACCCCCTCCAACTATAGTCAGGTGATCCCACTGGTGTCTAATAAAAGGGCAGCCAAGTTTGGGAGTTTTACTTTGAAAGCAGCTAGTAAGTTGCAGGTAAAACGTATTCGTCCCTTTTATAAAATGTATAATTAAACCATAGAATTCTTAATGAATCAGATGAAAATTGAGCATAGGACTGGCCAGATATGGGATGACTTTGACGTAGTTGGCCAGCTTAAATATATTGCAATATATGGACAAACAATCCCTGTTTTGTTTAAAGGGTAAGGCATTTTTCAGTAGCAGTATGCACAAAATGTCGCTGTCTTAAATATATTGATAATGGGTTGAGTGCAGAGGAATCTTGTATTTGTCTATATATATATATATATATATATATATATATATATATATATATATATACCACTTCTGGGTGCTTCTGTAGAGGTTCAATCATAGAAAAATACCGTAGACTCACACACTCCGGTTCTTGCTTCACTTTTGTTTTTATTAATTATCTCATATCAAAGCATTAATGTTCTGGCTCATGGTCTAGAGCCTTTTCAAAATGCATTACCATCATGAAGCAAGAACCGTAGTGCACGAGTCTACGGAATTTTTATATATATATATAAATAATATATATATATATAGTGGATGGATATTGCTGTATTATTATTCAGTCTGTGGCAGTTAGAGAGTAGACTAATTATCTCTATGTTGTATGAATGCTCTGGCGAGAAAGGGGCATCTGTTAACAGTGTCAGTCATACAGTACAATAGTTTTCCAAACAAACCCACATTGCAGAAAGCCCTAACAGAGCTATTCCCCCATGGCTACATATTGTACTTGCCATCTGTGAAAAAAAAAACATTTAGAAATATAATTTAATGCCAAGGCTGTAACTGACACTGTCTCTCTGTGGTAGAATGAGATGATGACTAGTGATGGGAGAATTTATTCGCCAGGAGCGAATTCGCTGCGAATTTGCACGATTCCCCGCCAGTGAATAAATTTGCAAAACGCCCGCAAAAATTCGCAGCAAAAATTCGCCGGCGTCAAAATTTTTTTTTTCGATAAAATGGACGCCGCCGTCAAAAACGGGCACTGGCGTCAAAAACGGGCGCCGGCATCAAAAACGAGACGCTGGCGCCGTTTCGCGAATCTTTCGCCGTTTCGCAAAATTCGCAAATTTTTGGCCGAAACGGCGCAAGTTCACCCATCACTAATGATGACAGTATCCCTAGGCAAGAAACCACTGGCCAACCCTACAAAACTCACAGGCTACAGAAACCCAGTTTAACTTTATATTATCAAGCTTTATGTTTATAAGCACCAGAAATTAAGCTTTGAGATTGTGCTAATTCTGGAAAATATTACTAAGTCATCACTTTTTGTATATATATATATATATATATATATATATATATATATATATATATATATATATATATATATATATATATATATATATATATATATATATATATATATATATACACAAAAAGTGATGAATTAGTAATATTTTCCAGAATTAGCACTATTGCAATTGCTACTTTGTCTGCCACTGCTATTTGGTGGAAAACAGAAGAGTACAAACGCCCTGTCTGCCTGTGACCGGTGTGTAGGGTTCTCATTTAAGAAACACCCCCCGACCATCACACATGTGTGGACCAGCCTTTGCAATCAATCTTGCCATGTCACATGCTGCCAGTAAAAATGTGGCATGAAATAAAACAAGTGCAGCCCTGAACCTTAAGGTCTACAGCACTGCAGCCTGGTACTTTCATGCCAGCACCTTCAACCAATATTTACAATCCCTCTTAAAAGGTTAGGGGCCCATTTTCTTAGTTAAGTGAAGGAATAGAGGAAAAAAAACTTTGAATTTCGAATGTTTTTTTTAGCTACTTCGACCATCGAATGGGCTACTTCGACCTTCGACTACGACTTTGAATCGAACTAAAAATCGTTCGACTATTCGACCATTCGATAGTCGAAGTACTGTCTCTTTAAGAAAAAACTTCGACCCCCTAGTTCGCCACCTAAAAGCTACTGAAGTCAATGTTAGCCTATGGGGAAGGTCCCCATAGGCTTAGCAATCTTTTTATGGTAGAACAAAAATCGTTCGATCGATGGATTAAACGATTTTTCGCTTGATCGAACGAATATTGCTACATCCTTCGATATTCGAAGTCAAAGGATTTAACTTCGACAGTCGAATATCGAGGGTAAATTAACCCTCGATATTCGACCTTAAGTAAATTTGCCCCTTAATGTTCTGACTTATCTGTATCAGGCTTAGCTTTGTTACCATAAGACAATCTCCTTATCCCTCCTCAAAAGCTTCATGAATCTTGACAGAGTACTTCTCACAAGGTAAGAGTGATATCCAAGCAACTACGTTGGTGAGAAATCAGTATTCTAAGAATTCATGGCAACGTTAAAGTCTGCATTCTAAATTAATCACTATGTCGGGCACCTATAGCTGCCCATCTGCTTGATTTCTGCTTTATAGAGAGCAATTTTAAGCTTACTCACTATCATCAAAGACTTTCTGAGTTGTTCTTAACTTCCTCCAAATGAGTAACAATAAAATTATTTATAAATTGTTATTATGAATATTATATATTTATATATAATATAAATTTATTATAAATAAGTTGATCCTTCATAAAGCATGCCTAGCTCTGTCAAATGTCCTTTTAATACAGTAAATTTCCATTCATTCCCTAAATATAGTATATTAGTAAGACACATAGGACAATGTGGGTGAAAGGCAATGACAAGTTTGTGTAAAACCAGCAATAATCAGATGCACGACTGGTGCACCTATGGACACAACCCACTGTGGCAACCCTGACTTATGGACCAAGGTCTATTAGGTCCAGAGTAATGGCAGCTCCAAAGTTCCTCAGTGTCACCAGGTTCAGTTTCACATTAGTCACTAGAATAGGTAGGACGGATGCACTGACAAGAGCAGAAGTGTGTTTGAACACAAGTATCTTAATCAATTGCTTGAATATGCTCTTTCCATTTTATCCCCCCCCCTATATCTTACAATTACAAAAGGACATATACAGATTACTCAGATAATGTAGAACAATGTCATTCTAACCACAGCAACAAACCTTTTGTTACAGGTATGGGACCTATTATCCAGGATGCTTGGGACCTGGGATTTCTGAAATTTGGATCTCAATATCTTAATTCTACTAAAAATCTTTTAAACATGAATTAAACTCAATAAGATTGTTTTGCATCCAGCAAGGATAAATTATATCTTAGTTGGCATCAGGTGCAAGACACTGTTACATTTTTTTAATTATTTTATTAATATTAAGTTGAAGTGAGAAGGCCTTATTGTAAATCAGAGCTTTCTGGATAATGGGTTTCCGGATAAGGGACCCCTTACCTATAGTATAAAATACAATGTTGCTCAAACATAAAGGTACTCCTCCTGAGCAAAAATGTGGTATTAACACCTCACGTGTCACAGCTATTAAATCAGCAAACTTCTCTTGCCTTTTAATTAATTTATTGTTAATTAAGCATGGCTAGTGAGGTAGAACTTTGTGGAAGATTTTTATTCTATTTATCACTCATTATAATGAGCAGAAACTAGATAGAAAAAGGTGGTTCCATTTGTCAAGAAGATTTAATTTTGCTCCAAGGGAAAAAAATTGTAGACTTGTACAATTATTCCACTTTTAGACATTAACAATCTCGTTGTTTATGGTTGTTTTTTCTTAATAAGGAAAATTATTACTAATTCGATTATATGTCTAGTTAAAATCGGAGGATTATAAAACCATTAAAATGGTTCTGTGACTAAGCCTGAAGTTTTTAACACAGCTTTTATTTATGCTAAAATTTCATTCTGTTGTAGTCGTTGCACAATTCAAATATTTGTGTGCTATGGGAAATAGAAAAAAGTTCAGATTTATCAAAAGTTAAAATTCAAGTTGTTTTTTTCCCTGGTCATCACTAGGGATGTAGCGAACTGTTCTGCTGCGAACTAGTTCGCGCCCGCCGAATGTTCGCGAACGTTTGGGAACGTTCGCATTTTGAGTTCGCGTTCGATAGTTCGACCATTCGACCATTCGAATTCCTTCGACCGCTGAAAATCGAACGATTTCCATTCGTTCGAACGATTGTAAGCATTCGATCGAATGAAAAGCATTCGATCGAATGGCTTCGATCGTTCGATTCGAATGAAAATCCTTCGATCAAATGATTAAAATCCTTCGATCGTTCGAATCGAACGATTTTAGCGGGTGTTCGAAGTTCTCGAACTGTCCGCGAACATTCGCATTTTTTGCCGGTGTTCAGGAACACCAAATCGGCAGTTCGCTACATCCCTGGTCATCACATTTTCCCATGCCTTATCCCTGATAGTTTTAACCAGATCTTTTGGGGGGCTCAAACCTTCTGAGATATATATATACCAATGCAATCATTCTTTGAATGAAAATCTTTTTGATCTCTCCACTTGCTTAAGAATTCTTGATTTTTAAATTCTGCCCCAAAAGTATTGACTGCTCTAATAATAAAAGTTCAACTTGTTTAAATGTTTCAGTTACACCCACCACTGACTATAGAATCTCAACAGGTTTTAGGTGGCTGAGTTTTAAATTCAATTTCTTCCCATATTCAAGTTAAAGGGCATCAGAACCCAAAACATTGAAAATTCGAGTGGAAAAAAAAACATTTAAATCAACCAAAAAGACTTGTTTACAACCACAAGCCCAGCTGCATGTTTTCCTGCAGTCATTTGTGGATAAAACTTCAGGTTCTTGTGTCAAGTGTACTCCTTGCACTTCCATAAAGTTGCATTTGCAGGACGCAGAAAAACCTGGAGCTTCAGCCACCTCCAGGCCAGCCAGTAGCACCAGGGTTCTCACAGTGCCCTGCATCAGTGGGCGCAAGTGTCACTCACATACCGAACATCATATATGGTGACAACTTCACTTTGAAAATAATCTGTACATTTGTGTCAAATTTGTGTTGAAGTACATAAAGTGAAATTGTACACATTATGACACATCATACACAAATTCATCAGGCTCAGCTACCCCTTGCAACCACAACAGTCATGGAATTCTGGGAAAAATGCAATTGTGCTCAAAATTGAACACTGCTGCACTTAAATGAGCCCTCCCATTTTAAATTATGCACATAAAAGAGTATTAGGCTGAGCTATACTGTACCACTTCTGTTACTTACATCAATGCCAAATTATGCGGGGAGAAAATTAGAGCTAGTAAATCCGTCATTACTTTACTGTTTTAATAAATATGCAAAATGTATTGCAATTAGCAGAAGAAGGAAATCAGGGGATGCTAGCATCCCTTTAAAATAAATGTATTAATAGAAGAAGAGGGTTGTACATATACAGATATGGGATCTGATATCCAGAAACCCGGTATTCAAAAAGCTCAGAATTATGGAGAGAGGACATCTCCCATAAACTCCATTTCATCCAAATAATCAACATTTTTTTTAATTATTTTCTTTTATCTCTGTAATAATAAAACAGTACTGTGTACTTGGTCCAAACTAAGATATAATTAGTCCTTAGTGGAAGCATAACAATCCTATTGGGTTTATTTAATGTTTACATTTTTTTTAAGCAGAAGTATGAAGATCCAAATTACAGAAAGACCCCTTATTCAGGAAACCTCAGGCCCGAGCATTCTGCATAACAGGTCCCATACCTTTACTGTGTAGAGAAACTCCTGGTTTAATTGCTTAATATTGAGGTCTCTTTCAAAAATTCTATAGGTATTTCTTCATATTAATATGTCTCAGCTAATGGTGTGAGCGGAATATTACTAGCTTCTAGATTGCTAAGGCATATCAGTACATCAGGCAAATGAAAGTACAAAATACATATCTTCTTGGTTCCCGTGGCAGCCCACAGAATAACATTGCGCATTCAACTTGAATTCAAGCCCTTTTCCCAGTCTGCTCAGTTTGAAATGCCACTTGGGATTTGATTACAGGTCCTTGGCCTTGCATACCTTTAATCCTTTGTACTACAATTGCAAGAGGAACAGTAAAATTAATTTAAGAATAATACAAGTGAACCCACTACATTTCCATATGACCACTATGCAATTGAAGCAGTGCAGGAGACTTGATTATTGCAGGAATGAGGAATCATCACTATATTTATGTGTATATAGAGTAATCAACTTAAAGGGCATCAGAGCCCAAAAAATGAATAGATGAAAACTTACTGAAACTTACTAAACCTACTTTAAAAGCCATTGCTCATATTTCAAAAACAGTTTTCAGGGGTTTTTTTTGTTTAGTCATGGCCTGAATCAACCAGTACATTATAACATGCTAGAAAATAATACTTTTCTAGAAAAACGACAAAAAATATATATTAATATGAGCCGTACTCAGGTGATATAAAGTTATCAAAAATTAGGAATGCACCGAATCCACTTTGCATATGCAAATTAGGAAGGGGAAAACATTTTTTACTTCTTTGTTTTGTGACAAAAAGTCACGTGATTTCCCTCCCGACCCTAATTTGCATATGCAAATTAGGACTCGGATTCCGTTTGGCTGGGCAGAAGGATTTGGCCGAATCCTGCTGAAAAAGGCAGAATCCTGGCCAAATCTCGAACCGAATCCTGAATTCGGTGCACCCCAAAAATATAAAAATATGGGGGCACAGTATATACCAGGGCTGCAATGCATTAAAGTTTCATTGGTATCAGTGCAGCTCTTCTAACTGCAGTTTCTAGACATGTCTCTTAATTTTCAAGTACTCTTGTATTTTCCACATTTATCCAAAAAAAAAATATTGAAAGCTTGCAATTAAAAGTGTAGCAGCTGGAATTCAAGCTATTTAAAAATATTCAAGTTTTTGAGATTTTTGTAAATATGTTGGCTATTAAGACAAAAACATAATTTTTTTAGTAAATCTGCCTCCAATCATCAAAGCATATGTAGGGATGTGAAAATCTTAGACACCCTTACACATTACAGACAGGCACATCCCTAGTAATATGGACACCTCAGTGGGTCCTTGTGAGGACCTTGTGCTTATGTAACCCTGTAGTTCACACAGTGTACACCAGATGGCACTGTGCCAGAGTATAAAAGGTTTAGGAACCATGTGTTCTGGGTCCATTGCTTTAGCCCAATCAAGCAGGCTGGAAGGGAATGGGTAGTGTCGACCCTAGGCGCCTTGGCCCTAGTAATTAGACAGCTATACTCAATTATGGATCACTCTAGGAGTGATAGAGAGGTTATTTAGTTGAGCAGCTCAAGGCTCCGCCGAGGAGTTTAGAGGGATTAAGATCCCAGGGTATTACTAAACCGGAGTAAGGTCTAAAGTGTTGAGATATCCAACAAATGAATTACCAGCTTATCCCCAATCTTTGCAATAGCAGGCACTCCTTTCAAAGGTCACACCGTATAGACCTCAATTAGCATCAGCAAGAAGATAGTGAAAGGATGCCATAGACTGCAGAGCTCTGCTGCGTTAGTGCTTTATTGTACACACGACATGTTTCGAGTCACATGGACCCTTTCTCAAGTGTCACACTTGAGAAAGGGTCCATGTGACTCGAAACATATCGTGTGTACAATAAAGCACTAACGCAGCAGAGCTCTGCAGTCTATGGCATCCTTTCACTATCTTCTTGCTGATGCTAAAGTGTTGAGATAGGGATGATAGGAATTCCCCTAGTCTGCCACTGGAAGATATCCTGAAAACTGGGCAATACCCATCACATGCTGTCAATTTACTCTCTGCTGTTTATTCCCTAGCCTGTGGGGATTCAGCCTATACGTGCTGTGAGTATATGCTTCCTTTATGCTGCTTTGTATGTTCTATGCTCCATTGTGGATCAATGTTGCTGAATGATCTATGTGCTATTGTTCAATAAATACAGTTCTATGTTCAACCGTTAAAGAACTACTGGCACCCATCATTGTGCTATCGCACCCGGTTACAGTTACACTACACCCTGCCTCCACCGCGTTGCTAGGGCTTGCCCCTGAGAAAGAGAGCTCATCTGTGGTATCAGCCCACAAAGGAAAGTAGCTAAAACTGCCCTCACGCAAGTCAGTTTACTATAGCGCTACAAATACATTTCATGGCGTTGCTGGTCCTTTAATCAGAATGGGAAAACAAATACACTCAGAGCTTTCTTTGTGAGAAAACAACATTATTAAATCAACAAAAGGCACAAAATGAAAAGCAGAAAAACAGAATTCTGCCATCTACCTGACAAAGAATAGAAAATCTTGTGTTTGCTACAAATTTCTTGTTTAGTAACATAACATGGTTTAATGCAGTGAATCTCTCCTGCCACCAAGGCAGATTTAAACAATCCATAAGTGGGTGATTGATTCTGGCAGATTCACTTGTGTGACTGATCGATCTGTGTGTGCTCTTTTAAGAATTCTTTAAAGCTGGAAGAGAGGGGTTGGAGGGCAGGCCAGGCCACTAATACTTAGCACAGAGACAGCTAAAGTGAAGGATGTTATAGTTACTCTAATTCATAAAGGGATTTTACACAGACATATCTATTTATAAAAACAACAGAAATACATATTTACGGCTAAGTTGCTACATAGCAACATGAAATGACTTACAGTATAGCAATAACATATTTGCTTTAATTGTCTAACTTAAAATAAAAAGTCTAATGAAAAATAAATTCTCAGAGGTTGTTATGAGTATCTGTGCTGGGTCATTTTAGCATTTTTCTGTTTATCCCCCTTTTGGGATTAATTATCTGTAATCTGCAAATTAAAGATGGACTTTTATGAAAATCAGTGGCAAAACCAATAAACGTTGGTGTTGGAAATATTAAGAAGTGAATGTATAATTATTTCCCTCTTATTGATAATAAGATTCTATGAAAGTGTTAATGGATCAGCTTGCAGTTTTAGTCATGGTCATAATGTCGCAAGCTGACTGGCCAACACTTTGCACTTTGCACCCTGGCCCACCATCTGTAAATAACCCCTATAATGCTGTATTTAACCAAAAAAACACCCATTCTATAAGTTTCTGAATACCAGGAAATTTTTGAAATATGGATCTCAAGCAACCATTTACTGTATGTTTAATGTAGGACTGTGATCTGGAAGACATTTGGGGGCCCATTCACTAAACTCGAGTGAAGGAATAGAGGAAAATAGAGGAAAATAGAGGGACAAAAAAATCGATTTTCAAATGTTTTTTTTGGCTACTACGAAACTAAAAATCGAACTAAAAATCGTTCGAATATTCGACCATTCGATAATCGAAGTACTGTCTCTTTAAAAATTTCTTCGACCCCCTAGTTCACCACCTAAAACCTACCGAGGCCAATGTGGGAAGGTCCCCATAGGCTTGCTAACAATTTTCTGATCGAAGGATAATCCTTCGATCGATGGATTAAAATCCTTTGAATCTTTCGATTTGAAGGATTTAATCGTTTGATCGAACAATTATTCCTTCGATCGTTCGATCGAACGAATTGCGCAAAATCCTTCGACTTCGATATTCGAAGTCGAAGGATTTTAATTCGGCAGTCGAATATCGAGGGTTAATTAACCCCCGATATTCGACCCTTGATACATCTGCCCCCAAGTGAAGAGCTACTGACATATCATTATCCATCTTTTGGGAATTGTGCTATTTAACTTTGACTATACAGTAACTGCATGAAACTCTTTTTTCATTTAAACAATAATTGTTTTCGTTTTTTAACAGTAAGATTTATCTTTTCACGGAAAGTAAATCAGAGAAGAAGGAGGAAATGATAGAAGAGAGACTCATGGGCTTATAATATACATAATTCTGATTTGAGTATGTTTTGTTCCCAGCGTATTCTTTCCTGGTCTAAACATCTTGGGCCTAATATACACAAAGTAAACTGAAGCAGGAAAATGTAAACATCATGTATGCCTTTTGTATTCCACCACCAAGTTTAAACTTCATTACAGATTCCATTGGAAATCCTGCGTACAGCACTACTTATCAGACCAATAGATGTTTATGTGCTTTGCGTAAATTAAATTCCCATCTGACCCCAGCTTTTATTACTGGCAGTTGCCCTTCTTTGCAAGAAAAGTGAGTGTAACCTATAAGCTCACACTTACACAGAGACACATAGGCATCCATAGAAATTGCAGTTGCTTAGCACATTGCCTTTGCTTTGCTTATCTCCATTAATGGTTAATATATTATAATCATCGTATTACTAATTGTGCTTCCACACTGTTTGAAATTACAGCATCTCCTATTAATCAGAAGAGCCAAATATTAAAGCAATAAATAATTGTACGATTACTTACAGTGTGCCTGCCAGTACATTGCACTATTATAGATAAGAGAAGTGAAATTATGTGAGCATGTAGCAATCCACTTATCAAGAGGGCACACATGAGCAATTTAAAATCTCTCTCTCTCTCCGTTTTGTCTTATAAATATTAATGAAATGTTTCTTCCCTGTGTTAAGTCTTTAGCCCTGGTTTCCCTTTTAAGATCCTAGAAGGAAAAAGAGCCCAATACCCAGTGACCTTAGAATCATCAGAAGTGGTATTTTAGTAAAGACCCTTAAGCTAGAGAAGGACACGCAATGCACTGTAGAGCAACGTAATACATTTCCTCCAAGCAATGAAGAGTTTAATATTTCAAGAAATGCATTTTAGTGTTTTGAAGCAACTGTTCTGATGTTGGTACATAAAATGCTTTATAGAAATATTTGCTTTATATGCAGTACTGTATTAGGGGCTGCTATGCTGCACATAGTCATGAAAATAAATCTTTAGTGGCCTTTTCAATGAATTCTTCAGTTCTTCACCATTCCGTATTGGAAACCTGCAGAAGAGCATAAATTGCACTTGAACATAGAAAAGAAACATACCATAATCTGCCAATGGAAAGTAAAATATGAAATATTCAGTATGTAAGTGGTGCATCTTTAATTCAAAGGGACTCTGTATTGCTACAGAAACTGTAATAGCTAGAAGCTATCTGAAATGACCCCATCTTTAGCAGATGTGTGCTGCTGCCTCTCGACTGTATCAGAGACCTACTGGCCCTTGTATGAGCCAAAAAAGATCCCCTTACAATTCTGTATGATATTGGGGTGTGTTTTCTTTTTGGTAGGACAAGAACAAATAGTACTGGCTGTAGACTAAATTTGATTGCAGGTGTCATTTGTGGTCATTGTGTCTCTATGAGGCCCCAGCATTGAACTGACTGATACAAGCTCTTTATAAAGGAATAAAGAACATTTGTACAAAGGATATACAGTATACAATGTTGTTGTTCTACAATGCACAGCTTTCTCCAACATATGTATATGGATTAAAGAATTTAAAGAGCTATAGACCAAATAGATGGATTCTTAAAGCAACATGGCACTTTGTTTCAAGCTAACAGCCCAAATGATTTGAGAATATGCTCCAATAAGACTCCCCACTGACCTGTTTACACTATATTTTACTCCATAATCTTGGTTCCAAATGGTTGTTACTAAAGGACTTGTAGCTCTGAAAACCTTCACAGCACTATATCCAACCTTTTAAAGTTTAATTATAATGTAATAGTGGCAAACAGCAATTGCATAGCTATGCCAGTATGTTAGATGACAGTGAGATGACTGGATAAGAATAATTCTCAATTGAGAAGTCTTCCGCCTTAGGCGCCTACTTTGGAGAAATGGTGGGAGCAAAGAGTCCCTTTTTCATGGCAGGTGTACATCCCTCATCCATGGACTACTCTGGGATATGCAAGCATTAATGAAATCCAAAAGAGATGAGTTACTGTATATACGGAATAATATTTCCTGTGTTCTTTTCTTATTGTTAGCAAAACAGGTTGTTACAAAGGTGAACATTACCAGTTATACCAAAAGGAAATGTATTGGAATAAAAGAGATAAATGAAAGAAGGACTGAAATCAGTTGGCTTCAGAATCAACCAAACTTGGTCCATCCTATGCATCTATTAGTATTGCTATTTCTTCAGATAAAACAGACTTCAAATTTGTCTCATCTGTTGGGCTAAATAATCATTTGATTAACTTTAGTTCATGATTTTTCTTCCCTCTGGATCAAAAGCTGGCTCCCAAAGTCAACTGATTTTCAGAGACAAAATTCAAAGTGTTTGATCTTCAAGAAAAAAAGAGCACATCAGTTCAAATGCTGTAGTTTTAACTTACACAGTCGGGCAAAGCCGATGTGATTAAACAGATTTTCCTTGTTCTTGTAGAGTATTATGTTGTCAAGCCTTCCTGTAAGATACAACTGACAGAAGTATTACTTTTAGCTCATCAGGGGGCAGTCTCATTTGTATTCATCTTCTACTCTTTTAATTGTGAGAGTTATGTCACACAATTTAAAATATCTGACATTAATGTTGGCTCTGTAATGTTCAAACCAGGAAGAACATTGCTTCCTTGAAGCCAGATTTAACTGTGTGCAAACAAAAAATGTTCTCATTTGCTGATGAGGGGGGATATATATTTTTTTTTAACTGTTAACCAAAAGACATATAGATTTACATAGAACATTAAAAGGTGTGTTGCCTGCTTTATATAAGAAGGTCCTGCAAATTGATTTTGGTTTTCTTTTTATGTGTATTCCCTTCCACTAGAATGAGAGAAATTATTGAGATACTTATCTCTGTTTAACTGAACTCTGTATAAAGCCTTCTTGTGTCCTTAAAGATAAGAAGAAGCTGGTGATGCTGTTTTTCAACTTCAATGATTTTCATTGTTTCAGCAGCAAAATTATAGATTTTACCTTGATTAAAGCAATAAAAGGATGCATTTACAATATGCATCCTTTTAATTAGACCCTGTTGAATACTTGTAACTTTTCTTTCTAAGGTCACAAGAAGAGGACACATGTACAGTAACATCACCAAGAACTGAACCTAGCTATATTCTGAACATATATATATATATATATATATATATATATATATATATATATATATATATATATATATATATATATATATATGTACAGTATATATATATACCATTCCACGGGGCTAACAGCACTCACGACAAAGTTAGTAAGTATGCCTGTAAATAAAGACCAATTTTATTCATCTATAAACCCTGAGATTGACTTCTTTTGGAGGTATTGTGTGTATATATATATATATATATATATATATATATATATATATATATATAACAAAACAAATTACCCCAGCGCTCCCATTATATAGCCTTAAAGGAAAACTATACCCCCAAAATGAATACTTAAGCAACAGATAGTTTATATCAAATTGAATGACATATTAAAGAATCTTACCAAACTGGAATATATATTTACATAAATATTGCCCTTTTACATCTCTTGCCTTGAACCACCATTTCGTGACTCTATCTGTGCTGCCTCAGAGATCACCTGACCAGAAATACTACAACACTAAGGGGCACATTTACAAAGCTCGAGTGAAGGATTCGAATAAAAAAAACTTCAAATTTCGAAGTGTTTTTTTGGCTACTTCGACCATCGAATGGGCTAGTTCGACCTTCGACTACGACTTCGACTTCGAATCGAACGATTCGAACTAAAAATCGTTCGACTATTCGATCGTTCGATAATCGAAGTACTGTCTCTTTAAGAAAAACTTCGACCCCCTAGTTCGGCAGCTAAAAGCTACCGAACTCAATGTTAGCCTATGGGGAAGGTCCCCATAGGCTTGCCTATGTTTTTTGGATCGAAGGATATTCGTTCGATCGATGAATTAAAATCCTTCGAATCGTTCGATTCGAAGGATTTAATCGTTCGATCGTTCGATCGAAGTATTAGCGCTAAATCGTTCGACTTCGATATTCGAAGTCGAACGATTTTACTTCGATGGTCGAATATCGAGGGTTAATTAACCCTCGATATTCGACCCTTAGTAAATGTGCCCCTAACTGTAACAGGAAGAAGTGAGGAAGCAAAAGGCAGAACTCTGTCTGTTAATTGGCTCATGTGACCTTACATGTGGTTTGTATGTGTGCACAGTGAATCTTACGATCTCAGGGGGCGGCCCTTATTTTTTAAAATGGAAATTTTCTATTTATGATTACCCAATGGCACATACTACTAAAAAAGTATATTATTATGATAATGGTTCATTTACATGAAGCAGGGTTTTACACATGAGCTGTTTTACTCAGTATCTTTTAATAGAGACCTACATTGTTTGGGGGGTATAGTTTTCCTTTAAGGAAAAAACAGATTGAAAGGAAAATGTCTGTATTTAGTAAAAAGAGACAGTTTTAGTTACATGGTTTGTAGAAGTTATGCATACGCTGTTGCGCCCGTCGAGGCATCAGTCCTAACTAAGTGAAAAGAGTATTTTCTTTGGGGAGACGAAAGACATATAAAACATATATGCTGGGCTTTTGTATGACCATAATATTTAAAGTGCAATGTAGGATGCGAATTGCCATGTTTTTATATCCAAAATTCCAGCATCGTTGCAGTGCACAGTGCTGCATTTGCTTTAATTGCATCCGATACATCTTTAATTGTAGCTCGACTGCACTGTATTTTGTAGTCAGTGCTATTTTAAAACTATTTACATGTGGACTTTATTTTAATGTAATTCTTATTGAGTTTTAAGCCCGCACTAGCTTCCTTGTGAATTGGTCTGTAGAAAGAGCACAATGCTCTCATTATGAATTCAACAGTGAATGGAAAACACTAATCTTTAGACTTTAATATAATGAGTTCAACCAATGCAGTTCATGTAAAAGATTAACAGTTAAAAAGCACTTAAAAAATATTGCATATAATATATATGCATAAAAATGATAAATGTTTCTAGGACCTCAACAGCATCCTAAGGGATTGGTGAATTTTTTTGCCTTGTTTCGCCGTGGAAATGACGCCCATAGACTTGTACGGCATCATGCGTCAAAAAAATTTGACGCGCAACGAAAAAAATTTGACGCGTGTCAAAATTTTTTTTGATGCCCATAGACTTTAATGGGCGCCAGCGACATTTTGCCGGTGGCAAATTTTTGGCAAAATGAAACGGCTAAAGTTCGCCAATTCCTCTTTATATATGAATTGACAGTGTGTGTGTTCCACCACCATGTCACACTTGCTTCAGAAGATAATATTAACTGATATTTTATCAGTTGTCATTCAGTAGCATGATGGTTAAGAACATCAAGGGGCACCTTTACTTAGGGTCGAATAACGAGGGTTAATTAACCCTCGATATTCGATTGTCGAAGTAAAATTTACCGCAATTCGTTTGATCGAACGATAGAAGGAAAAATCATTTGATCGAACAATTAAATCCTTCGAATCGAACGATTCCAAGGATTTTAATCCATCGATCGAACGATTCGAAGTCGTAGTCGAAGGTCGAAGTAGCCAATTCGATGGTCGAAGTAGCCAAAAAAATTCTTCGAAATTCAAAGTTTTTTTTATTCTATTCCTTCACTCGAACTAAGTAAATGTGCCCCCAAGTGTAAGATCTTACAGACCTCCGCAAACAAATGTAGCATAAAGAAGTTACATAGTTACATAGTTACATTGGGTTGAAAAAACACAAAGTCCATTAAGTTCAACCCCTCCTAATGAAACCCAGCATCCAAACATACACACACTGACCCCTCCATACCATGAATTATAATTATATATATATATATATATATATATATATATATATATATATATATATATTTGTTGTAAATGATGTTGAGGGTTGTGTGACACGTGATAGTACTGTATAAATGAAAGGATTCTACTTGCTGGGACTACATGGCATGATTACAATTTAGGAGATTTACAAGGTTTTTTCATTGTCTCTTAACCAATGTGTGTTGATAGATTGTAATAATCTGTATGTACTAGTAGTAATAAGTGCTACTATCCAGCACACAGGGTTTCATATATAAATAGCTAATTTGGGTACTTCACCTCTTACATACAGTATGCTTCCACTTACCATCCTTACTAACTAAAATGTCTACAATATAGTTCTACTTGGCATCTTAGGGTGGTATTGCATACATGGAATCTCTGGCTACACGGCTACAGTGCCCTAAGGATACTATGTCCTGAGATCTTCAGTAGATTTACTACAGAGCCAATATGACTCCGGTTTATAAGAATAGTTTACCTTTGATGTAGACATTGATATTCTGAGACACATTACAATTTTTTATTTTTTTTATGGTTTTTCATTAATTTAGCTTTTTGTTCAGAATCTCTCCAGCTTGGTATTTCAGCAGCTATCTGGTTGCTAAAGTCCAACTTACCCTAACAACCAGGCAGTAATTTGAACAAGAGACAGAAATATGAAAAGAAGAGGGCCTGTATGGAAAGATAAGTAATACAAAGTAACAATAGCAGTAAAATTATGGCCACAAAGAGCAATGGGTTTTGGCTGCTGGAGTTTATACCCCCATTTGAAAATTTTAAGGGTCAGAAGAGGAAGGCTAATAATGCAAAAACTATTTAAAAAAATGAAAAAAAAAAACAACTGAAAAGCTGCAGGTAATAGGACATTGTATAAAATACTATAAGTTAACTTAACTGTGAAACACCCCTTTGAATCTCCATAGCTGAAAAATGTAGATGTAGAGCTGTAAAGTCACATATAATGATCAATGTATCATCTACCCTTACCATTTAAGCAAACATTATATTCAGGACTAGAACTATTCCTTTGTCTTTACAACATACGCTGTATGTGGTCATCTTACACGGTCCACAGAACCCAAAGAAATAATTCCCCAAAAATGCAAACAGGAGACAATTGAGAAAATGGATTTCATCTAAATATATCCCAATATCTCTTGAAAACATTGAATTAGAGTTCACATTCCTAATACTGCAATCTTTGTAAAGCACATTATATGAAAGTATGAAAAGCAAGATGAGCAGCATGTCTTTTCTGTAGATTTCTAAGATAGATGGAGCAATTTAAAAGCTGTACTTGGTAGTCATGGCACAGAAGGGCAGAGCCTAAATCCCTCCTGTTGGCTATGGCGGTGAGATTAGCGGAGAAGCTACTTGTGGATATTAACGCAGAAAGCCTGTTAATCCTATTTAAGTAATAGCTGGCTACCTGCTGTTGAATGCAATTCAGAACATGCACTTTGTGTCATAAAGATTTAAATGACTATATTTCAAGACTGCTGAGATTTCTGCAGTGCGTCACAGTTCCACAAATAATTATTATGTGAAATTTTTTGTCAACCTTTTTTTTCCGGCTGCTGTTAAAAATGAAATAATGAAAGTGAATTAAAGGCATGCCTAATGGGCCATTGCAGTACTTATTGCAATAATTATTCACTCAGGGCCAGATTTCCACTCAGAGGTTCCCGGGGCCTCAGGGTCCTAGCGCCCACTGTCCGCGTGCATGCGCCATTGCGCCATTGCGCCATTGCGAGGGGAACTGTGCATTCCCAATACATTAAGATGCGGCTGGGCGGCATGCTGCCCCTTAAATTGTGCCTCGCCACAAATCCGATCCTATATTCACTCACGGCTTGAAATAAAGAAAAAGAAAAGAACAACATATTACCTGATTTCCTCCCATGCCATGACAGTTGAAAATTCCCACTTTTTCGTTTTCTTTACGACCCATGTTATCCAGGCATTGGTTTGTTTCTACATTGCGTATCTAAAACAAAACAATTGTTAAAATGTGTGCATTTTGGGTTCTGTTTCTTCATTTTATTTTACCTTCCATCACAACAAATTCATATAGAAGATTTTGTGAAATCACAATAAAGATAAGAAAATCCTGTCAAAATCTTCACTTGCTTCTTGGAAACCTTTGTTTTGTCATGTGTAAAAGTCCTGGCTTTGCTAAAAAAAAAAAAAAGTGGCCTGGAGCAAAGTGCTTGCTGTTTTGTTTCTGAATCTGCTGTTTTTTAAGTGAAACTGTCGTTTTTCTGTCAAAACAACCATTTCCTAGAACGGGACATCCAATTGTTTACTCCGTGTCCATAAGCATTTAAGCCAAATCCATATCTTTATTCATTTATAAACTGCCAATTCCTACATGTTTAGGAGTGGTCTGAAAAGCCAGGAAGTTCACTAATTCTTTATAACCAAGAACACTTATTAAGAAAATATTTGTTGATGCTTTCCCTGTTTAAAGGTGGCAATAGACGTTACAATTATGATCAATGGTCACAGGAAAAATTGTTAATTTTCAATACCAACTGTTAGAGCTGAGTTGTTAGCTATACAGGTAGAAACAATAGAATTCTACCTGTATCTGACGATTCAGCACTAACAGGTGCCTTCAAAGGTGCCCAATCAAAATTTTATGGCCAGTCGATCCAAGTCTCCTGCCGATATTGGTTGGCTGGTCTCCCGCCAAACAACAAATATTTTGTACGATATTATTGGTGTGTCTATGGCCACCTACAGCTCAAATATTAGTGTAAAGGACACATACTTGTGAAGACCACATCTATGTTGCACCACACTTTGCCATCAAACCTAACTCACTATATATATATTTGTACGAAACAAACATTGACCCCAGCATTATATATTATGGTGGACCCAGCCTCAAATTGGCAAAATGAGCACAGCCTAAAATTGGTGCAATGGCTCCAGCATTAAATGATACAGTGAACCCAACATAAATTAGCACAATAACTCCAGCAATAAATGGGAAAGGGAACCCAGCATAAATTGGCACGATGTCCCAAGCATTAAATTAAACCTTGACCCTACATTAAATTATCATAATGATAATGATATGCATCGTAAACATGTTTTTATAGCACTGGAGTTGTACAGGACTTGCCTTAGGTTCTAATCAGGTGCAGTGTTCCTCTTTAGAATTCCAATTCAGAATTACAAAATGGTTTTTCAAAAAAGGGAATTTCTCTCTCAGCGAGAATGAATTGCGCTCTGACTTGAGCTGTCTACAAATTTCTCCAGAATGCAGCTCATTTCTACAAAGACTTAAAGACAGGAAGTATTTCCAAAATGGGTTGCTAAAGAAACAGTTTAAAACACTATATCCTACTCACCCAAAACCAATTGCACCCAAAACCAATGCTTTATGAAGCCAGCTACTATAAACAGGAAGACAGAGACAGTGAGACAGGAGACACAAGCCACTTTCTATGGGACCAAGGCAGGGTGCTAGCTCAGGGCATCCAGTCCTATCCATTGAATGATTTGGAAATTTTGCAAATAATATACGAACTTAAATGAGCATCTGTAGCAAATTGATTTCTTCAGAGATGTTTGATCTAACTGTAAGCCCTTTTCCATTAGCTTCTAAATCTTAGCATGTCTGACAGGAATGCATTTAGACACTTTATGTCCCTGCTTTTGACACTTGTGACATACATCATCAGTTTTAAACACACAATGTCACCAATAATTATAGTCATCTAGAAACAGAGGTGTAAAAGTCAACCATGTTCCACTGGCATCTCTCAAACCCTTTCGGCAAAAACAAATGAACTGATGAAATCCTGAGCTCTACTGAATGTGGATGGCACCAACCATGCTAAAAAATCACATTACAAATTGAGTTATTGCAGAAGTAATGGCATGCAGTAGGGTTTATTTTTCAGTTAAAGGAAATGAAATCGTATTGCTCAAACATAAGTTACTAGACTATGATTCCCCAATATATGACTATGACTAAGTGTTTGTAACAAGAAACGCATAAGGCTGTGGACACAATAAACTCTTTTACATTGCTTCAACAGCCTGGTGGAAGCCTTCTTTTGAGTGCCTGCTGCAAAGTATTTTCTGTTTATCCACTCCCCATGCTGAGGCTTAGGGCGGTGCACCTGGGCCTCTTCCCTTTTGTGGTGAGTACACAAATTTACTATTGGAAACCTCTCACTCAAGTTTTATCACATGATTCCCCAATACTCCAATGTAATGTATTTCCTCAGTCCTCTAGGATCCTCTAATAAGCATGCAGACTACCCTGGTTAGATCCAGGTCCCCATATGGCCCAAATTGCAGAGCACATGACTTGGGGAGTCCATTACTTATTCCTTAGGAATATGTTAAGTACAGGGCTCTGCATTATTTGCTCCCTCAATGATGCAAAGTAGGTGGAGTTGCAGGGGACATTTGGAAGAACATGGATGACATACCAATGTTAATTAGGTATCTGGGCCCCTGTTTTGAAGAACAAAAAATTTCTTTTGCATATCAGCTATAAGAGAGAGAGCACTTTACTCATATATGACAGTACCCCTTAATTTAGTTTCATATTTCAGATATTTTATAAATAACTAGTGATGGGCAAATCTGTGCCAAAAACGACAAAACAACGAAAAATTTGAAAAATGTATTGAAGTCAATTGGTAATTTGAAGTCAAATAATTGTGACGTGCGTCAATTTTAATATACGCGACTATTTGGTTCAAATGCATTAAAGTCAATGGGAGTCCGAATATTTTTGACGCGCAACAATTTTTACCTGTGCCCCAATTTAGACAAGATTTTTTTTGGTGCGGCAGATTTTTCAGCAGTGAATTGACACCACAAATTCATGTCTGGCAAATTTATTCCCCCCATCCCTACATATAACCTGGAAAAAACATTGACTCATTGACATGTCATACTCAGACCATAGGTAATTCAGATTAAATCAAGCAAGAGTGAATTAAATATGTAAAGTACATTAAAACAGTCACTAAAGAGTGAAACAGTCAGGAAGCTGTGTTCAGTAAAAGTCTCTTTAATATTCAGAAATAACATTAAAAATTAGTTTTTGTACTTTGTACTAGTTGATCGTTTTACCTTTTCTAACTCAAGATGGGTTATAAATAAACATAATCCTGCGAATCAGCGCTAGTTTTAGGGACTGTGTTTTATTAAAACAGTTAAAAACTTGTAGGCTTTGTCTGGCCAATTTATGGTAAGAAGAGTACTTATAGTATTACTTTTTTATAAGAATGATGTAACTTACATGCATAAAGAACAACTATACATTCATTATTATTTATGTGAATGTGTCTAATGGAAACATTAAGCTGAGTAAGCTTAATAAACTCAATGCATATCTATTTTAATTTTGCTTTACTTCACCTAGATTGACTGAAGGTATTGTTGGCTCAGCTGCAGTCTTATCCTTGACTAAGCAGTCATTGTCTCTCTGACAGGCTAGCCAGATGCTACATGATCACCAGAAAAACTTACTAAAAGTTGAAATGTTTGCATAGGGCTAGTAACCCAGATCAACAATTCAGCAGAGAGCATTTACCAGTAAGTCAATAAAGAAATACATCTGTAGTTAAAAAATAATAGAGCGCAAAGATTTTTTAACTACAGATTTCTGAATATTTGGAGAGGGAGTACTCCATTACTAAAGCAGCAGAATTGGTGATTTTTTCAACTGGTACCAATTTCTGCTAACCTCCACCTCAAACAGCGGCGCAGGTGTAAAATTGGCATAAAGAATTACAAGTGGCTTTTTATGTCTCCTATCTTACCAATTACCAACAGTGACTGTACTATGATATTTTCAATATTAAGTCAATTTATTTAAGGGGTTGTGAGTTGCTGTGGAGGGCAGACACTGATAAAAACATCCACAAAATGATTTTTTCATGTCCACAGTTTAAAATGAATTAATGTAAACTTACTCAGGTTCTATACTATACTATCTAAAACTGCTAATATCTCAGAAACCACTCAAATAGAAAATATAGAACCTTTTACTAAGCAAAATATATCAGGACATTTTTATAAGATATAGTATTTCATTGGTCAATATATTTAATATTTGCATACACAAATATCTTGGATAACCTGTGAAATGATGTCACCAGTTATAACTGGTGATGACTGATGGAGTTTGTGTCACATGACAAAAATATGAGCATATTAGAAATCGGCTTGAAGTTCCATTACGTGCATAAAAAGACCCTTCCATATGGTTATGGAATGCCTCAGTGAATTTAAATATCCTAATATTTTACAATAAGGATACTTTATTAACTATACATTACATAAACAGGTATGGGACCTATTATCCAGAATGCTCGAGACCTGGGATATTCCAGATAATGGATCATACCTTAAGTCTACTAGAAAATCATGTAAATATTAAATAAACCCAATAGGCTGGCTTAACTTCCAATAAAGAGTCATTATATCTTAATTGGGATCAAGTACAAGGTACTGTTTTATTATTACAGAGAAAAGGGTAATTAATCATTTTTAAAAATTTGGATTATTTGGATAAAATGGAGTCTATGGGAGATGGCATTTGCATAATTCAGAGCTTTATGGATAACGGGTTACTGGATAATGGATCACTTAATGGAATTCGCAGCAAATTCGCACCTGGCGAATAGATTCGCCCATCACTAATAATTATGAGTATCTGCCTTTTCAGTTCACCAAGTTCTCTTACATACTGTGTCATGCTTACCTATAGACAAGATATTGGTGAAAGAGTAGTGAAATGATATTGCACAAGTTCTCTAGGAAATTCCATTTCACTTTTAAAGGTGTTATGAAGAATTTTTACAGCTGTTTCTTCAGCCTTTGATAAATGTGTCCATTTTATAAAAATGCCAAAAAAAACTGTACATAAGTCTAACAGTTATCAATTGCTCAGTAGCACTAAGGGTGCTTCTCCTCAATCCCTCAAGTTGTGAAGATAAATAACAGGCAAGAATGGGAAGTCTACATAAGAAAAACATACAATTTAATTACACACCAGGGGTATGAAAGCTCCTGTAATAATTGTGCTGGCACAAACTGAAATAACTATTCCTATAAACATGATGTAAGATCTGCAGATAGGCCAGAAGATAATTCCTTTAGCTTTAGCTATCAATACATGACCAAACCCGTGCTCAGGAAACAAATTCAGATGGAATTTTAAATTCTAAATGTAATCATTGGCTTTTCTCAAATGAACAACCCAGCCAGATGATGTATCCACACTGGGGAAAATGTACTTTCCTGCTTAATATGAAATTAATTTGGTTATAGTGACATGAGCTATTTTCCTGCTGAAATAAAATGCTACAATGCGGTTTAGAATGAAAGAACAGAACATTATACCACACCCTGCTCTGTATGAGAAGGCATATTTTAAAGGGGCAGTATACGCTTGTTTAACAAGAACACAACAAATCGGGCATGTGCTGAATATACTTTTTGCTTTATTGTTTTAATTAACACAAATATCCTGGATATCCTGTGAGCTAAACAGGGCAAACAAAGAAGCTGAAGTTATGGTCCTTGTGAAGCAGATAATTAGGTTACCGGTATACAAACCACTCCCTTCCCCCGCCTTGGTTGTGACTGTTTTGGTAGCTGGTGTTCAAGTTATAGGGGGAATATATGTTCATTATTGCTTAGTAAAACTGTTCCCAGCTTTCCAGGGCCCATGGCTGCTGCATAATGAAAATCCCTGATGATCCGTGTAAATCTGATTCCAACTGTTCCTGCAACTGGAGTTGGAAGTTTATCTCCATGTCTGATTCCAGTGTTCATTACCATAATAAAGCCAAAATGACATAATAATCACCATATATATATATACCAAGCTTTTTGAGTGTGCAATGCGGGGGGATTTTTCTGGGTTGGTCACTTCAGTGGACTGACATCAGTGGATGTGATTTTTTTACTTGCAAATTGTGGATAATTGTCAGAAATCAGGGGAATGCTTTAGAGTGATACCTGACATGGTGCAGGTAATCTGTGAATTCTTTTGCATCTATAAGTTTTTGGTTAGTAGAATTTTCATTGGTGAATTGTTTTTTAATGGTAATTAAAGGCCACAAGTCACGCGCATGTGATGCCATGGGCATGTGCATAATGATTGAGAGCTGTGACCCTTTGCTTAGTGTCCCAACATGGCTATATGCCCTAGAAGCGCTTGGGGAGGATTTAAAATTCAAAAATATGTTCCCCCAGTTGTAGTGTGGACTCTATTAGCCTGTACCTCTAGAAGGGGAATGTTTTTTTTGAAAATAGATGCCCTTTAAATTTTTTTAATCAATTCTTATAGAGAAAAATGGGCTGCAGTTGGACGTGTTTTCAGTTAGTCTTAGGGACCCTTTAACTACCTAAGACTATTAGCTGTGGCTATTAGCCATTCAGTTTAGCAGAAAGTAAGTCATGCGACTTCTAAATGTAACATATTATTTTGTTTACAGGTGATGCCATTTTTTTATTTAATTCAAATTTGAATAAGTAAATTAGGGTTTGGATTCAGTTTTTCATTTGTGGAGAATTCACTATATGGCTGGATCCAAAAATTAAGGAATCGATGCATTCCTGAGGATTTAACACGACTACTTTGTTTCTCGCAAGCAAAGTGGAGAAAAATGATGACAAGTTGGGTGACACAGCAATGACCATAACAAATTCCATAGCATAGAAAATAAAGGTATAGGAATCATACCTCACCAAGGGAAAAATATCGCCTAGGAATCTGGGAATCTGGATATACAGTTTCCAAGTACCAAGAAAATGGATTACACTTCAAATTCTCTCTGAGGGCTTTCCTCTCTGATACGTCCCCGTAATCCACCTTGACGACACCTAAAAAAGTGAAGACACACATGAATTAAATTATGTTCCATATTGAGCCATGAACCACATTTGTTTTTGTTACAGTACTTTACTTAGTAATCTATCTGCAAATACCAAAGGTTCTCACAATTCAGGTTCCCATTGGTCCAACCTTTGGTCAGAGAGCCTTTTAGTTCATGAAATACAGTACATATACAGTGACACCTCAATTTTACTACCAATTTAGAATGCATTGCATGTTTTCTCTGATTTTATATTAACATTTTGCCATGATGATCCCAAAATGGTTGTTTTTCCTGGTCCCCTGAAAAATGTAATTCGCGGTAAATTCCCGCGATTCGTCGCTGGCGAAAAAACGAATGCCAGCGACAAAAAAATGGACGCCAGCATCAAAAAACGGACGCCAGTGTCAAAAACGGATGCCGGCGTGAAAAAAAGGAAGTTCACGGGAAATTCGCAAATTTTTCGGCGAAGCAAAATGCCCCAAATTCGCCTTTCACTATGTATCAGTCATTAATTTTTTCAAGAACAGCATTTCAGTATTCGCTGCACATATCACCCTCACTGACCTTCAAGCTGGGCATTCAGTTTTTTCAGTACCTTATAAAGCAAATGGCTATTCTTCCTAATTCTCACCATAAGTGGTCTTTAGGCTGAGTCCTCCCCCACTACTACTCCAAACCTTAATTAATTATGGGAAGCTTTTAGTTATTAAGACTAAATGACACACATAGGGGAGTATTTCTCATTGTGAGTAAAAAAATTACACCACATATCAACAAATCATTTTATAAAACTGCTTATTTATGCCACTGTGTACTTCTTTCCGGTGTAAACAGAAAATTCCATGAAAAAATATGTTGATCATCTATCACAGGAAAATCTGGCATTTTCATACTCCTTCATAAGTTGGCCATTTATTTTATGCAACTATTTTACATTGTTTCTCTGCCAAATTTTGTTTTGCACAGCATAATAAATTGGCCCCTTTTAGCAAGCAGTGTCAGATAGTGTAATAAGGGTCGGACTGGAGCACCGGGACCCACCGGGGTCAATCCTTCCGGGGTCCAAGCAAATGTATAAAAGCGAGTGCGAGTGCTAGCCAGATTAGGGGAGCGGGCCCAGTCTGACCCTGAGTGTAATCAATGACAGCAGACCCAGTGTTTATAAATGACATTCTAGTGTCAGAGCATGAACAGCTGAACACCATTTTTCTTTATGCGGTGTCAGAGCCCAAAGCAGTGCCAGGCCCTAACACACTTTTGAATGATTAAAACCTATAAAGTGAGGATTAAGGATTCAAAATTTTAACAAGCAAATAGTTACATTTGAAACACCTAATATCTTTTAGGCATGATAAATATTGAAACTGCTCTCTACCTTTTCATACAGCTGTACTGATTTCCTGTTTTTTTCTGTGTGTGCCTGATTTTTTAGATATTACTATTATTTTTTAAAATAATGCAGATGTATTAAATCTGCCATACCTCTTAATTTCTCATAAAAATCATACAGGGATCCTACTAATCATGTTAGAGCAGGATAGATTAAGCCTTCTAGCTTAAAAAAAAATAAAAAAACTTAATAGAAAGAATGGAAAGTTCTCAGGCACCAGCTTATGCACAAAGGTAGGTACATTGTACACAGATTAATGAGAATTTCCAGAGAGTTTTCCGTGTTTGCTATTGATTAGCATGCTTACGCTGTGTATTTATGGGTTCTGCCTCCTGCTTAGTTTCAATTATGCACTTGGTACACTGCCAAAAAACTGGTCTAGTAGCTAAGTGTTTTCTCTGATTTGGACAAGTGGACCGAAAAGCAACGCTTTAATAAAGCTTTGAATATCAGTGAGCCTTGGGGGCTCGGTTGGCCTGGCCCTGCAGCCCAGTTTTTTAAAGGGCTGCCCAAGTCAAAACTGCGTGCCTGGTTTTCCAAATTAGGAAATCTGGACAGGACTTTCTTTGACTGACAACGACTGACAACGATTAGCCAATCGCCTATTGCTGTGTAATAGTCCCACCCCCTGATATCACTGTCCTAACTATGATGTCACCTCTGCTCCATGAAATCACCACCCAGCATTGCTCTGCTTGGCACAGGTTAGGGGGGGGGGGTGATGACTAACTACAGGCAACACTTTATTTAAGGGACAGCTTCAGGTCTCTGTGTTCCAATCACAGAGGCCGACAACAATTCATTTACACTGGAAGGCAGGGTACAAAGTGCCAAAAAAGGCAGATTGTGACATTTCTTTTCACTTTGCACCCTGCCTTCCAGTTAGTAAATTAACCCTGTATTCCAGCAATCATACAAAAAAAACAAAAAAAAAAAAACACAGCATCTTTTTTTCAAGTCCTCCAGAGCGTGTTGGCCAAATGATGCAAGAGGATCATTCAATAAGGGTCATGATATCTCATCATTTTAGTGTTGCCAGAGTACATCTACTTTAAGTCAATGTAAGTGCAAAATGCCCTGTCCTGTCACATTCTCAATTGTCCTCTCTCCCTATCTGACTGCCTGGCTCTGGAACAGTCTTCATGCTTTTACACTGCGCTGTGATAAATCTTTTATATGGACACATACTCTACATATACAGCACATATGTATTTAAGGAATGCAAAACATACTAGTTAACAATTACTGTTTGGACAAAGAATTTTAGGGCATTGTAATATGATATACAACATGCACTGTGCAGGTCTAAACTTGCACATAGATTAGCATTAACATTTTAGTTTTCCTCTTGACATAGCAAGTAAATTAAAGTCTACATTGAAATCGTCACTCAAAAAATGGCAATTTATATTTTTTCTCTTGGGTGAAAATGTGGTTTGCAGCAACTTTACAAATCAGTAATATAGTAACATAGTAACATAGGGTTGAAAAAAGACACATGTCCATCCTTTTTTTTTTTTTATTAACTACCTATCTGCCTATGCTTTTACTCTAAAAGCATTTTCTAAAGAACAAGGAAAGCTAAAAACAATGGTGCAAACTTTTTGGGTGGCCCCCAATCGCTTACCTGACCGGCACTGGACCACGTGTTCATATTCTCCCTTGCCCTTGCATGCCCGAGAGTTCATGTGCATATCTTCCGACTTCATTGACTCTCCATTGCCCAAAACTAGGATGATGGCAGGGAGGAGAGGTATGTACCCAGCACCCCTCACCTTTGAACACAACGCACATGCTTTTTGTGTCTTGTCCCTGGGTCCAGAGTAGTTATAGTTATGGCAGAAGTGTAATTTTCTCTCTTCTTCAGAGGCAAAAATGCATCAAAAGTGACCTGGTGCAAGGTTTGCCTAGGAAGAAGAGAAAAGGTGGCAGCAACTTGCCCTATGGAAAGCTATTATGGCCTGGGTAATCACCATATTGGCACTGCAGGGAAGCAATTTATATTTGTAATATTACCTGGGATTTTAAGTTCATCCTTATAAGATACTTTACTGGCGTCAAGTAAAGGAGCTTGGATTTCAAAAGTTAAAAAAGGGGATGGTCGAATCTTTGCCGTTTTGCCAAAAAATTTGGGAATTTACTGCTAAATTCACGAAACTGTGATAAATTTGCAAAATGCATTGAAGTCAATAGCCGTCAAAATGATTTTGATATGAGCGACAATTTTTATACGCGCGATTATTTGGTTGAAATGCATAAAAGTTAAATGCCATCTGAATAATTTTTACGCCCGACAATTTTTATGCGCACGCCAATTTTGACACGTGCCAATTGTTTCTTGACGCGCCAGATCTTTCGCTGACGAATTGTCGCCGCAGTTTTGCAAATTCATTTGCTTGCAGCGAAACATGAAAATTCACCCATCGCTAGATAAAATACATTGAAGTGAAAATGTTGTAGTGCCATGATAAAAGCTAAATGTGCCTACATAATAGATTTACATAAAATATCCAGCAGATGGAACCATTGTACCATTCTATAAAACTAGACCACTCTGTATGTAACTTATACAGTCTGCATTATGACATCCTTCAGAGATCAACAAATCAAACCAATGCTGTGCAAAGTGCTGATTTCAGATTGACATGTTCATCCAACAATCTAATGAATTTTATAAGCCTTCAATTTAGTAACATTTACATTCAGAACAGCAATTACATTAGTTGGTGCTTGCTTAAGCAGCAGAATCACAATCAATTGATCTTTATATACTTTATATGCTATTTAAACTGGTATCCATTAAGTTTTTTATAACTAATAACTTTGAAGCTTGTGTTTCTTATTTGAAGACCAGCAACACATGTCCATCCTGGACAGACATGTATAGCAGACACCAGCAAAGGGCAGAGCTAACTTGGGTTGGTGGAGGATCAGGATAGTATCTTTCAGGACTGGGTCTAGGTTAACTGAAATGTTATAGTGGTCTAAATCAGTGACCCCCAACCAGTGGCTCATGAGCAACATGTTGCTCACCAACCCCTTGGATGTTGCTCCCAGTGGCCTCAAAGCAGGTGCTTATTTTTTAATTCCTGAGTTGGAGGTAAGTTTTGGTTGCATATAAACCAGGTGTACTGCCAAACAGAGCCTCCTGTAGGCTGTCAGTCCACGTAGGGGCTACCAAAGAGCCAATCACAGCCCTTATTTGGCTCCTCAACTCATTTTATATTTTAATGTGGCTCACGGGTAAAAAAAACTGCTGGCAAAGGACAGTCTTTGAGAACTTGATTTAAAAATAATCCTTTAGGGGTTTGTATGTAAAAATACTGTATGTGTGTCTCTGAGGTCCACTTGGGACCTTACAGAGTACGGTTGTCATAAACCACGTCATAAACAGAACCACTCATTATTCCATAACAGGTCAGTCCCCAAGCATTCTGGATAATAGCTCCCATATCTGTTCTTTCTTTGTTACTAGTTTCCAATTCTTTTGGAAAGATCCTTGACAGATTCCTTAATATCTTCAACTAATCTTTAGAAAAGGGATTAGAATGCAGGTGATGGCACCACAACCTTTTGGATTTGGGCCAGCAGTAGGGTTGTCACCTTCACTCCAGTCCCCACTCACAGTACAAGAATAAGATATAGGAGAGGTGACCATATATAGTGGGCAACAGCTGGGGATTTTATCTTTCCTATCATTTACCAAGCTTTATGGGTATAGATGATATTAAAAATGATATATAAAATCCTTATAGATCCCCATCACACTCTCTTTGCTTTATACTACTTGGTTGTTTTAGATGCTGCAGTCTCTTTTTAGGGTGGGTGTTCACTGACAACAACACCCCATTATTTTAAACATAATAACATAGTAGCATGGTAACATAGTAAATTTGGTTGAAAAAAGCCACACGTCCATGAAGTTTAACCTTTTAAGTCTATATATAACCCGCCTAACTGCTAGTTAATTTAGAGGAAGGCAAAAAAAACTATTTGAAGCCTCTCCAATTTGCCTCAGCGAGGGAAAAAAGTCCTTCCTGAGATAGCAATTAGACCAGTCCCTGAACCTGGTCCAATTAGGAATGCTGATGTATATATATGCTGTATCACTCCTCCCATGCAACTCCAGACTACCAGAAAAAGCTTCTACTATAAACCACATATTTCAGATGAACCTTTTCTCAGTCAATACGTGCTTTGATTGCCATGATTCTCCCCTCACTAGGTTTCCCACTACACTGAATATGATAAGAATTGCAAGAAAACTGACTTCTGAAGAGGACAAATTCAAAACTTTTTTTCAAAAAAAATGGACAGCTATGCAATTTTGTACCACATAAACATCTTTGATTTACTTAAAACCTTTATTTCCCAACATATGGCGTCACCATAGGCACAAAGATTGCACTTAATTGTATGCATTCTTTTATAGGACACAGAAAGGCTTTTCAGGGCAGGCCTATATTTCTTGCAATGCTGCAGAAGTATATGATTAGATATCTATCTGGGAAAGTAATACATATTTACTTATGATAATAATGAGAATAACTATAACAATCTCTTGAATTCATGGTAAATTACAGCCAGCCAAATATATTCCATTTTAGAGTGAGATATTCTCATGGTAGATAAGGTGACGTACAGTAAAAGTACTTCAAAGCAATGTAGGAATAATTATGCCATCTCTTTCAGCTTTCATCATTGCCCATACATGAATAATATGCTCTGTGGGCAGAGGAGGAGAAATGGATGGGACTACTATGATGAGATTCTCACAAAGCAAATTTCACTCCTATCACAGATTAAAAACAATTAAAAAAAAAAATGGCAGTTAAGATTAATTCATATTTCTTGAATTACAATAAATAAATATGTAACTGTCATCACAAGATTTTTTCAGCAGCGAGCCTTGCAGGAGTTAAATGCAGTATTTTCTAGATAGCCAATAACCAGTTATTGTTTTATAAATGAGCAGTTGTTGCTTACTGACAAATCAATATCCAGTCAGGAATTTATTTTAGCACAGGTAATTTCAAGATAAGAAAGCAACAATACATTATAAACACAATATAATGAAGTATCCCTAGAAAAGTATAACCAATGCCAGGTCCCTGTCTTTTTCAAGTGTCTAACATGATTATTATAAAATTAAAGGGAACGCTTCTATGGAAGCAAAAATGTTCACCGTGATATCTTCATAGGTGAAAGATCAGGATTATTCTAAAGCAACTGCAAATTCCCAGCTTTAGTCCTCAGCCTCTCCCTTTACTTAATATTTTTCTTTCTTTCTATGAAAGCCGGACATCTTTGTCAGACAATAGGAACTCAAGTAGCAGTATAGATGCAGAGGATATTAGTGAAACTTCACCTTCATTAGTAATCTTATGAGATCAAGGACAGAGTCAAGTGTAACTAGAGAACTGGATTCTGGATGTTGGTGTAATGCAGGGTATCCCAAACTCAGAACAGACTCCAAGGACCCAGTCACAGTTCACTCTTCCGCCTATAACAGTCACCTTTGGCTTCAGGACTAGCCCTCCGCTACTCGGATGCCGCCAGGTCTTAATGAGATGCTCAAGAAGAGAGTTCTGAGCAAGCAAGAGAACCAAGCGTGAGGTAGTAGAACAGGAAACAAGAAGCGAGATGAAAGGAGATGAAAGAGTAGTCGGAGTCACAGGCTGGGTCAAACACACCAAAGGTACAGAAACAGACTTCTGGAGAATAGTTGGATAACAGGCAAAGATCAGGACAGGCGGCTTAACTGGACAAAGTCAGGGACAGGCAGAGTCAAAGATCAGTGTAACAGACTTGGAAAATGCACCCAGGAACTATAGATAGACCTTTATGTTGGGCAATGCAAAAAGGTACATGGTGCCTTTAAATAATCAAAATTCACCTTTAAATCAACTTTTTTAGTATGATGTAGACAGCGATAATCTGAGACATTTTGCCAATTGAATTTTATAATTTTTTTATTTTTATTTTTTTTGCATTATTTGGCTTTTTATTCAGCAGCTCTCCAGTTTGCAATTTCAGCAAACTGGTTTCTGGATCAAATTGACCCTAGTAACCATACATTGATTTGAATAAGAGACTGGAATATGAATAGGAGGGAGCCTGAATAGAAAGATGATTAATAAAAAGAAGCAGTTCTAATACATGTGTAGACTAAAGCTGGCCATGGATGTAAAGATGTTTAAAAGATCTTTTCGTTATCGTTAGATCAGGGGGCCGATTCACTAAGGGTCGAATATCGAGGGTTAATTAACCCTCGATATTCGACTAGGAATTAAAATACTTCGAATATCGAAGTCAAAGGATTTAGCGCAGATAGTTCGATCGAACGATCGAAGGATAATTCCTTCGATCGAACGATTCGAAGGATTTAAATCCAACGATCGAAGGAATATCCTTCGATCAAAAAAAGTTAGCCAAGCCTATGGGGACCTTCCCCATAGGCTAATATTGACTTCGGTAGCTTTTAGATGGTGAACTAGGGGGTCGAAGTTTTTTTTAAAGAGACAGTACTTCGACTATTGAATGGTCGAATAGTCGTACGATTTTTACTTAGAATCCTTCGATTCGAAGTCGTAGTCGTAGTCGAAGGTCGAAGTAGCCCATTCGATGGTTAAAGTAGCCCAAAAAAAACTTCGAAATACGAAGATTTTTAACTTCAAATCCTTCACTCGAAGTTAGTGAATCGGCCCCTAAGTGTAACGACCATGCGTTATCTGGAACCTTGTTCAGCGAAAAGTACCTGTGGATGCGCAGGTAACCCCTGTGGGTTCCAGTGTTCACCGTCACCCTTTTGGGGCCCCGAGCTTTCTGCTGCAGAAGCCGACAAGGAGGTGCCTAACAAGTCCGTAAGCAAGGTACCGGCAAGGATTTAAAGAAGGTGTAGTCAATGTCAAGCGAAAAGTTCAAGGCAGGCGGCAGGAATCATAGTCAAGGGTCAGGCAGAAGTCAAAAACCAGGAATTCAAAATCACAATAAACGGTTCAGCAGGAACAGTAGAACTGGAACTGGGCATTGTAAAAATGGTGTACTGGCCTTTTAAAGGGGATTTGGCGCCAAGGATTCAAATTTGGCGTCCAAGGATGACGTCATGACGCCCAGCATCAACATGCCAGCTCCACGATGACCAGCGCCTGCACACTAGAAGTCGGGAAGAGACGCACCGGGAGGTAAGGGAACAGAGAGATCTCCCAGCGAGTCTTACACCAAGCTTATCTTGAAATGATCGTTTAAATGTACGATTTGTCCAGCAACTAAAAAGCCCATTTCAAGTGATGTTGTCTAGTTGAAGCCAGGAAAAATGAATGCAGCTGCCTGCTTGGCCCTGCAAAGAATTGGACAATAGATTTCACTGTGACCGATGACAATTTTCTAACCTGGCCAATCAATTTTCTGACCAATGTCGGATGAATAATTGTTAGATGCAAGATCGTTTGATTCCCACGAACCTCACGATAATTTGATGGATTGGTTGGATTGCATTGAAATTGGTCGTTCGTCAAAGCTATGGGGGCCCTTATAGAGCCTTTGTTTTAAGATGCGTCAGTAACCCTTTTTTGAAAGCTAGGAAGAGTCAGTAGAAGAAGGCAAATTATTAAAAAAACTATTATGCAGGCTTAGAATTAGCCTATAACATTTTAAAAAGTGACTTCAAGGTGAACCACCCCTTTAATGGTATGAGCACAAGTTCATCCTTAGCCCTAACCCTAAAGTTCCTTAAATAAATGTCATCTTAAATGAAGGATTTCTGTGACTATAGCAAAATATCCAGCAACGGATGCTGGTAATAACCTGTATGAGGTAGTCTGTAGACAAACTTCTAGTTCATATAGAGGCATGTACAAAGCACGGGAATTACAGTATTTTTCATCAATGGATTGGTTCTAGATTCCAACCTCGGTTCTCCAACAGGTCAGAGTCCAACACCTGATCACCACACTCATTCTCCTTGCCTAAAATACATGCAATGTGTTTGCATTCTGCTAACAAGTTTTTTTTCGTTTTTTCAGTGACTCTTTCTGGAGAGTCATGTATATGCAGGAGGTTGTGAGTCAGGAGGTTGTTCAATTAATTGGTTACATAATATGGAGATATTCATTGTTTCTTGCATCTCTTTTAACAAATAAAAAAACAAACAAATACAAAAAGTATTGTAGAAGTGATACCTATATTGGCTAACAATAAAAACACATTGCAAGCTTTTGGAGCACCATGGCCCCTTCGTCAGGCAAAGGTCACATGAGCCAATTAATGGACAAAGCTCTGTCTTTTGCTTCCAAACTTCTTCCTGTTAAAGTTAGAGCTGCAGTATTTCTGGTCAGGTGATCTCTGAGGCAGCACAGAGAACAAAAGATGTAAAAGAGCGATATTTACTTAAATACATATTCCTGTTTGGTAAGATTCTTTAGTGTGCCACTTAATATGATATAAACTATCTGATGTTTAAGTATTCATTTTGGGAGAATAGTTTTCGTTTAAATCCATGGGAGGGGTAATTCATTTGAAAATAGTTAAGAGGCCCTTTTGGGACCCCCAGGAGTTGCCCATAATAATCCTGACATGCATAATGGGCTTATTAAAGCTTTTCAAAATCGACCATATGGGCAACACCCAGGTCAGAGTGCTAGAGTGAAGCCCTAAAATAGTTAAATAAGCATGGTACGTTTAATCCTCCTTGGTGTGGCATCTGTGGATCTGTAAAAGGTAAATTCCTGTGATATTTGTTATGCTATATACTTTAGGATTTTTCTCTGTAATAAGTCAATTTCCTTTTTAAAAATATCTATAGTAAGAGTCTAAATAGGTATAGAATCTTAAGGGGCAAATTCAATAAGGCGCGAAGCACCGAACGCTAGCGTTTTTTCGCTAGCGTTAGGCATTTTTGCTACTGCGCAAATTCACTAACGAACGCTGGCGTAGTTTCGCTAGTGTTACTTCGCAACCTTACGCCAGGCGAATTTTCGCTAGCGACGAAACTACGCAAATTCACTAACTTGCGCAGTGTAGCGAACGCTACCTTTTACGCTAGACTTCCTTTGCCACCTCAGACCTGGCGAAGCGCAATAGAGTAGATAGGGATTGTTTCAAAAAAAGTCAAAAATTTTTCTAAGTCCCAAAAAACGCTGGCGTGTTTTCTACATGACGGGTGATAGGCTGAAAAAGATGGAAACATTTTTGGGGCTCCCCTTCCTCCCCCCTACATTTCCTGACTCATGGCAACTTACCTAGACAGTGGGCACATGTGTAGGGCAAAATAAAAATTTTATTGGCTGATTTGAAGGTTTTCTAGGCATTTGTAGTGCAGATACGTGTTCCTCCATTGAAATTTGAATTTCGCCGCCGTATGCAAATTAGCCTTCGCTAGCGCAACTTCGCTTTATATAGCAAAACAACGCTAGCGCAACTTCGCAAACTTACGCTACCCCTGTGCGCAACTTCGCATTTTAGTGAATTTGCGGAGCGCTGGCGAAAATTCGCCTGGCGAAGTGCGGCGAAGAGCGGCGAAGTTGCGAATTTGCCCCTTAGGGAGAACTACCATGCAAGTGGCAGTTATGCACCCAACCAGGAAATTAGTAGTTAATACCTATAGCTGTTGATTTTTGATTGTTTCAGAAAGTAAAATATAGTCTGTTTCACAAATGTTCATATCAGAAAATGCAATGTTAAAAGAAAAACTGAAACCTTTTTAAAAGCTGAAATATTTATCCCATGATTTACAAAAAGAAGAAAAAGGAATTCCTTCCACTCAATAGCCTTTTGTTCTGAAAAGCACCATAAATGTTGGCAAAATACAAATTTTTAGTTTGTACACCAGGCAGTCACAGGAAAGAGAGGATATTTAATTCATATTGATTATTAATCAAGCTATGGTAGTTCAGTCCTTCTGGCATAAATCAATAGACATTTAACTGAAGTTGGAGGAAAGCGATCGATACATGTAAAACCAATCAGTATTTATGGTTCTGTTAGGAATTCTTTTAAATGTGGGCTATTTGCTTTTCTGCTATTAACTAGCAGCGAGTGTGCATTCAGTGAATCTATTGCTTTGTGTAAATTCTGTTATAATTGGGCACTGACTAATGTACTGTATTAAGCCAAAACTCAATGACCTGCTCAGAAATCGAATTGATAGTGTTCAGCCATTATATTTTAGTGCAATATGAAATAACTATGAAAACAGATATGGGGTAATTTACGACTGCTAGTACACTTAATTTCTACTTGTTTACCCACAATGAGTTGTGCTAAAAATTCCATTTATTAAAGGTACTTGCATCAAAGGGGACTCTTTGCACTTTCATATAGTTGCGCTCTGCTGAGTCCTGCTGAGAGAATGCAGCATCAAATGCTACAGCACAGTTCTGCTGAACGTATAGGGAGCACACATCACTTGCATGCTGAATGGCAGAAATAGTGACAACTGGACTTTCTAAACAAAACTGCATCTGATTCGAATCAAAGTGTGAGCACAGCTGTACTCATTTTAATGCATCCGCCACAACTGCACCAGGTTCAAGCTGCCTTTGGTGACTGCAATCACACTGGAATTCTATGTACAAATTGTAGGAAAAACACATGGCACTTTGCTCACTGGGTGTCACAAAGGACCCCCCCCCCCATACTGCTAAAACTGAAGATTTTGTGTCCTGCAGAAAAGAATGGGAACCTGAAAAGAAGAAAGCTGAGCCAGGAATGTTCTGCTTTTATTGTTATTTTAACTTTACAGAAGCCATTTTCTGGGTGGACTAGAGAATTACCATCTGTATCATGCCCTAGAACCACCATTCAATCACAGATTATATATGTAGCTGTTGTTCTGAAAAGAAAAAATACAGTTGGATATATTTATCTGCAAAATGGGCAGAATGATTTCTATTAAGCTATTGATTTCTGCTGCTGAACTAGTTTATCTGCTATAAGTAGGAAAAGCAGTTCAATATATTTTGAGTTGTAAAGAACATTAACTAAAAAGGCAACTGGAGGTTCCACTACAAACTACAAACAAAGAGACAAGATATTACCATCCATGCTTTCATTTTAGACAAGTATTGATGCTTATTCTTGGGTTACCCAAATGTTTCTAGGGATGAAAGGGGGGTAATCATAAAACACACGGGAGACCCATGTGTCGTGGCTGATGTTAAGGCATCAAGGAAATGTGTAAACAAGAAAATGTGGCGCTCGAGACATGTGGTAAAACACACGGAAGACTGATGTAAAGGAATCTAGGCATGCACGAAACATAAGTTGACACTGGATTTTTTAATGAAAAAGACACTTGCTTTGGAACACTTTTACACCCATATTATAGGTGCAAATGTGAATAAGACATGATATTCACCTGGAGAAATGATATAGAAGAAGTCTTTAAAATCATCCATCCAGACTTCCGCTAGCCTTCTGTTGTTTTTGTTAATCACGTGACCTGTGCCTCCAGGGAAGGTGTAGGGAGTTGCTTTACGAAACACGTGGCCAACATGGGAACAAGTTACTATTTCAAGTGATCCGCCGCACTGCCAGATCTGAAATATATGTAATTACACACATTGTTTTAAAACACAATAATCTTTTCGGTAATGCACGTGTCTATACTGTTTTTCCTCAATTGTCTAACTTGGTCACTGCCATTCTTTATTTTTACTGTATATAGTAAGATATAGAAAAACACTAAACATTAACTCTGTATGGGAATGTTACTGCTTGCCATATATATATATATATATTTTTTTTATTGACACTTTAATTTCTCTCTTGCTTTCATTCTTCTACTTACTGCAGCAGTTTCTACAGTAAAGATTTTAGACTTGACATTCCTGCATACACATAGCCTCATTTAGCAAGGATGAAAGGCTGAAAATCATATTTAGCCATATTTAGCATTCACCTTGTCATTTTAAGCTAATCTTACAGGGGACATAAACCTTCTATAGCAGTGTTATTTTACCCAAAGAGAAATATATTATTTTTAATACATATGTTTATATTACAGGCTAAACAACACTGGTAAAAATCATTAAAACTTCTGCCCAACAAAATTGCAAGTTTGCCAGAATTCTATTTATTAAAAAAAACTTGCAAAAACATTTATGCGACAGTTGAAACTTTTAAATAAGGACAGAAATAGTAAAGGAGTGCTCTGGGTACTACATTTTTAACTGGGCAAAATATTAAAAAATATTAATAATCATCATCACTGGAGAAAATAACATATAGAGCAATACATTCTCTAGATTTCATTCTAAATAGCCTCATAGCCTCATAATCTATTCAGAATAAAGGTATTTATATATAAATTTATATATATATATATAAATTTATATATATATATATATATATATATATATATATATATATATATATATATATATATATATATATATATATATATATATGTACATATTTAGCAAAGTTTATATTCCTTGTGTTTTTATGACAAATAGATCTTATGTATATAAACAGGATAAAAAAACATTTAATGTCCTCATGCCATGATCTGTTCTATAAATATATCCCTTAATTTAATTTCAGTCCAACTAAAGGACAGAGTCCAGTATTTTCTTCCATCAATATTAACTGAAATAAACATTTTAAAAGAAAAGATTGTGATGATATATTATTTGTTTTACATTGCACTTTGCTACTTACATGAAGGAGGAGTGGAGTACTATGGGGATGCATCACAAAGGGGGCTAATACTTACATTAATAGTATATCTACACCCCTACTCTGTCCCAACATTTTGTTTTGTTGGATAGCCCTGAGATTGAGAAGTTGTTTGGTTAGTCATGAATGGGGTCTGATCATGAGAATTGTAGGCATTGCTGGGTATAATGTAGCAAAGTATGAATGGATGTCTGTAAATATCCACATTTCCATAATTAAAATGCTGGAAAGCAGGGCCACCATCAGGAGTTTACAGTCAGGCTCCATGGCAGAAGGGGCCACATAACATATAAAAGTTAATAATATAAAATTACCCAATTCAAATGATGCTTGGAACAGGTCAATCTATGACAAACTAAAAGTTCATTATAGATGAACTTTCCCTTTATTTTTAAGCTATCGCACTATACATATTTATATAGTGCACATTTTCATTATTTAGGGGCACATTTACTATGGGTCGAATATCAAGGGTTAATGGGGAAGGTCCCCATAGGCTAACATTGGCGCTCGGTAGGTTTTAGCTGTCGAAGTAGGTAGTCTAAGTTTTTTTTAAAGAGACAGTACTTCGACTATCGAATGGTCGAATAGTCGAACGATTTTTAGTTCGAATCGTTCGATTCAAAGTCGAAGTCGTAGTCAAAGGTCGACGTAGCCAATTCGATGGTCGAAGTAGCCAAAAAAATACTTTGAAATTCTAAGTATTTTTCATTCTAATCCTTCACTCGAGCTAAGTAAATGTGCCCCTAAGTATCTAACTCTTAGGGCCGGTGGCAGTGGCGCAGTGGTAGTTAAAGAGCATGATTTAGTTTACTCTTCATGTACATAAATTAATGTTTTGTTCCCCCTCCCCAAATGGAAGTGCATGTGAGACTCTCATTGTGTTGCTATGAACATATTGAGATTTGCTTTTTATTCTGAAATGAAAGAGACGTGAATCTAAGAGGCAGCGTGTATCTAAGGGCCAGACGGATTAGCATTCAGTTCTCTCCATCAAAACACCAAACATCCAATTAACCTAACATGCTCCTCTCCATTCCGACAAGGTGTTCTTCATGCAAGGTAAAGCAATTTCCAATCCTCACCTCTTAAACCTCCCTTTTGTACAAGGAATGTTAGACACTTCCTTCATTTCTCAGGGGAGGCCCAACAGGAAACTACATTATACAGAGTCATACTTTTAAAGGGAAAGATCTCCATTTCCATTAGTTACCTCAATTTTAACGTCTCCTTACACTGACATTTTGGGGCCTATATATTATGCTGTATAAAACTAAATTCACCAGAAAAACAGTGTAAAGAGCTGTGTAAAATAAATGAAAAATTTATCAAGGTGCATTATATTTTACATTATGTGAATTTCACCATTATTTTACACTGCTTCAGACCTTTGTAAGTAAGTTCTGGGGGAAGTTGCTCAAAGAAAAGTGTGTAGAAAAATTACGCAATTTTTACACTGTATTTTTACACAGCAATGCCTGACAATGTGTGGCAAATGATTCCCCTGTTTTTTCATACCACATAATAAATCTAACCCTTAGGGTCTGATTTCCCAAAATTCAAATCAGTTATTTTTCCATAATATTTTTTCTTTATATGAGAAAACAATTTCAGGACAGGTTTTAGCATTTTTTGAGAATGGGATTTTTTGCATAAGTAACAATAACACACATGAACTACTGCTATTTTTGTTTTACACAATAATCAGATTTTAGAATGGCAAATAAAGCACTGTTTAAAACTGGAAAAAAACTATTTGCCAGAGCCGTAGAATTGCAATTTTCATTTAAAAAAGTAGCCAAGACAAAATTGTTGCAGAGACAAAAAAGTAGTCTCAAGATAAAATGCCTATTGACTTTAAATCAGTTTGAGTGAAAAAAAACTTGAGAAACACCACCCATTAACTTTAATGCATTTGGATTAGTGATGGGCGAATAAACTTGGCCGGGCGCGGATTTGTGTCAAAAATATTTGGACGCGCGTCGGAAAAGTCACTCGCGTCAAAACCGCCATGCGTCAACATTATTCGGATGATCATTGACTTTAATGCTGGCATCAAAATTGACGCTCACGTAACAATTTAGGCAGGCATCAAAATTCGCGTTTCGGGACAAATTCGCCCATCACTAATTTGGACATAAAGTCTTTGAGAAAAAAAAGTTGCGTGCATAAAAAAAATGCACAAATTTTAAGCCATTTCACTAATTTTTTGACAAAGCAAAAACGGGACCAGTTCACTATTTAAGATGTATGTTTGTTAAGAAGTCAAGCTCTTTTCTTGCCACCCAATTACAGATCTATATGTGAGTAAGTGAGAGGGGTTTTGTGGATTGGGGGAGGTGGCCTAATAAGCGAGTCTACCAATGTCAATGGATTGCATGATTGTCCCTTTCAATAAAATTTAGAATATTCGACATTTACGGCAAGATAAAAAGTAGCTGCAAATACTGATATAATACATTAATATATTATTTTTTATTTACCCTAAAAGACATTTCCAGATTCTCTCCTCCCCAAATATCCATTCCGGAATCATAGGTTCCAAGCTCTTCAAAGTATTTTTTGTCAATAGAGAAAAGGCCTCCTGCCATGGTAGGTGTCCTGAAAGAGGGAAGAATATATCAGTTTAATAGTGAATGTCATTGTATGTTTAAATCTATGTTGAACTGCTAGTAATATCTACTTTCTATATACTGTATAAAAAAAATCCTGTTGACAAATTGATCTTGATAAAAAATTGGGTTTTTCCCATAGATATATAGGTATTTATCAGGTTTTCTTGCATCTTCTTACCAACATTTTTTTATGGACCAACATGCTTTAACCCTTGATATTGTGTTCAATTCTGTAAAGTACAGGACAGCAAATTCTATGCAAAATATAGCTGAGCTAAGGTGGTTAGATCCCCATTTAGGCAGGATGCTCCACATTATATGTAGATCAGAAAAGTCCAGGTTCATGTTAGGAGGTAACAGAAAACACCGCCAGAGTAGGTAGTTGAATACAGAGCTTCATGTTTATAAAATGTGAGCAGATGTAAAAGTCAGGGACTTTATATTTGAGGAGAAGTGTTATGCCCTGGTTTATCTCTTGAGAAAAACCAATGAAGGCTATAGGTAAATCTAAAACTAAACGAGGAGATAACCTTTTCTTAGCAAACTGACTTACCATGTACCATGAGGTAGACTTGGTTACATTTACCTTTTATAACCCCCTAAGATGTTCTTCTACAACACCGTCCCCCAAAAACTATTAAAATAAACTCTGATGTGCCATCTCTAGGATTGGATAATCTTGGAATGATACATTTTATACATATAAAAGAGACCTGAACCTTGCTCCGGGGTCCTCTTAGCTCATGAAATAAGTACATGTATGGGACCAGTTATCCAGAATGCTTGGGACCTAAGGTTTTCCAGATAAGGGGTCTTTCAGTTATTTGGATCTCCATATCGTAGGTCTACTCAATTAATAATTTAATTATTTAATTTAATTAAACATAATAGGATTGTTTTGACTCAAATAAGGATTAATTATATCTTAGTTGGAAACACATACAAGGAATTGTTTGATTATTACAGAGAAAAAGCTAATCAGATTTTAAAATTTGAATTATTTGATTCAAATGTAATCTATGAGAGATGGTCATCCCATAATCCAAAATTTTCTGGATAATGGGTTTCCTGATAATGGACCCTATACCTTTACAAACATAAGAAAATATGAGTCAATAAGACAAAACTCAAAAAATATCTTGGGAAGCAAATAGATATTCTCTTTTAGATCTCACCCTGACCTTCAAGCTGGTATAACTAAAAGGACAAATATACAGAATATGTAGAATATCATGTTATGCAGCACCCTGCTCAAACATGGGTATTCCCAGTATCCCATATAAAAAGGAATAGACATTTAAAGGAAACAGATAGACACAAGTAGTTCAGGTAGAACTTTTAGTATGTTATAGAATGGATAATGGTTAAGCAACTTTTCAATTGGTCTTAATAGTCCCTTTTTTGTTTTCCTTCTTCTTCTTGCTCTTTCAGTCTTTCAAATAGGGGTTACTGATCTAATATAAAACTAAATGCTCTGAAAGGCTACACCTGTTATGTATTTTGATTACTCATCTTTCTATCAGGCCTTTCCTATTCATATTCCAGTATCTTATTCAAATCAATGCATGGTTGCTTGGGTAATTTGGACTTTGGCTGAAATTTCAAACTGGAGAGGTGCTGAATAAAAAGCTAAATAGCTTAAAAACACAAATAAAAAATGAAAAACAATTGCAAATTTTCTGAGAATATCACACTCTGCATCAGTAATCCCCAACCAGTGGCTTGTGAGCAACATGTTGCTCACCATCCACTTGGATGTTGCTCTCAGTGGTCTCAAAGAAGGTGCTTATTTTTAAATTCCAGGCTTGGAGATAATTTTTGGCTACATAAAAACAAGGTATATTGTCACGCAGAGTCTACTGTAGGCTGCCAGCCCACATAGGGGCTACCAAATAGCCAATCACAGTCCTTATTTGGCAACCACTTGTTTTATGCTGTGTTGCTTTCCAAATCATTTTATGTTTGAATGTGGCTCATGGGTAAAAAAGTTTGGGGACCTTTGCTCTACATCATACTACAAAACATCTACAAAAATTTGGATTGGATTTCTATTTTTTTTTTTTTTCATTTTTTTAATGTAAAAACCATGAAAAACTCAAATACAAAACTTTTAAATGTAAAGGTAGTCGAGGCCCTATAGAAGTCAAGGAAGCTGCTTTTATCCAATTCAACAGTTTTTTAAATATTTTAAGCCTTTTAGAGGTTTTCAGATTTTTTTTTCTAGTAATTTTCTGAAAAACTCACATTTTTAGACATTTTAGATATATTCATATGCTTTAGTGCATTGTTCAGCATTTTTTCCCTTCGTACTTTTTATAATCAGATCTTTCAATAACTTTTGTGGCATTTAGTTCAATCATGGTTTCAAAAAGCTCTAAAACCCACTAAAATTCGACCTTCAATAAATGGGAACAACATTGGAAATAAACCTTGACATAGATGGATCAAAACACATGAATAATGCAAAGTTGGGGATGGCTTAGGGAGGCAGCATTCTATAGGTTAACAAACAACAATAGCATAAAGCTCCATACATTTCGGCACAACATCCTTTCCAATATCTTGCAGCAGAGGGAGCTGAGCATCAATACATGACTTCTTAGCAACACAATGCACATCACAACATCCTACACTAAAGTCTATGTCAAAACAATGTAAATAACCGTTGAAAAGATGTTGTATATGCACTGTAGGAAACACTGTCATCAGGGTACTGAATATATAAGGCAAGTTAAATAAAATAAATAAAATATAAGCTATTCTTTATGAAGACATATTATTCAAATTAATAAGTATCATTACTTCTTACAGTTTTATCTGAGTGAGGACATAAACCATCTCTAGTGTTGTAGCCCACCCAAGTATTGCAGTACCACAGCTCCCAGCATTCTCTAGCATATTATCAAGGGATAAAGCATGATGGGAGCTGTAGTCCAGCAATCACAGCAATGGATCCCTAAAGCAACACTGCATATTTAGCCTTTTTCTCAATTAAAGTAAGACTCAGGCAGGCATTTTAACTTATCTGGAACTCTTGGGAACTGACCTGATTTAACTAAACCCCTATCCCTAGAGAAGCTTATATACAGTGGTGCTTGAAAGATTGGGAACCCTTAATTTTTTAAATTTTATATGAATATGACCTAAAACATCATCTGATTATCAAGCAAGTCCTAAAAGTAGATAAAGATAACATAGTTATACTCCACCAATCAACTGTCAGACAGACTGTGTACAAATGGAGGAAATTCAAGTTGTTGTCCTACCCAGAAGTGGTCAACCCAGCGCCGATTCGTACCTTAGTGCCGCCTGAGGCGGCTCCTGCAATGCCGCCCCCCCTCGCCGACTTACCTGTCGGGAGGGGAGGCAGGAACACTAATGCGGAGAGCGCAATTGCGCTCTCTCGCATTCGTAAAGCCGAATTTCCGGTTTAAAAACCGGAAATTCGGCTCTTAAAGGTGCAGGAGCGGCTTTTTGCCACCCCTGGAAACCACTCCGGCGTTGCCGCCTGAGGCGAGTGTCTCAGCTCGCCTCATTGGCGGCGCGCCCCTGGGTCAACCATCAAAGATTACTCAAACTACAAGGAGTCTAATAGTCCGAAACAGGGCCGGGCCAAGCCAGCAGGGCGCCATAGGCACCCGGTCGGCTACCCCCGCATGCGCTATAGGGGGAGATTAAAGAAAGGGAAGGGCAGGATAGTGACAGAGAGAGTAGCATGACAGAGGGGAGTGACGAGGGAGTGACAGACAGAGGGAGGGGAGTGACAGACAGAGGGAGGGGAGTGACAGACAGAGGGAGGGAGGGGAGTGACGGACAGAGGGAGGGAGGGGAGTGACGGACAGAGGGAGGGAGAGGAGTGACGGATGGTGAGGAGGAGAAGAGGGAATCAATCAGCAGTGGAGCGAATGAGCCAGACTAGGGGTAGGCAGAAAACTTTTGAACAGGTCCTTGCCCAGCAGCCCCACATCTTTGCTCCCTAGGCAGATGCCTCTTCTGCCTACCCTAGTTCCGGCCCTGGTTACAGAGGAACCCTGGGTAACTTCTAAGAAACTAAAGGCCTCACATTGTCAAATGTTAATGTTCATGAGTCCACCATCAGGAGAACGCTGAACAGCAATGGTGTGTATGGCAGGGTAGCAAGGAGAAAGTAACTGCCCCAAAAATATTGCTGACCATCAAGATCCCTCAGACAAACCAGAAGGATAGTGTTTTGGGATGGATGAAGCCAAAATATAACTTTTTGGCTTAAATGAGAAGTGTTACATTTGAAGAAAGAAAAAACATCAATCAAGCATAAGAACCTTATCCCACCTGTGAAACATGTGGGCTAATTTTTCTAAAATTTAATTTGTGAGGTTTTAGATAGTGATGAGCGAAATTTTTCACCCAGTTTCACTACAACAATGACGCCCATGGGGGCAGCTTCACTAAAGGGCGAAGTGGCCGTCAATATCGACAATTCCCCAGAAATCCCCAGAAATCTCATTGCAGGGACATCACCAATTCAATAAAAATCATAGAGGACAAATCACTGGCAATCAAGACCATCGCTATCGGTCATTCGTACCCTATCACCAGGAGACTTTTTGATCTGGCGAATGGTTGTTACTCCGCAAATTCACTAAGATGCTAATTTTACTGAACGTTACCTCTTTGGCCAGAGTTGACTTCGCCGCCTCACACCAGGTAAACTGTTAAAACAAAGCAACATCTTCCTCAATCTTCAGTGACATCATATCCTGTCTGCAGGAAATGCATTAAAGTTATAAAAAATGCTAGCGACTTTTCTTTTTTTAAAGCGGGATTGCCTTCAAAATTCTGAACTATTAAAGATTTATGTGTGAACAATGTTTTTAAACTAATTTGAGGGGCATGTCACCTTTGTTTAAGGGAGGGCTCATGTCTAGGGCATTAGAGGATCTCTGTCTTTATTATGGTTCATTCGAAATGTGTTTGAAAATGAAGCCTCTTCAAGCATTTGCACCAACATTACTATTAAAGACGTCCATACGACTGTTAGGTACCTGCCATATTCAAATTAACCTAAGCGTTAGCAAAGTTTCGCTAGGTAAAAATGAACACAATGAAATTAAGTAACCGAAGTAACACTATGCAACTTTGCATTTTAGTGAATTAGCGTAGTGGTAGTGAATTTGTGCCTGGAAGCTTGAAGTTCTGTGAAACGGTCGCTAGTGAATCTTCGCCCTTTAGTGAATTTGGCCCATGGACTTCAATGGGTGAAAACCATAGTTGCAGAACAAATAAAATGACACGCCGCATCACGAGACAAAATAATTTGACAACCATAGACTGCCCTCCCTCTCCTGAGCCTGCCCTACCACATTGCTCCCCAGCTGCCCTCCCTCCCCTATAACAGAAAAAGAAGTATAAGGACAGTGCACAGTCGGCCGGCAGGGGCCCTAGAGGGGGTGTTGGGGCTCCTGAGTAGTAGCTCGGGTGGGTCTCACACACCCCAGTCTGACCCTGGGTTGTGCATCTGTCCCACCTCAGCTCTACTCCTGCCATGCTGCCTGCTCCCCTGTTTTTGACGTACTGTACATTGGAGGACTTCAGTTGAAGATTCAATGCATTTTAATGGAGCAGGTACAATAAGTTTCAGGTGCAAATTACTGGCAGCGGGTGACCAGTTGAGGGGGGGTCAAATCAGTCTGACTTCCAAAAAACACAGGTAAGTTGACATGTCTGTAAGGGAGTCACCTGGTCACCCACAGTAAATTTCCAGCCAACTAAATACTGTAACTTGCTTAATGCCCCCATACATTGGCTGATATAAGCTGCTGAAAGATTAAGTTGGCAGCTAATTGGGCAGTGTATGGGCCCCTCCGATGGGCTTTCCTGATCGGGGATGTCAATCTGGCAGGTTTAAAAATCCCATTGGATCTAGGACCGCATTGTTTCATTGATGCGGTCCTCAATACAACTGCCCATATTCTTCTCATTGTGATCCAATTATTGGGCCCACAATCAGATCAGCCCAATATTGTACACTGCAAGGTGGGCATATAGGGGAGAGATCTGCTAATTTCATGAATCACTGAAAGTATGGCCAGCTTTACCCCACTAATGAAAAGCATAGTAATTCCACCTTAAATCCTCAAAAGTTGATAAAGCAGGGAGTACAATCTTGGGTTAGTGCATGGGCGTAGTTGGGGTGGAATAGCCATGGCCAGGCACATCCAGAATACTTTTAGATTTGGGTTGGTATTTTTGATCTACCACCAGTTAAAGTACCCTGGACTGGATTGCTTTAAAAGAAGTAGACCACAATAAACAGTTAGTACTTCTGTTACTCTTCCTTCCCCTTCAAGTTTCTTTAAAATTATTCAACAAAGCAAATACTGTAAACAGTAAACTACAACTCCCAGCATCCTTTTGTCCATGCAATAGTCATTGGTAGTGATGACTGAATCTTTTTTGCCAGGCATTGAAATTTATGAATTTCGTCATATGCAATACTACAGCAAAAATCCACCACTAAAATTTGGCCAATACAATAAAAGTCGCCAAGACAAAATTATCAAAATGGTCCCATTTCGCTTGGCCATGAAATATGCGAATTTCGCGGGAAATAGGTGAAAAATTAGCGAAATGCAAATTTTGATGCTGGCGACATTTGCCACCCATTGAAGTTGATCGGTTGTAAATTGTCGCCAGCACCTAAATTGTCGCCGGTGTTGGAAGCGTTGCAGGCGTCACAAATACTTTTGCGGCAAATTTGCAAATTTATTCATCGGTGGCAAAATTAGGAAATTCACCGTGAATTCGCCCATCACTGATTGTCACTTCCTTCATGCATCAAAAAGTTCTGCAAGCTTAGTGCTCAAACACAGCAAGGGGGAAAAAAGTCATTACTGGCAATAAACTCTATATATTCTGTATATATAGCAGTAATCTCTAGTGCATTTATAATTTAAGTTTTCTTTAATACAAGGAAATAACATTGTAAAGTACATTTCTACTTTTCACTTAAAAGTAATTCTGCAAATTCACAGCCTTTATCAATTATTCACAAGTTATTTGAGGATTTCAAAATCATTTTCTAATCTTCACCCGTGCTTGGCACACATTGTAACTGAGCTCCAGCCCCCCAATCAAATAAAGAAAATTAATACTGTGCAGCTGAACCCAAGAAAATGTACTCACCTTCATTACTTTGTTTCACAGCCACATCACTGCTTTACCTGCTGAAACAATGTATGCAGCAATGGCTTACTGGGATACAGTGAAAACTCCCAGTGGGCCTAGGTATCAGTGAGCCCTCCTGCTTCTAACCATTTGGTCTATTTCATGGTTATTTCCTATTTCTGTATGGGAACAAAGTGACAACCCATATAGGATAGATTATAGTAAAGAAACTACAACAATACATAGGTTGAATGAGGTGAGGAGGAAAAATAATTTGGAGACTGGGCCTATTGTCTAAGGTTTTCTTAAATTCATGGGAAAAAGTGATCACAAAAAATCCTCTGATCCCACAATTATTTGAGGGTTTTGGCCATGCCATAAAGAGCATATTTATCAAGTTATTTTGAGATAAAAATGTTATGGCTTAAACGTCAGGCATTGCAGAGTAAATTTCTACATATTTATAGGTGGTATAGCTCTATATAAAATGTTTGTGTAAAAAGCAGCAAGTACTAGGAAAATGATGTGTTTAGTGTTTACTAAGGTTGCTTTTTTTTTTTACTTTTTGCAATTTCCATAGGAATCTACTTACTGCCTAGAATTTTTCCACTGACTAAAGCTAATGTTTAAGAAAGTTAGAAATGATTCACATTATGTTTTCATGCTCTGTACCAGCCTAAGGCAACGCCAGTCCTTTGGCAGGGAAGATCTGTTCCTCTGAAGATGCCCCAGTAGCTCCTCATCTTTTTTTCTGCTCAATTCACTTACCTGAGCTTAGAGACCAGCACACAGTATACAGTTCATATAGAATAGAAACATCATGATACAAGGCTGGTTAGTTATTTATTCAGATTCTAATTACATAGCTGCTCAAAAACCAGTGCAATGAAGCAGCAGATTCAATGGCAGATGAGTCTCACTTTATGCTTAAACGGGTTGTTCACCTTCCAAACTATTTTTTTCAGTTCAGTTGTTTTCAGATTGTTCATCAGAAATAAAGATTTTTTTTCAATTGCCTTCCATGTTTTGTTATTGTTTTTCCAAAATTGAAGTTTAAAGTTTAATTAAAGTTTCAGTTTGGCAGCTCACTGATCCAGGAACAGATTCTGAACTGTTACAATTTGCTACATTTAGTTGATACATTTGTCATATTAGCAACTATTGTATCAATTCAGATGCCTCTAATCAAATAGATGCCTATAATTAAACTCAGGGAATCAGGTAAAGCAGAGACAAAGATAACAAATGTATCCACTAAAGTTATCAATTTAAAACAGTTAAAGAGACAGGTAAAGACCCCTCACCCTAGAGCTGCTTTAGAAGGTGAAAAATTAAACTTTACACTTCATTAGAAAAACGATCACAAATAGAAAATAGAAAGTAATTGCAAGAAGTCTTTATTTCTTGTAAACTATCTAAGTGCAACTAAACTGGAAAAAGTGTTTGAAGGTGAACAACCCCTTTAATGATTTATGATGACCCCTAAACTTGGCTTCTCAACAGCAGCCCAGAGCACACTGAGCATGTGCAGTGTCACTGACATGCCCAGCATTGGACTGGAGTATAAGGGGCCCAATGGGGCTGTGACACAAAGGGCCCACCTCACGTCCTCCTAAATACTACAAATACTTCTTTATAATGGATGATTTACACAATTTTGACTGATGACATCAAATTCTATGAGAAATATTCAGGTTTATAAGTAACAGCAGAAAATTCCGAATGCCAAAATGTTGTACTTACAGCTAAGTACTCCCTTTGCACACTGCAGAGAAACTACGAGGAACTAAGACCTGTGTAGCTATGCACCCCTGCCTTTCCTACATGACCATAATAATAATAATGACCAGAAATTGACAATAAGCTATGCGTTTTGCAGTGATTTACAAGCATACAGATATGATGGAATATTGGGAAAAAATGCTGAATTGTGTGGGGAAAGTGCAACTTACACTGCACCTTTCTCCACCTTGCATTTAGAGTCTTGTTGAGTAAATGACATCAAAATTCAGAATTTGCAAAGATCTGATGAGGGAATGTAATAGCCACAAGTGTAATAAAAACCTGCAAAAGTCTAATTTTTTTTATTGCATTAATAAAATGAGAATGTTGCTGATTTATTACCACACTGTAATAATATAATAAGGAGCTTTAGATGATTACTGCATTGTACATTTTGCTTGTGCCTTGTGCTTTTTTAACGACCTGCTTGAAGAAGCTGCTATTTTTTATTATTTATTCAGAAAATAACATATTTAGTTGGAGATTTCATTATATGCACTATATGCTGGTGCCAGTTATTTTTCCTTGGAGTGCATTAGTGCCAGGAAAAGGAAAACCTATTCAGTTAATGACATTCTCTCTGTTTTTGCTTTTGTATTAAGCCTATTTAGTCTGTATTCTTGTTATCATGTGACTCCCTGCTCTGGTCAGTTTAAGAAAACATGTTTTTTTTTTTTGGTTTTGTAAAATGATCAACATTGTATTATATGTATAGTGTAAAGGTTAATAGCAAATGTATATGTTTTATAGTTACATTCAGTTAATAGTCATTGTTATGTTTGGAGACTAGGAAGTGTGGAGCAGAAAATCCCAGTTGTGTAGAAGGTTTTAGTACAATGGGTTATTTAGCGTTTGATCAGTGGTTCGGGAGGTGCTTAGGTTAGGGTACTAGGAAGGAGGTGCTCTAGACCTCTTTGGCTGATGTTCCAGGGAAACTGCATGATGCTTAAAGGTCTGACGAAACCAATTGCAGGGGAGTTGCTCAGGTGAGAATGGAAACCACCATCACAAGCCAGCTAGTGATAGAGCAGATTCTGTAGCGCTCACCTTATTGGATGGATTGAGATAGCTGAGCAGCTTGAACAAGTTTAGAGTGTCCAGCACCCCAAAGAGAACTTCATTTTTAAAGGATCATAAGCTTAGGGCATCCTTAAAACCACTGTCAGCAGGATCCCTTATTGTGCACCCATGGGCTAGGAGGGCATATGTGGAATAAGAGTGCACTTGGGTGAACTTGACAGTGCAACCATGTCCTTATTCTGTATAAAATCTGAGGTCATGTGTGCAACAAAATAGAGAATGAAATAGAGAATAGTGTCCCTAAGTTTGACTGCAAGGATTGTGTGTGGTACCACTGTGGTGCTGACAAGGGTAAACAGCTTCAAGTCTCATTACCCTCCAAATAATTAAGAAAATGTTCTAGGGAGGAATTTAAACTCCAACTGGATAATCCATCAGGAATTGATCTGTATTCCCAAAGTAATGGACCAACCTTGATTGTAACAGAGAGATGTGATGAGAAACCTTGTGAGCTTTCATAAAATATATATATATATATATATATATATATATATATATATATATATATATATATATATATATATATATATATATATATATATATATATATAAATTAAGCACTTACGGCAGCAGATTGAAGCATGTTTTTACTATAGATCAACAAGTACGGACATCTTGGCGTTTCTAGGGACCGTCATCAGGATGCCCAGCCGGACTGAATCCAAATCCTAATTTGCATATACAAATTAGCGATGGGGAGGGAAATTGTGTGACTTTTTGTCACAAAACAAGGAAGTGAAAAATGTTTTACCTTCCCACCCCTAATTTGCATATGCAAATTAGGATCCAGATATGTTTTGGTATTCGGGCGAATCTTTCGCGAAGGATTCAGGGTTCTTCCGAATCCAAAATAGTGGATTTGGTGCATCCCTAATATATATATGTATATATACAGATAGAAGAATGAAGCAGCACACGATTCTTTGCAAAAGTGTATATTACAGATATAGCATCAATACAGCGACGTTTCGGGCAAGCTATATGCCCTTTATCAAGCCATAATAAAATGAGCATTATACAAGTGATTTTTTAAAAGCAACACACAGGAAATGACTTCATAATTTGCATAATGGTTAGTCCACATCCATCACCATTTCATTTTAACCCTATACGCGTTTTCAGTGGATTTAAAGGAATAGAAATAGATCATAGTCCCTATTGAGACCTGAGGGATATAGAGATCCAAGTTTTTTAATCCACCACACCTCTCTCTGTTTTAGTTTTAATTCTCTATCACCCCCTCTTTTCAGAGGCGGTATTGTTTCCAACACCATAAATTTCAATTGGTCTGCAGTGTGTCCTTTTTCTAGGAAATGTTTGGATACAGGTAAGGACATATTACCTAGATTGATGCTGGAACGATGCTGGGAGATACGTGATTTGACCATCTGTGTGGTCTCACCTATATAGATGAGGCCACACGGACATATCAGCACATATATCGCAAATTTAGAAATGCAGGTAAAGTAGCCTCGTAATTGTACTGTGTAACCAGTCTGGGGGTGTATAAACTCCTTGTTTTTCAAAACGAAAGGGCATTGTGCGCATCCTAAACAGGGAAACATCCCCTTGGATCTGCCTCCCAAGAATGTTCTGTCAATTGTTTTAATTTTAGTTTTCATCTGGGTTGAAGTAACCTGTGCTCCTATAGTTTTTCCTTTGCGATAGGATATAAGTGGCATCATCTTAAATTCTTGTATCATAGGGTATGCATTTTGTAGTAAATACCAATGTTTGCGTAATACTTTGCCTATTGTTTCGCTATCCGTATGGAATTGGGTGACAAACGGTATCCTGTTTGACTGTTTTTTCTTAATTAGAGGGTATTCTACCCTATGTTGGGCCTGTTGTATCGTTTTTTCTGGATAACCTCTATCCCTAAATTTTTGGCACATGGTTTGTCTCTGAACACCTCTTTCTTTGGAGTCACTGACTAATCTTTGTACCCTAGATAACTGGCTGATAGGGATCGATTTTTTATATGTGGTGGATGGTAGCTCGTGTAGTGTAAAATTTGATTCCTGTCTGTAGGTTTGGAAAATAACGAAGTATGTAGGAGGCCACACTGGTCCTTATATATCAGAACATCAAGGAAATTAATTTTGTGAAGATCAAATATTAGTGAGAACGAGATAGAGGGATGTACCCCATTAATCCTGTCGTGGAATCGCTGAAGGGAGCCAACGTCACCCCGCCAAACCACAAAGACATCATCGATGTATCTCCACCAGGCCAAACAGTGCCTGGTAAAGTCTACATCTAGATATATATGTAGTTCCTCAAGCTTAGCCATGAAGGCATTGGCATAGGCCGGGGCGACATTGGATCCCATCGCCGTCCCACGCAACTGGAGATAGAAGTCATCCCTGAAGGTGAAATAGTTGCAATACAGTATGATCTCCAACAATTGTAGAAAAAATTCAATTTGCTGTTCAGAATAGTGGGCCCTTTCTCTAAGTATCCACTCACATGCTAACAATCCATCTCGGTGTGGGATAGATGTATATAAACTGGCCACATCAAGCGTGGCCAGTATTATATTTTCATCCCCCATTTCACCCAATGTGTTTAGCTTTTGTAGAAAGTGACCAGTATCCCTGATATATGAGGGTACCAATTGTATCAATGGGCTCAGTATTTTGTCCAGCATAACTGCTAATGGGCAAAAGACTGAGCCGATCCCTGCTACTATCGGTCGGCCCGGAGGACTGACCGGGTTTTTGTGTATTTTCGGCAAACAATATAGTGTCGGTGTCACAGGATTTTTTACAGTCAGAAATTGTCTCAATTTTTCTGAAATTACCCCTTCCTTGACCAAGTCATCTAACACAATTTTTTTTTTTTTAACAATTCTTTTATTGTGCAATCATAGCAATACAGAAATAAAGTCGTATAATAGTATTGCATCTCAATTTTCCTGCACATTAACCAAATAAACAATCATTACAAACATTAACCATCTTGATGTCATCCTTCAACACAGATTATTATACACAGGTTCATTCCAAATACTGTGCCATAGAAAAATAATAAAAGAAAAACCAAAAACAGTGTAATAGACAGGTACATTCATCTACTGCAGTTAGCCCAGACTCTCCTCCTCCTCCGACCAAGGTGCCCAAATTTTATTAAATTTCTCCAAACAGCCCCTTCTCATATATGTGAGTTTATGCAGGGGGAGCGCATTGTTAATGAGTTGCTCCCAGCCCTGTACCGTTGGGCCCCCTCTAGATTTCCATTTCAAAGCTATAGCTTTTTTTGCGTACATACATAAAGTGATCAAAAGCGTCCTCTGCGCCCTGTTGTGGGAGATCTCCCCTAGCAGATTCAATATCAACACCTTAGGATGCAGTGGCACCGGGATACCAGTTTTTACACTAATGATTCGGCTGACCTCTCCCCAAAATGTCTGCATAACCGGGCAATTCCAGATCATGTGCATAAAATTTGCTGGCGAGTTAGAACATCTGGGGCATTCATCTCTCAAAGCATGGTTCATTTTATTCAGCCTGTAGGGAGTAAGATATATTCTATGCAGGTAATTCAATTGGGTCATTCTATCCCTACTGCAGATAATCCCATCCAGACTCAATTCCAGAATCTCCTCCCATTCCTCCGAAGTAAGCCCCGGGATATCCTGTTGCCATCTAGCTAGCAGTTTGGTGAGTGAGGGACTACCGACCCTGACCAATTGGGCATAAAAATATGAAAGAGGTTTCCTAATAGCCTCTGAGCGAATATCTAATTCTACTTTCCTGGGGGTAGTGTCCGGTGGGCCAGACTGAAACTGAATAGCTATAGCATGCCTCAGTTGCAAATACCTAAAGAGCATTGGATTAGGGAGAGAGAATTTCTGCTTCAAGTCTTGAAAGGAACTGAGGTTACCATCAGGCATAATGTCGGAGATGTACTTAATGCCATAACGTGCCCATAGCTGCGGGTCTGGGATAGTGCGGAGATGCTGAAGTCTAGGATTACACCACAGTGGGGAGAATCCCGAACAGTGTGGCTGACATTTGGGGTAAAATTGCAAAACAGTGCGCCACACTGCAATTGTGGTAGACATTAGGGGAGACAAGGTCTGAGAAAGGGAGGTACCCCTATATAGCAGATTCCTCAAACCTTCCCAAGACCCCACTATTTGTGCTTCCAGGAGCGTCGCCGCATTAGTGGGAGAAGGAGTAACCCAGCTTTTCGCCACCACCAATTGTGACGCCAAGTAGTACCAGAAGGGGTTAGGAGCCGCCAAACCACCCTGAGTAATAGGGAGCTGCAGAGTGCTCAAGGCTAACCTGGGTGGAGCGTTGTTCCAAAATAGGGACAACATCGAACTCTTTAGTTTGGTAAAAACAGCTTTGTGTATGCCAATCGGGGCCTGTCGAAATACATATGTGAGTTTTGGAAGGATTATCATCTTAAACAAGTTAATTCTACCTAATAGGGTAAGGGGAAGATGCACCCAAGCCTCCCTTCTCTCCAGTATATATTTAAGGATGGGTTGTACATTCAACTCAACATATTTCTGGAGATCCGAATGTACCCATATGCCCAAGTATTTAAAGGTGTCCGCCCACTGAAGACCATGGACATTCTGAGGTAGGTTCGGCGGGAGGGGGTCAATGGGGAAAAGCACTGATTTAGACCAGTTAATCTTCAACCCTGAATACCTTGTGTGTAAATTTATAATGGCCAGTGCTCCAGTGAGAGCATAATTCGGATTAGGAAGATAAAGGAGAGTGTCATCCGCATACATGGAGATAGTTTCCCTACACGAACCCAGGTGTAACCCCTGCACCTCCTGCGAAAGTTTAATGCGACAGGCCAATGGTTCCATGGCAAGAGCGAACAGAAGAGGGGACAGGGGGCATCCTTGTCTAGTGCCCCTTCCAATTGCCAGGGCCTTTGACACTTTGGTGTTGGTTCTAATTTTGCCCACCGGGAAGCGGTAAAGTGCCTGCACCCATTTGATGTAATCTATGGGCACACCCACCCTCCTCATTGTGGCCCATAGATAGTGCCATTCCACCGAATCAAACGCCTTCTCATTATCCAATGACGCCACCACCCTCTCACCCCGGGTATCATGTACAACTGAGATATTAGTAAACAGCCGTCGGATATTAATGTCAGTAGTGCAGCCCGGCATGAAGCCCGTTTGATCCGGTGAAATAACCTTGGCCAGGTGTGGTGCCAATCTATTCCCAAGCACCTTTGCCAGAATCTTGGCATCCACATTAATAAGCGATATTGGTCTATACGAGGAGCATTCTAAGGGGTCCTTGCCTGGTTTGAGAATCAGTATAATGAGCGTTTCCCTCATAGACTCTGGGAGGGGTGCCCCCACCCTGACATCATTATACAAATTAACCAACAGAGGGGCTATCTTTTTAACATTCTGCTTATACCACTCAATGGGGAGGCCATCTAAGCCTGGAGTTTTACCCCCCGGGAAGGCTCCAATCGCCACCTCCACCTCCTCTTGAGTAATTGGCTCGGCTAGCTGTGCTATTGTACCTACATCAAATTCCGGTATGTCCGTGTCAAACAAGTATTGGTCTACCTCCGCATTCGTTACCGTCATCTTGGAAGTATAGAGATCTGCATAATAACTCATAAACCTACTATTGATACCCTCTGGAGTGGAATCAATATCCCCATTGGAAACTTTTATCGCTGGTATAGCCATTGAACCCCCCGCTTCTTTGGACAATAGAGCCAGTAATTTTCCATTTTTATCTCCAAACTCAAAAATATTAGACCTCTGATAAAGGATATGCTTTTTTGTAAGCTCCACCTGGGCCAACTGTAGCTCCCTTTGTTTATCCTGCCATAATTTTTGATTTTGGTCAGTTGGGTGTGCCACATATCTAATCTCAGCTTCCTGCACCGCCGCAGATTTTTGCATCAGATCTCTTTGGTAGCTATCTGACAGCGCCTTAATATTACTGATAAACTCCCCCCTAATAAAAGCTTTAAAGGCATCCCATGTTATTTGTGGGGAGACTTCTTCCTTGTTTAGTGCCAGGAAATTTTCTATGCTAGTATGAATGGATTCCTGAAGCTGGTCATGCTTAGCCCAGTAAGGACTCAGTCTCCAAATCCGATCAGCTGGGGATTGCGAGGCCGACATGGTGAGCAGAATGGGGGAATGATCAGATATGCCTCGCGTGAGTATTTCTACCTTTTGAACCCATTTATTAAACTCAGGGCAACCTATCGCCAAGTCAATTCTAGACATATTATTGGAACCAGGAGAGTAACACGTGAACTGCCGCGCCCCCGGGTTACGCACCCGCCATAAGTCTACCAGTTGAAAAGTGTTCAGCCATCTATTCAAAATTGCTGAGGACACTCTGGGGGGGTGAAGTTTATCTATATCCGCATTAGCTACCGCATTGAAGTCACCCATGAGGAGTAGCGGAGTCACTGCAATGGTCAGAAGTTTGTTGGTCAGTTCCTGCAAAAAACCATCAGATAGCGGGGGGGGTGCATACACATTAATCAGAGTTATTTTCTTTCCCAACAAAGTGCCTTGCACTATTATAAACCTTCCAAGTCTATCTGAAATAATCGTTTCCGCTACAAAGGGGCACGATCTACATACCAGAACAGAGACCCCCCTAGAATAGCTGGAATATACTGAGTGGTACATCGTAGTTATCCAAGGCTTTTTCATGGACAGCGTTTTCCCGCCCACTAAATGAGTCTCCTGTAAGAATATCAATTGAGGTCTATGCCTACGTATAAAATCAAAGACTAATCTTCTTTTTATGGCGCCCCCCATACCCCTCACATTCCACGATAAGATGTTAACCGAAGCCATGTTTCTCAAGTTTCCTAACTGATATCTTACTAGATATCATGGGCAGTTGTCTGCCAAACCGCAGTAGTAGAACCCTACATAACCTTCCATTACATGTGACATCAAGCAACAAAACATTCATAACCAAAAACCCTTTTCCCCACCCCCACCCCACCCACTGCATAAACATAGTACAAGTGAGTTTACTGCCCATAACTGAAACAAGCCTTAACTTTGTCGTGGGGTTAGTACCCGCACAGAGTCCAGTCCAGGAGGTGCCCACCGACAGTCCACACCGGTGACCTCCAACCCGGGGCAAGATAGTGATACTGAAAATGTGTCCCATTAGGCAGTAATATAAAGACCATTACCTGTCCTGCGAGAAGTCACAGATGTAACCAAGTAGAAATTTGAATAAGCGAATGTGTCCACCAAACCCAGGACAATAAAGAAAAAGGGGAGCCGGATCCTTAATTCCAATCGCAGCCGCCCACACACTAGGCATAGCACCTCCATATTCCAAGCTGCATGCAAATCCTCATCAATCTCTGCGCGGGGAGCCGCGTGGTCTCTCCTCCATCCATTGTATGACCTCCTCCGGCTTGGTGAAGAAATAGGCTTTACCACTGAGATTGACCCTCAGTCTCGCCGGGAACAACATGGCATATGGTAGCTGTTTCTGCCGCAGGAGCCGCTTTGCCTCTGTAAACCGTGCTCTCTGTTTTCTCACCTCTGTAGAGAAGTCGGGGTATAAAGAGATTCTTTGATTTTCATACAGAATCTCCCCTGCTTGTCGAGCCGCTGCCAGAGCCGCATCCCTATCCCTATAGTTTAGCAAACGTGCTATTAGGGGTCGCGGGGGGGCCCCAGGCGGAGGTGGCTTCCCTGGAACTCTATGAGCTCTCTCCACTATGAAAGCCGATGAGAATGACGATTGGCCAAAGGTGCTAGTAAGCCACTGTTCAATGAATCTTTCAGTTGCAGCTCCTTCTGCCCTCTCAGGAAGCCCCGGGATCCTGATGTTATTCCTTCGGAGCCTGTTCTCCAAGTCATCCGCCTTAGCCTCCAATAAAGCAATATGCGATTCTGCAGCATTTAGGCGGCCTGGAATGGGGTGAGCAAGGTCTTCCAGATCACTGATCCTCCTCTCAGCTTCCCCCGTTCTCTCTCTTAGCTTTTGGGTGTCATGTTTCAAAATCGCAAAGTCAGTTTTAAGCTCATCAATCTTCCCCATGAGCACAGTGTGATTAGCTGTAATTGCAGACAGAACCTCATTTAACGTGGGTTCTATAGGCTCAGGGCTCAGTGAGGCCTGGGGTAATGGATCAGGCACTGCGGCCTGCCCTGGAGTTTCAAACCGCGAGGAATCAGTGCTCTGTGAGCAACCAGTCTCACCTTTAGCAGGCCGTGGAGCTTGCGGGTCTCTGACAAACTGCGCGAGCCTCTGTGCAGCCGCATCCCGTGCACCCAGTGTATGTTCAGGCGTCATGCTGCGTGCAGACGGATCGGCGCCATTTTGATTCGACATGGTGCGCCTCGATGTTTTCGCTTGTGCTGCGCTTTTGCTCCGACCTCTCCGCACCATCGGGAGTAGCTGCCACCCTGGTAAGGTACTTGCCTCTTGAGGGGATTGCAAATTTCGCCGGGTATCAACAGGATAAAAGCAGTATTTTTGCGCCCCAGGTCGGAGCTCACACGGCACACGTCCTAGCCGTTCCCCATGCAGGCCACGCCCCATCTAACACAATTTTGATCTTACGTATAATACTCAAAAGTGGGTCATGTGATAAAGGTTTATACACCTCCTGATCAGCAAGTTGACTCTCTATCTCTGAGATGTAATAAGGAGTATCCATGATAACTATTGCACCCCCCTTATCAGAGGGCTTTATAGTAATATCGGTTCTTAACGATAGTGCTTTCAGAGCATCTTTTTGTAGTTTAGTTAAGTTATGTGTCACATTTGAGGAATTAACCCCCACCTGACACATATCTTTAATGTCTGATGTGATGTTACTTATATATGTTTCCACAGCAGCGTATGTAGTAGGAGGAACATACACACTTTTGCTGTGTAAACCAAAAGTAGAAATGTCCAAACAGTTAGTGTCTTCCCTAACATGCAAAGGTTCTTGTGGTTTTAAATTAAAGTGTACTTTAAGTCGCAAAGTTCGAAAAAATCTATATAGATCTATATCCAATTGGAGTGGATCAACTGATTGATCCGGACAGAAATTCAAACCCAATCTCAACACAGATTCCTCTGTGGATGACAGACTTTTAGAGGAAATGTTGTAAATTATTTGCTTATTGTCCTCTTGTTGCAGACTCGTTGTGGCCGTCTGTGGCTTACGTGCACCTCATATACAGGCTCATTGAGGCATATTGGCAAACTTACTTATATTACCGATAATGGAGAACCACGCTGGAACGCATCAAGGAGCTTCAGCTTATACGGAAGCGGAAGTGACGCGCATCCTGTCACACTTCACCGGACCCGTTGAGTTTCTACAGATCCCGACCGTGGCAAACACCCGGCGCCAGTTGGAGACTCTACGCAAAAGAGCAGTGGATCTAGAATTACATGGACTGACGCTTGCGGAGTACCATAAGAGGGCCTGGATACCACGCGGACTCAGAGTAAGTTTGCGTCCTACATTATTTGCATCCAACACTGATTTCTGCACCCAGTTTAAGCAGATTATTGACACGTGTTCCAAAGACATCATGCTCCTTACACTAGATTTTATTAATAAGGAATTGGACCAAGTACAACAAGATATTACCAAAATTGATGCTGAACTACAACAGTGTAGTTCTATAGAGGAACTGACACAAGTGCATGACCAATTAGATGCCAAATTAGAACAATATCGTAAGGAGGGTGAGCGACAGAAGCGCTCCAAATTCGATAGAGATTGTTCTGATTACCAGAAGGGTCATGTATATGCTTGGATGGGCACTGGGAGAGAGAAGACGTCTCATTTTCATTTTGATAATAAAAGGCACATATCCGCACCAAGAGGGGAAACAAGATCTAACACCATACAAGATAAAAATCAGGGAGCTGATTTTTTAGAGAAATCCCCAAAGAAAGGACAAGGAGACCCTGGAGAAGGGGAGGCGTCAGGCACAGGAGACATACACAGACGGCCACAACGAGTCTGCAACAAGAGGACAATAAGCAAATAATTTACAACATTTCCTCTAAAAGTCTGTCATCCACAGAGGAATCTGTGTTGAGATTGGGTTTGAATTTCTGTCCGGATCAATCAGTTGATCCACTCCAATTGGATATAGATCTATATAGATTTTTTCGAACTTTGCGACTTAAAGTACACTTTAATTTAAAACCACAAGAACCTTTGCATGTTAGGGAAGACACTAACTGTTTGGACATTTCTACTTTTGGTTTACACAGCAAAAGTGTGTATGTTCCTCCTACTACATACGCTGCTGTGGAAACATATATAAGTAACATCACATCAGACATTAAAGATATGTGTCAGGTGGGGGTTAATTCCTCAAATGTGACACATAACTTAACTAAACTACAAAAAGATGCTCTGAAAGCACTATCGTTAAGAACCGATATTACTATAAAGCCCTCTGATAAGGGGGGTGCAATAGTTATCATGGATACTCCTTATTACATCTCAGAGATAGAGAGTCAACTTGCTGATCAGGAGGTGTATAAACCTTTATCACATGACCCACTTTTGAGTATTATACGTAAAATCAAAATTGTGTTAGATGACTTGGTCAAGGAAGGGGTAATTTCAGAAAAATTGAGACAATTTCTGACTGTAAAAAATCCTGTGACACCGACACTATATTGTTTGCCGAAAATACACAAAAACCCGGTCAGTCCTCCGGGCCGAACGATAGTAGCAGGGATCGGCTCAGTCTTTTGCCCATTAGCAGTTATGCTGGACAAAATACTGAGCCCATTGATACAATTGGTACCCTCATATATCAGGGATACTGGTCACTTTCTACAAAGCTAAACACATTGGGTGAAATGGGGGATGAAAATATAATACTGGCCACGCTTGATGTGGCCAGTTTATATACATCTATCCCACACCGAGATGGATTGTTAGCATGTGAGTGGATACTTAGAGAAAGGGCCCACTATTCTGAACAGCAAATTGAATTTTTTCTACAATTGTTGGAGATCATACTGTATTGCAACTATTTCACCTTCAGGGATGACTTCTATCTCCAGTTGCGTGGGACGGCGATGGGATCCAATGTTGCCCCGGCCTATGCCAATGCCTTCATGGCTAAGCTTGAGGAACTACATATATATCTAGATGTAGACTTTACCAGGCACTGTTTGGCCTGGTGGAGATATATCGATGATGTCTTTTGTGGTTTGGCGGGGTGACGTTGGCTCCCTTCAGCGATTCCACGACAGGATTAATGGGGTACATCCCTCTATCTCGTTCTCACTAATATTTGATCTTCACAAAATTAATTTCCTTGATGTTCTGATATATAAGGACCAGTGTGGCCTCCTACATACTTCGTTATTTTCCAAACCTACAGACAGGAATCAAATTTTACACTACACGAGCTACCATCCACCACATATAAAAAAATCGATCCCTATCAGCCAGTTATCTAGGGTACAAAGATTAGTCAGTGACTCCAAAGAAAGAGGTGTTCAGAGACAAACCATGTGCCAAAAATTTAGGGATAGAGGTTATCCAGAAAAAACGATACAACAGGCCCAACATAGGGTAGAATACCCTCTAATTAAGAAAAAACAGTCAAACAGGATACCGTTTGTCACCCAATTCCATACGGATAGCGAAACAATAGGCAAAGTATTACGCAAACATTGGTATTTACTACAAAATGCATACCCTATGATACAAGAATTTAAGATGATGCCACTTATATCCTATCGCAAAGGAAAAACTATAGGAGCACAGGTTACTTCAACCCAGATGAAAACTAAAATTAAAACAATTGACAGAACATTCTTGGGAGGCAGATCCAAGGGGATGTTTCCCTGTTTAGGATGCGCACAATGCCCTTTCGTTTTGAAAAACAAGGAGTTTATACACCCCCAGACTGGTTACACAGTACAATTACGAGGCTACTTTACCTGCATTTCTAAATTTGTGATATATGTGCTGATATGTCCGTGTGGCCTCATCTATATAGGTGAGACCACACAGATGGTCAAATCACGTATCTCCCAGCATCGTTCCAGCATCAATCTAGGTAATATGTCCTTACCTGTATCCAAACATTTCCTAGAAAAAGGACACACTGCAGACCAATTGAAATTTATGGTGTTGGAAACAATACCGCCTCTGAAAAGAGGGGGTGATAGAGAATTAAAACTAAAACAGAGAGAGGTGTGGTGGATTAAAAAACTTGGATCTCTATATCCCTCAGGTCTCAATAGGGACTATGATCTATTTCTATTCCTTTAAATCCACTGAAAACGCGTATAGGGTTAAAATGAAATGGTGATGGATGTGGACTAACCATTATGCAAATTATGAAGTCATTTCCTGTGTGTTGCTTTTAAAAAATCACTTGTATAATGCTCATTTTATTATGGCTTGATAAAGGGCATATAGCTTGCCCGAAACGTCGCTGTATTGATGCTATATCTGTAATATACACTTTTGCAAAGAATCGTGTGCTGCTTCATTCTTCTATCTGAATATTTCTAGTGGGGACGTGACGGGGTCCCCCACAGGAGCGTGCACCGAGGTCAACGCTGACTACACTACTGAGAGTGCTGGGGCACATTTCGATACTATATATGTATATATATATATATATATATATATATATATATATATATATATATATATATATATATATATATATATATATATATATATATATATATATTGATTCACAATATCTTCCTTGATATACACACACAACTGCTTGATACTTTACATACTTTATTCGCCATATTGAGATATATGTGCCTCGTATTCCTTCTAGTAATATACAATTCAGCTGTAGCTATATTTTATTTTATTCCTTTTGATGAAGAATCTCTACCACTTTGGAGAAGTAGCCAAGATTTCTTTATAAGATTACATGACAGAGCATATGCTCTGATGGCTATGACAGGGTCAGGCAATTGACATATAGTAAATATGTCAGAGATGGTCAACTTTTGTGCATCGCCGCTAAGTGCCTTGGCGGTTTTGTTATGAAAAAAGGAAACATCAGAGGCAGATTATATCAGATTTGGCCACTGGAGGTGAGATACACTTGCAAACGCTAGACGTTTGAATTAGAAACTCTTGCTGTGCTTCCTTAGACAAGTAATCAATTGTAGACCAAGATCTTCAACATAGGACAACAAATCACGGTAAATAAATAACTCGTTCATATGTTCAGATCACTAGAGGAATCAGTTGCAGCTATTTTACACCATGCCTCAGTGTAACAAAGCAGGTACTTAACCAAAAGAAGCCTCTGAAATTCCCCAGGATTAACCATTTCTGCTTCTTGATTAATCTTAACCATTTACAGGCCCGAATCATAGGTTTACCTTACTGGCAAAGTTCTGTCTCCTTTCCTTCTGTCCATTTCTCTCTGTGGAACAGGATACCAGCGGAAATTCAGCTTCCAATTAAAGCCGCCATAAGTCATGTCCGATCCAGCCATGTATTCAAAGGTGTCGTCACTTATGACATCAATTATGGGACAAACTACCGTTTTACTGAAGAAGAAAAAAAAGCAATAACATATAGCACATGGAATTTAAAGATTTCCTTAAAACTGACGGTCCTTATTATCCAGAGAAAGCATGGAAAGCGTATTTACAGATGCAAGAGTCTCGTCCTTACCAGCACCACATCATTCATCTCAAGTTATCTAACTTATTGGGATTACTTTACAATTTGTACTTACAAATATTACACTGTTATATAGTATAGGTTTTTCAGTATCATGACAAATGCATTACTGATATCTGTTATACCCCTTTGTCCCCATTGTTTTGCCTCCACCAAAGATCTAGCACCCAACCAGTTGGGAAGAGAAGGCCACAGTTGTTTTTAACATTATTTTTTAACATAAATTATTAATAGAACCAGCAATAACGTATTGTAACAAGACTTCTTTTACCACAACATTAAAGCAGTAGCAAAGCAATGCCCATATCCTCCCATAGGACCATCCCTGAGCTTGGGTCTGAAGCGTGATTACTGCCTTTTCTCAAAATCCCCAACAGAGGCTGTTAAATTTGCCTTAGGCCACAGGCCTACCTTGTTACCATCTCTCTTTGCTTATTATCAATTGAACTCATTTCTGGGGCTCAGGGTCAACTGCAACAAAAAACACCTTTACAAACCCATGAGTAGAGAGGGTGGCAATAACTGCTGCTGTGCTCCTTGTCCTCCACCTACTCAAAGTCTAACCCAGGAACCAAACCCAAGAAAAGGAGGTTAGTCCTCCTAGCATTCCCTGAAAATATTAAAGGGGATCTAAATACTGTTTGCATAACAACACTCAAATGGGCCCCAGCTAGCAAACAGTAGACCAGAGCCTCCACTTATTTGGGAGAATGGAATGCTCTGTAGGTATAATGCCAGTGACTCTACTCAATATGGAATTGTGCATTGTACAATGGTCCCTATCCAAAAATAATAATACAGAGGATACCACTGCAATTTGAGTTAGATTAATCACATCCCCCCCATGTTCCCATTTTTAATGGGACTGCACTGCACTGGGGACCTGAGAAAGGTGTGGGAAAGTGGGAAAATGGCAGGGTTTGGGAAGATCGGAGGAGGATCCTAGCAAAACTGGGCATGGTTGCGGCAGCAGGGATGTGGTCTAATTTTCCTTCATTTAATAATTCAGGTGTTGGGAGTTATGGAATCAGTACAAAAAGGTATATTTTCATTCCCCAGATAAGACTTCACAATTGCAGTATCAAAGAGTAGTGCCCTCTTTGGATTAATACAAGCTGAATATATACTCTCTTCTCAATCAAGGGCCATCCCACCTGAACACCCAACTACTCATGTTCTAACTTCCACTACTGTATAAAGCTTGGGACAGGGCTTTTTCTGCAGCTGTAAAGTGAAAGCAGCAGTTTTATGGCATGACTGCATAAGACAGAACTTGGCGAAAGGGAAATGAATCCTGCAGATAAAACACAGGCGGAATTCTTATGTAGTTTAATATATTATCAAGGTTTAAAGGAGACATTCAGTGTAAAAAAAAGAATGTACCAGTGCATTATACTAATTTAGATATAGAAGAATTGTGCTTAAAAAAGTAGTGTTTCAGGCTGATTTATTGATTTTTTTCTGCAAAAACCATAATAATCCCTCCCTTCCCTTCCCTTCCACTTCCTGCTCACTGAATTCCCAGACTGTGCAGGGGAGCCGGCGGCTCTCAGCTCACTGCACTGTAGGACAGGAACCAATCAGCAGCTAGCATGACCTGATAGGGAACTAAAGCATGTCTGTGTGACTGCAGGGCTGTGGTTGGCTGTCCCCCTCCTACTGTGCTTCTGGCAGGGACCGTTAGGACAAGCCCACCCCTAATTTGAAACACAGACAGGGACCAGTGAACATCTATAGGGAGCTCCAATAAAGGGGCTATTTTTAAAGATAATATTAATTTTTAGTACAATGTGAAAGCAACAACATATATTACTCATAATTGCTTACAAAATTATGGTTTTTTCATGTATCCTATATGTCTCCTTTAAATTATGCTGGGATAAAGGACATTCTTATTGGTGAATTTTCTTCTGTACTTTCTGTACTTTCTGTAATTGCGATTTTTGATCATTTACATTAGTGAACTGCCTTGGGGGGGGTGCAGTGGGAACATTTTATTGAGGGTTTACATTTCCTTTAATCAGGTGGCAGAGAATAAGGCTCAGAGCTAAAAGAAAGCAGTGAAACAAAGCACAATAAACTGCTCTATGGAATATAGCATCCCTGTTTAATTCAATGAAAAGCCTAGACATGTATTGTAGAGACAGAAAGGACTGAAAGTTTGAGCTCCAGTAACAATGGATGATTGACAGCAAGAATTTCCTCCTGGACTTAGCCATGCACAGGTCACTAGCCCATTTTGATTCTGTTCCAAGTGGAGGGCTCCCAGCGGAAAAGCAAATGACATTGGCCCAACAGCATGCAAGGCATCTGGGATTCTGATTTTTAAAAATCAGAGGTCAGAGTTATTAACCAGAACAGAATGATTTGATAAATCCCCATAACATACCGATCTTCTTTGATTCTTGCTAGTAGCGGCTCTAGCCAGCCAAATGTACATTCACAATGAGCATCTAGGAAAGTGATGATTTTGCCCTTGGCAACATTTGCCCCCCTGAGTCGTGCTCGGATCAGTCCCGATCTCTGCTCCATCCTAAGAATTTTCACTGCTACTTCCAAATGTTTAACATAGTTTTCCAAGGGTGTTTTTAGGAAATCTGAATGAGTAAAACAATGCAAATTCAGAGTATACACTTCCAAGAAAGGGTGATTAGAAAGAAAATCAAATACATAATAGTTTTGATTACTTAAATGGGAAGTAAACCCTCATCTGCAACATTTTCATTTTAGCACTAGTGCACTGATCCCCTTCCCAAACTAACTGATGCTTCCATTTATCTTCTAAAGTGCATTGGTACCACATATATCTTTCTTGTGGTGGGGGCCCTCAGTCCTGATTGCTCTTGTTTTAAGGGTGGGAAAGTACTTAAAGGGGAACTCCATAAAAACTTAAGCTTTTTGAAAAGTAAACATAATTTCAAGCAACTTTGCAATATACATCAATTAAAAAATATGCAGACTTTTCATGATTTTTAATGGTTTCTGACAGACTAAGCCTAGCCCACTGCTTGCCTGCTGAGCTGTCTGACTACATTGCTGAGCTGGCTGACTACTCTTACTTTGTATCAACAACCAGCTGTCCTTAGCCTGCATTCTCCAAACCCCACATGATTTCAATAAGGAACAGAACATCATAGTGCAATGCATTGTGGGTTATGTAGCTCCTGCATGCTGTCTGTAAGCTGTGGAGAAGTTGCTACAATTTGTAACATTAGTGTTTTAGTCCCTCCTTCCCTGCCAGGATTTCAAATGATGCAGAAAGAGAAGAAATGTTAAACAGCTGGATTGCAGCATAGTAAATGGCATTTATTCATAATTTTTGAAGAAACAGGTAACTGTGATAGGTATATTGGGGGTTTCTGTGTTATGTGGGTCTCTTTATCAAATTTTGATTTGGAAGCTGGAGTTCCCCTTTAAGGGCAATTTGGGGTATGAAAAAAGGACAATTTATTTTTATATATAGTTTGTTATGTTTCTAAGGGGAGGTATAAACCATCAATGTAGCAATAAATTCACATTAAGGGGCACATTTACTAAGGGTCAAAGGGAATTTTCGAATTTAAAAACGTCAAATTTCGAACTAATTTTTGGGTACTTTGACCATCGAATAGGCCTAAATTCGACTTTGTCTCTTTCAAAAAGTTCGACTTCGACACTTCAGCACTAGTGATGGGCGAATTTATTCGTCAGGCGCGAATTCGCAGCGAATTTGCGCGATTCGCCGCCAGCGAATAAATTTGCGAAACGCCCGCGAAAATTCGCGGAAAAAATTTGCCGGCGTCAAATTCTTTTTTTTCGAAAAAACGGATGCCGGCATCAAAAACGGTCGCCGGCATCAAAAAACGAGGCGCCGGCGCCGTTTCGCAAATTTTTCGCCATTTCGCGAAATTCGCAAATTTTGCGGCGAAGCGAAACGGCGCAAATTCGCCCATCACTATTCAGCACCTCAAACCTGCCGAATGGCTATGTTAGCCTATGGGCACCTCCTAGAACCCATAGCCAACATTTGGCTACGTTTTTAGAAGTCGAAGTAAAATCGTTCGATCAATCGATTATTTTGTTTGAATCATTCGATTCAAAGGATTTCATTGTACAATCGAACGATTTTACTTCAACCGAATATGGCCAAATTCGATAAAAAAAACTTCGACTTCTAATATCAAAGTAATGCCATTCGATGGTCGAAGTTTTTTACACTTCGAAATTCAACCCTTGATAAATCTGCCCCTAGTTGTTGATGATAGTGGTCTGACTGTAACCTCACCTTTTCATATGTTGTTATATACACGGTGGAGATGTGTAGAAAAACCATAATATTATGTTGTAGCTGCTATACATTAGTTGTACCTCAATATCACTTTTAGTAATGCAGAGCTGTGTAGCAATTTTGGCAGCCACCATCTTTGACCATGTAACTTCGGTTCCCAGTTTGGATCAGGTCACTTTTAATGTACATGTTCTTGAGATCCAAACTGGGAACAGATGTGAAGTGACCACCAACACCACCACCACACAAGATATGCTACATCAACACAGTTAGGTTTAATAACTGGCATTTTTCATTTTGTTACAGAACTCTTGAGGAAGGCTAATAATTTAAAAGACCAATCGAAACTAAATAATAGAAACAAGCTCAAACATTTTAAAACATTCTATACATATTCTAAAACTGTTTCTGTCATCTGGGTGGAGCGGGAACTGATGTACCCGCACACAATTACCTTTAAAAGGGTGTTTTTGACAAGGAATGAATGTGAGAGAATAGATTTCATGTCAATTCATGCTGACAGGACCAACTTTATTACCATATAAGATCATCCAGTATTCTATGTTCTCTTCCAAGTGGTTATGAAAAACAGGGAAAAAAAAAACTTTCCTCAAAAAAAGAAGTCATACAGTACCTCTCTCACTTGCATCATCCACCAGAATTATTTCAGATATAAGGCGGTGCGGGGATCGGTTAATGACACTGTGAACAGTCCTCAGCAAAGTGCTCCAGGCTTCATTGTGGAATACGATCACAATGCTTGTATTGGGAAGTTCATCTGGATAAACCTTTGTTTTACATCTGCCCAAAAACAAACACATTTTTAGAAAGACAGAATTCTGACTTCAAATGAAAATATTAGAATATGACTTTTACAGGGTGACAAGTGACGACTAAAAGATTGCAATAGTGCAAAGTTTTCTAAAGTCTAGTGTGGTGTTTATACAAGTGGCCTGTAGATGTCACTGTGCCCAGACTTATACTGTGCATACGTCCTGACAGCTTAAAAGTGAAAGTTACTTTTGTGTAATGGCTGCATGAGAGCCTGCTAATAAAGCACTGTTATACTCTACTCATCCTCAGCTACCCAAAATATAACATCTAGTAGCTGACAGATACCTGTTGCTATGGGTTAACAGACCAATAGCAAACTCTGAACTTTTCATTACAAAACCCTTTAGCTTCCATAAATAAATCAATACATGGGTTGGCCATGATGTACAGGTATGGAATTTATTATCCAACTTATTCAGAAGTACCATAAAAAATTTTAAGAATATAATTATAATAGGGCAAGAAAAGGAAAATCACGGTGGGGGGGGGGTGGCTGTGCCACCATAATCAAGATCTGAAGTAAGTGACTAACTTCTCTTGTCATTTCTTTATTTCCCTATTTCCCTTTTCTGTTAGAATAAAATTGTAACTTATACATATTGATAATTTAGCTGCTTCAATCCTTATTGATTGAGAAACCACTAGTAGACAAATTGCTTATGGTACATTTTTTGTTTAGAATTTCAAATAGCGAATAGGCTGATACAGTGGCCAAGCCAGAAGAAATATCCCACATAGAGTAAACAAGCCTGTGAAAAATTGTTTTGACAAATGTAACTGATGGATTGTAAAAAAACAAAACACTGGCAGAGACGTAAATCCAACAAGACGTGTTTTGAAAAGAGGTTTTTTTTCCCACTAAATGACACAGGCTGTTGCACATGGACACAATATCCAAATAGGAGTTTATCAGAAAACACATTTAGGAATACAGGTATGGGATCTGTTATCCGGAAACCCGTTATCCAGAAAGCTCCAATTTATAGAAAGGCCATCTCCCATAGATTCCATTTTATCCAAGTAATCTAAATTTTAATAAATTATTTCCTTTTTCTCTGTTATAATAAAAAATACATAATTAATCCTTATCGGAAGAAGAAGAAGAACCAGTCTGTTGGGTTTATTTAATTGTTACATGATTTTCTAGTAGACTTAAAGTGATACTGAAAACTAAAAAATGTCTTTTGAAAATATCTACATTAAAAGTTACCTATAGGTCATGCTGAGTTTTTCACTGATAGTTCTGCTTTTGTAAGTAATTGTTAGTTGAAGTTCATAAACCTGACTGTTTTGCCAACCTGACTGTCCCATCTCAGCCTGTCAGTTAGATTTTCGGACTCCTGCTGCACAAAAATGGCAGCCTCCTCATAGAGGAACATGGGGGTAAGAAAGGTAATGTAAAAGCATCAGGCAAATACTTTTATGGCCAAATTATAAACAGCATTTAAAGACAATGTTATGATAGATAATAAAAAAGGTTATTTTTCTGATGTCAGTATCTCTTTCAGGTATGAAGATTCAAATTACAGAAAGATCTCTTATCTGGAAATCCCTAAGTCCATTATCCATTCCATTCTATATTATCAAATAGAAGATGATTACAGAGTACACAAATAAATTGTACAAATATTTGGGGCAACAGAAATACTTGATGATAATAAAGGATTTATTAAACATGGAGAGTGCACTTGGTTTCCAAACTGTAATTTTTGAGTTTTAACAATTGTTTTTTTTTTTTAAATTCATTTACAAATAAAAATCGTGACTTAACTCTTAAGCATATCAACCAGCAGCATAATTAAGAAAAACTTAAATCAAAAAACACAATTTGCAGAAGAAAAACTTGATAACAGCAAAAGTCTCATTGTTCTGTTGATTTTAACAAACTGTTTTAAAAAAAGTTGAACACTAAAATAGCTTAAATGTTGAAAATGATCAGTAACATTGGGAATGGTCTATGATATTGTCTATCTTTTTTGCAACAAAGGTATCAATGTGTGTCTGCAACCTGTAATTTCTATTCAACGCTTTGCAATTAACAGATTTGCTGTAAAGACAACAGTAAATTGTTAAATGCCAGTATAATGTTTGTTCTAAAGCATCAATAAAAAAAATGTTGAAAATGTACCATTCACACAATTCTGTAGTCAAATGTAGAACTTTTGATATTTTGTCAAATTGTTCAGTATTACAAATTTGAGTTTGGAAAATTTCAAGATCACAAATGTCTTGAATTTTAAATAATAGGCTCCATAATGAGAGTTATATATACAATAAATGGCTTCTGTCATCACCATTCCATCATCTGAATGCATGACTTGGCAGCTTCAGGATCCACTTACCTTGAGAATTTTAATAATAGTTACATTTATTTTATATTTTACACAAGGCATCACTTTTCCATGGCCCAAATCTATGAAACTAAAACAATGTCCAGTTTTAACCTCTATGATCCATGGAATAAACTGTGTGCCACAGAGGGGTAAATTCATTTGCTTGTACCCTAGCTAAGTACCTGACAAGTGCCTTGTCTTTCCTGGGAGAGCCCCAGCATGTCTAAAAAAAAGGGTGTTAGAAAATTCCCTGTTCCCATTATAAAATTTACATAGACTTGGTGGAGGTGGTTGGAATCTAAAGAAACAGAAAGGTATAAGGAATTGTTTTTAATTTTTTTTCCTTTCCCTCTCTCTCTGTCTTCTTCTTTCTCTTCCTTCACAGACCTTCCCCATGTCCCTAAACTCCCCCCCCCCCATTCCTATCCTATTGTTACATTCACAATTCTCGTGACCTGATATGAGATGCACTCAGCTTATGTTATGTAATGTTTGGATATCCATGTAAATATTTTTCAATAAAAAGATAATTAGAAAAAAAAATTACATAGTTAGGAACTCACCTGAAAATCCACTCCTATAAATGGAAATAGTCAGCAGAGATATACATATGCGTCTCCAGATGTGGCATATACTGCACTAGCGATGAGGCCCCCCTGTACCTGCTTCTACGTTAAAAGTTGAAAGCGCAGAGCAGGAGGGGGGAGTGGCATCGGGGCTGCCGCCTCGGTGGCAGAAGCCGCTGCTACTATCTCCACTGTTACAATAGACACAATCTCTTTTTACAATACACGTTATCCCACAATCACAGTCCCTTCCCAGTCTACTATCCGCACTGCTACTATGGGCACCATCTCTTCCTACTATACCTGATATCGCACAGCCACAGTCCCTTCCCAGCAACTATTATTCCCACTGCTACTATAGACACCATGCTTTCCTACAATACCTACCTGCTATTCTATATCCACAGCCCCTTCCATAGACTATTATCTTTACTGCTACTATAGGCCCCATTTCTCCCTACTATACCTGCTATCCCATAGCCACAGTCCCTTCCCAGAGACTATTATCCCCACTGTTACTATAGGTACCATCTCTCCTTACTATACCTGCTATCCCACAGCCACAGTCCCTTCCCAGAGACTATTTCCCCACTGGTACTGACTCTGCATATTCAATAAAAGCATTTTTGGTTATTGATCTTTTTACCAGTGTTACTATGAACAGACTTATACTGTGCATATTTCCTGGTTGCTTAAAAGTGAAAGTTACTGTTGTGTAATGCCTGCATGACTCTGCTAATAAAGCACCGTTGTACTCTACTAATCCTTGGCTACCCAAAACATAACACTCTTGCTTGGTTAGTTCACATTCACGAGTTCTTTTCAGAGAGTATTCGTTTTATTCTAAGAAAAGAGATTCCTTTTATTATAAAGTATATACACTGTATTACTTCGAATAAAGAAAAAACTGAACTTTCATGATCGCACAAAAAGCATTTTCTTGTTCTACTTAAATTCTAAATGATTTTTTTCCTTTATAATCTGGAAACCCATTAGATTGTGTGGCTTGATTGAATCATTCAGATGTTAAATTCACTTTCCTTTCCAGACTATTAGATAAATCAGTTCCATGTCTAACCAATTATAGAATATTTGATGTATTAAAGCTCATAATATGGATTTGCTTTCTTTTTCGTTATTTTTTTCAGCTTAATTTGTTATTTCTAAGCAAACTCACAAAATAGTGTATAGGCTATTAAACCAGGTATTGGGACCCAGCCATAATTTAGGTTGGCACCTTACCAGTTTAAAATATAAGTACATTGAAACTGATTTGCTATTAATTATTATTCAATAATTATTCAAAGACATATTGGTTGAGAAAACATTATTGATACAAAAGCCAATGTAAGTTAAAAGTGGGTTTCACTTACCCAGCTGACTGCCTTTGGGGCAGACTTTTGCAAGGATTCCTTAGGGGGGATACTTTAGCTATCTACATGTTCATTCTCAGTTTAATCATTGATTAGAAACTATTATACTGTATGTTATTTGTGTTTGTTAATATGTTCTTATCTGTTAAATAAGCTGTGGTCTTTTAAACCCAAACTGTATTGGTTTGTTATCCCCTGGGGAGGGAAAGATAAATGAGCAAAATGGTACAATACAGGTAACTGGTCCCAGAAGAGAAGATGGCTGATAGTCTAAGACACAGTGGTGGACACTAATATTAAAAAGGACACCTTTTATCCACCTTCTAATTGCTTTTCTTATAGATAGTTAAACATCTGACTGAAATGAGATGCCAGTTTTACCCTCTCCTGTGACTGACACTTTTAATTGCATACATATAGTCTGACAGATAGAACAGGCATTGAGAGGAGGAAAACAGAAAGAAATTGTTAAATTACCCGTGATTAGATTTGCTAGTCAATTCTGAAATACAGGTTTATTCAGTACTAAATCAGGATTCCCACTAATCAAATTATGATAACATTGGTGAAAGTCATCCAAAAAGAGAGATTTAATTTCGGTTGTACAGTGCTAATATACTGCTGGTAGCAATATGCATTCAGCCTAGTCACGCGACACAGAAAAAAAATAGTGTTTCTTTGTATTAAATGTTAATCTTGGTAGGACTAATCAATGGATTCTTATTGGGAAGGCACCATCTTCTGTTTCCATTAGCATAACATGGTTAACTGAGCCATTTTGCACAGTAAACAAATGTTAATAAATCTAAATCAAATAAGTGTTCAATTTAATACTAGGATGGTATTATTCATACATTACATATGACAATGGACTGTAAAACAATTGAAACTGTGTTTCAGTTGCCACCCTTCAGCAAAATGTGGTTGGATAGTTCTGTCAACTGTGACCATACAGTCCGCCAATGTCTGACACCTCGGTAGAGGCAGATCTGATTGTCCAAACTGATACTTTCATCTGAAAGTGCCTCTAAAAGGTGAGTAAATAGGGCAGGGGTCCCCAACCTTTTTTTTACCCGTGAGCCACATTCAAATCTTAAAAGACTTGGGGAGCAACTCAAGCATGAAAAAATCCCTTGGCGTGCCAAAATAAGGGATGTGATTGGCTATTTGGTAGCCCCTATGTGAACTGGCAGCCCACACGAGGCTCTACGTGGCACTATGCTTATTTTTTATGCAATTGAAAATTGCTTCCAAGCCAGGAATTCAAAAATAAGCACCTGCTTTGAGGACACTGAGAGCAACATCCAAGGGGTTGGAGAGCAACATGTTGCTCACAAGCTACTGGTTGGGGATCACTAAAATAGGGCATCTGCACATAAGGAAGTGAGAGATTCCTCCCAACTAGAGTACATTTGTGAATATGTGGCAGGTCTGCCACCTTACATGCCTATTACATTATGTAAGTCTACATTACACAAATCCGACTGTAAAAATGTGGCTTTTATTTTAACAAGGTATTTTATAGAAGAATAGAAAATAATTATCCTTTTATGTCAAATCTTTTTTTAAACACAGCTTAGAAATCCTTACATGAACTATTAAAACGTATTACCTTTGTTTGCACAGTTGGAAGAGAGAATATTACTTACAGCAAAACAAGGGCACTTGGTCACTCAACTCATTTCTTCCTTTAGATGACATACATTTAACTTATTTCTGTAATTATATAGATACTTTGTTGTGACTTTTGCTTGATTGATAAATTAAAACTATAATGTAATGTAAATGTTCCAAATAGTATGTGTCAGTTGAATCTATCTATCTATCTATCTATCTATCTATCTATCTATCTATCTATCATCTATCTATTTATCTATCTATCTATCTATCTATCTATCTATCTATTTATCATCTATCTATCTATTTATCTATCTATCTATTTATCTATCTATCTATCTAATTCATCTCCACTGTGTGGAGAGCTTAATAAATCAAAAGTAAGCACATTTTGCAGCGTGAGTGCCATCTGATTTCAATAATACAGAATTCCTGAGCAGCAGAGTTTCCAGATAGAGCACCACATAATTGCATACACAGAACTGGGATTTGCATTAAAGTCAACCCCAATGGTAACATAACATCACTTGCCATACTACCTCTAGGAATGGAAGTACCATGCCTGTCTACCCTGAAATCAACAGAGGAAGTGGTACGGACACAGATGTGAAAAAAAAATTTCAGACCATGTGTTGGGAAGTGGCAGTAGGCTGGATGCAGGTGGGGAAATTCCCAACTATTTGCTGGCACTAGCATGTGTACCATGGATGCTGGTCGAGAAATTCACAACTATGTGCTAGCGCTATCATGTATACCATGGATGCATGGACGCTAGCACTACCAGATAAGCAGATAAGGCTTGAAAACAAATATTGAGACAGGAATTCAACATGGAGCCAAGAAGGTAGGGAAGCCACCTCTACAAGTAGGCATGCTGCCTTTAAAAGTCTGCAACTGGTACCAGCTGACTCAATGCCATGACTGTGTGCCATGAAAATACAGAGACATTCCTTGAGGCAAATTTTGAGATCAGTTGGTGAGCTCTGATTTATGGGGCACATTTACTAAGGGTCAAAGTGATTTTTCGGATTTCAAAAACTTTAATTTTTGGATACTTCGACCATCGAATAGGCCAAATTCGACTTCGACCTGAAGTGAAAAACTGTTTTTGCTGTTTAGCCTATGGGGGACCTCCTATAACCTATCTTGAGTGTTTGGGCAAGTTTTGAGAAATTGAAGGATTTTTGGTAAAATCGTACGACCGTTCGAATCGCTCGATTCAAATGATTTCATCGTACGATCGTACGATTTTAAAAATCCTTTGAATTCGAATGTCGAACTACCCTATTCGATGGTCAAATTTCGAAGTTTTTTTGCACTTTGAAATTCGACCCTTGATAAATCTGCCCCATAGTGTCCAATTCTTTCTGCCTTCAGGTGTTTAGCAAATAATAACTTGACATGGTGAAATCGGTATGGTTTATAGGGTAAAACTTCCATTCAGTGAAGGGTTTGGTGTTTTCACATACCTTGGCTGAAATCACCTATACACATGGGTATGCATAAGATATAATGAAACACTTGGGGGTAGATTTACTAAGCTCGAGTGAGGGTTCAAATTTCAAAAAGTAAATTTATGGGTACTTCGACCATTGAATAGGCTATATTCAACCATTCGACTTCGATTCGAATGATTCGATGTAAAAATCATTCGACTATTCGACCATTCGATAATCTAAGTACTGTCTCTTTAAAGAAAACTTTGACTTCATACTTCGCCAAATTAAAGCTACCAAAGTGCAATGTTAGCCTATGGGGACCTTCCAGAGCACTTTTCTAAGTTTTTTTTGGTCTAATAAAAATCCTTCGATATTCAAAATCGTCATTTTTTATTTTGATGGTCGAATTTCGAAGTTTTTTGTACTTCGGAATTCAAACCTTGATAAATCTTCCCCTTGGGGTCTATTTATCATGCTGTGTAAAAAGTGCAGTGAAACATTAACAGTGATGTTACCCATAGCAAAAAAATCAGCAATTCCATTTCAACAGTTTAGAAAACAATAGCAAAGATCTAATTGGTTGTTATGAGTAACTTCACTCCGCTTTTTAAACATCATGATAAACAGACCCCTTTATTTATTCATATGCTGTAGAAAGTGATTAACAATATCCAACTGTTTATATATAATTTGCTCCAATTTTAAATAGGGCTGTTATTCATGTAAAGCATTGCAATTTTCAATATTTCCTATATTTAACCTTTCTTATAAGTCTGACTTTGCTTAATTCTATTATGGCCTCTCGAAGTTCCAGTTTGGTAATCAAGGAAAACCTTGAGTCTGCCCTTCCAAGGAAAATCAAATCAAATGACCATCCCTGACAGAATGTGGGCAGTAATGCATTTCCTTGCCACAATATGAACAGTAACTCTTTGCTGCCTCGGCTGAATTCAAAAATTATATCACTTCCACTTAAGAGAAACTCACACTGAATAGGGTTGATCTGAACATCCTTTTTTTTTTGCCTTTTTGCAAAATATGAAAATTGAAAGTAAAACTAAACAAACTTTCTGTTTTTACAAGGAGAGTCAAAACAAAGCATCAGTCTACTGAGATGCCTTTTGTATAATGTACTGTATAATACCTTCTGTATTATAAAGCTCCTTTTGCTTTACAAAGGCTTCAGCTTTGGGGAAAGGATGGGGTTGTTTAAACATGGGGCTTCTCAGTAGATTTCTGACTTGATTAATTTGATTGTGTTCCTATGGACAGAATGTAGAATGTGACTTTACTTTCAGTTTCAGATTTTGCCCTATTTAGTGCAGGAAATAATAAACACTAGTGATGGGCACGAGGCACGAAATTGTGGTGAATTCCCGCGATTCGCGGCCGGCAAATAAATTCTCGAAACTGCCATGAAAATTTGCGGAATATTTCCCGAATTTTTCACTAATAAACACCCTATATTTTTTATAATTAAAAGCAAAAGGGTCTGTAATGTTCAACGCAAGTCCCATACATTGAGCTAATGTTGAAAAGGGAGGTATACTGCCCTATTTAAACTGATACTACTTGCAAAGAAAAGTGGTTTCTGACTTATCGTACCTACTGCCTTTAGGAGGTTTCAAAAGCATAGAAGTATGGGAAGAAGATAGAATTGAAATTGAGGTTGGGGGTGTAATTAGTATAAAAAGGTAAGAGAGTATCAGGGAACAGGCTTGTAACTGTGGCAGTATAAATAAAGAGATACTATAAATTAAATTTTGCCCCCACGGCAAAACCCTGGCATGTTCTCTTCTAGAACTGACAGATTGGAACGATCTGCCATCTCTGTGATTTCTGAAAGAGTGAGAAGAAGTCTGCATCATTCCCCTCTCCCCCCTAACATGGCAGCAGAGTCACATAATAGCGAGACATCCCACTGTGGCACTTCCACCATTAGCTTTGCTCTCTCTGGCTAGGTTCCTTCCCATGTGGGCTTGAAGGCAGGATATATGCATCTCAACTTTACTTACAGTTAATTATAACAGTTACCATACAACTAGCAATTTCACTCAATAACCTCTCACAAACTGCAGCAGAAGTCATCCGCTATGAGAATTTTCTGTTTTATGCAGATGTGTTTTAGGCAATATTAATTGCTCCATTATTGAATGCAAATGAGTGGAGTGGTGCTTGGCCTTACTAAATTGGCTGACCATGTCTCACCATGAATGATCAGCCCTAGGGGGACTAAGTACTAGTATAACAAAGAAAAACATGAAATCATTCTATATGTGTCTAGAATAAGGTTTCCATACAACTACAGGTCTATCCTCAAAGTACCAAGAGAACAAATACCAAGAAATGCTAAAGTGAAAACCTCCAGTGGGCACAAAGTAGTGAAACAATGCATCCTAACAATGGTGAAATTACAAAGTGATGATACACAATAAATGAGAGAACATCCATCAGATATCAGTGATCAGAATTGGGTGGGGTTTGAAGCTGTCATGGCAAATAAGGCCATGCTCTACACTGATTCTTGTTTTAATATTCAAATTATAGTGGTATAACTGCTTAAGAAACAGGATATTGATATTGATTTGGAAACTCCAGTGGCCAACAATCTTTAGGAAACACTATATCTAACAAAGAGATCTCAACATCAGCTCCAGCTAGCTTTGAAGCAGTGGATGTTTTATTCAGAATTGGAATTTAGATATCCAAACAGAATAATGAAGATTTAGGGTGGCTTAGATTTCCCAAAAAATAGTCCAACTTCCACATATAAGTAGGCTAATTAGAGCATATCAGTTCACTTTATATGCTGTACTCATGCCAGTTCATAAAATGTTTTCTACAGAAATTTTCCGTTTTTGGTTTCTCTTTGGGAGTTATAAATTCACTTTGCCTTACATTCACTACCCTTATTACTAACTGTTAGAGTTTCTATTCTTGGGATCACCTGCCAATGTTTCAATTGTCTTAATTCTCTTTGTGGGGTGTGGGATTCTCTCCAACGTAACCCTATTTAACTCATGATGTTAAAGAACCTAAGGTATCAGTAAGCAGCAGTAGGCATTCCTTACTCAATGGATGCTTCTGCCCGATATTGCCCTTAACTGTGACAGTTCACTGCAAGACAGTCCCACATGCATTATAAGACATTCCTTCAGATATCATGTGGTCCTATATGCCCACAATGCCCATTATGGTAAAACAAAATCTGATCCACCCCTAACCCTGCCCATTTCTCTATGGTTCCAAACTTCTTACAGCAGTTGAAGCCCCCCCTATTGGGACTATGATTCAAATAATTTATATAGTGTAATTAAAGTTCATTTTGCCTCACTAATGTGATAAAATAGGATTTCAAATAATTTTGGGTGATTGGTCCCCTTTAATACATAGTTATTTAAGCTCAACCAATAACCAACCACAATAGCCAAGAGATATTGTGATAATATAAAACTTGAACATGACAGTTGTGTACATTTTTAATCTCAACTACTATGTTACTGTGACTTATGCTACATAGGTGGGGTTTTACACACATTTTTACATTTGGAAATTAATCCACTATAGAAAGTTGCTCTTTGCCCTTAATGCAAGGTCTCTCTGATCAAATACGGAACATTGAAATTACATGAATTGATTCACTTTCATAAGATGCTGATAATGTCTTGTGCTTTGTGTACAGCACAAAAAAAACCAATAGTCTTTGCAATGCATTGGAAAACGCACAAAAATATGAAAATTGGGCTGAATTTAATTTTAATTGGTGTTGCTATGGTGATCTCAAGAAAAAGTCAGTTGAGACAAAGAGATAGATCCTTCACAGGATTATAAACATACCATACACACTATTACCTAAAGTCCATAACTATCCGCTGGGTATACTTTTAAATAGAACCGAATTTTCAGTGGTTCGGTTATTAGTATCTGTCTCACTGTTTACATTCTCTGCACTTTTTGTATTGATTCTTGAAACAATGAAGAAAAAGCATTTTCATCTAGGACTTCACTTGCTTTTAAGCTTTATTCTACAAAAGAATTTTGCTGCAGTTATGAATAAATTGACAACAGACAGAGTAAGCCTTTCAGGTACGTGTATATAGAAAATTGATCTTGCAATACATCTTCTAAACAGTCACATGGCAACCAAGAAATTCTGTATATTTACCGTATGTTTTTCCAGCCCACATGCCAAAGAAGTGGCTTATGGCTCACATGGACAAATACATGGACAGCAACACTAATGGGGCAGGATTATAAAAGTAATCTGCCTGTCCACAATATCAGCAAACGAGGAAATGAAGATGAATCACAATGACTTCACTTCCTCTAATACAATTTTTTGAACTATCATGCTGCAGAAATGGAACAATAGAAAAGTGGCCTCTTAAGAATAGTCGGCTAATTATACTCTATCCAACGAATTAATTTGATACCAAATGGAACTGGCCCATGTTTGATAACCTTAAGGCACTGACAGTTTTCCTCTCCCACTGACTTCCATTTATTGGTGTTTCAAAAATGTTATCATAGGCACCCCTAGAGAGCCAGGGATAACTTTAAAAGGAAAATATCCTCCCCTTTTTGACATAGCTCTTCTCAGCTGATCATATGTAGAAAAGGTGCATAAATACTGTACTTACAAAAATAAATATGAATGTACAAATATATGATTCCACAGACTGAAAGGAAGCCATGATAACTGTTCATTTCCCAAACCCTAACCCCCCCCCCCCTATAGCCTCACTGAGCCATGCAACCCTTCCCTCACTTTGTTCCATTGTTATGTGATGAATTCTGGGATTCGAAGTCTATCTGCTTTCCAGAGAAGCTGTGCACCACCCACTATGGAATTAGCTAATTTCGAAAACATCCCAAGTAGGAACATTAGCACTTGTAGTAGAGCAATATGTAATCTCGATAGCAATAGAAAAGTTGTCCCAGCTGCCCAGTACCCAGATGAAATTCAGATGTACAAGATGAAATTGAGAAGTGCCAGGCCTAAACAGTGGGGCAATATGATGTCACATCCTCATATGACCGAGTGGCCAAATTTTGTCTCCATGGAGCCTCAGTTGCAGAAAATGGCACAACTGATTGTGTCCCTCAATGTACAGTCATCTTCAGCCTACAAATGCTACTGGGCGTTCTTTCATTTCTGAGCAAGTAATATCTTAGTGTTATTACCCTTTTTATCATTTGATGAGTGCTCGTTATTGGCACAGCTGCCTGTGAAGTGGCCACAACAGAGTACTTGGAGCCAGCAACTCTTGTATTATTTACAAAGCTATCATATAAACAATTTTAAGAAACGGCAGAAATGAGCAGAAAAAATATCAACACTCAAGAGACAAACTGAAATGAAAAAGAACAATTGCTGACCTATCACAACCTATACGTGGACTTTGACGATTCATTATGGGGGAAAAGCCAAAAAATTGTTCTTTGGGCATCAAATGCATCACATGCACGCACCATTAAGTTTGCCCTTATGATCTATCTGATAAATGGTGAGAAAATATAGATAGTTGCTTCAGGAAATTGTTTACAGGAGGAAATCAGTCTAAAGCAGAACCCCATTAAATTGAAGGGAGAAAGGCATGCATGATTGGGCTGACCCAAAATATTGATAGAATATTGGAGAAAGGGAAGGGAGGACAGGGTTCAGATTAAACAATTGTAAGCAAGAAATTTGCAGTCAGTAGATAGTTCCCCACTCACACTTCCTCCCTTGTATTGTTAAGTATGAAAGGGGCATTAGATAAATAATTTTAACCCCTGTATTACTGTATGCTGAACTGACTTTAGTCGAGGCGTGGTGCTGCATCTGGGAGACAGGGCCAATCTCTGAGGAATCGTGGTGTGCTTAAAGAACAAGATTTGAGAATCCGAGGCTCAATGGATATGGGGAGGACCCAATAGATGCAATATGGCTCAACAGTGATGCGACTGGACACACGGTCTGTAAATATCCTTTCATTTGCTCCAGCAGGACATTGCTAATACCTGGAACCTCTTTGGCAAAGTATCCACAATCTTGACATAGACGGTTGAGTTGATGTTGCAACATTGCGATTATAAAGTCGCTTATTCAGTTGTTGGATTGAACACATTACATACATTGTCTATGGGTACTTAATCCAATCGAGCATATTATACAGTACATAGACCTTATTGCCAGGGCATTTACTAAACCACTACACCGAGTCTTCAGTCCGGGCGAGCTGGGACTTGTTCAAGCTCCAAAATATCTACTGGGCTTACTGCCCAACCAGTCCAACATTTTGAATAAACGCAATTGCTCGATCAACAGTCATATTGAATAAATATTTTGGTCATTAAGTTAATATTTGATTTAGCGTACTACAAGGCCTCGTGACCTCAGGACTAATTCCTTCTCTTTCTTTTTCATGCCAACAAATAATTGATGCAATATGATATATGCTGTTTTGCCTTTTATTGTGCATTATTAATGTGAACATAAGGTATACTACATAACACAGGCAGATCTGCCCTTTACTGTGCATTGTTAATACGGATAGAACAGCAATGGGTATACTTCAGCCTATTTGCTTTTTCCTCATATCTGATTCATACTAATCATGTGGTGGAGTTAAGCATCCACATGAGAGGGATCCCTTCTCCCACATGGTTGTGTATGGTTGTGAATAAATATTGCCTTTTTCCTTTCAGGCTCTGATCATTTACAATATTGTGTTACTTATGGGCTCAGGGTTGGGGATTATGTCCCATTTTATGTATATATATTTAAAATTGGTTTGTTTGTGGATGCTCCAATCTATATAGCCCTTGGTTATAATAATTATTGCTGCACTTTGCTTGACTTAATTCAGTAATTAACTTATTTAAATGTCGATGCTTCACTCGAGAATGTGACAAATATATCAGATCAGGCTGACAGTGCTCATTATGAATTTTTGTATTTCTAAGAGTTGACTAATCAGTATAGGGGTCAGCTGTATGTTTTTGACTTAAACTGTCCTCCAGGATGCCATAGAGTTATCATTGCTCCGAGCAGTGAAAATGGATAAGGTAACACCTTTGGGCTTCAGACATAATAGCACATGAAGTTCCCAAGCCCTGTGTTTTTATCCTGCCTGAGGCAAGGAGCACATCCTAATCAATATCAAAACTATCCATAGTCTCTGCAATAATTTTGAATACATTTTTGCACCATCAGCTCCATTTTACTATTAAAAGCCAAGCAAATAACTGTGTTTTAATCATGGAAGGCATAAGGCATCATTTTGCTTTTCAATTACAGCTTGAAAAACTTTTGCTTACAAGCAGAATATAATCACTTTCATTACAAAATTACACCATGAATCACTTGCTGCATTATGGGAGCCGAGTCCTCAGTCTTTTAGTGTATCATAGGTTCTTCATCAGCAGAGGAGTTTTCAATCATTAACCCCCTGTATATAATTCTGTATTCTACAGCAATTTGTTTAAGAAGGATCATCCTGAGGCAAGATTAAATTCTCTGTAATGTTATTACAAATGCAGAGGAGGATCATTGGCTATTTTACTTAAGGCAGGATGATATGGGAATATGTGGCTACAGTATATGTAAAAAAAAAGGACATTTACTGTTTCTTGACAAATGAAAATGCATTTTGGGGTCAGTGACCCCGGCAACCAGAATTCGGAATTATTAAGATGTTAGGATTGGCTTTTTTAAGAAATGATCTACTAACAAGTGTTAAAACAAGTACTTGCAGTTGGTTCCTATGCAAAACAATGCTTTTCTGTGAGGTTTGACATATTTTTGGGCTGCTTAATAAACAGCAGTTAAAGCACCTGAAATGTCCCATGTGCCATTACGTACATAGAGAGAGATGTATGAGGTTTATAGAACTGGTTAATGAATATTTATTCCCATATTCTGTGGCATTAAATGGAATTTTAAAAGGGTGTAGCTATAATGAACTGTATTATACAGGGTAACAGGCAGGTCATTAACAATTCCCCTGAGTAAAAGTGCAGGAGCACTAAAGGGCACAAAAGAACACTAAAATTACCCCTTATATGGTTTAGGTTGGCCTCAGTACCTTATGGCTTCATGTGATGCTATGAATATAATAAAGGACATCATGTGTTTTTATCAGAATTGTACTCAAAACAAGACTATTTCAGATGTTAAAGAGGTCTTTATCATGAAAATTTAGTATGAGAGTCATCTTGTGTAAATAGGACACCTTCTAAACATACAGTAATCAATTATCTTGTAAATCCCAGGGTCCTTTTTGATGTATTTTTGGTGCGTCTGACATATTTGACAGGCCAAGTGCATTTACATGTGAACCCTTTGCCTCGACAATCTATTGAAGATCACTTTCTTTCAAAATAATCGACTCCAACATAAATTCTCAAAAGCGTCTATAGAGACAGAGTAGGATAACAGTGAAGGTTTACTTAATTATTTCAGAAACTGTTCAGAATTTTCATTTTATTATTTTTAAAACATTTCCCATTTTTGTAATATGAAGCTTATACTGTATTAAATTGCTGAAGTCTTCCCTTAAAGTACAGGGCTGTGCATCTTGTGCTAGATTCTTAACCTAGTGCAAAGTCCTCAGTGCAGCCTGCACAGATGATTGTGTTCTAAGTGCATAGGGCACAATTTTTTGCCCCTTAGTGGTCCTTCACTTGCATTTGGGGGAAAATTAGCTAAAGTGTATCCCTTGGAGCCCATTAGGTGGAGGTTTTGTACACTAGTGTTCCAGATTTCTCTCTTTTTTTTTAATATGTTCCCCAGAATTTTGTGACCTCCAGTTGGTACCACCATAAGTCACACAGAGTGTTATCCTGCCTTGATCACACCAGCAAAGAATTACTATTCTCTTATTGAAATGCATCAATATCCCGTGATATAACTGTTCAATTTAGTCTATCATATTTTTTACCTGGCAGTCTTAATGGAGTTAAAGAATGGGAGGAAAATACTGAAGAGAATTATACAGAAAATCATATTGCAATACTTATTACAGTAAGATCACTCGGTGTTCCAGCTTTCTCTCCAATTACACATAATTTTCCTTTATGCTCATGTAGGTAATGCAAGAAAGAAAATTTAAGCTAAGAAAAGATGAACATGTTGGTCTGCTTAGTGATGAGACAGCCTTCAAATGTACATTGACAGTGATTGATATATAACCTAATTCCTGCTAATTATTTGCCGAATTTCATATTGAATAAAGTCAAAATGAAATTTATTTTTCATCTAATTTCTAGCAAGTGAATGAGACAAAACACTCAGTGTCCTCATTTAATGTGAACAGTAAACATAAATCTTAAATCATTATTTTAAGAATTTATCACTGAGTCATGATGAACACATGCAAATTAGCTGTTAGTATCCAACTGTAGAATAGAGTAGTCAGACCCATGCTCTCATGACTGGCCAATAACCTACCCAATAGATATCAACTATCTCTTTCTTCTTAACTGTTTTCGCGTCCTACCTAATTAACATCAGATTTTGACAATTAGGTTCTACATAAGCCTGCTATACACAGCTCCTATTTGCTTACTTATGAAGCATCCAGCTGTGATCTCACCACTTGGTGATTTTCTGAGGTTCTGATTCTCACCATTGGTTTCTGAGTCCCTGCCTTGGTTATTGTGCCCATGATTAATTGCCTTAGAGTTCTTGAGACCATGTCTTAGTGCCTGAGTACCTGCCTCAGTCTCTGTCTTCATTATTCAGTCCCTGAGTGCCCAATTGGTTCCTTGTTTTGGCTCTGCCTGCATCCATTTCCCATAAGTGCTTATAATACTTTGCAGCTTAGGCAAACTGTTTGCGGAACCTACCAGCATTTGATAACATATAGATAATGTTCAACTTTCTATACTGACAAGACAGGAGTTTATTCCAGGACTTCATTGTGTCCATGGGCCCTTCACGTTTAAACATGTCAGTAATCCATCAGAGTAAGCTGAAGTGGTATGTTGGCATCAGTGCAAAGTTGAAGAGTATGGGTGCAGTACCTTTGTGAATAGCTTTTATGCATGTAATTTGCATTTTCATTTATAAATAAACCTTAGTATCTCTTAAATCCTATCTCTAGCTGCAAACTGTAGTACGAAAAAAAAGGCTCCCTACTGTTGATTTCATAGTTGTTCTTTCTCTTTGAAAGCACATTTGACATGTTACGAGCCAGGCACCATACACTTAGCATTTCTTGGATTACCCACAAAGTATCAGCCGAAAGTGAATCAAATAGAAAAGGAAGTCAATTTCATGCTAGACTAAGCTTGAAGTTTCAAATCTGCATTCACTTTTCTAAATGATGTATTACCACTCAAAACAGCTCAGATTATGTGCATCATTTATCCAACAGAAATGCCCTCAGCACACTCTTACAAGCCAAGTGTGGAAGGGGCTTTAGATTGTAAGCTCCACTGGGGCAGTGACTGTTGTGGATAAAGAACAAGCGGTCAGCACTTTATATATAAAGGTTAACAATTAAAATAACAATAAAAAAGTCAAAAGTGTAAATACCAGTTTCTTTAAAGATACATTTTCAAGTCCACCCAAACCTGCAGTGAAGGAACAAATTTCTGTTGGGTGGGATAACTCCTTTCAGTCTTCCAGAGACAAACAGGCAACCATTTACACACCTTAGTGCTCTTGCTCTTGCCCAAGTTAATAGTAAATCACCCCTATAGTTTTCTTCAACTATGAGTTTTTGTTCTCCCTAGATGCAGAAACTGATCCTTTATACCATGTTCCCTTTAGGAGAAATAAGTACAGTCTAGAAAGATTAGCTGGACACTGTACATTCCTATGAAACCTGGAACAGACAGACTAACCTTTAAGAGTCCAGTATAAAGTGTGCTCCGAGATCATGTAGAGGTAAGGCTGTCTTTGGCCAAAAAAAAAAAAAGAATTAAAAAACACAGTTTGGTAAATAGCCTCTAGGAATGGGCAATGGCTATTAGAGAGTGTTCATAGTTAGGAAAAGTGGCTTGCTATACTATTGATGAGGATCATTGGGGGTTTCCAAGAATTAACATTTACTGTATAACAGGTGGACTAGGTTATATATCCTTGCTCTAAAAGGGCCTCATATTGCTCATTTTAGCTCAAAACACTAACGTTTTCTGTCCAGTTAGTAATGACAGAAAAAACATGGAAAAGGAAAGCAGTTCAGCTATTTCATCATACAGATATCTTACCCAGCTTAGAACTCCTGAATAAAGTACTTCTGAATGAGCAACCATGTGGTCCAATCCAGCCTGCAATGCTTGGATAAACAACTTTTTTGCCTCAAGCAGCTACCATGGTTTTCTAGTCCAGCCTACAACTTGACGCTATGACAGCCCTCGTATAACATAGTATGCTTAATTCTAACTCAGTACTTGCTAAAAGCATTCACAGACACTTTATTGGAAACTGTCCTGAATTGTTTGTCTCATTGAGATTAATATTTCCTCACTATCCTGTAACCTGTTTAAAGCTTGTTGCTAGAGTCAAACATTTTCCTGCTCGGACCATGTAAGGTGCCAGTGAAGTGTTGGAGCCTGAATCTTTGCTTGTGAAGTGCCATAATTGAATAGCACACTTCTTATGTTAATATGGCCATACATTTACTGACAACTCAGCAGCACCATGGTCCTAGATTGATTGGAAATGCCCCCTTGGGCTGTGGATACAGTTCTCATCCCAATGGGTTTGGACTTGTCCCCATACACAGAGTTTTGGAAGGGGGGCAGTTGATCAGATCATCCCATTTTAGCTAATTACTCAATGGCCAAATAGCACAGGGATCTGTTTTTGTGGCAACATCTATAACCTTAAAAGACAGTTCCAACTTGTTCCAACTTGTTACCAGTATCAGACCAGGGGAGAGGCTGTAAGCTATGGCATAGGCTTTACATAGGGTCTGGGCAAACGGAGCTCACGAGGGCTGGGGCCCATGGGTTTTTTTGGCCCAGTCCACATGTCACCATTAGAACATTGTAACTCACTGCACAAGTGACACTTCATGAATTCAGATAAAAATGAATACACTTATGATCAAGCCTCCTTTAACATGATAGATATTATTAGGTTTTCAAATTGATGGCAACATAATATAAAGCAGTTCTATTCAGTTCACCTAATTTATCATTAGGGGCATGTTAAAACTAGTAGACGTGGAATAAATGTTTTGTCTTTTAAGAATTGAATGCTATGTTTTGCTAATGCTAAAATTGGGTTTTTAAAAATGATATGTTATTGATATTGCCAACTAATTTAGAAAATCCATTAGAACCTTCTAATTATAAATATTTACAGCAGCAGTGTCTCCCTGCCGAGTCGGAGCAATTACAACAAAATATACTATACACAACGAAAAGAAAATATGTTTTTCAGTTCTTGCTGCAAAAAAAGAGAGATTTAGGTGGAAAGATTCATTACATCACAGGCAGCACAGTTGTCCAATATAACTCTTGTTTGGCCTCCAGAATTAATTTCTTTTCTTTGGAGAAGGCTAACAGTGCTGTAACTCTCAACTTCAGCTCTCAACTCTCAAAATCAGCCTTGCTTCTTTCCAGTGGCTCCACATGGTCAAACAGCAAACGTATTGTATAAACACTTATTTTATAGACTAACATATTAGTATAGTAGTATAGGCAATGTACAAGTGTCCCAAAACCTTGGTTCTGTATCATTTATTAACACTGCATGCCAGTTATGATTTCAACTAAGCCCTCTTATCTCTTATGAACCCTTGCAGCCATTGGGTCCCCACCACAGCCACTGGTTCTGTTCTGCTCAAATCGCAACACTTCACCAGGACAGCGCTAATTCATTAAAATTTGAAGTTGCGTTGAGGGCACCGAACGCTGGCGAAGTTGCGCTAGCATTACTGCGCCAAGTAAAGTGAAATTGCTCTAACGTTACCTAATTTGTATACGGCGGGAAGTTAAAGTTGAATGGACGTATTTATTGCAGCAAATACATTACACTACACTAGCCTGGGAAACCTTAATAAAATAAAATGAAGTTGTTATATTGCCCTACACATGAGCCCAGTGTATAGTTTATGTGGCATTTGTTAGGAAATGTAGGGGGCAACCCGGTTACCCCCCAAGAAAATTACGCTCTTTTGCAGCCTATCACCCTGAAAAAAGAAAAGGACACTTAGAAAAACTTTCAGCTATTTTTTGAGGAAGTCCTATCTACTCTATTGCACTTTGCCTGGTCTGAGGTGGTGAAGGCAAGTCTGGCGCAAGAGGTAACGTTCAGTAAAATCCGCATCTTAGTGAATTTGTGTTGTTACATCCATTCGCCAGAGCGCAAATTTGGCTGGAATTAGGGAGCAAAGTACCACTAGAGTCTATCTCCTTCACTAATGAAGTTACGCCAGCGACCATTAGTAAATCAACGAAGTTCTGAAATGACGTCACTTTGCCATTTAGTAAATTTGCCCCAATGTCTGTAAAGTACTGTATAACATGTCAGTAATATACACATAAAAATAATAAGAATGATTTTGAAAGCCAACAGTGTAAATATCAGTTTCTCCACAGATTTTCAGGTCCAACAACCTTGAAGGACAGGGTAAAAGTTCTTAAATTAATTAAAAAAAAATTCGGTTTTCTCTGAAATAAGAGGCATCAGTTGCTATAACTCTGGACTCAAGTGCGAGAGCACTAATGGGTGAAAAATGCCCCCCTTAGAGTTCATTCTGAAAGCACTTGTGTCCTGGGTCTGGCGGTTTTCTGCACCTAGAACCAAATTCGAAATCCATCACTAGGTGCAAAGTGTATTGAAGGCAAGTTAGGGATAGGTAGTAAGCTGGGAGGGGGGGGTACATGCATCTTCCACCTGCTCTTCATAAATACATCAATGCTTAACACAGGCTGTGCTGTAGCTTTGGGGTGAATGCAAGTCTCTATGTTACAAAATATTGAGAAGTACAGTGCAGGTTGCAAAGGGCAAAAACATGGTGGATTGTGGCTTTTTTCTGCAACCAGCAACCTGCCCTACACTTGGCAAATGACCCCTAGTCTTTGTTCTTGATGGTAACTAAACTGCATAATTTCATACATATAACAAGCCCATAATGTAGGTTTTCTTAATATTTAAATGGGCTATGATGTTCCAGAAAAACTCAATGTCCCAACAGGCAGTGGTCCCAAGTATTCCCGATACTACTGTATATAACCAATAACACATTTGGAAAGACTTCCTAGTACATTTTGCAAATATAGAGCAATAGATTTGCTCAGTATGTATTCCATCTCTACTTCATTGTATCTCTTGATAGTCTTGATAACAGGCCACAAAAGATCAATGCAGCTATCTAGGTGTTATATTGAATCCTGAGCATTTCGCATTGTCGTTTCCTTGGTGCCAAGATCCAAGATTGTACATTATTATCATTGCTTCATGTATGATTATTTTGTTTTGTATTTACATTTTCTTATGAAAGAGGAACTCGTGAAAGGAATATGTTGTCTATTTTGCCACTGAATTCCTCACAGTGGGATGTTCTTATGTATTTTCCTCTTTCAGCTTTGATTCATTGTACAGTCAAAGAACCCATTCAATCATGGATCTGGGAACCACAGTGTCAAAGAAAGGAAGGAGATATACTATGTGTTCAATCAATCGTATATTGCAGTTGTTATTATTCTTGTACAAAGTGTTGCTTGTGCTATGTGGCTAGAAGCAATGCTGATGGCAGCTATTGGTGTCTTTAATGGACAAACATAAAACTGTTTAAAGATATAATAAAGATAATTGGAAATCTGATTCCCTTCAGGATCATTACAGTGTCCTTTTGCACTAATATAAAGGGAATAGGAGCTGTAAATTTTTTATTTTTCGTTTATATACAGTGTATGAAAGTTGTGTTTGGAAAATTCAGTATTAGGTAAATAGTGGAAAAGTTGTTGATCATGCTGTCTTGCACGGGTATCAACAGACACAAAAAAAAGCTATATTCCCAGAATATAGCCATGTGTCTGAGACTGCACACACTTTATGTTGATGGGTGCTACCATACCAAGGAAATATCCCTCTTCACAGTCCTGGATTTGTGGAAAGGCCATCAAGGTCCAGGCTTAAGGCAGCAGGATTGGTTCAGAAATGCTGGAGATCCGTGGGAAATACAATAGTTTTTTACAACTTCCTGTGTGCCACTCCCCAGTGCTCCAAACCTAAAAATTAGATTTTGTGATAAAACAAGGCAGACTTCCCATAGGCAGAAGAGGCACCTGCCTAGGGTGCAATGATGTGGGGGTGCTGGCAGGTGCCTGTTCAATTTTCTTCTGCCTACCCCTAGTTCGGATTCTCTCTCGTCTGCAGCTCTGTCCCTCCCCTGCCCTTACGCTCCCCTTTTGTTGCCCTCCCCGATGTTATGGCGAGCGCACGTATGGTGGGGCTAGCTGACTGGGTTGCCTAAGGTGCCCCGTCAGCTTGGCCCGGCCCTGTACCTCAGTTACACAAAATAAATACTTCTCAGAAGATCAGAAGCTCTTCCTCACAAACACAGCATTCCTCCTTTCTCCATAAGCCTCCAATGGCCATCATGCATTAGCCATTGAGGGTGAATCTTTTAACAATAACACTTTTCCCCTATATCTGTTGTGTGCAGCATACAGTGCATGAGCTTCTCCCTAGGGATGTAGCGAACGTCGGAAAAAAAGTTCGCGAACATATTCGCGAACTTGCGTCAAAAATGCGAACGTCGCGAACCCCATAGACTTCAATGGGAAGGCGAATTTTAAAAGCTAGAAAAGACATTTCTGGCCAGAAAAATGATTTTAAAGTTGTTTAAAGGGTGCAACGACCTGGACAGTGCCATGCCAGAGGGGGGTCAAGGGCAAAAATGTTTCTAAAAAATCCATTGTTGACACAGCGCTGCGTTTTGTGCTGTAAAGGGCAGAAATCACACTACATTTCTAAACCTGTGTAATAAAATGCTTTAAAACGTCCGGCGTCTACATGCCAATCAAGTCGTGTAAAGGTTACAGCCTGTTCACACGCAAAGACGAAACGCGGTGCTTACTGCAACGCAAAAAGACGCAAAGAGCTTTAATGAATGATACCGTCAAGTGAGCAAATAATAGTTTTTAATTACTAGTTGCTTGTCACCTCCAGGATGTTCGTCCTGTTGGTGGCAATATTTCTGTAGTGGTGTGTTTAGCAGTCACCGTGCTTGTGCGCACGTGCACGGTCAGGCAGAGGTAATTCAATGTACAGTGAAGTGAACCAAAAAACACTGATTCTGCAGTGTGGGCCCAGTTTTGGTCTACTTTATTGATCACCTGCGGTGACCATAAAAGATGCGATTTTGCCACTGTTGCAGAACCCTGAAAAATTAGGCATGTGTACTTTCCTGAAAAATTATGTTTTTTTTGTCGCAGCCACTGAACCAGAAGTCCAGAAACAATATGCCATATAAATGCTGAAAATATTAATTTTTTTTTGTGGCAGCCACTGCAGCACAGAGGCCAGAAAAAATATGCCATATAAATGCAAACAATATTAATTTTTTTTTGTCGCAGCCACTGCAGCACAGAGGCCAGAAAAAATATTCCATATAAATGCAAACAATATTAATTTTTTTTTGGTCGCAGCCACTGAAGCACAGAGGCCAGAAAAAATATGCCATATAAATGCTGAAAATATTCATTTTTTTGTCACAGCCACTGAAGCACAGAGGCCAGAAAAAATATGCCATATAAATGCTGAAAATATTCTGTTTTTTTTGGTCGCAGCCACTGCAGCACAGAGGCCAGAAAAAATATGCTATATAAATGCAAACAATATTAATTTTTTTTTGTCGCAGCCACTGCAGCACAGAGGCCAGAAAAAATATGTCATATAAATGCTGAAAATATTCATTTTTTTGTCACAGCCACTGAAGCACAGAGGCCAGAAAAAATATGCCATATAAATGCTGAAAATATTCATTTTTTTGTCACAGCCACTGAAGCACAGAGGCCAGAAAAAATATGCCATATAAATGCTGAAAATATTCTGTTTTTTTTGGTCGCAGCCACTGCAGCACAGAGGCCAGAAAAAATATGCCATATAAATGCAAACAATATTAATTTTTTTTTGTCGCAGCCACTGCAGCACAGAGGCCAGAAAAAATATGCCATATAAATGCTGAAAATATTCATTTTTTTTGTCACAGCCACTGAAGCACAGAGGCCAGAAAAAATATGCCATATAAATGCTGAAAATATTCTGTTTTTTTTGGTCGCAGCCACTGAAGCACAGAGGCCAGAAAAACTCAGGATTTACCTGGATTCAAATGAAACCAGTAGGGTTTGCACCCTAGTTTGTAACGATGGTGGAGGGAGGAGGACGCTAAAGGACAGCTGTATGTGGAGTCATGAGGCGTGCAGAGAAGGACAGCTGCATGGGGAGTCAGAATCAGAAACTCAGAACAAGTCTTCCGGCATGCAGTAACCCTCCGAGATCCACCCCTCATTCATTTTAATAAAGGTCAGGTAATCCACACTTTTGTGACCTAGGCGAGTTCTCTTCTCAGTTACAATCCCTCCTGCTGCACTGAAGGTCCTTTCTGAGAGGACACTTGAGGCGGGGCAAGACAAGAGGTTCATGGCAAATTGTGACAGCTCTGGCCACAGATCAAGCCTGCGCACCCAGTAGTCCAGGGGTTCATCGCTCCTCAGAGTGTCGATATCTGCAGTTAATGCCAGGTAGTCCGCTACCTGCCGGTCGAGGCGTTCTTTGAGGGTGGATCCAGAAGGGTTCTGCCGCTGCCTTGGACAAAAAAACATTTGCATGTCTGACGTTACAGAGTGGCCAAAGTGCTTTGTCCTTGCAGGTGCGCTCGTGGCAGGATTACTGGCACCTCTGCCCCTGGAATGTTGATGAGTTCCTGAAGTGACATCACCCTTAAAAGCATTGTACAACATGTTTTGCGGGCTGGTTTGTAAATGCAGCATCCTTTCAGACTTGTGGTATGTTGGTAACATTTCTGCCACTTTATGCTTGTACCGAGGGTCTAGTAGAGTCGCGACCCAGTACAGGTCCTTCTCCTTAAGCCTCTTGATACGGGGGTCCTTCAACAGGCATGACAGCATGAAAGACCCCATTCTCACAAGGTTGGATGCAGAGGTATCCATCTCCGCTTCCTCGTTATCAAGGACTGCATCATCCACGGTCTCCTCCCCCCAGCCACGTACAAGACCAGGGGTCCCCAAAACGTCACCACTAGCCCCCTGGGAAGCCTGCTCCTGTTGGTCCTCCTCCTCCACAAAGCCACCTTCCTCCTCTGACTCCACTTCTGACACCTCTCCCTGCGTTGCAGCAGGTGCCTGGGTTCGTTCTGGTGATTCCGACCAGAAATCGTGCGCTTCCTGCTCCTCGTCACGCTGGTCTACAGCCTCATCTGTCACTCGTCGCACGGCACGCTCCAGGAAGAAAGCAAAGGGTATTAGGTCGCTGATGGTGCCTTCGGTGCGACTGACCATATTTGTAACCTCTTCAAAAGGGCGCATGAGCCTGCAGGCATCGCGCATAAGCACCCAGTAACGGGGGAAAAAAATCCCCAGCTCTGCAGATCCAGTCCTACCACCCAGTTCAAACAGGTATTCGTTGACGGCTCTTTGTTGTTGCAGCAGACGTTCCAACATGAGGAGCGTTGAATTCCAGCGAGTCTGGCTGTCGCAAATCAAACGCCTGACTGGCATGTTGTACCGCTGCTGAATGTCAGCAAGGCGTGCCATGGCTGTATAGGAACGTCTGAAATGGGCCGACACCTTCCTGGACTGCCTGAGAACGTCCTGGAATCCTGGGTACTTTGAGACAAAACCTTGTACTATTAAATTCAGAACATGTGCCATGCAGGGCACATGTGTTAAATTGCCCAGTCTCAGTGCTGCCAACAGATTGCTTCCATTGTCACACACCACTTTTCCGATCTTCAGTTGGTGTGGGGTCAGCCACCGATCGGCCTGTGACTGCAGAGATGACAGGAGTACAGATCCGGTATGGTTTCTGCTTTCCAGGCACGTCATCCCCAAGACAGCATGACAACGGCGTACCTGGCACGTCGAATAGCCTAGGGGGAGCTGGGGGTGCACAGGTGTGGAGGAGGAGGACCCAGCAGCAGAGGACGAAGAAGAAGAAGAAGACGAGGTAGAGAGCGAAGGAGGAGTAGAGGTGGTGGCAGAACCGCGTGCAATCCGTGGCGGTGACACCAACTCCACTGTCGTTGTTGAGCCACACATTTCCTGCTTCCCAGCCATGACCAAGTTCACCCAGTGGGCAGTGTAGGTGACATACCTGCCCTGACCATGCTTGGAGGACCATGCGTCAGTAGTCATATGGACCTTTGGCCCAACACTAAGTGACAGAGATGCGGTGACTTGGCTCTGCACATGGTGGTACAGGTGTGGTATTCCCTTTTTTGAAAAAAAATTGCGGCTGGGTACCTTCCACTGCGGTGTCCCAATTGCTACAAATTTGCGGAAGGCCTCAGAGTCCACCAGCTGGTATGGTAAAAGCTGGCGGGCTAAGAGTGCAGACAAGCCAGCTGTCAGACGCTGGGCAAGGGGGTGACTCGCAGACATTGGCTTCTTACGCTCAAACATGGCCCTCACAGAAACTTGGCTGGGGGCAGATGACTGGGAATGGGAACTGGTGGTCAAGGTGGAAGGCGGAGTGGAGGGTGGTTCAGACGGGTCAAGGACAGCAGAGGTAGAGCAGTAAGATGCTGGACCAGAAGGAGGGTGGCTTTTAGTTTGCCTGTTGCCTTTGAGGTGTTGCTCCCAAAGTGCTTTGTGCTTGCCGTTCATGTGCCTTCGCATAGAAGTTGTACCTATGTGGCTGTTGGGCTTCCCAAGACTCAGTTTCTGACTGCACTCATTGCAAATTACAACGCTTTTGTCAGAGGCAGACAGATTAAAAAAATCCCACACTGCTGACCTTTTTGAAGCTGGCAATCTGGCGGTAACAGTAGAAGTTGGCGGCGTTGGCGGCAATGGCGGGTGCGTTGGCCGGCTGACCACAGGTGCCGATACATGTTGTTGCCCTACTGTTCCCTGCGAGCTGTCCTCCCTGCTTCTTCTAAGTCTTATTCTCCTCCTGCCTCTCTGACTCTCCGTCTCTCCATCTGAACTATCCTCCTCTTGCTCTCTTCTACTGGGCACCCACAAAACATCAATCTCCTCATCATCATTCTCCTCAGATGCATCAATTTCTTCTAACAGCTCACAGAAGGAAGCAGCAGCGGGGACCTCCTCGTCATCACTCATTATGTCCATCTCTGTTGTGTTCTCTGCCAGAATTAAATCTGGTGTAACGTCCTCATCTCCTTCATCTTCTTCTGCCAATAATGGTTGCGCATCACTCAGTTCAAGAAACTCATGTGAAAATAACTCCTCTGACTCCAGTGAAGAAGGGGCGCCGGTGGTGGAGGAAGTGTTACGTGGGGTGCCCATAGCAGTGGAGGATGAGGATGTTGTGGTAAAGTTAGAAACGGTAGAGGATGGGGTGTGCTGTGTAAGCCAGTCAACTACCTCTTCAGCATTTTGGGAGTTCTGGGTCATTGCCTTTTTAAAACTGGGCAATTTCCTAGGGCCACAGGATAGCATAGCAGCACGGCCCCTAGTGCCTCTGCGTGGCGGCCTGCCTTTGCCTGGCATTATTTTTAAAACAAAAACAACAACAACTCAGGTGGTGTTTCTGGAGACGGTATTATTATTGATATTTAGACAGAATGTGAAAAAGCTCACACAGCTAAGTGGCAGTGGTTTGAAAATGAAGAACACACTGGGCAAATAATGCCTACAAGGTCAACGTATACACTACAGCAGTGGTGGATACGGAATATATTATTGCTGCTTGAAAAACGTCACTCAGGTGGTGTTTCTGGAGACGGTATTATTATTGATATTTAGACAGAATGTGAACAAGCTCACACAGCTAGATGGCAGTGGTTTGAAAATGAAGAACACACTGGGCAAATAATGCCTACAAGGTCAACGTATACACTACAGCAGTGGTGGATACGTAATATATTATTGCTGCTTGAAAAACGTCACTCAGGTGGTGTTTCTGGAGACGGTATTATTATTGATATTTAGACAGAATGTGAAAAAGCTCACACAGCTAAGTGGCAGTGGTTTGAAAACGAAGAACACACTGGGCAAATAATGCCTACAAGGTCAACGTATACACTACAGCAGTGGTGGATACGGAATATATTATTGCTGCTTGAAAAACGTCACTCAGGTGGTGTTTCTGGAGACGGTATTATTATTGATATTTAGACAGAATGTGAACAAGCTCACACAGCTAGATGGCAGTGGTTTGAAAATGAAGAACACACTGGGCAAATAATGCCTACAAGGTCAACGTATACACTACAGCAGTGGTGGATACGGAATATATTATTGCTGCTTGAAAAACGTCACTCAGGTGGTGTTTCTGGAGACGGTATTATTATTGATATTTAGACAGAATGTGAAAAAGCTCACACAGCTAAGTGGCAGTGGTTTGAAAATGAAGAACACACTGGGCAAATAATGCCTACAAGTCAACGTATACACTACAGCAGTGGTGGATACGGAATATATTATTGCTGCTTGAAAAACGTCACTCAGGTGGTGTTTCTGGAGACGGTATTATTATTGATATTTAGACAGAATGTGAAAAAGCTCACACAGCTAAGTGGCAGTGGTTTGAAAATGAAGAACACACTGGGCAAATAATGCCTGCAAGGTCAACGTATACACTACAGCAGTGGTGGATACGGAATATATTATTGCTGCTTGAAAAACGTCACTCAGGTGGTGTTTCTGGAGACGGTATTATTATTGATATTTAGACAGAATGTGAAAAAGCTCACACAGCTAAGTGGCAGTGGTTTGAAAATGAAGAACACACTGGGCAAATAATGCCTACAAGGTCAACGTATACACTACAGCAGTGGTGGATACGGAATATATTATTGCTGCTTGAAAAACGTCACTCAGGTGGTGTTTCTGGAGACGGTATTATTATTGATATTTAGACAGAATGTGAAAAAGCTCACACAGCTAGATGGCAGTTGTTTGAAGAACACACTAGGCAAATAATGCCTGCAAGGTCAACGTATACACTACAGCAGTGGTGGATACGGAATATATTATTGCTGCTTGAAAAACGTCACTCAGGTGGTGTTTCTGGAGACGGTATTATTATTGATATTTAGACAGAATGTGAAAAAGCTCACACAGCTAGATGGCCACTGGGCAAATAATGCCTGCAAGTGCACTACTATTGGTGCACTACTATGAAGAACAGCAAACAGCACTGGACACCTTAAAGAACAGTAAGATATGTAAAATAAAAAAAAAAATTATATGTATATTAAAAAAAAAAAATATTCTCGGGTTGGTGCTGCTGAACTACTAGGAGCAGCACAGTAGCACACCAGTCCCACTCCCCAACACTGCTAGACTAATAGCACTTGGCTGTTAAAGTAGCAAAGTAAAAAAACAAATAAGAAAATAAAAGCAGTCCTTACAAGGACTATTGGGTTATTACAGCAGTCAGCAGATGAGATCAGAAGAGATCAGTGCCCACAGCAGGCAGCTACATACAGAGCACTGCAGTAGAAGGTAGATTACTAGCCAGCAAAGCTACCCTAAAATGTCCCTCAAATCCCTGCAGACTTCTGTCCCTCCAATACAGAGCAGTATCAAGTAGATTACTAGCCAGCAAACTTACTATCAACTGTCCCTCAAAGAAATCAGTGAAATCAGTAACAGCTCTCTCCCTACACTAGCTCTTGCAAGCACACACAGGCAGAATGAAAAAACGCTGCAGGGCTTCAGTTTATATATGGAAGGGGAGTGGTCCAGGGGGTGTGGGGGTGGTCCAGGAGGGAGAGCTTCCTGATTGGCTGCCATGTATCTGCTGGTCTGGGGTGAGAGGTCAAAAAAAAGCGCCAGGTAAGGCGAACCCAAAATGGCGAACGTCGCGCGACGTTCGCGAACATTCGGCGAGCGCGAACAGCCGATGTTCGCGCGAACAAGTTCGCCGGCGAACAGTCCGCGACATCCCTACTTCTCCCAAGCTGTCTCACTACAGCTCCACTAGATGCCCACTAACCTAGACCAAAACCCTCCTAATTCCCTAACTGTCGAACAGTCGCCTGAGCCTTTACCCAAAAATACTCACTTTTCGTGGGACAAAAGACTATAACCTGGCTATCTTTCACTCTTGTGAGCCATCTGGTCTGGCCCTTCGAAAGTTTATCTATATATATCTATATATATATATCTGTGTGTGTGTGTGTGATAATTATGCATGTGCCTGAGAGCTGCCATATTGATGTACAAAAGCAGCAGCAACAGCCAAAACAATGTCTGTTTCTGACCAACAGGGTATTGTCAGTGTTTTAAGACACGGATAATATAATTTGTTAAGCTATAAAATGATATGAATGTTTGTGGTTAGCTAGCCCCAAAACAAGTCAGTGATTTATGGCTCAGTTCCTTATTCTGTTTGAAAAAATATAATGGTCTGAAGTACAAAGCTATCTACAAATCTTTTTTACTTTCTGCAATGTGTTTTGGTTCTTTTCCGCAACACAGCTAAAAGCACTGATTGTTGCTGCTGTAAATAACCAGCCTCAAGAGTATGGTCAAATGAATGGAATCTGCCTTTGTACAGAAAAATACAATTTTTACCTTCAGGGGATACAGGCATAAGCTCGTCCACATTTGTTATAAGGAAAAATGAAATAAAGTCATTAATGTGCAAGGAATGTAAAAAATGTATAATGAGAAACTGCCTTCAATCTCAGTCTATCAAAGGAAGAGAAAATAAAGTTTTAAAAGAGAAAAATATATTTAGAAGTAAAGTTTGTATATTGAGAATACAGAAGAAGGAGACCATCTCCTCATTTAGACACTATGCATAAAGAATTGTGCTTCTAAATTTCCTCTATCATTGACTGCTCTATGAATAGAAATGTGCATGGGCAGTGGAGCAGAAATATAACAAAGTATAAGTGGCTGACTCAATTTGGGGGTCAGTCAACAGCCCTGTACCCCGGAAGCTGCAAGAAACTGCTGGGAGCTGGTGCAGAGGAAGCCACCATAAAAGGCTGAGGCCCTATTTTCATCAGGAAACCCTCCAGGGAGGCAGAATGGAAGGAGACCCTGCTGAATTTGAAAACTATGAGAGGTCTGTAGCTCAAACCCCACCAAGATGAGCTACAAGAGTCCATGGACTCAACAAACAACTTTGTTTGGAGTGCCAGAACCATTCAGCAGTCTATGATCTCCAATAAGACAGTGCTTACTTACAAACTGGGGGACGTATAATCATATCATAACAGTTGCTTTAGCCAAGAAACCCTTTCTCCGGACTAATAAAATTTGTTTACAAAGGATCCTTAATAACCAAATGATTCTGATGAATCCAAATTTACTTTAGAATTTTAATTAGGAAGTAACTGACAATAAAATCAACATAAACCTTTAAAAATATGAATGACAACATTGCCCATATTTTCATTTGTAATTCATATAGTCTACAGATCTTTCTTTTTTTGTAGTTTCATGTAGCAAACAATGAAGTCTTGATAGACATTGATGAAAATAGATTTTGAATCATTCGATAGACTTAGATCATAAAACAAGTCCTAAACAGATTTAATAGTCAGGAGTCCTGCCTAATTGCCATTCAGTCATTGATATATCTGCCTCATTGTCTTTAACATTAGTGGCATTATAACTGCTGTTCCCATCAGGAAATAGCCTGGTTATTTATTCTACAACATGAAATTCTCCATCCGTACATAGACCTCAAAAAAGAGCATTGTATAACCCAGAAGTACCAAATTACCTTAATCCATGCATAATGGCTAGTGGAAAGGATAGTTTCATATTAGATATGGAAGAGTATTACAGGCAGTACAATATGAGCAACTAGGCCAGCATTCATAATAAAGCAATAATGAGAAACAGCATCCAAACTGGAACAATGGAATCTTATGGATTCGGTCTAGAAGAGGATGTTAAGGGTATGTAGTATCACTTTCCAATAATGGAAATCTATTTGTCTTGGCCACAGAGGTATCATTGGTATCAAGTTAAACAGGAAATCCTGTAATACAATTCATGTTGACTCATGTAACTGGATCAATAATTCAAACGTCTTTCTCAAAAATAAAAATGAAAATCTTGAAACATAAGCAATCAGTATAAACAATGAGATTCGTGCCTGCTGCTAAGCAGTGTTGTAGCTTAATATTTTCTCATATAAATACAGGATCCAACAGCCTTATCATAATCGAGGTGTCCTCTGGAACTAAATAAAGATAATTACTTTTTTATATATTCAACAGTACCGTGGCAATGGGTTATTTACAAATACAAGTGCCGTTTGCAAAATGCAATTTCAGGTCCAAATCTCTATATCATTTACCCATAATGCAACATTTTCCCCACAATTCAAGGTCTGAAGAGTCAAAAAGGATGCAGTCTTGTTTTGGAGCAAATCAGAGAGTTGCATCTAGCACAGGTGCAGCATTCATAAGAAAAGATAGGGTGGTCCCGCTGGCAATCATGTGGCAGTGCCAGAGCCTTTGGACCTTAAAGAATTGCTTTTATATGTACTTTTCATTTCAGAACACCCACAAGCTGAAGCACTAAAGAAAACCCAGCAAATATACAAGGAAAAAATACAATGCTAATGGTGCCTTGGTCAGCAATGAACCTAAGACATTAGCACCACAAAACATTAACCAACATTCCAACCACCATGTCCCAGAGTCTTTTTTTGACACTAAAAATCTGAGAGGGTGAGGCAAGTACAATTTGAGCCACAGTAACAAAATGGCAGACTCTTTGCCTGACTGCAGATGCATTGAACTTTTTCCTTCTGTGCATAGTAATCACCACCACTTCAAAAGAGGCAGGTATTGCTCTACAGAGTTTACAGAATAGTACATAGTGCTTCGCAAGGACACCATCCCAAGTTTGCATCTAAACTCAGCTTCTATTTACTGGCTTGCGGGCGCCATGTCTTTTGTGCAAACAGAACACTGATGCTGCAAGTCACTGATAGATTTCATTTAATCTAACTGGCGGATTCCAGTTGACAAACAGCATGGCTGGGATGTATACAGCATTTCATTTCTGGAAAAGACTTGTTAAGCATTCGTTTGTGACACAGTTTGTGTCTACGTATATCAATTGCAGTTGGGTACAGGTTTCATCTTTACGCACACACATTTCCATGCACCGTGATCCCAATAATTTGCATATACCTGTATATATATTTTTTTTTTCCACTTACCCTTCCAACCTTACATCGGGAAGACTTCGGTTTAATGCAATGAGGTCACTGGCCATCAGGTTGAACTGATTGATTTTGAACAACTCCTTCATTTTCTCCTGATCATCTTTTGGAATAATGACAGCTTTCCCAAGTTCCCCTGGTCCTTCGGGACTTCTTGAAATCACAGCTAAAACAACACAAATTAAACGTAAGAAAAAACATTTTTCATTACTTGTCATTTTAAAGATTTTATCAGTCAGATTTAAAACATCTTAGGGAGAGCATTACAGTTAGATCTGAAGGCAGGTACCAAGCTGCCTCTATAGTCTACACTGTAATCAATGTAGCAGATGCAGCGTTATTTCCTAAACAATACAGAGAAAGCTTGAAAAGAAAAGGAAACAGTGCTATGTTGGTGTGGTATATCATTGAAGAGGGAAATGTGCAACCAGGGGTTTGGCCAGAATGCCCTAAATTTTCAAATGAAACCTTGGAAATTATGTAATTAAAAGGCAAAATATATTCTTTATCATTAGACAAGCCTTATGTTACTTAATTTACCTATATATAAATGTATTAATGAACATATGGACACTGTGTTGATTATTCTGCACTGGGCTTAGGGTATTGTAGATAGCATTCTCTGTTTTATTCAGCCAGAAACCAGAGTTCTGGAAATAATGATCTAAAGTAATGTTGGCAGCAAGGACAGTGGGCACACATCTGGGAATGTGATGTGGTCTCCACGATATAGACTTTGCGTGCAACACAATAATGATCAAGTAGACCCATGGCTAACCAGTCTATGAAAACTTCTGTGCAGGTGAAACCACAGACCCCGGGGAAATGACTTTGTATCACTTAAGAGCGAATATACTGTGAATTTAGAGCAAATTCTATTTGAAGCATACATATAAATCTTCTGGTGCATGTAGAGAAAACAGAGCAATAGTGAGAATAAATTCTTTGCTTTAGACTTACTTTGTATTTACTAGGGCATATTGTAATGTCGGCTGATCTATATGTAATCAGGCTACGCTTCCAGATCACGTGTACTTATGAATGCTGATGAAGAAGGCTGTGTGCCATCAAAGATTATGCAACAGTATATATCTTGCTTTGTCTACACTTTCTGTTGCGCAGTTCGAAACACATTAATTCCAATACTTGCTGGTTCTGTGAAAGTACTGTATATTTGGCAAAATTATATTACATTACGATAACTGAAGGATATTTTCAATATTTATACAAGGTATTTTCAGTCTGCTACTGAGATGCACACCTAGAATAGTCTAGAATAGTCTATCTAGTATAGGTCAATCTATACTAGATAGACTATTCTATCTAGTATAGATTGTATAGGTCAATCTAAAAAAATCTTCATAGTCACAACTAGAATAGTCAAGATCCAGAATATTCCAAGATATGTACAGATGTACAAATAAGAAATTGGAATGAGGGTATTCCTCAGACAGTTCCAGAATACAATGGACAATTATTCCTCTCTGTGCCATGATATGTCAAGAGATTGTGATGCTTTCTTGGGACAGGGTGAACCACAATGTCAAAAGGAGGCTAGGGACACACAACAGAGACACATGGAAAGTTTTGGAGCAGTTTCTTTGCTTTAATTTGACCTACAGAAGTAGTGATTGGTTGTAATTGAGAGGTACCTAATATATTAATTGAAGCAGTTGTTGTATGTATGTTTAGTTTTCTTTTGCATCATTTTTACTACAGTACCTTCTTTAATGGTGTCTCTGGCTTAGCTTGCAGTTTCAACTTTGCCAATGCTGCCATCGACTCACTGGCATGCTGCCTATAAGCTCCTTATCATCTCCTGCAGGCCACCTTATGTTTAAAGTCAATTTAAAAAAGACTCATTGTAGCAAGGATAATTACCTTTAGTTTTTTATAGCCTGTACAGAGAAAGATAAAATCCATGCAAGCCACGTTATACCTTGAAATTTATAGAAAATGTGGGAGAATATAGCCAACCTTTAACATCTGTAATAGCAGGGTAACAGGCCAGCTGTAATATCATCTTCTAAACATTTCTTTTTTAGAGAGACTCACCATGTGAAAGAGGAGGCTCAGGTGCTCTGCCCCAAGCCTTCAGCATAAGGGAGCGGACATCACTGTATTGTTTGTAGGGTAGGCATTCAAAAGGCAATCCTCAGGGCAGTTGAAGTAAAAACAGGTCTTTATAATAGTACAAGTGTGGATAACAGCCTTACACATTTCATGTTCTCACAACACTTAATCATGAGCCTATGGGGCAAATTCACTAACCTCCGAAAATTCGCTAGCTACGGCCTCGCTCACAGCACAACACTTCGCAAGGCGTAGATTCACCATGACAACACTAATTCACTAAAATTCGAAGTTGCGTCCAGGGCGCCGAATGCTGGCAAAGTTGCGCTAGCGTTACTGCGCCAAGCAAAGCGAAGTTGTGCTAGCATTGCCTAAATTGCAAATAGCGGGAAGTTAAAGTTCAATGGACCTATATGTTGCAGCAAATACAAGCTCAGGAAACCTTAATAAAATAAATAAAGTTGTTATAATGCCCTACACATGAGCCCAGTGTATAGTTTATGTGCCATATGTTAGGAAATGTAGGGGAGAAGCCAGTTACCCCCCCCAAAAAAAGTACACTCTTTTGCAGCCTATCACCCTGAAAAAAGGAAAAGACGCTAGCGTTTTTTGGGACTTAGAAAAATGTTCAACTATTTTTTGAGGAACTCCTATCTACTCTATTGCACTTCGCCTGGTCTTAGGTGGCGAAGGCAAGTCTAGCACAAGAGGTAACGTTTAACATCATAGTGAATTTGCGTAGTTATGTCCATTCACCAGAGCACAAATTTACCTGGCGTGAGGGAGCGAAGTACCGCTAGAGTCTGTTTCCTTCGCAAGCGAAGATATGCCGATGACCATTAGTAAATCTGCGATGTTCCGAAATGACGTCACGCTGGAAAATTTTCACCAGTGTTAGTCACTTCGCCCTTAAGTAAATTTGCCCCTATGATTTAAGTGTTGTGAGAACACAAAACGCGTAAGGCTGTTGTCCACACTTGTACTTCAATATTCATTGCCAATACATCAAACAATAACATTCTTGTTAGGCTTTACATAGGCATCTTCTAATTGTAACAGTACTCACAGGTAAGTTTAGTCCTTATTTGATCTTCATGGAGCTGATCTTTGCCATTTTGGCTATTCTTCTATCCATTCAAATGGTAGTTTTCCATTTTCTTCCACATCTCTCAGGTTTTGTTTGCAATTTTAAAGCATTTGAAATCATTTTAGTGGAGCAGCCTCTCATTTTCTGCACTTCTTTATATGTTTTCCCCTCTCAATCAACTTTTTTGTTCTTCCGAACAATGTCTGAAATGACCCATTTTTCAGAGAGAAAGGCACTATAACCAGCAACATTTGTTGCCTAATTGACACCTGTTTTTTCAAGGAATGAGTGACCTCACTAATTGAACTCCATACTGCTATTATTTTGAACAAGCCTCAATTAACATTCAATACCACAGAATCAGCAGCATGCATGTCATGACTGTTGGGTCTGTTGGGTTTCTAATACTCTTTTACACCTACTAGTAAATTATTTGCCATGTAGAAATATAATTTTTATCAAAAATAGTGATTGATCAAGTTAGTGATGTCGGACTGCTATTATTCTGAACACAACCTGTAATAGAAGCCTTCCAAGAACATCAGAGGTTCTTCAAGTAGCAAAGGGAGTACCTACTCGGTTTGGAAAAAGAGTTGGACAGAACAGTGTCTACATACTTTAGCCCATATACTGTACTAATAATAATGGCTTCTACGGATAATACGGAGTGATATGAAAGTTTTCAAGATGAATAAACCCTGCACATGAAGAAATATGTTATTATTATAAAGAGGGTGCCCTATGGCTGATCTATATTACACATCCCAAAAGTAACCAGTGCATTTTGGCCATTTGCTGATTGAAACTTTGCTATGATGCTATCATTATCATCATATTGTTTGGATTTACTGGCATTTCTTTTAGATGGAAAGAACACTTTATCATGCAGATTGCATTGTGCGTATCTTTTAATTAGAGTAGCACTTGCCTAGCTGATTAATAGACCGGGCCTTTGGACTTCTGTAATGTTTTGTTAAGTGGATCACTACAGGAAATCTTTGTCTCCTTCACTGTTAATGATCTGAAAGGTCACTTCCTCCAAAAGAAGGCAAGATGCACCATCTGTTAGTGAGATGCATTGTCAGAAGACAAAGGGGAAGGTGCTTCAAAGGATTTCAGCCAACATTTACTTCCCTGTTTTCAGAATATTAAAAGATAGAAGATTCATAAATATATATATATATATATATATATAGAGGCACAAGAAATTATTCCTGCTATTGTTCCCTCGGTGGATACTAGATATGAAATATCTCATAATCATAATATTACATTTTGGACAAATTTGGATAAACTCTTCTTGTGATCCAAATATTTTATTTATGAAACCTGTAGTTTAAAACTGTAATTGTTTCTTTTAAAACTTTTAAAAACCAAAATATGAGTCTCCGTGCTTTTTATTTATTTTTGTATTTATATAGCACCAAACTCACATCAGTCCCTGCCGCAGTGGAGCTTAAAATCTAAGGTCACTATCACATGCACACATATACAATATTATAAGAATCCAATTAACTTGCCTGTATGTGGGTTTTTTTGGAACATTGGAGGAAACCAATCACAAATTTCTTGCAGACAGTGCCCTGACTGTAGTCCAAGTGAGGCGAGGCAGAAGTAATACTCAATAAACCTCTCCATTATTCTTTGTGCCAGGTGCAGATTGCAACAAGATTCCATTGATTTTTAAATGAGAACTAACCACTGCACTTTGTGCCCCTTTAAACTTGCCATAGAGGCACAGATAGAATCGTACATAATTTTGTTTGATTTTTGGGCCATACAATGCGTATTTTGATGTTCTACCTCTGGATGCCGGTATTTAGGGCACTTGCCATCAAAATGACACATACTCCTAATTCTGTAAGTGCCAGCTTGAAAAGGAGGTAGATCCCGAGTTGCACTGTGTCACATATGCATGCAATACGGAACAGGAGGAGGGATAAATGCAGAGGTGCAAAGTGCAACTATACAGAAGAGCAAGGAGTGGCTTTGGACACAAGTATCTCTAATGAATGGCTTCAGTTTGGGAAACAACTGTGTCCAATTTAGTGTGACCGCAGTTACAGTCATAAATGGGCCTTTCTAATATCTTAGCAAAGCCAGACCCAGATTGTTATCTTACAATTGCCTCATGATCACCTTTGCTCTCAGTAAATAGCAATACCATTATCGCATTGGCAAATGTCTCTCTCCAAATTCTACACAATGAATTCTTAATCTTTCAGATGTACGTCAAGAAATGATTACTGAAAGACATATAAAAACTGAGTGGCTTGGGGAATAATGACAACGTTTCAAACGATAATTTTCCCTAGCTGTAATGAGTACTTGGGCTTCTGAAACTAGCAATCAGATGAAAGCACTTGGTTTAACAAATTTATTATAACAAGAAAAAAAGTTTTCCTTAAATAAGCAATCAAAGCTAAACCCAGTCTGTAGTGAGTGACAGTGGCCAGTCCAGCCCATGGCATCAATGGGTAATTTTAGTCTGTCTGAATGTATTTAACAAGGGATCGGACATTCAAATGTTTCTACAGTGATAGAAGTCCTTATTATTCCCCATAGCCACCAATATAAAGTTCTAAAAATACACATTTTGTCCAAAAATCCCACATTTCACATAAGATGCAATGATGGACAGCTGGAAGTAAATTTGGAAGTTCTGAAAACCATGCTAACACATAACCCAATATGTGCCATTGCACTACATGCTATTATCATGGGTAAATAACGTAAAAACACACATAGCCCCATATACTGTATAATAAAAGGCAATACATTTGCCCAGGAGCAGTAATCCATAGCAACCAATCAGCAGATAAGATTTACTGGTCACCATAAGCAAACACCTTTTGGTTTGTTTACTGCACCTGGGCAAACGTTGTACTTTTTATTATATATGGAATACTGACCGGCATGAATGGACCTGCATGAATATCCTGATAACAGGAATATATTGAGTTTAACATATTTTATTGAGGAAAGACTCTAGTGAGTCATTAACCTGGGGTAAGATATCTCTTTCTTAAATATGTATTGAATTAGAGGATCGGTAACAATCCAAAGGGGACTATTACACTAGTAGGTCTCCCCAGCAGCCAAAATGATAAGCTACTGTCCCTCCTGACTGAACAACTTCCAGGCAGTCTTGCTAGACAGCTGCTGATGTCACACCAAGCAATGAACATAAAATAATTAGTTGAGTTTAGATATCAGAAGACTACTGAGGGATAGGAGGAAGCATAGTGGTGTAGTGGTTTGCACTGTTGCCTTGTATCACTGGAGTTCTTTATTCCATCCAAGGCACCAGGCCCGGACTGGCAATCTGTGGATTCGGGCAAATGCCAGAGGGGCTGCTATAAGGTCCCATAGAAAGTCAGTTTTTAGTGGGCTGGTGGGGGCTGTTGGGCCTGTGTGTACCTGAAAACCTATTCCAGACCTGCAAGGCACTACCTGCAAAGCGTTTGTATGTGCTTACCTCTTGTGTCTTTCCTTACGCCTCTCTACAGCTCACCGTGGTGTGTATGTGACAGGGATTCAGCCTGCAACAGTAGGGGTCATTAAAGAAGCAGACTGCAGAGTGGAAAGACTGTTATCAACCATTTTTTTGCAGAATGACTGCAGGTCTCTTGGTTCCATTTTGGAGCACAGACACATGTGCCTAGCCCCATGGTAAGAGTGCTGTCTAGGCTAGCAAGTGCTTGTTAATTAAGCACTAAACAGTGCCCTCATTAGATGGTTACACCAGCAGCTATAAAGCAAACAGAACAGAGCCCACGCACTCTGTAAAACCATGGGTGGGTAGTTGATTTACTGGAAGCACCTACTACAGTCAAGTTAATTTTTCATGGTAATTAGTCCCTTCTTCAACTGTGTTTCATGTGTTCATAGACATAATGGGAGGAGATTGGGCTGTAAGAAAGTTGTTTTAAATGCCGACCTCTCTTTCCTTCTGCCCCGAGGCAACATTAGTAATATTAATATATTTATTTTCAATTGAGCACGGTTATTAGACATTTTTGCAGCACAATCCCTTTCGACTGAATTCTTTGCTGAAACTATCCATAGCTGAGTATTTCCAATTGAAATTAGGTTTTCAGACATTTTTACAAGCTCTTATTTTACCAACACGCATAACAAATGTAATCACTGAATCATCATCTAATTCTCTTATGACCTAATTTCCCTAATTTATGCAGAATATAATGGTCTGGGAATGAGAGGGATTTTTAACCTCCCACAGTGACTCTCTAGAATCCAACTGGAGGAAATTAAAGCATATTAATAATCCATGCGTCGTGTGCACTTCTAAAAAAAAAAGATGTATTTTTATTATGATTATTGAAGCATTTTATAACTTTAACCATATAAAACGGTTAAGAAATACGGTAAATATGTTTTTTGTGTGTGTGTATAACAGCAGATGAGTCCCATGACCTATTTCAAAGAAATATTGGCTCTTGCTATCCTCTTATAACACTGCTCCCCCCATCCCCCAGCTTATTTATGCAGAGTATAATGGAAGCATGCAATCGCTACATTGCAGCAAATAACATGGATTAAACATGATTGTCTTATGCATCTGCTCAGATAATTTGCTCTATTTACAGAATGTAAGCAGGCTATGTAACAAGATTAACCAGTCAGCTGGGATCAGATTTCAGGCTCAAGACTAGAAGCATCATTGTTCAGATACGATGCCTACTCTGCTGCCATGCTGCTCCCCTGCTACGGGCTCAGAAAAACCCACATGCAATAAATGACTTGTGGGCATCAATCAGCACCGTTAAATATTCATACAGACAATTACTTACAAATTCCATTGCATGACACTCTGTGCTGTCGGATGTTAATATGAATGTTCATTTTTAATTCTCTTTAAATTGTCTTCAGTATCTTCCGGAGGTATTTCATCAAGTAGCCATGACTACGTGGCAGTGCAGCTCATTATATAATAACAAAGCCATGAATTTATGACCTTACGAAATGAAATGCCACCTAAGCAAGAATTTTTATATAATATTGATCAGCTTTTTTTAACTTGTTGGAAACTATTTAAGGAAATGCTAGTGCTACATGCACCATGCATGTTCTTCCTTCTGGCCACAAAACAGCAGTCTTTCAGTGCTTTATTCATGGGCAGAGACAAGCGGGTCCCATCTCAGCGTGAGTACCTGACCTCCCAATATGGTGGAGCTCTGCAATATCACAGTATGACTCTGCCAGGCAGATTTTTTAAACAGGTGCATTGCTTAAAGTCCCAGAATAATAGGTGACTTGGGCAGGATAGGATTGTTTGGCTAAATACAGGGTAATTTGATGGCAGCCTTTTACTGGGATCCCAGATACAATTGCACTAAGAGTGCAAAATCTGCTTAGGGCACAGTCAAATGTATTTGCATCTATGGTCTATTTGCACCATCAGCTTCAGTGAACACAAGGTGGCCCTGTCCTTACTGCCTGTCATAGAGCAAACAAAGCTCCATTGCAGCCTACTCCCACCTGCACTCTGGATGGCACTCTTAGGGGCCAATTCATTAACTTCGAGTGAAGGAATAAAAAAAGATTCCAATTTCGAAGTGTTTTTTTGGCTACTTTGACCATCGAATGGGCTACTTCGACTACGACTTCGAATTGAAGAATTCAAACTAAAAATCGTTCGACTATTCGACCATTCGATAGTCAAAGTACTGTCTCTTTAAGAAAAAACTTCGACCCCCTAGTTCGCCACCTAAAAGCTACCAGACCCAATGTTAGCCTATGGGGAAGGTCCCCATAGGCTTGGCTAAGTTTTTTCCTTCGATCGTTGGATTAAAATCCTTCGAATCGTTCGATTCGAAGGAGTTAATCGTTCGATCGAATGATTATTCCTTCGATCATTCGATCAAAGTATTTGCGCAAAATCCTTCGACTTCGATATTCGAAGTTGAAGGATTTTCATTCCCAGTCGAATATCGAGGGTTAATTAACCCTCGATATTCGACCCTTGATGAATTTGCCCCTTAGAGTTAGGTAACAGGTAAGGGTTGGTGGGGGTGCTTACATTCCAACCTCTCATGAAAACAAAGCTGTTGAACACAGGCAGTGTTGTATTCATAGAGCGCACACAGGCCTGGGGCATTTTATTAAGGTGCAGGGTGGCTTGTGTCTATTTGCCCTGCTTTGTAAATGGAGTCTAAGGTAATTGAAATTAATTAATGTTGAAAAGGCACTGTTTTAGGAACTGTTTTATATGGGGCAAACTTAAGGTAGTATCCCTTAACCCCCCAAAGGCAAATTTGTTTGACCCAATTGTTGACCAATACCCTTACTATTTAATAAAAAGCAAGACATGACATGATATCCCACCCTTGCTCCAGCACATTTATTAGCTTCTTATTGAAGTTCTTTTAAAATAATGATCCCGAATGATCCCAAAACATCTGCCAACTTTGGCCAGTCTAAAGCTGGATATACACTGACTCGACTGACTAAGCAGTCTGTTTACAAATGTTTGAGTCCAATAGTGATCTAAATAACACTGCCCAAAAGTTGGTAAGATATTGTAACACTAGCAGAAAAGCCCTTCAGCTCATGTATATTGCACAGCACCCCAACCTCATGGGATCTGATCAATGGTAGAGGCCAAACAATTGGGTGAGCTTTCTTTAGCCCCTATTAGGGAGGCCATATTGGACAAAGATCTGCTCACTTTTTGAAGCCCTCATCAAACATGTGGAGAAAGGAGAAAGAAAAAGACTAATTTCAATGGCTTTCCACAAATCCTGAAGAACAAATGGGACATTTTATTCATCAGATGAAAGTGGGAAAAAGATATGTGAAGTGGTTGCCACAAGCTAGTCCATGTTCCCTGTTTGTCACAGGAAGTTTTATACTCTGGCAGTATCAGAGTGGTGAGATCAATTGTATTTATATTATTTCCAAAAATCCTGTAGATATCGGGAATAACTTCAACAACATCTGCAGGACTGATGGGAGAGTATTTTGCATTACATTTGGGTCCCACTCTCTTTACTTTACTCAGGGCCACTCTGCCTGTGTTCTTACTTTTTACTAATGCTAAGCACATGTAACAATGGACTCTGTAAATCATTACAGAACAGCCAATCTCTGCATTTCAAAAAAACATATATCTCACTGTGAAGGAGTTAGCGGAGCAGAAGGCATCATCCTATTCTGCATTACTGTCAACAAACAGCATTTTAGTTCTGCTTAGTGTGGATAAGAAAGGTACAACAAAGCAATCTGGCAGCTCTACGGGCTGTCTGTAGAACACTGTGTGTGCAGTTTTAGCAGACTGGCATAATAGATGTATTATTTATCTGAGGGATGAATAACATTTCTAGCGTAGCTTTATGCAGAAAGGAGACAGGTTTCAGCACATCTGCTAAGTAATACAGTCAGCAGGATGGTTTCCTCCTATCTATTCATGTGTGACAGGAGTTTATAATAAATTATATAATTACAAATACATTTATCTTGTATAGTCACTTAGGTTACATTCCAGTTAAAGGACCAGTAACAAAAGGAAATTGTGATAAACAATGATGGTCATCAGGCTGGAAAAAGGTTACAAAACTATTTCTAAACAGTTTGAACTCTACCATCAGGCAGGTCATGTACAAATAAAGTCAATTCAAAACCATTGTTCCCCTCTCCATGAGTGGTTAACCAAGAAAGATAACACCAAAAGCAATCAGTCTTATACTCCTGGAGACCTCAAAGAACACCAAACGAATGTCTAAGGAATTAAAGTCCAACATCAGGAGAACACTCATCAACAATGGTCTACAACTAGGGTTGCCACCTTTTCTGTAAAAAAAAATACCGGCCTTCCTATATGTTAATCTTTTTCCCTATTAAAAACATTGAGATCAACCATCATTTTTACCGGCTAGCCAGGTAAAATACCGGCCAGGTGGCAACCCTATCTATGGTAGGGTTGCTAGGAGAACGCCACTACTATCCAAAAAAACATTGCTATCCATCTATAGTTTGCTAAAGAACACATGAATATGTGAGAAGACTGTTATGTGGACAAATGAGGCTGAAAATAGGGAAGCACCGAATCAACTATTTTGGGATTTGACCTAATACTGAATCCAGAAATGACCAGCAGGTGGCACTGTTGCTTCAATTGTATAATATTAGAAGTAAAAGCTGCTAATATCTTGAAAATTAGAAAAAATATCCTTTAAAGTTAATGTTTGAATTATAATCTCACAACTCACCCATAGTATATACACATGGGTCAATACACGTGCAGGTTGTTTACCTGTAAAGCATGACATTTGCCTATAGACATTTATTTGTATCTGCCAGCTGGGAGTTTTACTGCAGAAACAGATGCATGGATCTCTTATTTTGCTGCTACATGGGTGAACATGCTGTGAATTTACAGCATTACAGTCTCTCTTTGTCATTCGAGGAATAATGATTCGCTGTGATGTAAATTAGATTTGTCACCAGGCGACATGATAGACAGAATGAATTTGCATGGGAGGAAATGTACAAGCGCATTTGATGAGGTCACAAAAATACACTTTTTTTCCACAGCTGAATATTTTGCTGTTTATTAACTAGAATGTAAAATAATATTTCAGTCAAATTGGCATGGGCTTTTCTGCTCAGAGATTGTCAGCCATATAAAGACATTTTTCCCCACCCCCACCATTACTAGGGGAATGCTGCAGCCAGACAGGATTATGTGGAATATAATCAAGCTATGAAATACTGTTCCACTGCAGGGTTTTACTGTGAGGGCAACTTATACTCATTGGAAATAACCATTTCCACTTCAAGCAGAAACACGTTTGTCACAACTGATTTAAAAGAGAACTAAAGTTTATTGGGTTACTAAATGTCAAACATTATATTATATTCTGTACCAGCCAAGGCCACCACAGTGCCTAAAGGGGTGGTTCACCTTCAGGTTAACTTTTAGTATGTTATAGAATGTCCAATTCTAAGCAACTTTTCAGTTGGTCTTTATTATTTACTTTTTACAGTTTATGAACTATTTGCCTTTTTCTTCTGACTCTTTCTAGCTTTCAAAAGGGGGTCACTGACCTTGTCTAAAAACAAATGTTCTGTAATGCTACACATTTATTGGTTTTGCTACTTTGTATTACTCATCTCTCTGTTCTCTCCCCTATTAATATTCCATATTCTCATTTATGTCAAGGGTTGCTAGTATAATTTGGGCCCTAGCAACCAGATTGCTGACATGGCAAATTGAAATGCTGCTGAATAAAAAGCTAAATAACTCAAAAACCACAAATGAAAACCAATTGCAAATTGTCTCAGAAAATCACTCTCTACATCATACTAAAAGTTAACTCAAAGGTGAACAACCCCCTTTAAGCAGTAGGATCTGTACCTCTGAAGATGCCTCCAGTAGCTCCCCATCTTCTTTCCTGCTGATTCACTGAACTGGGTTGCTGTTACTTGCCTCAGTTTATGGGCCGACTCACAACATACAATATATATCCAGTATAAAATGTGTGGTGCAAGGCTGATTACTAATTCTAGAGTTTTATTACATGGCAGATCAGAAACCAGTGCATTCTGTAATAATTAAACTCATAACTTCAGCCTATACGAGAGATGGCCCTCATTTTGTGTCTAATGATTTTTTTTTCTGGCCCCTAAGCTTAGGTATTTAACAGCTGAAAGAGCGCACTGAGCATGTGCAATGAAAGATGGCCTAACAAGATCAAATAAGGACCTCCTGTAGACAAATCTGAAAGCCTATATCATTGCTGTTAGAAGACTGCTGAGCTGGTGTTGTGAGTTCATTATATAAAATAAAGTATTTCTAGCCATATTCATTATTAAGGCTCTTACACACGGGAGTTTTTTAGTGTGCTCCCCTGCGTTGCACTTTCCATTCTTCCATATTTTTTAGTTTACATCCCCTTCTGCACCACATCCCCAGTAACCAATATATTCCAATAGTGTACTATTTTATTCATGCTGAAGCAAAAGTGTTTGCCCCTTAGGACCTTCAGTGCTGATTTCATTTTCTGCAATAACCAATTTGCATAAAATATCTTATTTGATTTTTCAAGATAAACCATAAAGACAATATGACAACAAGTAAAATGCAGAAAAGAAAATGTGCTGCAATTAGTATAATGACACAATATTCAAATTTGTATAAAATATTGTTGAAGCATTAAACATTAAATTACCATATCTCAGAAATGACTGTATTTTTATATGACAAACCATAATATCCATATGACCCCATAAACAGTAAGTAGAGATAGAAATGTTTCTCCAGGGAACACAAAAATAAATCTGTATTTAGAATTGATAATAACAGGCAGCTAAGAGTTGCAGCGGACAGTGTATTGTTTATTACGGTTAAGCTCCATGATCAGCAATGGATAACTTACTAAGCTCCCTTAGGCCTGTTCTCTGTGTAGCTTCTCTGAGTTTGTTACTTTTGCTACTAATCCAATGCTCAACTCAGATAACCAGCATGACTAATAGGAGCCATTATTTCTGACACTTTTCCAATAACCATAAACTCTTGAGGAAGACAGACGCTACTTTGTGACTGGTTTTCAAAGTAGCCAATCTCTGTGCCATTTTATTTATTATAATAAAATAAATGCAGGCCATACAGTATGTCTTATTGTAGCACTCTCCAGCATACTGTCATTGGTTAAAGATGATAGGAGTTGCAAAATAATCCTCCAATGAGAATCCCAACCGATCTGTGTAAATCTGCCTCCATGTTCTTTGTTCCTGCAACTGGAGTTGGAAGCTTTAAACACAGTTTCCCGTCACTAAACAAGTCTGTCCCTTTTCCCTATGTCTGATTCCAATATAATATAATAAAGCCATAATAAAATAGTTTCAGTATAAATAGCGAGATGCCTGACAAAGTGCTGATAATATTCTCACTGGTGAATTCCCTGGCAGCTATAATTACGTTTTTGGCCAGTAGAATTTTCATTGGTGAATTGTTTTTCATGTGTAATTAAGATTTTCATCAACTTCTACAGAGAACTAGGCACGCAGTGGGATAGCTTTACAGTGGGGTTTAATGTCACTTTGAATGACATGGTTGCCTTATGTATGGGAGGTGGTGGCTCAGCAGCAAGAAGGAATGATGAACAAATCTGTCCTGTTTCATTTGGCTGAAAAAATTGTGAAATGGCGAAAAGTTCACAAAAAGCATTCAAGTCAATAGGTGTGAGATTTTTTTTCATCGCGACAATTTTTTATGTGCATGACTTTTTTTCTCACTCCGATTCCTATAAAGTCAATAGGCATATTTCGTCTTTTTATTTTGTTTTGGCAACAATTTTATCCAATGATTTTTTTGTCTCTGCAAATTTTTTCGCTGAAAATTTTTGCCTCAGGTTCATATGCAGAATTTCATTGCGAATTCATTACTGGTGAAAAAAAAGTGCTCATCACTACCAAGAAGTCTTATGTGTAATGTGGTTTATGTGTTTCTTATAAATCTCAGGCAGTTCTGAAAATATGTCATTGCAATAAAACAATATAATTAGCAGTTAAGGTTAAATGCCTTGCTCTGCATGGTAATTCCAAGCTAGAATTTTATTATAATATGGCCACAGAATGTCTATTTTCTTGAAATCTAATCATTCAAAAGAAACCATATGACAGATCCCATTCATTTTACCAAATGTAAAAACATAGTCTCAGGGCCGAATTTCCCTCCTCTGCGCCCCAAGGCCTCAGGGTCCGAGCACCCGCCAGTTGCGCCCACCGCCTCACGAGTCTCGACCCCCCCAAGTGCAGGGGAACTATGAGTTCCCAATGCAGTTTAGGATGCGGCCTCGCCACAAATCCAGGCCTGCATGGACTGATATTTAGAAATCAGTTGGGGTCTTGGCTTCCATTATGACAAGGCTACTATCTACATAGGTTTTTCTTTTGGTATAGTCTTGCCTTCTCTGCATGGGGTCCAGTTTCCTTAAAAAGCACATAAAGGTACAGGAAGGATAACTGGCTACTGATGAAAATATCCCTCATCATACCTCCCATTTTGTGTGGGACAGTCCCGATTTTGACAGCTCGGCCCGCAGTCCCTGTTTCTTACTGTAAGTCCAGAGTTTCTGTTTGATCTGCACTGATGCCAGAAAAAGATACAACGTTTCTGAAACTTAATTAAAATAAGAGGCCCAGTCACTGCTCTCTGATACTTTTGTAACAATTTAAGATAAGCAAAGAGACATTTGTAACTAAAATTAGCAGGTCTCTTAGGGAAACAGAGACACATCTTTAAGGGCAATTTCAGATTCATTATGAAAACTGTTATAACTCATAAAACATCGCCCTAAAACTCTTAGAAATGTGTTCAAACTTTAAGAACCTACCAAATTTTGTAAAATGGACATGGTAATTAGAGGGTGTGGCCATAAAATGGGCATGGTACAAAAAATTGCCTAAATACCTACTGTCAGGATCAGCCATAACTCAAACTCTGGTTTACTCTGTCCAGGACTCTTGCACTTAACGTGTGAGCCACTGGAGGCTCTTGGGGTTGGTCTTGACCTTGTCATTGTTGTTCCAGAAAGGAGACATACTGGAAATAGGCATATCGAGAACAACAATGACAAGGTCAGGAACAGATCCAAGAGCCTCCAGTGGCTCATGTGGTAAGTGCAACAATAGTCCTGGACAAAGGAAAACAGAGTTTCAGTCCTGTCTGATCTTAACACCTACATGCACCGTTGGTTTTTGTCCCATTTTACATTTTTCAATTGCAGGGATGTATGACCTAGATCAGGGATCCCCAACCTTTACAACCCGTGAGCAACATTCATAAGTAAAAGGAGTTGGGGAGCAACACTAGCATGAAAAATGTTCCTGGAGTTCCAAATAAGGGCTGTGATTGGTCATTTAGTAGCCCCTATGTGGATTGTCAACCTACATTGAGGCTCTGTTTGGCAGTGCACCTGGTTTTAATGCAATAAAACTTGGCTCCAAGCCTGGAATTCAAAAACAAGCACCTGCTTTGAGGCCACTGGGAGCAACATCCAAGAGGTTGGAGAGCAACATGTTGCTCACGAGCTACTGGTTGGGGATCACTGACCTAGATAGTATATGCCTGTGATAGGAAATTTTGATTGTGAGCTCCTCAGCAAGCTTAATGTAAATGATTAACTCCTCAGTACAGAGAAATAGAAACATATCAGCAGTGTGTGGATAAAGAATAATATTCAGAAGGAAATACGACTCAGCTTATAAACAAGAAGCTACTCCAGAAAAGGATTATTCTTGTTTCTCCTTAAAAATGAATTTTGTTATCCCTGTGATCCTTTGTGTATATAATGTCACCGCCACAGCATCAGAACCAACAGAAATAATAGTGATAATGAAAAATATATCTGTAGGACAGATAACAAACACGGCAACAAAAACTTCCCAGTCATCTATTGAGTGAGAATATGCTCCATGCTATACCCAGGCTTTTCATTCCATCTATTGTGTATCACTGAAAGCCATTAACACTGCTGGCAAGCACCATTGTTCAATATCTAAATTCCTGCTCCCACTGTCCCATTTATAATGCACTGAAAGATGATTCAGCCTATAAAAAGTTATCACTACTTTGAAATCAGTTTATAAATATATATATGGAGGAAACTGGAGGATTTTACAGGGCTGAAAAAAATGTTTTTTTTAAGTGATGCAGTTATGATATAGAGGGGTATTTTAAAATAGAATGGGACACAGAGAAGTTTCTTCTATGTGAATAGAATATACTGTGGGCGAATATAGATTAGGCTAACATTAATATTCAGCACTTGGTAAAGTTATTTATATTCTGAAAGCATTATTTTCAATTATGATTACTGAATGAAAAAACCTACAGACCTACAGCAGGTGTGTATCCTTCTGGTGTCTTTAGGGCTATGGTTAGGAGGTCACATGGTCAGGCAAGATGACTAGGGTTGGGTAAGATCATTCGTTTAACAAATACTTTAACACATAATATAAGTGCTGCCCATCCTGCAGTCCTTTGTTTTCCCAAACTTTGACTGGTTCTAGCAGTTATAGATCAACCACAGGTTGGTCTGACAGTCCTACTTCATATGAATAATGAGGCTCTTCAAAATGTGTTGGCCATGAGTGCTTGATAGAGGTGAGTATGCTTGACTTTAGAGGTTGTATCAACCCTTTGGAACAACCAAGCTGTGGGTGACCACTGCCAAAAGTAATTGAAGTAGGGAAGCAGTCAGTGTGAAGACAAATTACATTACAGTACAGTACTATGCAGTCATTCTTTACTGCTGCACTACAAGTTGGAGTGATATCACCTCCCCCCACCAGGCAGTCCATCAGAACAATGGGACGGTAGCCAGATAACAGCTCCCTAGTAGATATAAGAAACTTACTCAATAGTAAAAATGTCATGTCCCACTACAACTTAGTAGGAGAAACAATAGCCTGTCAGAAAGCAGCTCCAAAGTGCAGAATTGACTCTTTCTGAAAGCACATGACCAGGCAAAATGACCTGAGATGGCTGACTACACACCAATATTACAACTAAAGAAAAAAAACTTGTTGGGTTAGAAATTAAATTTTACATTGCAGAGTGAATTATTTGCAGTGTAAACAGTGTATTTAAGAAATACTACACCATAAAAATCATGACAGAATCTCTTTAAGGCTGAGCTTCAGGCCACATCCAGGGGAGCTAGCTCTACAATTCAGGAACCACTGACTTACTGTGTAAATGTGTAAGCTCCACTAGGGTAGCGACTGATCAAACCAGGAGCAATTGTATAGTTCTGCACAATTATTGTAAATTCTAAATATGCAAAAGGGTCACTAATATATAAAATACAGTATATTTATAATTAAATTATACTGTAATATTATATTAGATATTATAAGTTATCGAGGAGTTTCATGACCATATAAAAACATGAGGCCGAAGGCTGAGTGGTTTTATACAGGTCATGGAACTCCGGGGTAACTTCTAATATCCAGGGATGGGCGAATTTTTAGACTTAGACAAGTATGGTGTTGTTCGTCAAAATAAAATTTACGCGAATCAAAAACAGTTTGCCACGCATCAAAGAAATTTTGACACCCATAGACTTTAATGGGCGTAGGCGACATTTCGCCAGCAGCGAATTTTTGGCGAAACTAAATGGGTCAAATTCGCCCAAGCCTACTAATATCCTCATACTTTGCAACAGGGGGGTCCTTATTATAATACACAAGTTTCAGTGAGTCTTGTGACAGAAATTACATCACTACTCACCGTTTGTAACTTATGACATCACTATTCACAGTTTATAAGGATATAATTTACAAGATATTCATGGCTTTTGTGTATTATCTATATATTCACAATTCCTTTTCAGTCTTACCACTTATACTACTCATAGCCACTGTTGTACTGCCTTGATAAAGGGCCCAGAGGGGTCCGAAACGTTGCCATATTTGTGAAACTTTATGGGTTAAATAAATCACTAAAGCAACAATTTTTTGGTGTGCTTCTGGATTTTTTCCTATCCTATCCTCACCCTTTGTGTCACCACCATGCCCCCTATACGTGGTTTCTGTCATGGGCAAAGCTATTTTACTTAATTTCTGTACTGTATATACAGGAATTGTCATTCAAGTATGTTGACTGCAGAAACTTTAAAAAGGGCAACAGATTTATTAAAACTTTAAGTCTCCCTCTTTAAATACCATTATATTCTAAATTTTTTGGCAAAAATTTCAATTCATCACCCGTATTTCTTTGCTTTTCAAATTCAGAAGAGTGAAGGACTCCCTCCCTTATATAATGATATAGATGGTTGAATGTATATCTGCCTCATATAAATAATATTTCATAGGCCTGACCACATTCTACAGGTACTTAGAGGCATCACTAATAGATTACCACATTGAACAGTTTATCAAATTTAAATTAAATGTGAAACTGGCAGAAAAGATTTGGATGCAAATATATGTAAAATGTTAAGGGCTGAGAGCTATCAACAGAGACAGGTTGATCAGCAGAGAAGCAGGTAAATCCCATTAGAATGAATACCATATGGCCATAAAGGGATCTTGCTATCCCACGGGAAATTATTCTGATAGAAATATGAAGATTAGAAATTTCAGAGCGCCATGAATATATATCAGCTGCGCAAACGTAGAACTCCTCCACTACTGGATATCAGCATTTTAATATTTAGCCTTTAGCTCAAGCTGCATAAATGCAATGAGGTGGATTTTAAAGGAATCTGACATGACTGGGAGTGCCATATGTACATTAGTACTATCTATGGTTGTGAATTTCTATGGGAGGAAACGTACAGCATTTGCACAGGGACTCCTACCAAAGTAGGCCAATGTAGACAACGCTGAAATGTACTTTGTTGAGGCATTATTTTACCTCCCCCGCTACCCTGCAGTGCTCTTATAGAAAGGAACGTTACCTACTGCTGTTACAAAAGGTAAAATAACCCTGTACAGACATCTCAATTCATAAGGCCCCCATACACGGGCCAATAAAAGCTGCCACAGATCTAATATATATATATATATATATATATATATATATATATATATATATATATATATATATATATATATATATATATATATATATATATATATATATATATATATATATAAAACATTAAACATTTCCAGAGGTATTAGGCAGTATATGGACACCTAACCAGCCATAAGCCTTAGGCTCCAGCCCACCTACCTAAAGCTGGATCTTATCAATTAACCAGGAGCCTATACCCATTTTATTCCCAATAATCATCCTCTAGCTGTGACATTACAGGTTTCTTTCTTTTTAGGGGGGAGGTATCATAAAAACAATTTAAATTCATGGAACAACTGATTAGTTATATACCCCTAGTTTGGTCACAAAGTAATAACTGGCCACTCAGCAACCAGTAGCACAGTAAATCACAACAGCACCATCCCATGGACAACCATAGGTCCTTTCACTTGGCAGTTTAAATGGTGTAAAAGTCTTCTAATTCAGTCTCAATAATTCATTTAAGTTGCTTCTGTTCCATAAGGTACATTTTAATCAACAGTCAGGGTTGACTTGACTAGACCTATGTACAGTCTACACTCACCTCACTTTTTATTTCATCGGCATCTCACTAAGGTCCTAAACAGCAAACTCTTCCAGTCAGGGTTTTCTTGTCCCTCTGTATTGAGGTTTTGTGAAATGTGCTGATATATTATAAGTAGATGTAATATATTATCCCAAAAAGCTAACCATAAGTATAGCGTCAAAATTTTTGAGGACCAAATACGAAAAGACAGATGGGAAAGAATTTCTAATATATGAAAAAACACTTAAAGGAGAACTGAAGCTTAAAAATGAATATGGCTAAAGATGCTGTATTTTATATACTGAACTTACTATACCAGTCCAGATGTTCAGCCTTCCTATAACAGTAATAATCCAAGTCATCAAATTGCCCACAGCAGCTCTCCACCATTGCACATTCTCAGTGGGCTCCTGGCTGCTGAGATGCTAAGCTTAGGGGGCCCTGGAAGTCATTAAAACATTGGCAAAAAGTGTGGTTACATGTGTCATAGAAGTTGATGCAACAGGACTTATTATGCATTTGTAGACAGAATGCATTGCATTATATTGTGAATGTTATGTTGTATATATGCAGTATATTGTGATTCAGTCCCTAAACTCAGTGACAACAACCCATGTGCTGGGAATAAACAGAAAAAAGATGGGGAGCTACTGGGAAGCTACCACTTCTTTTGTTAACCTTCAATGTTCTTTTAAAACCTTTGAATGCAGCAATTGAGGAGCCCTTTGCTGTACAGTCCAGTGCATGCCCTTAGTAATCCTGAAAAGTAGTGTGTAGTATTTTAAAGAAGAACGCCCAGAATAAATCAACTCCATGATTACGATTAGGTTACTGAATTCCTAATCACAAAGTCCAGTTCTGACTGCATTTGAAGGGGTGGTGATCCTTAACTAAAAATATCCTATCCTAAAGTGATCAGCCATCAATATTTTTACTATACTGTTTACAAGCCCACAATTCAACAATGGCATCAAGAAACAAAGTGTCCCCCTGTCGGAAAACTTAAGGTTGAATACGTCTAGTGGAAGTAAATCTAGAGCAACTGAACTCGTAGAGTAATTATTGAAGACATTTCAATGCTCATCTGAGCAGCTGGTATGGGAAATTCTTGGCCTATAAACCCTTCTAAAAATCCAGTCACAATGGTGCAATGTAACTATCCAGAGAGGTGACAGTTGGAACTCACGGAAGTTGGGAATGCTATATAGTTACTGTGACAGAATTACCAAGGTGTCAAGAGACAAGTGTTACTTGTGAGCGCTTCATGAATGGGAAAATGTAGAGATAAAGATGTTAGAAAAGCATTGTATGTAGCAGACAGGTGTAGTGATGAGCGAATCTGACGTGTTTCGCTTTTGCAAAACATAGAAAATTCGCCAAAATGCATTGGCGAAAAATTTGGCTCATCACTAAACAGGTGGTGTTGAAGGCCCCCTGCTTTGTTTAGGGATGATTTCTCTACCTTAACATGAGTGGCCTCTTTCACGTCTCATTCAAACCAGTGGTCTTCTCTGATCAAAATGTGAACATTACTATGTTCAAAGGAGTGTCCTTCGCTTTTAGGTGTAGAAGGACAGTCTTGCCCTGTAGACTTCACCCTTCTATGCTGAACCATTTGCTTGGGTAACAGTTGTTTTGTCTCCCCAATGTATAGATCTGTGCTTGCTAGAGAAATATCATAATACTAAGCAAGGAATAGGCATTGGCATAGTGTTCTCTTCAGCACCAAAAATAGAACATTTGTACAGCTTAATTCTATGCAAAATCTCAACATTTGTTTCAGCCTCTTGCCATTTGAGGCCTCAGGTAAGAAATCATTTATGTCAGTGCCAAAATAAAAATATTTATTTCCCATTGGTTTATATGGTACCTCAATAGACCTGGGCTGAAGAGATGAAACATGCAAAGACCATCATCACATCAATCATAATTCAAAGGTAAAGATGATTACCTTGTATTAATCCGACCTCGACGTTTGATAGTAGTATGATTTTCAATAACCAGCAACTTAGTTTAATCATCTGGAAACTAAATCATCTGGGATTTATAGTAATTTCATTTTAAGATTAAAATTGGTCTTTTGATAAGAACCAATGCAAGTCCTTTCATCTTTACCAAGAGAGTGAATTATCACCTATGAATCGAACAACTGTAACTGCATAGGCAATATAGGTTCTAGCCTTAGTGTACCCCTAGAGAATGATCTACTGTTATCAAAGGACAAAAGGATAGATGGAAAAATGATTCCTGGGAAGGAAATGCTCCATCGCACATGTTTTGTTTATTTGACAGATAACAAAATGTGACAGTTCCTCCAGGGTGTCTGACCCAGTAATTTGTGTAGCAGTGGCTCCTCATGAGCACCACCAATTGAGCTTTAAATAGAACCAAAGCCTGGACCTATAGTGTTAATGTTTGTACAAGTCATTAACTGGTTCTGAAAATGGGTTTTTACTTTTTCTGTAAAAAGGTAAATTTGGATGTTTGTCATCTACAGATATACTGTATAGCTTTAAAAATCAGTTCTGCAACTTAGTACAGGGTATACCTAAGCACTGCTTACGTATGGAATGTTATTGTATCTCAGTGTAAAGGCATTGGGCATCGCTAGGGGGGGTTTCCAGCTAAAGCTAGCCCTGTGGTGTTCCATATATAGTTATATCCAATGAACCACATCTAGAATATCATAATAGCACATCCCCTGGGGAACTGGAACATGCTCCTTGCTTAAAACAGAATTTTAATACAATAGAAGGCCTATGGGCTGTGATATCCAGCGGAAATTCAGACTGACTTCAATAGAAACTGTGTTTTTTCGATGGAGAAAATTTAGCACAGGCAACAAAATGTCCCAAAATAACTTTGTATTGATTTAATCATGGTAAATCTTGACCAGTCAAACACCTGAATTGCATAATAAAACCTAAAATGCAGAAGGGCAATTATGTAGTTGAAATGCTTTATATAAAGTATTTTTATGCCTTGTAGCTGCTTATAGTTAAATGAGGCCCAATGGGAATATTTTTTCTAGTTGGCCACTACGATGCTCTGGGCCAAATGAAATGGCCGTTTCCCTCACCCTAAAACCAGCTTGTGTTATAGTTTTTCTCCTGCTTTCTCTATAATTCAGTGAATATATGCATAATAAGCAGAGTCATGTACCTGTGTGCATACACTAATCATATCTGCAAGAAGCTCAACTAGCTCTCCATTTTACGAATGCACCCTAGGGACTAGAGTACCACTAGTAATTCCCAGGCTATGAAGTAAAGCTGAAAGTGCCAGCCAGGTTGAATAGGTAAGAGGTCTTTTTTTTCTCTCCTGATTTTATGAGCTCTGGGAGTGCTGTGCTGCCGACTCTCACAATAGTCTTGCACTCAGCTGAACATCACAGCAGGGAGTTATTTTGCAGAAGGAGAAGTGAGAAGCACAAATTGCTTCCACTTAAGAAACAGGCCGCACAGTTTCACAATGGTTTTGTTAAGGTTAAGACTCGTGTTAAAATACAGATGGGATTCTGGTTATGGCACCATTTGCTGCAACCTAATGGTTATGATATCTATCATTATTGGTTTTCAGTGCACATTTAAGCTGATATGCTCATGCATGCAAGGCACTTCGCTTTCTGATTCAAAAGTGTAGGTTTAGAAATGCTACACCTTGGGTGTCAGTTACTACATGCAGGGCAGGGTGCAAAGTGCAAAAAAAGTTTTTCACTTTGCACACTTCCCTGCATAAAAATAGGAGCACAGAAGCCTGCTTCACTGTGAGGCACATGGTCACTTCTGTCCAGGATCTAGGAAAGTGCCAAATCCACCCTTTAGCAGATGTTCTGGACGGGTCAATTATCGAGGCGAGGGAACAACTCACAATATATTGCATAAGCATAACACCTAATACCTGTTTCTCAGGCTGGCCTACCAAAACATACATTATCACTTCCTATAACACCTAGAAACCTAGATTATTCTGCAATATCCAAAAAACGCATGTACAAGACTTAAGGAAGTGTGGCCTGATATTTGATATTGCTAAATAGATGACCAATAGGTGGATCTGCCTCAGGCAGTGACCCCCAATCAGTGGCTAATGAGCAAGGTGTTGCTTACCATCCCCTTGGATGTTACTCCCAGTGGCCTCTAAGCAGGTGCTTGGTTTGGAGCCAAGTTCTGTTTGCATTAAAAACCAGGTGAACTGCAAAAAGGCTTCTAAATGGCCAATCACAAAACTTATTTGTCCCAAACAGGAACAATATTTATGGTTGCTTTGCACATCTGAATGTGGCTCATGGGTCAAATAATTTTGGAGACCTAGGGCATAGAGATAAAAGTATAGAAATGCTTACCATCCCCTTGGATGTTTCTCCCAGTGGCATCTAAGCAGGTGCTTGGTTTAGAGCCAAGTTCTGGTTGCATTAAAAACCAGGTGAACTGCAAAAAGACTTCTAAATAGCCAACCACAAAACTTATTTGTCCCAAACAGGAACAATTTTTATGGTTGCTTTGCACATCTGAATGTGGCTCATAGGTAAAATAATTTTGGAGACCCATGGCATAGAGATAAAAGTATAGAAATGTAACAGTTGAAGGAGTCTATATAACAGCATAAATTTTTGTACAGGTATATATATACCTCCACAAGCCGCACTCTCTTAATTGTCTCTCAGGTGTTATCGGGTGCTGCACAGGGTTGTGTATTCACATCAAAGTACAAGAAATGTGCGCGCTCCATCCAAGTGTGATCGTTAAGATTGAAATAAAGAAATTAACTTGGATATATATATATATATATATATAAAACACAATGAAATGCAGCTCATCCCTTACCTTATTGGGTGCACGTGGTCAGGCTTGATATACAAATTACACACTTTACCACAGCACTATTTTGCACAACTGAACTGTAACTCTAATAAATTATATAGTATATATATATATATATATATATATATATATATATATATATATATATATATATATATATATATATATATATACACACACACACACATATATATATAGGTAGGGGATCTGTTATCCGGAAACCCATATCCAGAAACTCAGGAAATGTGGGATGAATTTAGGGATAGAGGAAATGAGGTAAACGTATTACAGAGAGTTCTGGATATGGCTAGAGAAAGGATACGGTCAGCCCCGACATGGTAAGGAGAGAGATGGGAGTGCGCACAGGGTCGGACTGGACTGGCGGGATACCTGGTCTAACGGATAAGGTATAACAACACAAAGGGTATGGTCAGTAAAAAGGAGTTGCAAATGGCACTTATTTAGACCATTTGATAAAGGTTGTATAGAGAGATATCATAAGTGTGTGCTAGCATAGGTATTGCCCAATTGTAAGCACAATTCTTCTTAAAATTGAAAAATGTAGTATATTCTTTTCACATCAATCAATAGGCACATGGTAAAATGTTCTCTGTTTCCCTGACCATATCCATAAAATCAGATAAAATCAGGAGGGTTTGTGTAATGTTCCTAACCTGAGCATTCTGCCTGAGCTGCTTGATGTATTCATAACTCTAATGCTTTAGGCAACTCATGTATTCTAAGAAGTCTCCCACTTCAATTACAAACATAAATCAAATCAGTATCAGCTTCATTACATATGAAAGCCTGTTTAAAACGAGGTCTTTGAAGAAACAACCTTCATAATTCCAAACAGGATAATATTCCTGTGCCACGGAAGACTTTTTCCCCCTGTGATGTTAAACTGGAATCAAGCCAGCTTGGGGGTGGGGGCTTTATGTTGATCTTTTGGATCAACATAGAGGTCTTGCAATGGTTAACTCTGATACAACGAACATCTTTGTCAGTTGCTCTTTGTTACTATACAGGGAAGAGCAAATTGCATAAGGTGTTCATGTAGTATTGCAGACATGGGATCAGTTATCAAGACAGTTCCTAACAGGAGCTAACAGAACACAACCTATTTTGCTTTTTTATAGCAGCCTTAAGGGATGGGAAAGACCCATTATGTCCCTCATAAGCAGGGGGCGATCCTGGCCCCCCTCCCCCGGAAATTCGCTCTTAAAGTACCAGGAGCAGCATTTTTGCTGCCCCTGGTACCTAGTGGGGCGCTGCCACCTGAGGCGACAGCCTCAACTCGCCTCATTGGCGAAGCACCCCTGCTCATAAGATACAACTTAGATGCTTATAGTAATTATTGAGAAATAAATGGCTGTAGCTTGATCAAGGGATACCAATGCCAGGGAAAAAATGGCTCCGTATTGATGATAGATTTTATTTAAAGGGATCCTGTCATCGGAAAACATGTTTTTTTCAAAATGCATCAGTTAATAGTGCTACTCCAGCAGAATTCTGCATTGAAATCCATTTTTCAAAAGAACAAACAATTTTTTTTATATTCAATTTTGAAATCTGACATGGGGCTAGACATTTTGTCAATTTCCCAGCTGCCCCTGGTCATGTGACTTGTGCCTGCACTTTAGGAGAGAAATGCTTTCTGGCAGGCTGCTGTTTTTCCTTCTCAATGTAACTGAATGTGTCTCAGTGGGACATGGGTTTTTACTATTAAGTGTTGTTCTTAGATCTACCAGGCAGCTGTTATCTTGTGTTAAGGAGCTGTTATCTGGTTACCTTCCCATTGTTCTTTTGTTTGTCTGCTGCGGGGGAAAAGGGAGGGGGGTAATATTACTCCAACTTGAGTACAGCAGTAAAGAGTGATTGAAGTTTATCAGAGCACAAGTCACATGACTTGGGGCAGCTGGGAAAATGACAATATTTCTAGCCCCATGTCAGATTTCAAAATTGAATATAAAAAAATCTGTTTGCTCTTTTGAGAAATGGATTTCAGTGCAGAATTCTGATGGAGCAGCACTATTAACTGATTCATTTTGGAAAAAAATTTTTTTCCCATGACAGTATCCCTTTAAGGTATCTACCTCAATTTCTAGAGATTATAAACTCACTGGGGTTATATCAAACACTGCAAGGTCTGTTGCTTTTGCATGGCATTTTTGGGTTACCGCCTATGTTGTCTGAGCTAGTTTCATGCTTTTTAGTTGCATCTTCCTGCTGAATCATATGGATGGAAGCTAAAGGTACATTAAACTGACTTGTGAACAGCATGTAGTGCAGTATTTTACTTGCACAGTAAACAAGGATACTTTCTTGTCTGGGTGATGCAGAAAGCAATCTACAGTTTAATTGCAAGACTTTTAATCAGCAGGCCCAGATTTGTGGAAAGGCCACCTAGGCCCGGGCCTAGGGCGGCAGGATTTTAGGGGGCGGCATGCTGCCCAACCACACCCATATTGGTTCAAAAACATTGGGGATGTGCTGGAGATACAATCATTTTTTAAATTCCCATGCACCAATCCCCATTGCTTTGGTCCAGATGATGAAAATTTGCATGAATAAAGGGGAGGGGACGGGGCGACGAACGGCAGTGGGCCTAGGGGCGCCCACTATGTAAATCCGGCCCTGTTAATCAGAGTATTTGGATAATATATACTCATCAGAGCACTGCTATAACTCATACTGTATGAATAACATGAATGCACACAAATATTGTTCCATGGTGCAGTAAATACTATATAATATGAATTCAAACTAAACGCTTTATTATAAAATGAGTTGTCCTTCTATTCTTCTTATCTCTTATCACCAACTCCGACTTAATAAAGGTTTTATTAAAAAAAAAACCCAAACCCAATAATTTAAAGTAAGGAGACAACCTAAAGAAAAAAAAAGTTGCTGTTTTCCCCAAGATTTATTGCAGCTTTATCTCTGGTGTTGATCTTACTGCTGATTGAAAACTAGAGGCATTACATATTTTTTATGCTGCGGAAAAACTATGGTGTGAAACACACGGTAGAAGGAATTAAAAAGGGGCAGGTGTTACTGTATGAATGCAGATTTGCTTTGTTGATAACTTGTAGAGTTTTGCTTGTAATTGAAAAAGATTATGCACATAGATGATAGACAGATACAGTAGATACATTGATAGCTGATAATGCTGTAGATAATAGGCAGATGGATCCATACTGTATATTCCAAACAGGATTTAAATATTTTATTAGCATAAGTGGATTTTATCAGAGGAAACACGCTGTCAATTAGTAATAACCACCTTTCCACTACTGTTGGGGTTGATCCCATCCAATTACAAATGACATCTTTATATGCATAAAAAATAAATACCTTCACAAGTATTCTTACTTTAACTGATGAAGTAAAACTTTTATTTTGCAAAGTAGATACAGATCAGGGGATACTTGTATTTGAAGTTGAATTCTGAATGAAATATACTCTACCTTTTCCTAGTGAGATCATTTTAACAGGCAAACTCCATTACAAATGTAAAAAAAAAAAAATCCTGCCACCACATAAATTATATTTATACTCCCTTACCCTTAAAATGTGTGATAGCTTTTCTGGAGTGTAATAATATACTCTATATGCAGAAATGTAAAGTTTATAATTTTTTCCCTAAGTGAAATTACAGTAGCCCTGCATAAATGACCAGGTCTCTTCATCTGGTTCAGCCAGTATAATTATCTTATCAATCAGCCTCAAAGAGGGTATTTGTTTGTGTGTATATATATATATATATATATATATATATCTCAATACCATTTTTTTTTTTTTAGGATTTTTGAGGGTTTCTTCAAATCCTTAACCAGTATTTCCAGTTCACTCCAAACTGGGCTTGGACACATACTCCTAAATTGCAGGTTGCTTAGTGTATCCACTGCTACCTGAGGGAAATTCTCCTTAGGTACCTTACAATATAAAGTACCTATCCCTCATCCGCTCATATTATAGATTCAAATTGAACTTTTTCCATAATGTAATCCTTTCCGAAATACAAGAACAGCTATCAGTACATCCCTATGTTGGATCCTGCCATGCATCAAAAACAGACAAATAAACCGATTGTGTAGGAGGAAGATCCCTATGGGACCTACAGGGACTATCCCTAACTAGGTCAGGTGATTGCAAGAGTGCTGCAAGCATTTCATTAACTTTTTCTGTTTCATCTTGATTCAACCAACTCTGTATATGTGACAAACATCGGGCAGTATAATAGATTTTGGTATCAGGGAGGGTTAAGCCTTTTTCCTCTACAGACACTATTAATGTCATACTTGATATCCTGGCTTGCTTCCTTGCCCATGCAAATCGCTGTTGTTATTTTTTTTTATATAGTTTATCTAACATCTAACCCTTTACTAGCAAGCCTAACCTTGAAACTGACTCCTTATACAATTACTTTTCCCAGGGTAGGAAACTAATACTAAAGCCAAAAGTCTGCAGCACAGCCCAGAGATATTCCTGTTCAATCTTACGGAATGCTTTAGCTTTATCCAGTGATACTACTGTGTGCAATTCTACACTATCATACTGCAACTGGAGATTACTATACCGTCTTTTAAAATTATTAGAATCATTTGGCCAGATTTAATTCATTGAGAAAGAGGTTTATCGTGTGAAAACTCATGGATGAGATTAAATTTGAGATGCAATTTTATTCAGAAAAACGTATCTCGCTGTCATATAAAAACTCTATTGAAGTCTATGGGAAATGACTGGAACTAAATTTGGGGGGAAAGTTTTTTCTCCTTGTAGTCCCATGAGATAACCTTTTCTCACTGAACTGAATCTGACCCAATGTATGATGTAGTATTACCTACATTTGCAATGACAGTTGTGTGTTCTCTTTTAGAAGGATAAGAATCCCCATCCACAAAGAGAGGTCGGTACAAAACTGGTTTGCCATGATGCTAGAGGAAGGACTTGACTGACTTGCAGAAAGCCATGACCTCAACCAAATGAAACACCATGCCTGATCCCCAAATTCATTCACAAACCTCACTAAACTCTCTTGTAGCTGAATGGAAGCAAATCCCACCAACAGTGCTCCAACATCTAGTGAAACCTAGCAACCACTTGCATAACTGTAGAGGCACCACAGTCGAGGGGGGGGGCAGGGAAAAGGGGGGCCCAGACTGCAGGGTCTGTTTCCTCTATAGTGTTGAAATCCCCCTCCCCGGCATTTTTTCTCGCTCATGCCTCATCGAGCAACAGGGGGTTGGGGTGCAGGCAGGAGTCCCTATGTGCGCCTGTCCCTCCGAATATTTTTCTGGTGGGGGGGGCCCGGCTTGCTGTTGTTATGCCCCTTCTAGCAATCAATCAGCAATTACATTTCAACAATTAGAAAACAAAAGCAAAGATCTGATTGGTTGTTATGAGCAACATCACTGGAAATGTTTCACTCCACTTTATACATATCATGACCAATAGGCTCCATAGTGTACTTTGCTCCTATAGATGCACCTTAGAGATTCACACTTCAGATTGCTTTGAATTGTACACATGTACAGGGCATAATGGATGCAATGGAATCCTGAAAAACTCCTGACTTGGGTTGGTCATAATTCCAGGGTTTCTTTAGCAGGTTGTCTCAACACATGAAACTGATGCGATTTTCAGAAAAACATGGGTTGCAAAATGTGCATGATTTACCGAAGCAGATGCTAATTTCACAGAGAAATTATGGAACATGAAATATTCTGGTGGAAAACACTGCAATGTGGGTAAATACATGCTGCTTCCTAATTGTGCACATTTTGCTTGGAGCACTGCCCTGGTAAATGAGCTCTACACTCAAATATACTTATGCAGATACACAAACAGATAATAGACTGACAGATACAGATAGATCGACTGATAATGAGAGAGTGATATAGTAGAAATATAAATAGACACATAGACAGGTAATGGGATAAGTCATGCCAACCCAAAAAGAAAATATATTATGGGGTGGAAAGAAGCGCCACAAAGGAATAAGAAAAGAGGATTATTTCAGATTTTATTTTCCAACAAAACAACTTCTAGTTCTGTCAGTTTCTCTGCATTTTGAATTGATTCATTTCCCTCTGTGCTTAACTTTAAAAGCAGTTGTACACAGCAGGTAGAATCCAATTAACAAAAGCAAAATAAGATGCAGCACTTATACAAAATTAACTCATGCAGTTCCCATACAAAACAAGCTACAATTACAGCAGCACTTAATCCACTAGCATTTTTTGGTGATGCCGTTCCCCTAGCATGCACAATTAAAGGTGGCACAAATGGGCCAACAAAAGCTCAGCAGCTCAGCAACTTGGGGGCCTGCCATGTAATAACTGTGGCAGCATTTAAAAAATGTAAAAACTCACCAATAGTGATGGGTGAAACTGACTCGTTTTGCTTTGTGGAAAATTTGTGGAAATGACAAAAAGATTCAATGTGGCGAAAAAAGTCAATGGGCGACAATTTATATTTTTGACTCACAACAATTTTTGCTCACCCATTGGAATCTATGAGCATCTTTTTGCAGCGAAATTTGGCAAAAAGAAATCGCTCATAACTACTCACCAATAGGGTGAGACTTGTTTGCATTAAAGCTACTTGGGCGATGATGGACTATGGACTGTTCCTCCCAAGGCCACCTACAGAAGCTGTCAGTCATGCATCCATCTTGTAATAAGAAGATACCCATACTGTTAAATGTTATAGTTGTTGCATAGGCCTATACTGAAAAAAAGGATGCACTGATGGGAATTTTCCTTGGCTAGGCCCACATTGGTACACTGGTAACCCAACCTTTTACTGAGATATGACATTACATTATAGGAGCTATTGCTTCCTGCTAGACCTTAGTTGGTTCTATTAACCCCCATGCTATGAATATTCTAGGGCTCCGACTGCCTACAGGTTGGTTTTACCTTGTAAATGGCCTCTGTCCTCAGAGCATGTTATCAAATGAATGGTCACTTTTTAATTCTATCACTTCCTACTATAAAGTTTGTTACACAAAGTCAAAAAGTAATGACAAATGTGTACATATGCCAATCAAAGTGCCCTGTCAACAAATGGAGGTGACTGAATGCAAACTATATACAATGCTATCTTTTTTTTTTCCAAGTGTAAAAAAATTATCTTATTAAAATTATTTTGTGAGCGGCCTAAAGCTGGTATGTATCATTGCTTATTTTATAGTAATGTGTACACGAAGGCAAAAGCAATGATACTATGTGCTCATTTTTACAGTGAAATATGTCGAGTGAGCTGGATTTGCTAATAGCTCAATTCATTGTAACATGTGGAGCTTTGACAGATAAACCTGTTTCTATGGAAACAATATAAATGAATGCCTTTTTATTTCTAAACTTGGCCATAACCCCATAGTTGTGTGATAAGAGCCAAATGTTTCTCTGACTTGAAAGTCAATTGCTCTTAAAAATAGAATATTTTGTTTGAGAGACGCTGTGATATTAGGCTACTACGAAGCATAAAGGAGATTATTTTTAGGACAATTTCTCAGTTTCAGATTTGCCCTTTTTGAAGGGTTTTTGATATTGGATACTAATTGGGTTGGAAAGAGCGGCTCCCTGCAAGAACTAGTGTAACAAGACCTATTGCCATTTAACAATGTATATCTGGATATATGTTTTATGGACAAGATAACCAGGTGTCTTTTGCCTTCATTTATTCAAATAAGCCAGGGCAGAAGAATGGGTAATGGGTAGTGGGTTTGTCTCTTAACATAAACATGAATTTTACATGATATGTGACCATGCATGGTCGCCACACAGATTCCTGTCCAAGTCCACTGATAGACAATCCATAGTATAGTGGCTGTTCCAAACAGTAGTAATCAAAATACCAAATATGTTTAGCAGTATAGGTCTCTTGCCAGGGTGTTGCAAAGATTGGAGTAGAAAGGAATCCAGGTAGCATAGGGACCCGATGAGAAATATCTAGTGCATGGTTAAATCCTACTTGTAGTACTACAGCAGCTCTATGTGTAGAGTCAGCTAGTAGAGGAAAATATAATGGGCTTAATACCCCTGTGGATGATCCACTAGAAAACTACACCCTAACTTGGGTTTTCTCCAAGTGCAACCAAATGACTCATGCTGTTCATCCTTGACAAAAAAGTGAGAGTAATTCACTGGGAACCCTAAACCAGCCAAGTAGAGAACAGGTTAGTCATCTGTCTATACTAGGGACAAAACCTACAAGTTAAACAAATCAAGACTATAAATAAAACTGATTCACTAGAATAGTGCTAGCAGCTAACGCACGGTTCATTCAGGGGCGATTCTGGCCCCTCGCCGGCTGAGGCAGCAGCAGTTGCTGCCGCCCCCCCCTCCACTGTGCGCTTACCTTTTTGCGCCTGAAGGGGTCCACAAGGGCGGCAGAGAGGGCCAGTACGCTAGCGCAGAGAGCCTAACTGCTCTCTGCGATAGAAGAGCCGAATTTCTGGTTTAAAAACTGAAAATGTGGCTTTTTTGCTGCCCCTCAACTTGCCTCATTGGCGAAGCGCCCCTGGGTTCATCCTATCACTCCCCTCCACCTCCGCTCCCTAAGTTTCCTTTCTGCAGGGGGGCAGGGCAATTTTAACAAATGACATAATAAATGGCCATTTCCCAAGAGCCCACCAGGACAATGGCGATGGAGATAAAGTTGGTAGTTTAGTAAGCAGTACAGGGCAACAGTAACTAGCCACATTACTGTCTGTGCAGTAGAATGAAAACTTATGGGTGGAGTGAATGTGGACCCAAATTGAGTGCATGAACTGGGTGTTTTGGCCTTATACAGCAAATTGCAGAGTACATAAACACTGGACCCCCCTGCAAAAAAATCTTCAGAAGGGCCCAGTGCACTCCGCTCATCACCCTCCCACCAACTTCCCGCCTCTGCCCACTTCCTGACTCAACCCCTGGCTGACTCCCCTCTCTCACCAACTCTCCGCCCATGCCAGCTTGTTCTCTGCTTTCCCACCACAGGTATGAGTGGCTGGGGAAATGGAGGTGTCCTTATTAGCTATAAAGGAAGCAGACCCTGCAGTCCCAGTCCCCTTTTTCCGTGGTCCCCCCTGCGACTGCGGGGTCTGCTTCCTCCATAGTTATGCCACTATACAAAAAGATGACTTTATATTCACAGTCCCTGCAATCCATATGATCTATTTCAATGAAAGGATTCTCTCACGGCCACCTGGCAACTCAGTGCCCCAGACTGCCACCATGAAAGTCCTTATTATTATCCATGAATGTATCTATAACTATAAGTGCAAGCCTGCCTTGGGCCTCAATAAAGTGACAGCCATAGTAGCCATAAATAACTGGTATGATTCAGTAAGACAATGCCTCAGTATGGAACAAGGATTACCTATAAATATTATACAGGTAATGTAAAGGGATGGAAAGGAATTCTGCCTCATATAACACCAATATACTTATAATCAACACATATTTTACCTGTAATAAAAATATTTTAGTTCACTACAATTAGCTCCCACAGGCAGGGTCTCTCATGCAGAGAGAAAACAGATCAAGTTATAAATAAATTATATTAATTATAGAATATGCCTTCAGCGCAGAACTACATATCTTCAAAGAAAATCAGGTGAATGCTGCTGCCTATTCTTGACATAACTCACAGCTTTTATTTTTACTAAAATGTCTTTTTCATCATGTTCTTTACAGCTTGTTTTATATTCTCGGATGTGTTTCAAATGACTGGTCAGCTGAGTTTTTTACTCAGTGGGAAAGTGGAAGATTTAAAGAAGGAATATTCAGCCTGAACAGAAGAGTTGGCATTTTATGTCCATGATACATAACAATATGAGCGCTCGTAAAGGAAGAAATAACAGAGGGAAAGTGCTGTTTAGGATCAAGCTGTTTTTAGATGATATGGCACAGTTTAAAGCATGGATGTATAACCTGCAATCCAGTCCTCTTGGAAATATAAGATAATACATCCAAAGAACAGAGCTGTTGTACACAAAAAACACACAAAAAAAAATCGAAATTCTAATGTCATAGTGGTTGCTTGAAAAAAGGACACAAAACAGCAGCACACAATTTCCTTATGCAGAAAATGTGTACTTTATTGTGTTGTACCTTTTTAACAGGAACCAGGAAAGTATAAAATTAACACATTGATCCAATAAATGGAATTCTGTATAGGAGGGATAATAGACTATATAGCCTTTAAACGGAGAAACCATAAAACATTCGCAGCATAAGTTGTGTAATAAGCTCAAAGGTGCAAAAATATTTTAGGGTGCTGTGTCTCAAAAAACAATATAGTGGTCATTTACTTTGACAGTACTTCAGACAACAAAAGCACACTCCTTAGTGATCATTCTGAGAGCACTTCTGTCCAGAATTGGGCAGCTCTATGCACCTTGCTCCAGAACGTTTTGCACCCTCCTGCGCTGCCTAACATGTGCATCAGAATGGTAGGGCAGTGAGCAGGTGGGGGGGCAGTCGGTGGATGGGGGGACACCTATGTGCCACCCCACACCTGCCCCTTATGAACTCAGAATTGTCAAAACTGTGTTCATTTATTCATGTATTTAGAGAGGGACATGCAGCAATTTATGTAGAATGGAAGGCAGGGTGCAAAGTGCAAAAACATGGCAGATTTTGCACTTTTCAAAAATTCAAAGATATATTTCCAGTCCAGTCCAGTGACTGGAAATATATCTTTGAATTTTTGAATTGAGTGCCCTTTGGAGTTGGGGGCTATATTCCAGCACTTGGCCCTTTTTGACAGGCCTATATAGACTTCAGCAGTTGAGTAGTAAAGTTTTTTTAGATTTTGCACTTTGCCTTCCACATTATAAATTGCCCCTTATATGACAATATTAAATGCAGCCTCAAAAGAAAGCTCATTGTTTGCCCGACTTTCCTCCTATTCCTTTTTGACTAAATGCATTTTTAACTCTGGTCACATGTATCCTCTTTTGATAATTATAATAATCATGGCGCCTAACAGGTCATTTTAATGTGCCAAAATCCCATTATCAATCCAAGGTAGATATAGTTCTTTTGAAGGAATGGAACTGCAGTTCAATATATCTGAGCTGTATCCACTTTTTGGGAAATTCCTTTTCCAATTTATTATAGGATATCAATATAGAAAGCACCTAAGAGGTCTCCAAGATATTGCTCTATTTCCATTGTCAGTTCAAATGGATTTATTGCAGACCTAGAAACCAAGGACAGGTTTTCCTTTCTCCTTCAGTATCTGTATTTCTTGAGTTCCCATGACAATTTGTACATGGGATTTTCATGACTTTTTCCACCTGCTTGTACCAGTGCCAGTTACCCTATTAAACCTTAACCAGGAAAGGGATGGGCTTATTCCAAATTGCATTTGCTCCCCTTTACTATCCCTTGCTGAGTGGTGTGCAGAAATTATAAAAAACAAACTGAACAGGTCTTTCCGGTTTCCTGGAGTCAAGTAATTGATGTGCTTTCCGCCTACTAAGGGGCAGATTTACATAGGGTTGAATATCAAGGGTTAATTAACCCTCGATATTCGACTGCTGAATTGAAATCCTTCGAATATCGAAGTCGAAGGATTTAGCGCTATTCCTACGATCGAAGGAATAATCGTTCAATGGAACGATTCGAAGGATTTTAATCCATCGATCGAAGGATTTTCCTTTGATCAGAAAATTGTTAGGAAGCCTATGGGGACCTTCCCCATTTTTTTATAGGATACAGGACATTCATACGAAATTAGGAAGCATGTGGTCATCTAAATAATGGCATAGTGGTGATATAGGCCAAGCATGACCACCCTAATTTGCCCTTAGTGCAAAATGTCTTTGGAAAATGAGATTTTGAAGATTTTAAATAATAACAGACAGAAGTTATAAAGCCTCTTAACCATCTGTTTTCTGTGCAAGGATTTCAATATATACACAAAAAGTGGGGGAGGACTTATCGCAGCTGGTTCCTGACATGGGATCTCAAACTACCATAGAGACCAAGGCTTAGATCCTTGTGACCTTGGATGGCTGCTTTAATCCAAACCTATTTTACCGGATACATTAATTGCTGGAAAATATTTTGTGTCCTTATAACCTTGGGAGAAAAGGTATTTAGATACTTCTCAGACTGTAATAATTGGGTCAGTACAGATAAGAATTTTAAATATGGAGCTGAATTACACTCCTAGTCTTAGTGGGAGGACCAAGTGAATAGAGGTAAATCTAGAAGTGGCATCACTTTATCCTGAGATGGAATAAGTTTTATGACCTTGGACGTGGACTATATTGCGAATGAAATAGCAATTTTGCATATGGAACAGCCATCATCATTATATTTTTAAAAATTGTGATTGGGGCCTCCTCATTCAGTCTGTCTCATTTTCCTAGTCTGAAAAACACGGAGCAGCCAATTGGCTCTAACCTCTCCTCTTGAAAATAAAGACATCGGGTAAATACATAGAGCAAATTAAATTGATAATGACTTTGTGATCTAATTAAATAACAGCGGAATAAAAGGAATGCTATCATGATCAGGTCACTTGAACACATTATTATGCTTGGGCTCTGCACATCAGACATCATTCCTTTCCAACAGCGCCAGTTCCAGAGGAGATTAATGGCGGGGTTTAGTCATCCTGACAGATCCACGTGTGCTAATGAGAAAGATACCTATGTTCATATCACAATATCTATGCCCACAAATGGCTGATGACACTGGGATTACAGTTTAAAACTCAGTGTTTGAATAGCAGTAGGGAGAGAGAGTAAAAAAAGGGTTTTGTTTTTGTTCCACGGCCCTTAGCAGCCATATTTTCCTGACTAATGCAGTTTAAACAAGCTAAAGGTAAGAGTTGGTATATTTATGTTTAACGCACAACCATGTCACCTGCTTCCATGTTTAGGAAACCATGATTCTCATACAAACCATTTTCTACCCTCCACCATAAGCACACAGAGTCATGCAAACCCTCCTTCATGTGTTCCATTTTAAAGTGATGGATTCTGAGACTTGAAGTTCCTCAGCACAGAACCACTCCATTTGCATCCATTAGGAATATATTATTTTTAAGAACAGAGACACAATTGAGTTGAAATTGAGCAGAAGAATGAATCAGTGAATGCAACCATTCCAGATCATCAGAATGATTAAATTATCTGCTGTTCTTATTGAAGAAAATATTATGGAATGACTTGCTTATCTCTTACTTCAATTGCTCAAAACTTTTTTTAAACCAAGAACTGCTGGTCAAAACCATGCAAAGAGCAAAGCAGAGAAAAGAAAAACTCTTTGATCGTTCAGCCTATCATGAATCCCCATGGTTTATACCAAATCAAAGTTCTGACAAATCAATACCCTGATTTCTATTCCTAGCTGCAAATTCCACATGTAATCTAACATGGCATTTCCAGCCATCACAGAATCACTCTTGTGTTTACAGAATTGCTTGGGTTAGAATCAATTTAAAAGACATCAAGAAAATGTTTTTTAAAGACAAGTTGGAAGCGATAATCAAGCATATTAATGGATAATACTATAACGTTAAAGAGCGCCTCTGGGCACTTTAGCAAGTTATTTTAAGTTTTCATATTTTGAAGTAATAAAGAATTCAGATTGGAGGAAGACTGCAGGGTCAGCGGTCCATGGGGTAATTGTGTATGCAGGCAGCCTCTCCTATCAAAGCCTCCTGCACAGGGAATCCTCTCAGTTCTCTCAGTTCACAGCATTGGGCTTTTGAGGGAAACAGCAGCAGTCCTGAGCCCATGGCTAAGTTGTGACAGGTCCTAAGGTCCCCCTTGTCTGTACTGTCAGTAATCTCACACAGCCTTTGTACTTGCAATGCATTGGCCAAAAGTTCTTTCCTCTGTCCCTGTCAGAACAGTGACACAGTACTGCCAGCAAGGCCGATAGTAGCAACTGTTTCAACACTGCTGGGAGCAGGTACTCCTGCCTTGTTTCTCTGCAACCCAGCACTGTGAACTAACTCTCCTAGGAGCAAGGGCTTCCTTTGCAGCAAGCTACTTATAAGAGAGGCCATCTGCATAACCCCTGATCCTCCCTCCTTGCTGCTGATACCTTACACCTCATAGTATAGCTGGGTCAGTGCAAACCAGTAAAGGTAAGACCATTTCCAGGACATCAAAACAAACGCCAGGTCTGCAGTCAAAGTTCTGTTTAATATGAATCCTTTGTTGGCTCCTACACTCAACATGGCCTGTACTGAAATACTTTGTAATTCCACCTTGGACTGTATCAAGAAATGTTGGTTGCGTACTTCCATATGCTCAACTAGAAGGCACTACATGGTCTCCTAGGGATGTGAAATTCTGTGAGGATGGTAATATCCACAGAAGTAATATTGGTCAAAGACTAATTTCTCTGTGTTCAGCACTAGCAGGGTTGACTGGGCTGTCACCATGAAAGACACCATTAAAAAAACCTGGTGGACCCACACTGACCAAGGCCTGCTCATCCACTGGGAACTGAGGGAATCTGTCAATTCTCCCATCCCTGATCATGACCACAAGAGGGAAAAATGGTAAATGGTACATGGGGGGGCATTTTGTAGGGGCTGGAGCTGTCACCCCAGTCTGACACTAAAGACTAATCCATGGTTACAGCACTATATGGCATATTACACCAATTTTTTTTGTTTTTGGTGGCATGTATAGGAACATGTTATACTGCAGCCTCACCTTCAACCACCTTGGGTTTTCTAGCTGCACTAGGCACTAATGATAAGCATATCTATCCTGCCTTGCTTTGGTGAAAACTACACGTAACTGCTGAAAAAAATTAGTGACACTCATTGAAGCCAGTGGGGTTTTTTTGCACAAATTTTTTGTTTTCTCCCAAAATGTATTTAAGTTAAAAGGTGTTTTTTCTGTGTCTTTTCCTGGAAAAAATAAACTGAAGTTAAAGTGGACCTGTCACCCAAAAAAATTATTCAAAATCCTATTTTATCACATTAGTCAAACTTAATGAACTTTAATTAGACTATATAAATTATTTCAATCTTGTTTCCTTCGGTCTGGGAATTCATAATTATAGCAAGTAGGTAGGAGCCATTTTGTGGACACTGTTATTAAGGCAAGCCTTGTATCATCTTAGAATCTTGTTTGTGCACCAGAATGGGGGACCTGATGTCCATCCCCATGCACTGGCTACACAATTAAATGGTTAAGAGAACAGGGGAAATGTGGGGAGAGCAGTAACATCTAGGAAGTGCTTAATGGAAAGTGAAAGTAATTGTCTGCCCCGCCTCTATGTCTAAGGCATAGAGGAGGGGCAGACAATATTTGATGGACAGCTGAGTTTTGTAAATGAGCTTAAAAGACCTATGAATGCTTAAAATTAATAAAAAAAGAAATTGGATTTCACGTTTAATTTGAAAAGGACTTTTATTATACAGATGTTTGAATCTTTTGAATTTTTTTGACACATTATTTTCACACACATTTTTTAAACAGCAACATTTTGCTGTGGTTTTGCAGAAAAATTTGGCAATGCCAAAACATGGAATCCATGGGATTCCTCGAATCTCATCACTACTAGGCACCCTCCATGCTTATACTTTACCCAGCCGGCACCAGGCTTGTATGGTAGGCACTTAATTCTAATTTAAAATATACCTCACTGTCCAAGCCAGCTGCACCCATCAAACACTGATTGCTGCAGGTTGTTGGCACAGTTAGGTATCTATGTTGAGCAAAAACCTTAGGGTACTAGTTGCAAGTGGCCAATTAAACTAGGGTTATACAGTTACTGGGAAATCAAAATAATTTTCTACAATGTTAATGTAAACATACAAATGATGTTGAAAATGTCAGTTAAAAATGTTACTATCAAACTAAGGCGAGCTTGTTCTGTATGTTCATCCATTGCAAACCCACTAATACTATAGATAACACGTGATATTTTGTTAGAATAACAAATGCACCATTTGCAAAGCTAAAAACCAGGTTCATGCGCTAAACTTGCCAAAGGGAATAGACCTGCTTGCCAGCATTAACATCCATCATTGCAGAGGGAGTTACTATGAGAAAGCTAAGAGATAAAAAGTACAGGCTCTGTTCAGCACTGCAGAACTACAGCTCCCAGGAATACACTGCCAGCTATGGTTGTAGGTATCGTGGGAATGGGATCCTTCAGTAGCTGAAGAGCATAAAGCTGCCTATTCGGCAGAACCTCTTTGTAAATTGAAGCGTTTAATGACAACAAACCTGAAGGACTTGTGTAACTGTTCAGAAATTTCAGAGCTGCCTGTTGCTTCTCAATAGTCCCACTGTCCCTATAGGGTAATGGCTTCCTTGTCTATCCAGCTCTGTGGCTAGGTGCCTTTTCCAATGCCACTGTCATAAAACCTGTGTATCCATCTTAAGCTTTACATACATTGTAAAATAGAATGCAAGGCATGAATGTTGACCTTGGATGGTGAACTTGTGCTCCTCCAGTTGTTTGGAACTTAAGTCTGTGGTTCTTGGGAATTCTGATATCACTGACTCCTAAGTTTTAAGGGTACCTTTATGTGTCATATGCTGTACAGAATGCAGCATGATGTTGGATTCCCCACCAACAGAGCTGGTAGCTAGTGAGTCATTTGTGAGGTTCAGGAAATCCTACGTTGGCTTTCTAGAATATATGCTATATTAATATGTTAAACAATAAGTTGCAATTATTTCATGGGGTGAAGCTAGCTAATGATTTAGGGGTCAAATGTTATACACCTTCATTAAGTGTAACCTAGCTACTTGCCTTATGATTTTGGTGACTTTAACTAGTGACATGTTTTTTCTTTAACCTTTATTATTATGAATATTTTAAGGTTTGTTGTATTGCATTATTGCTCATTTTGTCTTATCAATATAAACCTTAGCAGATGAAGGTTATCCTTGGTGCCCCCCCTCCCCCCAGACTTCTATCTCCTTTCAGACAAGAAACCATGTGTAAAGTGACCAGACTGTGGAGTTCCGTCTTACCTCTCAGAGCAGGCAGTAACGATCGGTCTTTTCTGTCATCGCATTTGTTACATTCACTGAAGTAGAGAAGTAAGAAGACATCCAGGAGCACCCAGACCAAAGACGTGGCCAGAACCACTTTGCAATAGATAAATCTTCTCATGTCCTTAGTAGGTGTCTAGTTGTCACACCATGCAAGAAGCAGCCACCACTGAAATCAATCCCAGCCACCCGGGGGTAATCCAACATGAAATCCAAGCAAATGACATCCCAGCGAGATGAAAGCGGTAAAAAACCAAAACACTCAGGGCTGATGAACTTTAGTTTTAGGCAGGGATGCTGAGACGTTTACCATTGATGTCCATCTGTAGATGCAGCCTGAGCACTTGGGCTTCGCCTGCAACAGCAAGAGGTGGCAAAGCTGCAGAACAGGAGAATTGGCTAGAATTGCTTATAATGTGTTGCCAGGTTACTTGGGGAAGAAAAAAAAGGATGGGAATTTAATTTCCTATTGATTTGACTTGTTCTGCCCCTTTTTTCTCATTTCTAGTCTGTCATTTGCTGCAATTAGCATCTTCTCTGCATGCATCGGCGTGAATACACACAGCCTAGAGGAATGCAAAAAAAAAAGAGAAAAGAAAAAAAGCCCAATCTTCTTACATGACTGATTTCCAGCCAAGGAAACCTTGAGATGGGAAGTAGGTCCCGGGAATTAGAATGTAAGCTGGCTTTTCATTGGAGACAGGTCGGTGTTCCTGATTGGAGGCTGCATATTCTTATCTGAGTAGCACAATGGACAGTGTTGTTTATTACTGCAGTTTGAACAGCAGAAGGTTAAATAGAGGGAGATTAGGAGGGTGCTGAGCAGGTGGTGCCTGCAAAAGAGGCAGCACGTGGAGGTCAGAAGCGGCTGCAGCCCACAAGCACAACAGAGCCCCCCCAAACACTAAAGAGAGAGGGGAGGCAGGGAGGGTTCTGACAATAGATATCTCTGTGCACCCTCAGGACATCAGTGCTCTGTATTCAATTATTTAAGGCATGCAGGGAAATCTGCCAGAGAAAGCACAGGGTAAGCAGCAGTGACAACGGACTGGAATCTTAACCCTTGGCTAAAGCAACTAGCATTCATATTGTGTGTAAAATGTACAGTGCCATTCCTTACAGGGGGTGTCAACTCCAAAATAATGTAAGAAATGGTGAGTCTAAGCAATTTCCCAGTGTACATTCATTATACGTGTGCAATGGTTTTATAGTTATATGTATACATATTTGACATTGACAGCGGCATCTGTCTGTCCCATTCTATTCTCTGCACCAGTGGTTCTAACTTTTAAAACAATGTAACAGAAGGCAGCTAAATAACAGACCAGCAGTGGAGACAAACACTGCTTTCAATTCCAAAGCTTTTGAAAATGCAAAATATTATTTATTAAAGAGCTTTAATATTCCATTTATTTCCCCTTTTTTCTGCATATTTACATTTGAAAATGTGAGTTTTTGCATCACCTGTTGATGTCCACTAGGGGTGCTATTATCAATTGCTGAGACACTCACAGCTACACATAAATTAAATTACTAAACATAGTTAAACATGAGTACATAAAACACCTGTCTCCCTCTGACCCTCATCAACACAGGGCAGGACCTATGGCAATTCTTCAGGACAGTTCGGGTGTAATGTGCATAAACCATGGTGTATTGCACTCATTTTACTTACTTACCAGTCCTGTACTAAGTAAATGACACTGAATATCTATTCTCTGTGCATTTGCTTTTGCAAATATAGCTGTATTAAGCTGCCATTCTCCATAGACTTAAATGTTACAGCAAACTTAGTGGTCAAAACATGCAGTATATTGGTATATGAAAAAGGTCTCTTCTAAGGACACACTGTAAAAGCTGCATTTCTGTGTACTGTAAATATGTCACACGCAATACTTACACCTACATACTCTTATTTAGTTACAGTAAATAAATATACAGAACTGGAAACTATTGCGGAAATAAACAGTTTTATATATTGTCATTGAAATGGAGTATGTGTTTCTTATGAAATAGGAGGGTTGTGGGTGCACACCAAGGCTAAGTAAAAATGTGTTTAAATACAATGGAAGTGCTACTGATTTGGACAATTGATCAATGCACATTCCCTGGTCCCCTGTCTCATAAGTAATTCAGTATATATGCAAGTGCATGTGTTTACAAAAACAGGGGTTTTTAGTTACAAAGTTATGATCATAAAGTTGATAGGCCACCATACCACGTCAAGGTAAACCCCATACCAAGGTCCCTAACTGTTTACCTCCGGTCATAGTATAAAAAGGCTTGTACCTTCCTGCATAGTAGCAATACTTGGGAGAAGTGTCTCCTGATCCTTGGCATTAGTTTCATTTTGAGGGCTAGATCCTACCCTGCCACTAGCTTTTGCTGCTTTTAAGAGAGAGCACTGCCCAAACCAACACCCATTTTTTAAAAGCATAAGACCACCATTTAAAGGCGTCGGTGTAAGGGTGATACAAACCATGTGAAAGCTTAGTCTGCAGCTTCTGGCTATAGGAGGGTTGTGGGTGCACTCCAAGGCTAAGCAAAAATGTGTTTAAATACAATGGAAGTGTTACTGATTTGATCAATTGATCAATGCTCATCCCCTGGTCCCCTGTCTCATAAGTAATTCAGTATATATGCAAGTGCATGTGTTTACAAAAACAGGATGTGTTTCTTATGGCCACACTGGGCTGAATCTCAGCCTGCGTTTATCCAGACTGCTCTTCTTATTGCAAGGATGCAGTGAGAAATACAGTGCAACACAAAACAGAGCTTTCTCTGAGCTGTTTATTCTGTGGGAAGAAGGAATCATCGGACAAGTGCTTTGCTACTATCAATGCTCCCAGAATGAGTAAAAAAACTTGAATAATTCCGTGCAAATGCTTTATTATTGTGTGTCTGTTCAGCTATAAACATACATATTTAATAGCCTTGCAGGCAAAATGGTGCTGGGCCTGCACACATCTTGCTTCTGCAAGCTTAGAGTGAGTGGCAAGGATTAGAGTGCACAAATGCGGTACAACTTTTGTTCAAATATAATCATATATTTACTGCAGAAATCTAAAAACACTTCTCAGGGGAGCAGGACAACATCATGTAAATTGCAGGAAAGTTTATAATCGGGAACAAGTTAAACAATTTTTTCATTTTGGAACCTTAAAGGGCAACTATAATTGTATTATTGATATGTGTGAAATTCCATTTATAGTGATGAGCGATTCTTCTCGCCATGTTTGGTTTCACCGTGGATTACTGTGTTTTGTGGAACAGCGCTGTAAATTTTGCATGTGACAAAAATGTTGCACCTACAAAGATATCACCCATAGACTTTAATGTGTTTTGAATTTTTCACTGAAGCAAAACAGAAAGGATTCCCTCATCAATATCCATTTAGACCTAATAGGTGATGTACCACAATGACCTGTTTGCTTCATCTGCATTCTATGAAGGTGATACTGATCAGCTTGCAATTTTAGCCACACTATGGGCTCTTACAGACGAGCGTTTTTACCTGCACTCCCCTGCATTCCAGTTTCATGTGTTCAGCTGCAGGGGAGTCCCCCAAAGAGGCAATTTTGGAAAAACTAAACACCAGATGCAGTAAGTTTTACTACCACTTTATTGCCAGTGAGAAAGCATTTGGAAGAGGAGATTTGTTTCATTGCACAAGGCAGCAGCAGATATAGCTTAGTGGCAAAGGATGGCGGGTGGCCTCATGTCACAGAGAGCATGACTAGACTGAAAGGTAATGATGTTTAACTATGCAGCTACGCAACTAATATATTTGATCAACTGCAACTAATATTAGTGACCAACTAATATAGGATAAATAATCTCTGGCTGGGGGTGTGATGCATTTTATTGAAACCCTCCATCAGCATATTCCTTCTAATGCAATATTTGTGGAAGCCAGTGCAAGGAAAAGAATTCTTACTTATAGCAAATCTCTTTTCAAAAACCTTGTGTCTGATTTATGAAAAAAAAATCATTATGGATCGATCAGTGGTGCAATTTGCACTCTGTCCTGCACCTGTGAATTTCCAAGTATCTGCACTCAAAAGAAAGGCAGGATGTGGCGCTTTAAAAGGACACGTGTGACAAAATGTGAAATCTCCATGGCTTCATCTATACCTTCTATGCGTGTCGCCAAATCAATCAGACAAATTAGATCCTGCAGACTGAATAGACAATAGTTCAGAGGATAATGTGTGACCAATCAGAGTTCAACTGTATATAGTGCTCACCACCTGGTGGATATTCCCTAACCAACCGACCGGGAATTTCCTAAACATTTACTATGGTTTCTATAACTCATTGCCCATTAATGCTAGAAGTAATTTAAAGTAATTTCTTGCAATTTATTAATATATTATCATATATATGATGGGCAATAAACAGTCGATATTAATTATTTTCGTTTAATATAATTATCACTGCAGTACCTTATAATCAGTGTATATGCAACATTTTTCCCCAAGCTAGAATCACTAACAGATACTGGCCATGCTAAAGGAAAACATCCCTGCACCCCCACTGTATAGAGGGACTATTTAAAGGGGCAAGTGACCTTTAAATTAACTGTTAGGGCTCTTACAGACGAGCGTTTTTAGCTGCGCTCTCCTGCGTTCCGGTTTCATGCGCTCAGCCGCAGGGGAGCGCAGTAGTAGACGCACTGAATTATATACAATGGGGCTGTACTCACACAGACGCATGTAAGCGCCGAACGCAGGTTGGGACACAGCATGTTGCATTTTTCTTGTGTTCGGCACTTACATGCGTCTGTGTGAGTACAGCCCCATTGAAAATAATTCAGTGCATCTACTCCTTCGCTCCCCTGCAACTGAATGAATGAAACTGGAACGCAGGGGAGCGCAGCTAAAAACGCTCATTTGTAAGAGCCCTTAGTATGATGCAGGCAGTGAAAAGTGCAAAGAAAATCTGTATTGACATAAAGCAATAATTAGACATCACTTGCCACACTGCATTTAGTAATGATCAAGGAATTACATGTGACAGCTTGAGCATCTATAGACATAATTTCATTTTATTTTGGATAATATATAAAATGTAATGTTTAATGTTGCATGGGCTGCATGGTTACTTTCATTTAAACCATTTTGACAAGTTATTTCTGGAAGGGAACCCTGGCCTTTCACCATGATAATACCTGCATATTCAACATCTCCAAAACTGTGGGTATTAATATGAAGTTGGCTTTCCACTAGATGTTAGAACATTGTTGGTGGAATTTGTTACCTTTCATATTTTAGAGTTAGAGGTTGGTGTTCTGATTTAGAATATTCAGTATATTATATGACCAGAAGCATGTGGATGACTGTCCAACATCTTCAAAACCAAGGGTTTTAAAATAAAGTTGGCCATTCATTGATATCATTGATATTAAATTGTGCCTCTCCTCTTCTGGGATGGCTTTCAACTAGATGTTAGGACATTGTTGGCAGGATTTGTTTTCATTTAGCTACAGGGTATTGGGAATAAGGCCTGGCTTGAAGAGGCATTCTGTTGTCTTCAGCAGCCCACTCCATAAATACAAACCGTCTGATTACTGTGTATTGGAGACCAACCAATCCATGCAATCAACTCTGTGCACCAACACATAAATAAACCACTTTAATCTTGGAAAATATTATTGTATTCTTTGCGTCATTATTTATATGTAAAATTCCCAGAACTCTTGCTTGAAATGTATTGCTTTAATCCCATTCCTGTTGCTTAGTAACCTCCGCTGGTATTTACAATTAATAAAGTCTATGGGTGCACCTCAACCCCAATTAAAACTCGGCCTATTGTTCTGTCTCTAACCTTAGCCTTTTGATCGCTGCCAGACATGAGCTAATTCATTGTATTATATCCTTTTTTTATATGCACTCACAGCAAGAAATGCAATAATATACCCACAATAATGATTGTGTTCTTATTTAGCTCTATATTTCTGAGAGCACTTTGTCCTTATTTCATTGCAATTGCTTTAATGCTGATATTTGAGAAATGACTGTGTCCTCCAATACCATAAAGTCATGTACAATGGGGCTGGGGGTGCAGATATGGAGAGTCTGTGGCATTCTGAACATTCTGAACTTATGTCAATGAATGCTACATTCTAAGAATCAAATCAGCCTGCGGGCAAGAATACCTCTGTAGGAGGCTGAACTTGCTGTGGCGTCTCTGGGCATCCCCTCATTTGCTCTACTCCTAGAACCACAACATTGCTGCCTTCCTACACTGAGCCCCTGTCATAAACATACCCAAATATCACATGTATATACAGTACTGATATATATATATATATATATATATATATATATATATATATATATATATATATATATATATATATATACTAATATATTTTCTGACACAGTATTGCATAGTAAAAGAATATGAAAATAGTCAGGTCCATCACCTATAACCTTTATTTTTATTTGCAATTAACAAATGCTATATATATCTGTTCAATGTATAGTGAATGCATGACGAAGTGCTGAAAAATACACAGACCTTGTTTTAGCTGATATGTTTATTTGCAACAAGCATTTTATTTAATTCCTTTCAAGCTAATATGTGTATCAGTCTGCCCTCTAGTGTAGAGAAGAAATAAATTCATGGTCTTGTTCTGTCAAGAACCTGCCTAATCAGACATATGATATAAGTAAAATATATGACGTAAGGGGTCTTACAATAATTTAACAAACAAGCGTTGGGATCAGAAGGCCCTGCTCACAAGATCTTGCAATCTAAAGAATGTTTTGCACTTGGGATTATCCAGTTAAAGGTTTTTTCCATAATTTGGATCACTATACATTGGTTTAGAATTATGCACCTTATTTAATGCCTACAGTCTATTGTAATAAGATACTTTACTAAAAGAGATAAAGGACCCTAACAAAAGAGGGGCTCATTTTACACAACTACATGTCTTTAAAGGGGAAGGTAATCCTCATAGAAATCAAAGTAAATATGTTTATGCTATGTACAGTAAGTGCTATGCTAAGCTTGATTGCAATTTTTTTTTCTCTTCCAGCACCTGCATCAGTCCAAAAAAAACCCTCCTACATAAAGATTTTATTTCTCCCCCCCCCCCACCCCCACTTGTAAGTTGCAGCAAAGGTCAAACCACTTTGGTGGATTTCATCTGTCCAGAGTAGTAAAATGGTTGGTGCAGGGGGGGGATCAGAAAACAACACCTTCTTATGTGCTTCAATGGGGTGGACACGTTATATAATTATATATTTTATATAATATATGCCCATGTATCTAGTTACTAATTTACATATTTGTATTATTGGCCTACTGGCCTATGACCACTTTCTGACACACATTAACATAGTGTCTGGTTAGGGGTGGATCTTTCTATTTGGCTTTTGGTTGCTGACCCAGCTGGATGTTCCCACTGAGCCTAGGTACAACAAGGCCTGGTTAAGCCTTTCTGTCCTAAAGGGACCAGCACCTCTAGAGACAAGTTGGGGAGCAGGGACCCTGTGAATTAGACCAATTAGAGATAGGATACTACCTATTATAGGACTCTCTAGGAGAGTAAGACAGGTGGGTTAAACAGCATGAGCAGCCTGTGCTCCATCAAGGAGGTGTAGCAGGGAGTATCTTCCTAAGGCTATTAGATTGCCTACAGTGAAGGGACTGCAGTGAATAGGGTGTCAGGTTTGGACTGTTCTCCCTGATTACTCCACTGTGTTGAATCCAGACCACTGTTGAGGTAATTCTCCCTAGAGGGTGGTATTTTACTACTTCACTATATCCTTAGGGAGTTCCTGATCCTCTATTGATTTTACACATTTGCCTCTTTGGACTGTAAGTAACTCTGTAGCTCATTTGTCTCTGACAAATAAATTGTTCCTTTTCTGTTTTACTGCAAGAACCGTTCTCTCTTTTACCTTTTTATGCACAGTAGCCTATGGAAGTTGTACTACACCATACCTTCATCTCTTCTTAACGGAGGCTCTGCCTTTAGTGTTGAAGTCAAATGTAACCCATGCTCTAATGCACTAGCTGGGCAATAACCCAATTGGCCTTAAAAAGTGTTTAGGAGGGTTTGATTCCCCTTTAAGAAAATTCTACAAACCATTATTGCAGTCAGCATCCTTAGGTGAGTAATTCTGATTGTGCTGACTGTTTACTGTGTGTTTCATTGACTGATTGTTGTGTTCATTGCTGGAAAGATAAATTGGAGCTAATTACTCCCATTCACACACAGCGACACTGTTTGTTACAGTGATCTGTCAGCAGAGATTCCTTATCAGGATTATCCACTCTCTTTAGACAGATGCAGCCCTCTACATGGAGTGGCGATTAAAACCCATGCACAGAAAAAGAGGATTGACGTTGTGAAACAACACACAAGATGCAACTGCTTTTTAAATCGGCATTGAGGGTATACATTTGCTCCCCTCGTGCTCTTGCATACTATATGTGGCATAGTAAATTACCAATGGTGCTGTAGGTCTAGTAACCCATAGCAACCAATAAGATGTTTACTAGTGATGGGCGAATTTGCGCCGTTTCGCTTCGCCGAAAAATTTGCGAATTTCGCGCGAAATTCGCGAAACGGCGAAAAATTCGCGAAACGGCGCCGGCGTCTCGTTTTTGACGCAGGCGCCCGTTTTTGACGCCGGCGCCCGTTTTTTTGCGCCGGCGCCCGTTTTTGACGCCTGCGTCCGTTTTTTCGAAAAAAAATTTTGACGCTGGCGAATTTTTTCCGCGAATTTTCGCGGGCGTTTCGCTAATTTATTCGCCGGCGGCGAATCGCGCAAATTCGCCGCGAATTCGCGCCTGGCGAATAAATTCGCCCATCACTAATGTTTACTTTCAATAACTAGGCCAGTAAATGCAATGAAAATGATGTTGCCCACAACAGCAGAGCTAGACCAGCTTGTATTGACACCCAACCCACCCCTAGCCCCACTGCTTGGTCCCATATTGTCCCACAGCTCACTCGCCCGCTCTGATCCCATCTACTGCTTTTCTACCCCTAGTTCTGGCTTGCACAGCAGAATCTTTCTTTAGGGTCTAACAATCTTTGAGCAATTTATGCATTTGCCAGAGAAATATTATAATTTGCACATCAGTCAAGACTTCACTAAGCCCCCTCTATCCTCTAGCTGTGTGTTCAGCTTCTAGTGTTATATATTTACAGTACATACATCACTCAACTCCTCCACCTTTATATCTATATGTATCAGTTGGCATGGATAGACCACACAGTGGAATACCCTATTTTGTGCCTTGGAACTATTCAGTTAAAGAATAATGGATCACCCCCTCTCCTTTACTCCAGCTGCATCAAGTCTGCACTAAAAGCTTTACCCTCCTTAAGCTGATGCTTATTATTTTTATGCCAGGAAAAACCATGAAGGCAAAAAATAGGTGCCGGTGGCAGTTTTGGGGTAATGCCACCTTCATTCAAGATCAGGAGTCCCTCCTAAATTGAATAAATTGTTCCTCAAAGGGTAGCAGAAATGCTTGGATTGAGCAGAAATATGTGTTCAGAATAACAACTTCACATTGCAAGTTCCAAAAAAACCCATCTGGTTCTATTTCCCACAGATTTACTCCTCTAGGGTTAGAAAGCTGCGTGTGTAAAGACTGACAGGGCTACCAGAGAAATGAGCAGTGCTTTATGGTTTGGTTCCAGTAGATGCCAGAGGAAGAAACGTTTCTCGGTTTAAAGAGAGAAATCTAACATGACAGATGTGCCACCGGTGCAATGTGTCTCCTGCTGTTGTATGATGCATGAGTCGCGGCAGCCCATTTGTGCTCAATTCAGCACTTAGTAACATACCAGAATGCCTGCTCTGCATAGGTTGAAATAATGTTCGAGCTGCTCTTTGCACAGTTATGCTGTATACACAGGGATTTGTAGTTTATTCTGAGACCTAGAATATGGGATAAATGTGGTCTGATGGTAGTTGGATCCCACACACACTACTTGCACTTTCCTCATTCCGACCCCACCATAATGCATCATTATGGATGATTAGAATGCAGCCTTCATTTATTCCCTCAATATATGTTTGGTTAAGTCACTTCACACACCAAGGGGTGGAGCTACAAGAGTTTTGGGTCGGGTCCTTGAAACTGATGGTCCCCCATGGAAACAGTCTGAACAGTCTGATGCCAATGTACAATCCCACAGCCAGGGAATAAAGAAAATAGGTGGATAATGGAGGTAGAATTAAACAGGTGGTAGTTGTTAGTGTTAGGATTCAGATGTAAATAAGCAGGGACTCTGCACCAAAATTTGCATTGAGGACCAAGGAAATAACACACATGAGCTAGGCAACCCACAGCTCTGCATATAAACAACTTCTCCCAGCATCCTCTGCTAACCACAGATTGTTCGCAGCTCGAACAACATCTGAAGATCCTAAGTTTCTCATCTCCTGGTATGTTACCTTTAATGGCATCTACCAATATTTGCATTTTTTTTTTTAATCTAAACATTTTTTAGTTCAAACAATTATGTACTCACAGATATTTTTAGACACTCATATAGGATAATGCAACACAATTGTGCCAGTCAGAGTCTATTAAATCCAGCACAAAATGTACTAGAGACACTGCATCCTTGGAATTTGGACAGGGTGGCCTATAACTATCTAGTGTTTGGCTTCATATCAACAACTTAGGTAAAGCAATTAGCATAGAGCAGTGGTCCCCAACCTTTTTAAACCATGAGCCACATTAAAATGTAAAAAGAGTTGGGGAGCAACACGAGCATGAAAAAGTCCCTTGGGTGCCAAATAAGGGCAGTGATTGGCTATTAGGTAGCCCCTATGTGGACTGGCAGCCTACAAGAGGCTCAACTTGGCACTATACTTAGTTTTTATGCAATTTTAATTCACTTTTCAAGCCTGGAATTCAAAAATAATCACCTGCTTTGAGGACTCTGAGAGCAACATCCAAGGGGTTGGAGAGCAACATGTTGCTCACGAGCTACTGGTTGGGGATCACTGGCATAGAGGTAGTACTGAAAGGCTCTTAGGTCAATAACAAATGACAAAACACTTGAAATTTGTCAGGGTCAAACTGGACCACCTGCCAAAATTCCTGGTACTTTCCAGTTTGTCCTGCTTGTAACTGGGGCAAATATTTTTCTCAGCTGTACCTGTTATTAACCCTTGATGTACCACCAACCTTTTGAGTGGGCGAAACCTCAGTGAAACATACAATTTGGATAGTTGCAATTTAAACACATTCTCTGTATAATCACGGCCTTCAGTGGAGCAGTAACACTTTCACAGGGCTCAATATCCTAGCTTTTTACATATGTAACTGCACACTGCCAGGGGGAACACACCCTCATAGGCACACCTCTTGGGTCCTGGCTGGCTCACTCTCCAGAACTAGCCCTTCCTCTTATGTTCTGGCTGGCTGGATTCCTGCTGGAAACACTATGCCACTCCTAGTTGGGGCCAAAGCTGACCATGCTAGTTACCTTGCTCTCTTACATTCCCTAGAGAGTACTATTACACCACTAGGCCTCACACTACCTAGGCTCAGTACCCCTTCCAGGATATGAATCTACTGCTGCTGCTGTAGTGCCCTCTGCTCAGCTTTCTTCCCATGATGCAACTCAGCCTCGCTTACTGAAACTTCTCCTTTTATAACTTCCTATACTCCACCCACTGGGGACTTTTCCTCACAATTGTTATCCTCTATCTCCCCATAGTGGCCAACCTAAATGTATGTATTAACCATTACATAAACATTTTTATTAAACCATTAACATTTTACCCTATTACACACTGCCTGACACCACTACCTACCAGGGTCAAACTGGACCACCCACCAAAATTCCTGATATTTTCCAGCTTGTCCTGCTGCCTGCCACCACTACCTATCAGCAGTCCCACAGAGCTGAAGGAAATTTTGAAGTTAGAGTGGTAGAGCTGGTCTTGGGGGTCAGTTCCCCAGTATGACACTGGAACTGGCATTCTTGGCACTGGAACTGCAATCACCTGTACCCTGTCTGTTAACTCTTGGTTAAGGTAATGATCATTTTTAAACACAGTAAGTATCCAGGGCATCATAGGTGTATGTGTGGATCAGAAGCAAAAAGTGGGCAGAGCAGTGACATAAGTGGGCAAATCAAGATCCATGTGACGATGGGTAATAAGATCAAGCTGCAAGCAGGGACTGAGTTAGTTAACTTTCTGCCAAATACATTGCTGGTAAATTACAATACTGGCCTTGGTTGGGTGGCAACCCTAGGAAATCGCCATTCAAATTAACCCGGCCTATTCATGAGTGGAGCCATTCTCTGAAATCATGTTGTGCTCTGGGAATTATTTTGTGTGTCATTATCCTTAGGCCATGGTGTAACTATAGAGGAAGCAGACCTTTCATACCGGGCCCCTCAAAAGTTTTTTGTGGGGGGACCCAGCGTGATCTTGTTACTCTAGGGTCTCTGTAACACAAGAGGAGGATTTTAATCAGTTAAAAGTCTCCATTTATTAAATTCAAAATATACATTAGAGGTAAATGTAGAATTAATCAAGCATGCATCTTAAACTGGGCCACAACTGGGCCACAAACTTCCTTATCACCTCCCATAGTCATCCTATTGTGTTATAACCCCCTTGCAGAAAGCATAACTCAATGTCTGGGATGGGGCAGTCTAGCATCACTGGGGTGTGGAATCAGCCATACAGAAATGTAATAAACCTGCCAGGTGTACAGATTTAGCCAACACAATGGCTTTACTATTTAAGAATATATTCTCACTTTACCTTAATTACAGTGGAGACTGACAGTGGCCCCAAGGGGCTATAAAAAGTACATTATATTCTGCTCTGGCTGCATCTTGCTTCACTGAACTTTAATATATGAAGAGTCAGTATTCCTAGGGCTATGGCAAAGCTGCAGGGCCTTGAATCTATAGTGCATACATCCAAGTAGCCCTGTCAATCAAAAATGTTTCCTAGGAAACCAAAGCAAGAGGAACATTGCTGTTTTAAAAATCAACCTCTCGATCGCTACATGGAATGAATTGCTCTCTAGGTTCCTTTGTGAATGTGGAGGTTCCCAGGGTACCAACAGACCATATGGTAGAGGGTGGAATTATGCAATTATGATGTCATACATGTTGAGACAAAACTGACAACTTAAAGGGGGCATGATGCTGAGGATGAAACCTGCCTATACAGATTAAGCCATTACATACAAAATACTAAAATAGCTTGAAGGGCCACCTCTGTATACAAATAGTCAAATTATTTTTCTTTTATAGCAAACAATATGTTAGCAATTACATACCCCATAAATCTATCTGTATTACCCTAATACTCACTCTGCATGTCCCCAAAGCACATATGATGAGGTAAGAAAGGATTTGCCCATGTTTAGGTGTTCCTAAGCCCAAAGGCAATCACTTTCCTTTTTAGCTGAACTAACTGCACTTACGTTGCAGCAGCAGAAGGGTTACATTTAATTGGCCTCTGCTCTTATTTCTCCAGTTTCAGAGCAGCTGTGGCATCTCTTTACCTTGAAGCTGTTCCACTGCACTGATTTCACTAAATAAAAAGAAGAGATTACCAGTTTTGCCCTTCACCCCCCCCCCACCCTGATGATTTAGAAGTGGGATGACCCTGACAATGGGGATATTAGACTCTCTTTTGGGCACCCCTGATTTAAAGCTAGGGATGTCGCGGACTGTTCGCCCGCGAACTAATTCGCGCGAACATCGACTATTCGCGTTCGGCGAATGTTCGCGAACGTCGCGCGACGTTCGCCAATTTGGGTTCGCCTTAGCTGGCGCTTATTTTTGCCCTCTCACCCCAGACCAGCAGATACATGGCAGCCAATCAGGAAGCTCTCCCTCCTGGACCACCCCCACACCCCCTGGACCACTCCCCTTCCATATATAAACTGAAGCCCTGCAGCGTTTTTTCATTCTGCCTGTGTGTGCTTGGAAGAGCTAGTGTAGGGAGAGAGCTGTTAGTGATTTGAGGGACAGTTGATAGTAACTTTGCTGGCTAGTAATCTACTTGATACTGCTCTGTATTGTAGGGACAGAACTCTGCAGGGATTTGAGGGACATTTTAGGTTAGGTAGCTTTGCTGGCTAGTAATCTACCTTCTACTGCAGTGCTCTGTATGTAGCTGCTGTGGGCAGCTGTCCTGCTGCTGATCTCTCATCTGCATCTGTTCTTCAAACAACTGCCACCTAGCTGTCTAAATATCAATAATAATACCGTCTCCAGAAACACCTCCCGAGTGACGTTTTTCAAGCAGCAATAATATATTCCGTATCCAACGGCTGTAGTGTATACGTTGACCTTGCAGGCATTATTTGCCCAGTCTTTAACCAAGTGCCACCTAGCTGTGTGAGCTTTTTCACATTCCGTGTCCAGAAACATCACCTGAGTGACGTAGTGTGATTTCTGCCCTTTACAGCACAAAACGCAGCGCTGTGTCAACAATGGATTTTTCAGATACATTTTTGCCCTTGATCCCCCTCTGGCATGCCACTGTCCAGGTCGTTGCACCCTTTAAACAACTTTAAAATCATTTTTCTGGCCAGAAATGTCTTTTCTAGCTTTTAAAATTCGCCTTCCCATTGAAGTCTATGGGGTTCGCGACGTTCGCGAACTATTCGCATGTTTTGTCGCAAGTTCGCGAATATGTTCGCGAACATTTTTTCCGCCGTTCGCTACATCCCTATTTAAAGCTGATTTTAATCACCCAGGGGTGGATAAAGTCCAGATCTGGTACATTATAGTACAGGTTTACCAAGTTTCCTTTAGCCGTGGTTTTCCCAAAAAAGAGAACATCAATGTATTGAGCAGAATATTGCATCCTTGAATGGTTTTAAGCAATTGATTTATTTAATTGGATTGATGCCTTTTTAAATGCCTGCTTGTGCGCCTCGGAAGATTAGAATTTGCTGCCTGTCTCCCTCCTGCTCCGCAGATTGTCTGCCTTTAATGAGTTTTTCCTCCTTCTGCCCTTTTTACTAGATTTTCTCAGCAGCCCTGCATTTTCTGCTTGTCTGCACTGATGATTTGCCCCTCGCCCCTCCCTGTGATGGAGCCTCCCTGCCTAAATGCTTTGGAGTCTCTGCCAAGACAAGATGCACTTTATAAATAGCATTTATATTCTACTCAATAAAGAGTCATTCAGATAAAATTACTTCATGCATTATTCAACCCTTCTTTGATTTGCATGAATCGAACTAAAGGCCTAATTAAACAGAGGGTTCGCCATGCACCAGGTACCCAAGGCTCACAAGGGAGGTGCAGCTCATGCCCGAGGCTTGGTGATACATTTTCATAAGGGCAAAAGACAAGTGACAGGGGCTTTATATTAAGTTGCATAGTGTTATGTCTACCCGGGGCCAACAGACAGGTGGAGGATGCCAGTCTGTCCCCATTTACACCTCTCCCCAAGCTCTAATATATTCACATTTAGTCCTCGCCCCATGTGTCTGCCTTTCAACTTTTTTCTCACATGTACCAGTCTTTTGCACCCTCTCTGTCAATGTCTTCCCTTTTCATTTCTGTGTATCTCCCCTTTCGCCTGTATTACAGTTCTCATATTCCCAATTTGACTCCCCTTCCCTTTCTCTCCCCTTGGTGCAATGCATTCATTGAAAAGATACCTCTGTGTATTTGTACTCCTGGGGCTACATTTTTCACAATCAGTGGGTATCTGAAAAAAAGTTTTTTAAAAAAATAAGTATTTGTATTTTAAGGCGGGTAATTATGTTGGGTAAATATTTTTGTTTCAAAAAAATAAAATGATACTTCAAGCAAGTTGTAAAGTTTTTATAATCTTAAAATCTGCTCAAATAAATTAGCAAATTACAAGAATTTGCACAATATTCTAAAGCATGAAAATAAGAAGAACCGTTTTCTCTGTAGAAAACTGAGATTTAATTTCTGCAAACTGCCAAGAGATGGCAGTATTTCCTTACAACTCTAAAAAAAATATTAGACTAATGGAACCGAGACACCTCCCACCAGCTAATGGCTCATCCAGAGCACTATAATAACCATAGACAAAGAAAGCCAGAGGTTTTCTTCCATGCTCGGATGCTTGCAAACTCAAACTGATAAAGAAAAGAAATCTTGTTTGGAAAAAATTGACTGGCAATCTTTCTCCTTCCCTCTTGATGAAGCAAGAAACCAATGTGGCAAATCTTATGATTAATGGGTGATTGTCCCTGAACTCTCTTTTTCTATTCCATCAGAAGCACCTGTTTGACTTTGTTCTACAGCCACAAGAAGTTTAGGAAGATGAACCAGACAGAAGCCGGATTACTGTTCTCCAACGGAACTGACTCTATTGGAAGTATCTTGGGGTGTTGCACCCCAGCTTCGGTTGTAACAGACGATGGATTTGAGGTGCCCCCTCTTGACGAGAGGAACCTGTTTATCATGCGAGTGGTACAAATTGCAGTGATGTGTGTTCTATCCCTCACAGTCGTGTTTGGGATCTTCTTTTTGGGATGCAACCTGCTAATAAAATCAGAAGGGATGATTAACTTTTTGGTCAAAGACAGAAGACCTTCCAAAGAAATTGAAGCAGTCATCATTGGCCCTTATTAAAAATAAAATTACTGGTGAGAAAAAAAATGACACTGATATTCTCAAACAGGTGTCCGAAGCAACAACGGTTGCCTTTTTTTGATTCCCACATCCCATCTGTTGAAGGAATCAAAATCAAACCAAAAATGAGACCAGATTTCTCATGGACAGAGTAAGAGAGAGGGACCAAGATGTGTTGAAGTTTATTCTTTATTCTTTTTTAAATTTGTGGCTGAAAAATCTCAGAGACTGTCTGATGGAAGTAAAAATGAAGATGCAAATGACATTTGTTGTGGAAATACAATTTTTTGCTGCACTTTAATCAGGAACCACCTCTCCCATCCTTCATTCAAAGCAGAACTTGTGAGAATGTATTACATATCAGTATAAAGCACAGGCTTGGCTTCTATGTCTTACTTTATACTGGAAAGAGGGATTCTTTGCACTGTTCTGATTGTTATAACTTTATTACTACTGCCTGACTTTCCTAAGAGCAAGTTCATACAATACCTTTGATAAATGCGAGAGCATTGTTAATTGAAGACTGTTACATTTTTGTTAAAAATGCTCACTTTGCTGTTATTTTTTTTTTCTCTTTTTCTTTTTTTGCAAAAAGAGGGGGGATACTAAGAATGTCTGTTTATTTCTTTACTGTACGGTAATTTGTATATCTCTACTAATATATCTGTACAGTTTTTGGTAACTTGCTTTTTTTCCTACACTATCCCTGGAAGTGTAATATATATATATATATATTATATTTAGAATCTATCTAAGAGGCATTATTGATTGGTTGTTTCCCAATACAGAGTTTTGTATTCTTTCAATAGGCTTTGGTGCTTCCACTGTTAAAATGTTTTGAAATTCTTTCATGAATGCTGGATATGAATTAGACAGAAAAAGGTTATTATATCTTCCAGACTGTCTTCAATCTGATTCTGTGTGGTCGAGGAAATTTGGTCCCATAAAAAAAAAAATGGCTGGTGAAAATTCAGGAAATGGAATTGTTTTTTGTTATTTATTATCATTCGAAAAAAAATCAAACAGCTCCAATTATTGCATAAAAATCTGATTTTTAAATATTGTGTTCAACTTTTATTTTATTCAAACGCTTGTTCAGTCTCCCAGCAGTTCATGATGTTCAAATTGTTTATTTTAATTTTGATTTTGGAGCATGGGGCTCTAGATATTGCATTCAAATCTGATTTTTTAAATATTTGATTCAACTTTTTTTCATGTTCAAACATTGTTTCCCAGCATTTCATGATGTTCAGATTTTTTTACATTTTATTGTAACAGCCTGTTGTAAAAAACATGGGAGGGGATACAATTAAAAAAAATACATTTATAATACAATTTCTGATATTTACTATGAAGTTTTTTTTGTTTCTAGCATATGGAGCCGCGTAACCAAAAAGGAACAGTTTCATGACGTGAAATAGTTAATGAGGGAGCAGGTGCATTTTTGATGGAGTATGAAACAAAACAATGAGTTGGGGGATGGGTTTCTATGTAAATAACATGTTCCTGCTTTCTCTCCAAAAAAACAGAGCATACTGTCCTGGGGAGATGATAATAAAAGAAAGACCAGTAGAAAATGGAAATTTGAATGGCTTTAATTAAAATAATTACTTGTGACAAGGCAGTAATGAATAGGAGGGATAGAAAACCTAAGTCAGATTATCAGTAATACAAATGGATGATCAAGTAGCATGAGTTTGCATTGCAGCAGCACTAGCAGTTTTGTTTGGCTGCGCTGAGCCATCGCTAAATATTCATCCCCTTTACAACTGCACCATAAGCAGGCGTTATACTGTGTGACATATTGTGTTACTAAAAAGGTCAGGGTTTGTATTGGAACATGTCATTTTTATAAAAGAAAAAGCTGCTTTGATTATTTTAATAAGATTTGAGACAGCAAAGGAAAGATTTGTTTCATGTTTCACTATGCAGAAGTGTGAGTCCAGAAATGTAGAAGATTCAAGAGATCCTGTATTTTCACACCTAGAAAAATGTATTGAAGGCTTATACTTACTTCAGTGCATTCAATACGAGAGGTTGATATGATACAAGGGATCTTTTGCCTAGAATCTCATTATGCAGAAAGGTACAAATTGCAGGAATGCCTTATTCCCAATACAGTAATTCTTTATTTCCCTTTTCTCTGTTATAATAAGTCAGTACCTTGTAGGTAATGGTTCCTTAATTAACAATGTTTGCCTTAATGAATGGCAAATGACAAAAGAACCCCATATCCAGACAACCCAAGAATTTAAGATAATAGATTCCATGCCATGTATACCGTTATTACTATTAGACTTTTTGACAGTATTAACGAGTGTTCCTATAAAAGCAGAGTTACACTTGTCTGAACTATATGAATGGTTAATGTTTTTAACCGAGGGGGTTGTTTAACAACACTGGTAGTAGTTCTAGAAACTCATACCGATTGCATTGCTCAGTTCTTGTTTAAAAACAAGTATTTTATTGGTTCCCATATGTTACAAGACCTAGAGAAATGCTGTACCTTCTATTGTACCCCTTCCACCCCTTTTTTTCATCTTTCAACTTATCTGTTATAGACTGTTTATACAGCAACATATTCCATTAAAAAGCAAGTAGGGGTGAGACATAGTTCCAGTCCTTATCACTGAGTTTAACTGCATTTATGCAACTTTATACTGGATACAGGGATGTCATAGTGACCGGCACATGTTGTTTATGTACATTGTAGGACACCAGTATTGTGATTATGTCAATAATCCACACTCATTTGACATCACCCAGAATCACATGTTTTGGGTCACAGAGAGAGAGAGACTGGATGCATTTGAATTTAAAGTTGTGCTGCTTGTGAAAATGAAAAATATCTAAACCCCTTCTGCATACCCAGTTTCATAAACACAGGTAATGATCAACCAGCTGATCAATATCAGTGGCTTGAGAAATGCTATCAAGAAGATTTTACTAGAAAATACATACCTTAGTTCACTGTAATATATATATACAGTATACACATATTCAACACATTCCATTTATTAAAAATGTGCTTTGTCATGACAAGTGACTTGCAATGATAACTCAGAGACTGTGCAGTATACTGATTGCACTCTGCCGACCCACTGAATTCAATCTGGATGGCAAATCAAGTGCATATTACAGTGAACACTGCTTGTCAAGAAGTAGATCAAATATAAGGCACGTTACTCCTAAGTTAGGAAGAGTAAATTTAGGGGCCGATTCATCAAGGGTCGAATATCGAGGGTTAATTAACCCTCGATATTCGACTAGGAATTGAAATCCTTCGACTTCGAATATCGAAGTCGAAGGATTTAGCGCAAATTCTGCGATCGTATGATCGAAGGATTATTCCTTCGATCGAACGATTAAATCCTTCGAATCGAAGGATTTGAATCCAACGATCGAAGGAATATCCTTCGATCAAAAAAACTTAGGCAAGCCTATGGGGACCTTCCCCATAGGTTAACATTGACTTCGGTAGCTTTTATCTGCCGAACTAGGGGGTCGAAGTTTTTTTAAAAGAGACAGTACTTCGACTATCGAATGGTCGAAAAGTCGAACGATTTTTAGTTCGAATCCTTCGATTCGAAGTCGTAGTCGAAGGTCGAACTAGCCCATTCGATGGTCGAAGTAGCCCAAAAAACACTTCGAAATTCGAAGTTTTTTTTACTTCGAATCCTTCACTCGAGCTTGATGAATCGGCCCCTTAATGTCAGATATGTTGCATCTCTTAAGTAAAGGGGATTGTAGCTACATGATTTCCTGTCCAAGCTATGAACTCTTCCCGTTAATGCTGACTGAAGAACCCATACCCGACGGAAGGCAACAAATGAAGAGCTGAAAATTGAATTCCATTAATATAATGCAACATATGGCAAGTGAAGAGTTGAAAAATTTATTAATTTAGTATGATGGAACATATGGCCAGAGAAGGGTTGACAATTGTATTCATTTACTATAATATAAAATGTTGCCAGTCATAACATAATGCAAGCTATCTGTAGATCATACTGTACATTATAAAAGATACAATACACACAGTAAATCCTACTGACAGTTTTTGGGGTCAGAAATAATACTTCCTCTCCCTGTGTCGGTTAAATTGACAGCGGGCCTGCTGGGTTCAGGGTTGAGAAAGAATTTAAAAAAAAGTAAGATCAGATTCACTTGCATCTTATTTTAATTTTACCTTGAATATTAGGTATCTGAGCTGAGAAATAACCTTAGCTCAGCAATCCAAAATCTGCTTTCTCTAGCTTTCGAAGAAGTTTCACTTTGAGCGGTTGCACACAGACTGTGGATGTTGAGGGACCAAGTGATGAGTGGTTATGTAATAATAGCTGAAGAGGTAAACATCTGAAGATTCCAGGGCTGAGTTATCTAGTTATCATGACCTTTATGATTTCATAAAGAGATGATAGTGGACCTACTCTAGCGCTACTTCGCACCCTTACGCCAGGCGAAGTTGCGCTATGGCGATGGGACGTAACTACGCTAATTCACTAACTTGCGCATTTTACTGAACGTTACCTCTTGCGCCAGACTTGCCTTCGCCACCTCAGACCAGGCGAAGTGCAATAGAGTAGATAGGGATTGGTTCAAAAAAAGTTGAAATTTTTTCTAAGTCCCAAAAAAATCTGGCGTCTTTTCCTTTTTTAAGGGTGATAGGCTGAAAAAGATCGTACATTTTTTTGGGGGTACCCTCTTTCCCCCCTACATTTCCTAACATATGGCACCTAAACTATACAGTGGGCACATGTGTAGGGCAAAATAACAACTCTATTTTATTTTATGAAGCTTTCCCAGGCTTGTGTAATGTAATGTATTTGCTGCTACATATACGTCCATTGTACTTTAACTTGGCGCCGTATGCAAATTAGGCATCGCTAGCGTAACTTCGCTTTCCTTGACGAATTAACGCTAGCGCAACTTTGCTACCGTTCACCTCCCTGAGCGCAAGTTCGGATTTTAGTGAATTAGCGGAGCCCTGGTGAAACTTCGCCTGGCGAAGTGTGGCAAATCCTGCGCTAGCGAAATTCAGCAGGTTAGTGAATTTGCCCCTATGGGAGACAGCCATTCCATAGTTTGGAGCTTTCTGGATAACGGGTTTCCAGATAACAAATCCCATACCTGTACAAAGGAGCAGCCACATGGCTCAACTTGAACCCTACTAAATGTAAACCATGCAACTTTTCTTTATTTGCCCCCTGATATTTTAATGAGTTTATGTTGTGCAGAGGTCCGTTGAATCATTTGAAGATGTTAATAGCCTTCCTGATATTCGCGTTTTTTTTTCAGAGGAAACCTTGATTCGAATCCGATTTGAATATAATTAGAATTTTTGAATTTATTAGAGTTAAAAAAATTCACGTAACTTGGAAATTTGACCTTGATAAATAACCCCCATAGACTTTCATCTGAAATTACATTAATATCTTCTCACAGGTATCTATTATACAAGTAATAAATTCCGTATTTTTTATCAAAATAAATTATTTAGATGCCATTTAACTGATCTTTTTTCCCCCTTAAAAACAAGTAGCAAAAGCCTCTCCCATTGCCATTTGCTGATGTAAAGTACATTTTGGGTGATTGCAAAACCACTCAAATTTCCCTAACAGGCAGACAATGCATCAGTCTTGTAAAATGCACAAATTGCCACTGATTCAGCCCCGCCATTTTAGGAAGAAGGCCCTTCAGAAATCATTCCTTTTTAACAAGTTATATCAACTTAATAAATTCAGCCAGATCCTGGAAAGACATCGCTTCTTGCAGAATCATTTTGCATTTCCTCCTGAAAAGCAATTTCATCTAACATTTGATTTGGGTACTAAGTAAATCCTCTCAAGCTTCAATTGGAAAAAGTAGATAGTGGTCTTAATATGTTTAAAGTTTTCCGACTTATTTTCATTCATGCAACATAACAACTGATGGGCAAGTTCTCTATATGTACTGCAGGTTCTCTACACCAAAATAGGAGGATGAGGAGGAGCTTTGTTATTTGCCATTTATTTCTAATACAGATCCAGCTTTTCTTGAAACTGCTCAGTTGCAGAGAGAGACGTAACAGGATATGTTCATACAAGCAGAAGGATTTACAGGGAGGTGACTCCCCATGGGTACATTACTGACTGAGAGTTGGACAGGGGTAGGCACATGGGCATCCCCCTTCCCACTTATGACTTGTCCCCTAAATTAAACATCATTCATGTGCCAGTGGGCACTAACTGAGGTGGAGCTCTGTACCTACCACCGCTCCTATGGAAGGCAATAAGGACAGAATTGCTGTGCTTGTGTGGATTTCCTCTGTGTGTCCTTATTTCAACCCCTACTTCAAAAATATATGGAAATAAAGGTTGGCTCCTGTGTGTGAATGTGATAGGGACCTTAGATTGCAAGCTCAACTGAGGCAGGGACTGATATAAATTCATACATAAAACAATAATAATAATTAATTATAGGGGCATTTTAGAGTGCAATATTGTGGTTTTTACCCACAATGTATCTTTTTCCCCATAATTCCAATCTAATTTCCTGAGAGTAATTCTTTTGGAGCATCTACAGTGTGCCTATTGATGCAGCTAATGTGGTAACCCTGGAGCTACCACCACTATTGAACCAGGTGGTTTACCCTGCGTCAGACGCAAGAGAGGCAGCAGCACAAATATATGGAGGTGCATGTTGACCAAAGCACCTAATAGGAATGAATGAATGTGATTTTTCTGCAACTAAGTCAAGGGAAATGGGTGTTCACCTTTACATCTAAAGGTGACATTTCCTCCACTAATATAGTCTCTTTTATGCATCCCCTCAGTTCTCCAAAAGAGTCATCCCAAACCAGATGCAATAAGTCATCCATGCCGGAGCGAGTTCAGTCAGATCATCGTTATCTGTAATTGGAGATTAACTTTCAATTTTTGCTGACAGCTGGTGGGAGGAGATACAAAGGTTTGCTGATATGACTCCTATTGTTGTCTAACATCTTCAGAATCATACTGGTTTATTTTTTTATTTTTTCATAAAAAGGAAATTGTTCCACATGGATACATTTAAGTGAAACTGTTTTCTAATGATTCTTCTGTTACACGTACATTATCCAAGGAAGGCATCTATTTCCTTCTCACACGCTCTCCCTGTGCACCCTTTTCTGCAAAAGCATTGAAATCTGTCAGGGTCATTGTCATAACAATGTCAAAATAGCTGACAGCCTGCAAAAGAAAAGCGCGTGGCATTTATAATAATGTGAGAAAAAAAAAAGCTGACAAGATGAAAGCGAGAGATAATGTTTGTGAGTAAGGACAAGGAGAGAATCAGTTGGTACCAGGCTTCTCCCCTCGGGCTTTGTAAGGTTTTTCTTCATCTAATGCATTCAGCGCTGGGTTCTCTTTCCTATTGTAAAGCCAAGGCAGATATATTAAATAAAAATCATTCCACTTCCACTCCATAATTTATGAACCTTATTTTATCTGAATCTATGGAAATTTGGAGGGCAAAATAAATGAAAACATTGACTGCGCGAGAAAATTGTGCAATATAGCTAATATACAAGTTAACTCTCTTAGTAAAAACATTTTTTTCAATATCAACAGAACTGTTTGATGTTTTATGAATAATTTTATTTTCACAAAAATCACCAAAATAAATTCATGTCTGTTTCAGCTGTTTTAACATTCAAGATTTGCGGTAATTCCATCGAATTCGATATTCGAATTCGAAGGATTTTACTTCGAGGGTTGAATTTGAGGGTTTATTAACCCTCAAAATTCGACCCTTGATAAATCTGCCCCGTAGTGTTGCTTGACACCATATCTATAGCTTTTGAAGAACCATTATAACTTTAAAGGTGCTGGGTATTTTAATTGCAATAGTACCCCAAGAGAGAATTACAGTCCTCACCGTATGCACTCTGCTTTGTGCTATTATAAAATGAGTAAATTTCCCCACAAAGTAAGTGTCATGCACCATAATGGGAAGATACCTAACATGCTAGGTAGCCATGCTTTCATTAGATAGGGATCAGACCCAAACACCTATATACTAAGCAATTCTGTAACAATTCTGTAAGCACAGCAGCAGCAGCCTTTTTGAGAGGCTCATCATCAGACCAGCTACTTGACTCTCCTCACCCTTCCAATATCAACTGGTGTGTGTTTACTACTTAAGCTTCCTGACAGGTGTAATGGACTGAGGAGTAGCCCAGTTTCACACACGTGCCTTGTGTTCCAAAGACCCTTGGCCAGTTATGGGTGCTGTTAGTCAAATTATGGCAGGCAGCAATTATACCCATGCATTCTAGTTCATAATATTACACTGCTTCAGCAGAAGACAGGTAATTTGTGGCAAAAATGTATACATTTAGATATTACACCATGAAATGTGTCAGTAGTAGTGCAATAAAATACATGTTATTATAACCTAAGCAGAGTACTCAGTTAATTTTTTTCTTCTACTAATTAGAAAAACCTTTAGCAAGTATTGCTCACCTAGCTGGACAATCAGTGCAATTGGGTGGAAGCAATACAGAGATGAAAGCTTTTATTGACCATATAGACATTTAACATAGAACAATAATGCACTGCCACCATATTAATGTGGTCACTAAAATTATAAATAGCAGAAACACAGCAGATGTCAGGAGAATATAAGCTTAGTGCACCTGGGAAACTTCCAGAGATGGTCTGTATAGTAGCTCAGTGCAGGATTTGTTCTGTGTGCTCAAATGGATAAAAATACTGTTTATACAGCAATATTCATTATATATCAATAGATTTGTTCTTTAAATTCTATTTCTGTCAACATCCATTGATTTGTTTTCAGAATGAACCAACACTTTTTAGAGCACTCGTATAGTAATATCCTGCTATTATGAAATGCACATTGGAACAGATCCCCAAATTTTAAAGCAGCTTAATGGTGTTTTTTTTCTTGGAGATTGAGTTCATATATTTATAATATATACCCTTACAATATTTTAATGCTAATTTTCTGAATTTAACTAAACACAATTATATTTAAGTTTAATATCACTGACATTTGAAATTTTTGAAAAATATGGTCCCCAAAAACTCCCCAATCCATCTTCTACAGGACTAGCTATGGAATAAGTAGTGTGAGCTGTATGATAGTCATGAGGAAGGAAGAATGAACCTGAGACAAACCAGAGTAAAAGCTTTTTCTCCCAAGGGAAAGGTTCAGTTCTCTCAGCCTGCTAGTTGCTTATCTTGAGTAGAGATATTTTCTATTTAATTTGCTGCCTTTTATAAGTAAGTAATGTTCTAATTGAAGCTCAGTTCCACTGTTACTCTTTACCTCTTTTGTTGGGCTTTAAGTTGAACACTATTGTAAAAATAAGGCACTATAGTCATTATTTTAATATGTCACTGGCTGCACTCATTTAGTGTTTGGGGTTAAATACTAAAAGGCAACGTACAATAAACACTAAGGACTTTATCATGGCTATAGGTGGTCAGCACAGCAGCCCTCAAGTAAATTATATGTTAGACCCAGGTAGTTACTGCATAAAAGTCATTATGGTGTTGTTGTCTACTACAAGGTGTTTACATTGTATGTCTAATTCCCAAAGTAAGTACCCAAAACTATTTATAGATGCAAAAAGATTCTAATTAGTATCTCTACTATACCTTGCCAATATCCCATTGTAATTAAACAAATAAAGTGCTGTTTAGGTGTTCAGAGCTAGAAACAAAATGTCACACCTATCAGCAGGAGAAGACTCTTACTGGAGGATCCTCTTGTATTAAAGGAATTGTTCACCTTTGAGTTAACTTTTAGTATGATTTAGAGAGTGATATTCTGAGACAATTTGCAGTTGGTTTTAATTTTTTATTATTTGTGTTTTTTTTAGTTATTTAGCTTTTTATTCAGCAGCTCCCCAGTTGGCATTTTCAGCAATCTGGTTGCACTGATTTTAATAAGAGAATGCAATATAAATAGCATAGGGCCTGAGTAGAAAGATAAGTTATAAAAAGTAACAACAACAATAAGGGGCATATTTATCAAGGGTCGAATGTCCAATTGAAAAAAACGTAGATATTCGATTCAAAAAGACCAAACCGAAATTAAGTCAAAGTTTTTTTTTTTGGTCGAATAGGTCAGTTTTCGATCTAATAGGTCCGTATTCAGCCGAATACGAATCATATGAATCGAAGGAATAGCGCATTCGATCGAATTCGATTTGACGTTTTTTTAAAGTGCCTAAAAACGGCCAGCATCAGTCACTTCGTCCTTTAGTAAATCTGCCCCTAAAAGTTAACTTAAAGGTGAACCACCCCTTAAAGTAGACGTTTGGTCCTGGAGAACTGTAGAAAAGTTTTTATTAAGTAGTGTAACTTTAAGAATCCACTGGCAATGTTGTTGAACAAAAAGCTTTCAGCATGGTTTGACTGTTTATAAATACATGTATATCATACAAGAAGCATGGCTGCTGGCCCTCTACCTGATTAAAAGATTTAAGAACTGTATTCATTCTCCTTTCATTCATCTTATTGAGCTCAATTCTCCATGAAAATTTGATTCACGAAATCTAATTTAAAATGATAAAAGTAAATTGAAGCATTATTAAAATTTTATAATACACTCAGAGCTGAAATAGATGTGCTGCTTTATAATTCAGAAGTGCTTTGTGCAGACTTCCAGATGATTAAAGCCCCACTCTTTTGTGGAGGGGGTGAAAGACCAATTTGATTCTATTTAGAATTTCACAATAAGATATTTTGCACACTTATATAATTAAATCAATCATTGGGAAATCAGTCCTAATTAATAGGACTCTGGGTGACATCAGTTTGTGTTTGTCTGTCAAATTGGTGGGACATACAATTTGATTCTATATCAAGTTCATCTGCTCCGTCACGTTTTCTATTGAAAATTTTAAATCTTTTAAAAAGGAGTCTATTGTGCACTGATTTTTGTTAAGACCAATATTTATACATAATTATTGTAACAAACAAGAATCAATGGCCATCGCCCAATGTACACTACACAATTTTTAGTGCCAAAATAAGTGCAATGACCAAGTTTACTAAAATGTGAAATGTGTGTGATACGCGTAATTTATCTGCAAGTACTGAGCCAAACATAAGAGTTAATGTCAGCTTAAATTTTATTTTCTGCTATAAATGTATAATGGGCACTCCATTAAGCTCAGACAAGACTGTACGATCACTGCATAAAATGGATAATCTGCACTACATAAACAATAGAAGAAGTGATTTAGGGGAATGGTTATGTGCTCGTAGTTGAGCCACAGGCTACTCTATGACCTCAGTCTTGTTATTAGTTATAATAGGGTACTCTTATTTTTGACTCTTTGATTCCTGGTCTGTTTTTGGACTTGTTGCTTTGGCCTAATTCATGGGCTTGTATTGGTCTTCTGCCGGGCCTGACCACTAGCCTGATTTACAGGCTTATTTTTCAGCCAGCTTTTTGCTTTTGTTGTTTTCCATTTCCAGGACTATTCTGTTACTTGCCTACTTACCTGTGGTCAGCATTTTACCTGCTACGTACTGCTGTTCTGAACTCTGATCTTATCCATTATACCTGTTCACTAGGCATGGGCATTATGGTATCTGTTTATATACCAATATTTTAACAAACACTCACAATTCTACCAAGCACAAGGGCCCCTTCCTGTCAGTTCCATGCCTGTGAAGAATGTTATTACTACTGTATATGCCCACTCTGCTCAGTGCCAAAGGTATCATGGCCTTGGCCCTGGTACCTTTTAAAATCCCTTTGAATATGTTAAAAACATCCCTCTATAGAACAATAGTTGCATGGCATTGAGCAAAAGTAAATGAGCATGATATTTGCTGTAACTTAATTATGATGATAACTAGTCAGAGGAATGCCTGAGATGCCGGAGATGCCTTGCAGGTAAGTACAATGTGAGCTACTTATATGTTCACTGAGTAAACTTGTATATGATCAACACACTTAAACTTTAAAAAGTCTTTAGGCATTATGCAAAATACAGTAAAAGAACTCCATGCAGAGCAATTGATTACCAGTGCTTCGGGCAACAACAACCCCTGGTTCACTCCTGTTGAGCAAAACGCCTGTTCATTAATCAGCATTTATTGATTTCCCTCTTTGTTTAACAATTGATGGCAACTGAGGTTTGGTTACTCGTCGCAGAGAATAAGTAAAAGCAATGTGTATCAAGCACAGTTCTGAAACATAAAATCGTTCAGGAAGCAGGGATGTCAATCCGGGAGCAGTCCATCTGCTCTTTACTATGACTCCTAGCATGAGAGGTCAAAGTAAACACTTTAGGAGTAAATTCATTCTACAATGATACTAATTTATTGGTTTGTCACACAGTAAGTAAGAAATTGCTGTAAATGTCAAGGAAATAGACAGCCACACACTATGGCATATAAAATGTACTACTTTACTAAAAAAAATGGCTACTGACAAACAATCCTAAACAATACACATAAAACTAAGTCTATTACAGTGAATAAACAGTTATACCACTTAAACTTAGCTTCATTTAGGTGAGGTGAAGGTGAGGTGAAGTTTACAGAAGTTCCTAAAGAGCTGCAGTCTTTGCAAGAAATTAAAATCTCTGTGCCCCTAGTTTGGCCACCTTCCATGCAAGATTACTTGTCCAGGCACTTTCAATGTCTTCAGTGAGATTTCCTGAGCAGTCCTGTGCAAGCTCATTTCTTGGGTATCCTGAACCAATGAAACTTCACAACCTAAACAGGCTAACTCCACCTGTACATTAAGGACCACACAGTGTCTGCCACCATGTTGGTTGTGGAGAAGCATTGGACAAGGTCTTTTGTCCTGTAAATAGCCAGGGAGCCAGGAGCTGTTGTCCACTATTTACTGCAGCACAAACATAGCCTTGTTGATTTGTAAATTAATCCCTGTAGGCTACATTAGGACTGGTATAAAAAGTGTAAATAGCAATATTTCATCTTTGGGTCACCATGTGTTAAAGCTTACTTTTGCAGTATTCATTTCAATCCAGAAAATCATATTTTCTTTGCACTAAAGTTTAATGTTTCCCTTTATGACTTTAAAGACAGAGCTTCTAGGGTAATTTTTTCTGTACTATTGTAAATTTTTATCCTTCTAAAATATTTAAAGGGATACTCTCATGGGAATTTTTTTTTTTTTTTCAAAACACATCAGTTAATAGTGCTGCTCCAGCAGAATTCTGCACTGAAATCCATTTCACAAAAGAGCAAACAGATTTTTTTATATTCAATTTTGAAATCTTGACATGGGGCTAGACATATTGTCAATTTCCCAGATGCCCCAAGTCATGTGGCTTGTGCTCTGATAAACTTCAATCACTCTTTACTGCTGTACTGCAAGTTGGAGTGATATCACCCCCCTCCCTTTTCCCCCCCCCAGCAGCCAAACAAAAGAACAATGGGAAGGTAACCAGATAGCAGCTCCCTAACACAAGATAACTGCTGCCTGGTAGATCTAAGAACAACACTCAATAGTAAAAACCCATGTCTCACTGAGACACATTCAGTTACATTGAGAAGGAAAAACAGCAGCCTGCCAGAAAGCATTTCTCTCCTAAAGTGCAGGCACAAGTCACATGACCCAGGGCAGCTGGGAAATTGACAAAATGTCTAGCCCCATGTCAGATTTCAAAATTGAATATAAAAAAAATCTGTTTGCTCTTTTGAGAAACGGATTTCAGTGCAGAATTCTGCTGGAGTAGCACTATTAACTGATGCGTTTTGAAAAAAAACATGTTTTCCGATGACAGGATACCTTTAACTTTTTCCATTATGTTAATCCCATCCAAGAAAAAATAAGTGAATCTAAAAAATGATTTACTGTTACATATATTTCACTGTCAGTGCAATATAAATAAATGATAATGCAGGGGGCCAATGTGCTGGTGGGTTGTTCACCTAAGGCTAAGTGAAATGGGAAATGCCAAGAAGAACTTGGTAGAGCAGCTTTTTATTAGTATTGTTTATTCATTGTTGATGGTACAGCTGAAACAGTTATGGACATTAGGAGCAACAAAATGTACACAGGGAAGAGGAATTATAATAAGTTATGATGGACTGTCTTGAATTACTTTGGTGGTTGGGGAGATGTGACATGGTTGTGACTGGGTGGTACCCCCCTTCCCCTGAATGGCCAAAATGTGAGCTATTATCTATTATCACTTGGATTGTCTTTAAGTTTAGGATGCCTATATTGGAGAGCTGGGACTACAAAGGATGTATAGAAGGTTTATATCCTCTTTACATCTTTTACTGAAAAGCACTGTCCACTCAGCAGAATGAAATAGATACAGATTTTTCCTAACTGGAGGATTGCCTTTTTTCTTGATACTTTTATTTCATTGTGTAATTGTCAGCTTTTCAGTTTTCACATTTGAATGAAGAAAATGATTCTATCCAGCCAGTAAAACCCCAATTATGCCAGTTGCCAGGTAATAGGGCAACTGTTAATTGCACATATTAACAGTCTAAGAGCAGGCCACAACATCTGTGTGATATTGATTTAGGCATTTCTTTATATGCTCAAAATGCCATTTGCAAGATCTATAAGAGAAGGAAGGAAGGCTCTCCTCAACCCCCCACAATATATTTATTTGCAAGTATTCATAATATTAGACACCAAGGGGAGATCCCTTGTTTCAGTGTGGGATCAAAGCATTATGTTAATCATTTCCAGAAGTAATTTCTAAGTAATTGGGTCCAGTAGTCTGCATTGTCATTTCTTTAAGGGGTGATATTCTGAGACAATTTGCAATTGGTTTTTATTTTTATTATTTGTGGTTTTTGAGTTATTTAGCTTTTTATTCAACCGCTCTCCAGTTTGCAATTTCAGCAATCTAGTTGCTAAGGTCCAAATTACCCTAGCAGCCATTCACTGATTTTAATAAGAGGCTAGATTATGAATAGAACCTGAATAAGATAAGATAAGTAATAAAAAGTAGCAATAATAATACATGTCTAGCATTACAGCACATCTGTTTTTTAGATTGGGTCAGTGACCCCCATTTGAATGCTGGAAACAGTCAGAAGAAGAAGGCAAATAATTCAAAAACTATAAAAAAAAAAGAACAATTGAAGAACAGTTTAGAATTAGCCATTTAGTATAATATACTAAAATGTAACTTAAAGGTGAACGACCCCTTTAAGCTGAAGACTCATACATTTGTCTATCATTATTTGTATATTCTTTTTTTGGGGGGGGGTTCTTGCTGCTTATTTTAGTTTTTTATGGAAGCATCAGACAGTCTCATTTTTATTTAAAGACTTTGTGACTGTATCATTATGTTTTGGTTTTGTCATTTGTGTACAATCTGTTGATTGAAGGATCTATCCACCAACCATCGAGATGAAAATTATAATGGTGAAAAATCGGTAAGCACTCGGTGAGTCCACTCGTGTAAGATCAAAGGTTTCATTTCAGCAGATTAAAAACATAAAAAATCCTGAGGCGTTTCGTATCAACGATACATAGTCATAGACATGGTAATCAGACATAACAAACGGCTATTTAAATCCATTTACCGGAAATAACATCATTTAAGTTATTCCAATTAAAAATTATAGTTTGACTGGCCAACACAATAGAAAAGAATTTGGAATTGTTTCTTAGGGTGACAGGTACTTAAATGGACACATCTCTGGCAAGAAAAAAAATGTTGGAATTAAAATAAAGACTTTCTGTATATAATCCAGTTTCTTAGTATAAAGAAGTTCTGTTTGTCAAGAGTTAATTTCTTTGGGATGCCTTAGAAGAGCATTTGGCCTCTTAATGACTTTTTGTTTTACGTATAACATTTGATGTTATACATGGAAGTGACTCTTCACATTCCATCAATCAGTGCTCATTGCATCCTCTGTGCTGAAGTGCTCTCCAAACCAATTCTCTTATATCATTCACCACAGGATATTGGTTCAAAATTGTCAAACAAACTTCTTTCTATTAACGTATCATAATGATTATAGAAGGTATGTGACTTCCAGGAGCAAAGTGCACATGTAAAGCCTGGTCCTACTTAACTACACAGAACCCTGGGAATATTGCTGTATAACTATAATTGATAATGGCAGCAGGATGTCAGCAAGGTATGTTTCTAATGCACAGATTCCTCTGGGGCCACAGTTAAGCTGATGTGTAAACAGCTGCCTCAATGGGCTTAGTAATGTACAAACTTAAATACCCTCCTTTTTCTTGATCTATGACAATTCTCTACTATTAGAGGATTAAATGAAAATATTTTAACATTAAAAAAATTTACAAATTTATATTAAGTTAGCGAGCACAACAATAGCTGTTTGCTCTTACTTTGTACTAAATCACAATTATTTTCAATGCACAAATCACAGGGTTTCCACTCAGGGCTTCGAATCATTTCCATGTCACATGGACGATGAGTGCATTGATTGAAGGCAGCAAATGACAATACACATGGCCCCATTGATGTCAAACCTTATTATGTTGAAAGAAGACCCAAGGTGGTTGCAAAACTATTGTTTACATAGATTGTCAGCTCTCCAAAAGTTGTATGATTAAGTATGAATGCAAGATAATCTACCTATGAATGTGCAATTTTTGTTTGCTGCTATTACACTCACACCTTAAAATTACTCTTGGGCTTCTCATAGCTCACTAAAGAAGGCAGGAAAATTCTTTAATAAGATTCATCCTTACCAGCTCTATGTCAGTCATTTCACTGTTATCTAACATACAGTATCGGGATAATTGTGCACATTCTGCTTGCAATCATTACTCTGCAATCAATGGAGAATTATAGATATAGACAGAGATTCAAATGAAAGCAGGACACCATTTTATTGGAGGATACCTATGCATTAACTGGGCTTTTGGCCCTAGAGAACTTGTTTGATGCGTAGTGATGCATTAAGAATCCATCACTGTAGGTTCTAAGTTCATGAGTTATCTTCCTGTCATTTGACATTCAGAAAAGCTTTCATTGAACGACTTACATATTAACCAGTTTAGATAGGCGTTTGACATATACTACAATCATGGCTGCCATCAGGGAGCAAGGGCAGTTCTGGATGTCCGTTGCGAACTCGTGAAGGTTGAAAGGAATCCACTTTCTTGACCACTATGTTAAATAGAGTGATCGGCTTGCCGGTATAGTTTGTATTGACCTATACTCTTTAGGTTAAGCGATAAATTCTTCTAGCAGATTGGGATAAGTTGGTGGATCTTTGCAAGGGGGATATTTCTATTGACTGTAAATGTTGAGTGTCCAGTTATGTAGTTACTTGATGGTAATGAAAGCATATAATAACATCCCTGGGGGGTTCCCTGCTTTTGTATGTTCGAAGGGCCCAATCTTGACAGTCTGATTTCAGGAAGCAAGTCCCTACACAAGTCCACTAAATTTGCATGCCATTCTGTTATATGTTCCAGTACGCCCCAAACCCTTATATTATTTCTACAAGAACAGTTGTCACTGTCCTTGATCTTGAGTAGTGCCTCCTGTAATTGTTGCTGTAGATTTATTTTATCAGCCTCATGGGCATCTAGTACAGTAATTATGTCATCAACTTTACCTTAAGAAGACCACTGGCACAACCTGACCTCTCAAAGTATATTAGAGAAAAAAAGGTAAAAGGTAAAAAAAAGGATTCGGCACCCTCAATGGCACTTGGGTGAAGAAGAAAATTACAGGCACTCAGGACTTAATGCAAGCGGGCCAAGCCCTGCGTGTTTATTTGCAGAGTAACATTTCGGGGGCACGCCCCGTCGCCTAGTCTGACGAAGGGGCGTGCCCCGGAAACGTTACTCTGCAAATAAACACGCAGGGCTTGGCCCGCTTGCATTAAGTCCTGAGTGCCTGTAATTTTCTTCTTTAATCAACTTTGCCTTCCAATTGGTCAATGCAACAGTCTTGTTAACACTGCTCCATCTCCTGTGTTGCATGCGCCTTTTCGTAGAGAGGGCCATCTTTCTGCTATGCCAGCTGTGGTGTTGATGGCTCAGTTGGCCAACCTTCTACATTTCCTTTAACTGAGAGGGAAGTTAGTTGCACCTGCTGGGGACTCAAAGAGGCAAGTTATCTATGGACTTGTGCACAATCCTTGTATAAATGGCATAGCAACATGAAGTGTAGCATCTTGCATCCTTGAGCTGTCTGTAACTTTTCTGTTCTGAAGCATTTCATGTGTCAATGAAAGTATGAGTTCATTGCAGGGTTAAAGCTGGAGTCTTCACAAGATAAAAGACAGCAGATTATTAGGAGCCCTGTTTGCTAACATTACATATTGAACAAATGAACCTCATTTGCCAGGAACCAGCAATTAACCATGGGGCTGTTGGTCTCCCACATACACACAGAAGCATGTAGCTCAAGTAAATCAAATCAGTGAGGAGACCTGGTTGATGAAAATAGACATACACTTATGGGTAGAGAGAATGTTGGCTCCATCTGAATGACATGCAACGTAGGGGACATGTAGCGGTAAACTTCCATTACCCACCCCAAATGGATAGATGCAGTACTCTATTCAAAGGTCTAGCTGAAGTTGTCTGTGCTCCAAAACGGAGGGCAGAACTCTGCAACCAATTTGTAAACAGCAGAACAAAGTGTTCTGGTTTTTTTATCCTGGCAATTTGCATGCTGTGTGCTGTTGTGTTCTGTAACGCACCAAAGCATTTTCTCATGGTACAGACCCAGTGCACACTATGCCATGCTGTTATCGGCAGATATAGCTGGGGTATGGCTTCCAGCCTGTTTAACACTTGATAGGTTGGATTATACAACACAAGATAATGCAGCAACAATTGGGTAACCTTTACAATAACAGTAAGCATGCTGCTCCAGTATCAAGCCCTAGCTCTATAAAATATAGACATGTGAGCATGATGATGACTAAGATTGAATAGAGGTTGCTATTTTAAAAATGAACTTGAAGATATATCCACTAATTTTATCTCTGTCTTCAATGAGACAATGTCTAATGGTCTACATTTCCTTGAGCCTAAGGAAGCAATGCTAATTCAATTGTTTATGTTTCTCCCAACTGTTGTCAAGACATACAGCAGAGAGTTTGCAGTCATAACCTTAATCTTCTTTGCTGTGAGCTTTATGTTAAAGGCCAATTACTAATTATTTTTATATACATTAAAGCTGAGCTAATAAAGTAAATTAGTACATGTAATCTCCTCAATTGCTATGAATTTATAATGAAATAGTCCCTATCAGATATATAATTCTATTATCTGTTATGTATTATTTTATGGCTTCCTTTGTAATATTAGTATTCCAGGTGCCAAGCTGCTTCTTTATTCTACAGTTGTGTTTAACCCCTGCAGCAGCATACATATCAGGGAATGGGGGGTAATTAAGGAGGAGTACTACATATGACCTTTGGCATTATATTCCTTGAGTGGGCTTGAACCAAATGGGCTCCTATCTGGGCTCCTATCTGTTTGCCAGGTGTACAGTAGGTAGGCACAAAAATACAGTAGATAGCTAAGGCAGATTGCAAAGGGTCATAGCATAAAGCGATACTTCATCAGGATAATGAAATATAAATATGGACACATTTTCTTTGCAGAAATACAAGATCAAGAAGAGTTTTAGAGCTTGAAAGAACAGTAACATCAAAAAATGAAATTGTTTTAAAGAAATAAAAATTAGGGATGCACCGAATCCAGGATTCGGTTCGGGATTCAGCCAGGATTCAGCCTTTTTCAGCAGGATTCGGATTTGGCTGAATCCTTCTGCCCGGCGGAACCGAATCCTAATTTGCATATGCAAATTAGGGGGGGAATTTGCGCTGTTTCGCTTCGCCGAAAAATTTGCGAATTTCGCACGAAATTTGCAAAACGGCGAAAAATTCACAAGACGGCGCCGACGTCTCGTTTTTTACGCGAATTTTCGCGGGTGTTTCGCAAATTTATTCGCTGGCGGCGAATCGCACAAATTCGCCACGAATTCGCGCCTGCCGAATAAATTCGCCCATCACTAATTATTATAATAAGAACTGAATAGTATAACGCAGAAGAGATGAAAATGGTGAGTCAGGCTGACTCTGAAGAGACTATTTCTTCCAACTGATGAAATCAGGAAACTTTGTTGGAATACTTGCTTTGAAGTAGATGCCCGAACACTAAAAATGTAACAGAAGTCATATATGTGAGTATGGGTTTACTTATCCTTTAAATCTTATTAGATGAAGTTTATTTTATAGGGAATATTATATCCCCTATAAAAATGATATAAAATAATTATAAATTATAAGGATATTGGAAGTCACTGAGAGGTTCTGCGACCATATAAACACAGGTTCAGTTATACAGTGAACTCTGAGTATCACTCGTGTATTATGAGGGATAATGTACCCTCTACTGTAAATTAGATATGTCACTGAGGAGTTCTGTGACCATATAAAGACACAAGGCTGCAGGCTAAGTTATGCATTGATGTATTTTTAGGGATAATGTACCCTCCATTGTAAATTATATAGTGAATAAAGTACCCCCTCTTGTAAAATATAAGGATATTATCATTACCAAGGAGTTTCTTGACCATATAAAAACGCGAGTCATGTGACAGAAATGACATCAGAACTCACCGTTTATAACTGATGACATCAGAACTCACCATTTATAAGGACATAATTTACAAGATATTCATAGCTTTTGTGTATTATAAAGATATAAGATGTTCATTCCATGACAATATAAATTCAGAAGACTAAATAATTAGTGCTTTTATACAGGTCATGGAACTAAGAGGTGGTTTCTAATACCCTTATATTTTTCAACAGGGGGTATTATTTAATCATATTATTCTTAATTCTAATGAAGATATACGGTATATAATTGCAGCAATGAGAAATGATTTTCTATTTCAGCTTTTAGGGTTTTTTGCCCAGAGGAATTCCTTTATTACTATTGTATAATTGCTGCGCTAATGACTCGCATCCAGCAGGAAAACGTACAATGACAAAGTAAGAAGTGGCTCCTAGACTGCATTAAATGTAATCACCATTACAAACTGTCCGACTTGTGTGCCTGAAGCCTGAGATATGTACAGCTAATGCTCTAACAAGACATTTTTAATGCACTAATGAGTCAAGTCGTCAAGTGCTAGTACACTAATAACTATAAATAACTCTAATTGTGCGAATTCCTTAAAAATAGTTACTAACAGAGGCAGCTAAATTAAGAGAAGGGCATTGCTAATAAAATATCAGATCAACATTAACTCCTCTCCCTTTCCAGAGCAGATCATGAGACGATAGGAGATCTGGGGCCACTTATGCTTATACAGATATATGCCTTGTGCCGAAACATGTGCAGATAGTAAATTCATTTTAGGCTTGAGCTTGAGACATGGAATACATTTAGCCTGACAATAAAATTAGCCAACAAATCATGTCATCATCCCATCCGAACAGACTGTCATTGGCCACAGTGCATCCCTGCGCCTCCTGACTGCGCTTAATCACATTAGAACGGCCAACTGACTCTGAACGGAAACATGTTGATTACAAATTAGTTGGTTAGAGTTGTTTTGATGCCCTACATTTTTCAGTATAATTCAGAACACATTATCAATTCATTCTCAGTAATAACATTTGGGATCTGTTCCTGCAATAAACTTGCCTCAATGATGTGCATTGTACCAGGGAATTACTTCTACTTTTCCTGTCCCAGAATGTGAAATACTTTTTATATTGTGCTACTATTTAAGCAGCTTTGCTTTGACAGCCGCTGCAATCAATCAGTACAGTGAAGGGTTACACTGATCCGGATGTTCCCAAACAGTTTTGATGGCATGCCACTCACACATTGTATGGAAAACAAACCTTTTTTTGCAGTTCACTGATGGCTTTGAACACAGTCTGAGAACTTGACTGGCTTTACAATTAAAGGGGAAATATATCTTTCTTTTGCATTCTCTTAACTCTCCAAAGCAGGTATCCAAACATTAAAGGGATTCTGTTTCTGATTCTGAAGTGACTAAAGTTTATCAGAACACAAGTCACATGACTGGGGCACCTGGGAAACTGCAAAATGAAAGAGAGTCGCACAACACCATAATTATTGCAGGTGGGGAGCTTACCCCTTTTATTTTTTACCACCAGTGTATCCACGGGTGGTAAAAAATAAAAGGGGTAAGCTCCCCACCTGCAATAATTATTATGGTCAGCCATTTTGCTGTTACTCATATGATTGACGTGAGCTGACCGTCTAGGGTGCTCTGTACCACCAAACAGGAATATCATAGGAAAGGAGAGAAGGTGCGGAAATTCTACTTTTGAACCTGGGAAACTGACAGCATGTATTGTCCCATGTCAGATTTCAAAATGAAATGTTAAAAAATGTGTTTGCTCTTTTGAAAAATGTATTTCAATGAAGGATTCTGCTGGAAGAGCACTGTTAATTTATGCATTTTGTAAAAAAAACATGTTTTTCTGTGATAGAATGCTTTCAATGACACTTCTTCTATCCCTGGGATACCTACATCTGTTGGGACATTCTATCTGTGAAAGTAAGCATGCATCCATCACAAAGGGCTGGGAACAGTGCCAAAATCTTAAAGGAATTGTTCAGTGTAAAAGTAAAAACTGTGTAAATAGGCTGTGCAAAATAAAAAATGTTTCTAATATAGTTAGTTAGCCAAAAAATGTAATGTATAAAGGCTGGAGTGATCTCATGTATAACATGTCAGTCAGAACACTACTTTCTGCTTTTCAGCTCTCTTGGCTTACACTGACTGGTTACCCTGGATACCAGGCAGTAACCAATCAGAGACTTGAGGGGGGGGCCACATGGGTCATATCTGTTGCTTTTGAATCTGACCTGAATGCTGAGGATCAATTGCAAACTCACTGAACAGAAATGTACCATGTGGCCCCCCTTCAAGTCGCTGACTAACTCAGGGTTATAGAGCTGAAAAGCAGGAAGTTGGATTCTGGCTGTTTTATTATCTGTTCACTCCAGTTTTTATATATTAGATTTTTGGCTAACTAACTATATTAGAAACATTTTTAATTTTGCACAGCCTATCTATTTAACCAGTTTTTATTTTCACACTCAACTGTTCCTTTAAAGGTTGGAGCACTTTTGTAATAGCCTATCAGGTCTTTGCAAAGCTATTACCTATACAGGCACGCATCTTCTTATTTCTCTAGAGCCTCACTAGCCCTCTAGAATTCCTTTATATTTGCCATGTGACATTCAGCCTCTAAATAATCTCTTAAACAGGGCTTCTATAGTTTATTGCATAATGAAAGAAAATGTCTTTGTAGCCAACTTTCCAATATAGATTCATTAAAAGTTTTTAGTGGTTTCAATGTTATGTGTAAATATAATACCTATTTAAAGGAGTGCTTGTCTGTCACTGGTTCTTTCTTTTGAATCAATGCCCTGGAAGTCAGTTCTCCTCCAAGTCTGTTAATTTGCTGGCTTCTGCAACATTATTTCAGGGGTCAGGACCAGTAGTACAGGCAAAAGAAACTTCTAGACTGACGTCTATGTGATAGCAATCACATTTACAAACACTTTTACACCCGCTGAATATGTGTGATAAATGTATATTGGACAGTTGCTTAGAATTATATTTCCTTTCAATAAACAAAAAATAGTTTTTGGGCGGTGATCCCCTTTAAAGCACGTCATTGTGCATCTCATTTAGTATACCTCTCATGACTCATGTCAGTATAAATACGCCTGGCAGATTGAGTAGTATCTTATTAATGGATTGCCTGAAGAATAGGCATGATAGGGATTAGTACCTATAAAGGCATGATAAAAACTATATATAAATAGGGTTATTTTTAAGTGAAGTGTATGTTTATAATGTGCCCAGAATATTCCTTCTCTGCATTGTGGTTTTTGCCAAGGAGTAGGGTCTGAAATTGAACTGCAATGAACGATGCATTAATTTTGCATTGATGTTAAAAGAGATGGATGGTTATAGCTCATTATAGATCCTTATTAATGTATGAAAGGGCTGCTGTAACCACGGGTCTCATTTACTATTTGCTAGAGAAAAACAAGTCTGTGCACGTTAAGATGCCATGTCAATGCACCATTTGAGCATATTAATGCGATACGCAAGGAACACCTGTCTTTTACACTTGCAACTATCCAGGTGCTAACTATACAGCTCCCTATGTACATTGCACTCTTCCATGATCTTTACTAAGAAATCTCATGCAATTAACAGTTATGTAACTATACACACAGGCCCCTCCTGCTTGGCACCTATAATGATGCAAGTGTAATCAGCCTAGCATTTTGAGACAGGTGCCCATGCTTTAGCACAGTTTGCTCCCAATGGTGAGCAGAATCACTTGACTATGTTCAGCACATTAATACCATAGTTCTTGAAAAAATACAGCATTTTGAGGAAAAAGCCATTTTTGTCTGTTTATTTGCATCTGTCAATTAATTGTCTAATAGACAAGTCACTGGTAGAATTTGCTTTTGATGTCACTGCAGCTGGGCTGGGGTGGGAAAGAACAGAGCTCTAGTATTCCAAGCAGATAGGCACAGAGGCTGATAAGCAACTTCATAGTGTATGTGAAGGTTGCAGGTTATATTACCAAGGACCCCTGTCAGGTGAAAACTGTATTCAAAGCAGGGACCGTGTCCTTGAACACACAATAAGGAATGGCTGTGACATACTGTATAGTGTTAATACTTCACCTCCAACAGACAGAGAAATCTTCCATAAAACTCTCACCAGTTCTTCAAAGTAGGTAGAACGCAAACTAAGGTGACATTATATGTCTGGCCATGCTTATCTCCTTCCTTAGCCTCCCTGTTGTGGTATAAAGCTCTATAAGCCAAGGGGCTGGTTATAAGTATGTCCAGCCAAACAAGGTCATAAATGGAATAAACCTTAGCAGGATCTCTATGAACATTTATCATAGGATAGTGGTTGAGGCTTGAGCATTGAGTTGCTCACAGGTTACAACCATAGTCAATGTATTTTGTTAATTGTATCCAGGGTAATACTCCCGGCAATCCCTCGCCTCCAGCAACCTTTCCCTGCTTCCCAACAGGCATTGTATTATAGCTGAGGGGGAATAATGAGGCACCAGCTGGCTGGAACAAGGCATGAGACACCGCTCTGGCACATCAGCAGCCATTTCATGAGAGCATAGAAACAGGTAACCTTGGCAATAGTAACAATATAGATACAATGATCTAGGATTGCATTGGCTATTTATAATTTGCAGGAGAATGTTTTTTAAAGTAACCAATCAAAACCTGTGACTTATTTTAATGGCAACTCAATTATAAAGGCAGAATTTTTTTTAAAAAAATCCATTCGGGATCAAACTTACAGTCACCTAGAGCTTGATATTTATTTATTAAAAAGGTTCCATAGGCGAATAACTCATTCTCATAAGTTTATTTGACAACAAAAATTCAAATTAATCATCCCTCAGTTGTAATAAAATGTACATAGCATGGTAAGTGGCTGCAGCACAGCTTGTTGATTGTCATTGTTTCATGGTTAATCCACTTTCAGGGGCTGTTAGGGTAAAATGAAGGATTTGGAGAGCAGTTACTACTCCTAGGACTTGGTAGGAGTAACTGTGGTGCAGAGAAGGCAGTTACTATTCATTTAGGTGGTAGCTAGTATGGGTATAATGGGTAGAAACAACTTTCTTGTAAAATGTTTTCTACTACAGAAGCCTGACAGTAGCTCACTGGTGTTCCTATATTATGTGGTACACATAGTGACCTGAAGGAGAAAAGCTTTGAGCGTAGAAATGTCATAAGACTGCTAATATTAGCTTTGCAGTTGGCTGAAAGACCTGTTTACTCACTGTATAATTGTTAGAATCTATACTCAGGGCCAGATTTTTAGTAGCGTCGCTCCAAGGCCGCATGGTCCCTGCGCCGGCCTCTTCTGGGCAAGCACACTTTAAAGCAGCGGAGCACTGGGGAGCTTTGAGTCCCCAGCTCTCCTTACGGAAGTGGCTGGGCGGCATGCCACCCCCTACATTTTTACCACCCTAGGCCCAGGCCTTTGTGGCCTCGCCACAAATCCAGGCCTGTTTATACTGGCTATACTATACATGTTTTCTGGAGTCAACTTACTGTTAAGGGCATTTTGGCCTTGCAGTCTAGAGTATGTTTATTTCTGGTGTTGCTTTTAACAATTGGATGTTGTACTTCTGTAGGTTCTTTATATATAAAAGGAAGCAAACTCCAGGAAACTGTACATATTTGGTATTGGACCACTCAAGGAACATGGGTATTTCAAAGTCAGTCTTGTTATACAAATTCAGATTTAGAAAGTGTAGGTTGTTCTTATACAAACAAGAGCTATGGGGCAAGGGGCTTAATTTGATCATTGCTGGAAGCCAAAAATACGTATTGAGTTCTTTAGTGCGTTTGAGTTAAGGTGGCCATACACTGAGAGATCCGCTCGTTTGGCGATGTTGTCAAACGAGCGGATCTCTCCCCGATATGCCCTTGAGGTGGGCAATATCGGGCTGATCCGATCTTGGGCCCTAGGGCCCAATGATCAGATCCTAACGCATGGGAAACGGGGGTCGGATCGTGGGACCGCATCAACGAACAGATGCGGCCACGATCCAACGGGATTTTTCGTCCCATCCGATCGAGATCTGGCGACTTTCGGCCAGATCTCGATCGGTGAAGCCCGTCGGGGGGCCACATACACGGTCTGTCGGCAGCTTTTATCGGCCTGTGTATGGCCACCTTTACTGTTCAGCATAACGTGCCCCAGTGCAGACTCGATACATGAACAAGCTATAGCTGCACAATCCCTATCTTAAATGAAACATATATGAGAAAAGATGACTATAAATATTGCCAAATTTCCATTTCATGACTGTCTTCCTTAGCTTTATTTACAAGAGGCCGCAGCTGCTCTTTTGGAAAATAAAATGCTCATTTGTGTACACATTTTCACCAAGTCTACATCTGTAATCTCTATAAATACCTTATTTGTCCTAAATGCTTAGGTGCAGGGGAAATATGCACTCAGCAATATATAAATAATTATCATTAGAATTCCTACACTGTAAACATGTTCTACTATTACATAGAATTTTTCAGTTGTTTCGTCCAAAAAAACAACAAATGAATCTGAAAGTATATTTTTCCTTGCAGATTCCCCATTTAACAGACTGCAAACCTTCCAACATTCCTTTGTTTCAAAACTATAGGGCTCATTTATGGTTGTGGCCAACTAAAAAAATGGTGCAGAACTGACATCACTGACAGCGCATACGCGCAAAGACTCTCCTTGCAGTTCTGTATATCCAAACTCAATCACACAGCTGCTTTGCTCCTAAAGAATCCCATGCAGACATCATTTTGACACAGAGCACTGGAAATTACAGCGAGTAATTGACTTTTTGAGCAGCAGAATTCTAATTGTTGAATTCGCATTATTTTTAAGTTTTTGATCTATTTATTTTTCATTATATGACCATTAATTAAGTCTTTTTCTTCTGCCCCTGAAAACATCCTTATCTCCTCTTATAGTGCAATACTGTAAGACAAAAATTACCCTGCAATCTCGATATTCTAGATAAGGGCAACTTGACAAGTGGAACATTGGGAGGCAGGATTCTTTACTGGATTTTCTTGTGCCTGAACAACTGCCCTTTGCATCTCTATGTTTCACTTATTACTTTTAGCTAAGATCAAGCATAGTGTTGATCTTTCAGTGATCCCAGAAATATTTAAACAACAAGCCTTGTTTATTCTTTAAAGGACAATCTTTATCTAGTTATATATTCTCTTTTTGCGGGTGCTGTTCCATTGACATATTAAAAGGAAACTTCATAAAAGAAATTCAGCTTGGCATGACTTTACCCTTGGTAATAATACAGGCCTCCCACAAGGCCTACATCAGTATGATGATGCTTAATTGAGGTCAGGGAAAGGAAATGGGAGCCCTTTGCATACGTTCTATTTACTCTACTGGTCAACTGTTTAAACCTGTGCCCTCACTGGTATAGTATAATGTAGAAAGAGGTCCCCAGCAGTGATATCTCATGCATCTAGAGATGAAGGTGCTGTCTATAATTACCATACAAATGTGCTAATCCATGGACAAGAAGAAAGAGATTAGTGGATGGGAAATGCAAGTGTCAGGCAATTTTTTTTAAGAGGATCATGTATTTTGCCATGTATGATTCTTTACAGGTCTGTTAATCACAGAACCTGCAAGGCATTGTGGCAACACAGAGTCTTATCTGCAAAAATGGAGAAATACTAACAATGAAAGAAACTTCCTCCCCCTGTGCCATAAAGCGTGGCCATGCTGCTAGCCAATGATTTTTACTTTTCAACAAGTGGCAGAAATTAGGATTTTCACTTCAGCCTCAAGATTAGTTTTTCCCCATCAGAACATCTCCAAATAACTATTTTAAAGGTAACTGTACTTTCATGGAAAGAAAAAAATTAAGAGCTGGGCAAAGAAAGTCAAACACACAGTATACACATTCATATCAGGAAACTGTGCAATATAGTGCTGTCTGTCTTTGAATAATTTTTTGCTTTCATAACAACATGAAATGAATCAAACCAGTCCCCTGATTTAATATTTTGTCTGTAAAAGGTAAATAACCATAAAATAAACCGACTCAACCAACTAGGATTGATTTGTCTACAGCCAGTTAAGCTAGCCATGCACAATGAGATCTATTTTAGTATCAGCCAACCAGTATCTCTTACACAGCGAGAAACCACAAAGCAATAGTAAATAAAAATTGACATGTAAATATTTAAATAAATAGAAATAAACTTTTATAGGCTTTTCACATCACAGTGATACAAATCTCACAAATGAAAAGCATCTTTAAAAGTAATAAATATTTACCTCAATTACTCTCACAAGCAGATTTTTTTTCCCTCACATCCATTAAACAAATTTAAAGACACTAAAGAGCCCAATTACACTTACAGGACATGTGACCCATTCCCTACAGATGTCACCTACTTTCCTTCTCACCAGTCTGATCCTGTATGACAGCCCCTTTGTAGGTCAATCAGTGCTCTGCAGAAATATTCACTTTGACATCATATGTATTGCTCAGTGGCGGAACTACCGGGGGAGCAGGGGGTGCGAGCGGGCCAGGGCCCGCACCCCCTCAGGGCCCCCCGGCAGTCCGTTCGCCGCTGAAAATGCGGCCAAATGCGGCGGTACGGTGGGGGCGGGGCCCGGCTGCGCGCCACGCACCAGGGCCCGCACCCCTCAACGAACGCTACTGGTATTGCTTGTTTAAAAAAACAAACAATACATATGGCTGCTCACGTGGCTACACAACGGCTTGTTATAGAAACTGTAGTTGTGTTTCTGAAGCAAACATACCAGTTTTACCAGTGCAGGGCAACAGTACCTTATATTGTCATTCCTTCAAAACACATACATTTTTTGGTGTTAATGTCCTTTAAGTAAAAATCTGTCTTTTTCACTCTCCTGTGCACATGTCGACCAGGGCAATTAAAGAACGTAAAAGGAAGGAAAGACGAACCCCCTGATCCACTGCACTGCAGACTCATTCCTCATCTGTCTATCCCTAGTTCCAGCCCTGATTTATGCAGCTTAGTTACCATCTAGTACAAGGTTATTATTATTGCGAAAAAGGATATCATTTTTAAATCAGAATTATTTGCTTAAAAGATGGCCTTCCAATAATTGAAAGCTTTCTGGATGTCAGGTTTCCAGATAAGAAATCCTATACTTGTACTCTATATAAAGTAGTTTTTGAGGGGGTTACATGTGCCTAGTAATAGGTGAGTAGAATAGTGCAATGACAAATCTTTGACAATAATGGGAGCCATGGTTTATGCAGATGGGTTTAAGGACAGTTCATTTCACTAATGTGTTTTCCAGATTCAGATCATCTTATTTTCTGCCGAGAAAGAAGGTCATGTCATCTCACAAAGGGCTATATTACAGACATTAATCCCCAGAGGGGAGTTCTTTCAATACCTTGCATATCTTGTATTTAACCAAGTTGCAAGTCATCTATACCCACAAGGGTGTCTATGTTCATTTACTTGTATATTTTATTAGTTATTACTCTTTTTTATTTTGTTTGTTTTTTAAATGATTTATCTGGTAAAAAATATTTGATATTTTATTTTTTAAGTATGAATTTCTTTTTCTGACAATGAAACAGCCAGAAATGTAAAAGATATTCCTACTTAAAAATGTTTTTCCTGTAAAATTTGATTCTTACCTAAGGGCATTGTAGTGTCATGGAAAGATCAGCTGGTGTGCACAACCCTCGTGGGAGTAAAAACACAAATATCTTAAAACTTATCCGAAAGGTAATTTAATGCATTATGTCAACTAGGTTAAGACCATATGTGGTAACTACTGGGTTACAATATACAAATAATCAGCATCTAATCACCTTAATCACCTTAAAATTAGGTCACAGACTATCCGCTATGTCCGCTGGACTGATTCAATTTTCAGGTCATAGTCGCCAGGTTAATTTGTCTTTAAGGGCAGACCCTGGTCCCAGTTACCACGAGTTTACTTTGAAAATCTGGTAACCTTTATATGAGTGATAAGTGTAACTCGCCTGCTCTGCTTTGCAAAATAATTTGTGAACACAGAAACATTTCCGAAATTTATTGGAGCATCCAGCATTTTTTTGCTGGATTTTTTCTTAAGTCAAATGTCTGTATTTTTTTTCTAACAACAAAGGTGTTGTGGGTGTTTTTTTGGGGGTTTTTTTTGCATTTATTTAATGCCACAAAGCAGTGGAACCTCTTTATATCCAGTTCCACCATGCAAGGGAACACAAAAAAACCATAGGACCATAATTCACTTGCTGTGCCAACACTGTCCTTAAAATCCCTCATATTATTCAGAATTGTATTCTGATTTATTTCCCCAACATTTTTGTTCTTCTTAATGTTTAATGTGTTTGCACTTCCCTTTTTTTTCCCTTTAATAATACATTTATTACAAAAGGCATTCAAGGTGATCCCAGCTTCCTCTCCAAGCTTTAAAATTAAGGTATTATTGGAACATCAATCAAATATATGACTATATTATCTAATGACTAAAAGTCATGCTGAAAAGGAATCCATTACTCATACTAATAAATACAGTATATATATATATATATATATATATATATATATATATATATATATATATATATATATATATATATATATATATATATATATATATATGAATCCCATAAAAATTAACTGAGTCTTAGTATATGTGTTTTTAAAGCAAATTAACTAACCCTTTATTAGAGCAAAAACTGAACAGAGGGAAGTATAATAGAAGGAAAATTTGCAGCAGGTTTCGCAACCTATAGCAACCAATCAATGAGCATCAGATATGGCCAGTGGGCACATGCCATCCCCAGTTCTTTGCTGCCCTAGGGCCAGGATTTTGTGACCTGCCCACAAATCTGGGCCTGTCTATTCCAGCCCTTCTTCACTGAAATCACATGCCACAGTAAGATAAAGGGTTAAACGAGCTTCCAATAAGCCACCCCAAATTCATTACTATGAAAGGCGAACTTTTATTAGTAATATCTGCCACATTTTAAAATGCAGATAATCCCACGGTTTAGCAATGCAATGCTACTAAACCACTGCTGATTTTATTTATCAGATAATCTGACATTATTTTTCCCTGCATGATAGAACGTATGATTGGTAGGATTATTATAATCATATAAAGCCTGTATTTTCTGCTGCTTACAAAGCACTTTATTCTTTAAAAAAAAACACACAAAGAGCCAGTTCTGATCTGCAGTTTCTCTGATACTGTATATGTAATTGTAATGCTTCGAAAATCGATGTGTAGTTGTTTACAAAGGAAGAACTGTTGGTTCTTATTGGTGAAATGTCACAACAAATACTTTATTGAATTTATCCACCAGACCTGGATTTAGTGCCTTGGCAATAAAAAAAACAAGATACTAAAGCAGCATTTCCAATTTGAAACAATCAAACTGCTCAGGGTGCATTCATGGAGCTTTGTGTATGCTATTTCCACTCTCTCTACTCTCTGTTCTGGGTTACCATTAAATAAGTACACATTTTCTGTATATAGATGAAGATGGTTCTGTCCTAAAAATATATATTTATATATTAACCTTAAGACAGCTGAAAAGCATTTTTTTTTTTTGGTGGACAATAAACAGCTTCGTTATGGACCTTTCCTGGGGGACAGGCAAATGTGACAGGCTAGTGCATAAGGCCAAGGAGGAGAGAGGAGAGCTGCTGTTCAGCAATATAATGTGACATGTATGTGTATCCTCAAGGTTAGCAATTTGTAACATACTATGTATGTGTATATATGTATATATATATATATATATATATATATATATATATATATATATATATATATATGTATATATATATATATATATATATATATATATATATATATATATATATACACACTTTTTATTATTATTATTATTATTATTATTTATTTATTTAAATTAAAAAGATACAGTTCTCGATTGAAGATTGGATTTTGAGCCTAATGGGGTGTTTTGCACTGCAGTTACAATATAACCAATTGTTCATATTTATCAACAAGGAACGTTCCTCCTATTAAGTTGGAAAGATGTATGACATAATATTTGGAGAAATAATTGGAAAGGTACTACTTTTAACTAAATTCCTAAACCCTGCAGGGATTCAATAAACGAAAATTATGCGGATCGCATCGGAGCTCATCCGGTAATGCTGTGTCTTCCCAGCGAGATGCCAGCTACTCCATGCCGGTAATCAATGTAGAACAAACGATATTCTCGCGTACTAGGCGCTGATCCAGGACACCATGTGAGGACACCAGCGTTCGTGTAAAATTGTCGGCTTTATTTAAACAAACACACAGGGGGGAATCTAGTGGTGGGTGTGCTGGGCTGACTTACGCGTTTCTTGCTGGATCTCCCGGCACTTGTGTCTTAAGAGTCTTAAGAGGTTGAAGGAAAACCTTCGATCGATCGATAAAATCGTTCGAATCCATTTAATCGTTCGATCAAACGATTTTTGTTCGACCGCAGAATTGCCAAACTTGTTGAAAAAACTTTGAATTCGATATACCAATTAAAAGTTTTTCAATTCAATGGTCGAATTTCGAAATTTTTTGTACTTCGAAATTCGACCCTTGATAAATCTGCCCCTAAGTGTTCCAGCCAAAACTTCAATGCTTTTAAACCTAAATTATGTTCAATGGATGAGTATAATGTAGTCACGTCTAGAGTGACCCATAAGAAGTCCTCTTCCCACTTTACATCTTGTCATTTATTGAATGCATCTCCACTATCCTTTAAATATGATGATAGACTCTAAACTGTCAGTTGTAATAGTTTATCAACATACTCACCCAGTTTCTCATTAAGTGAACCATTGGCAGCTATTATCGGCATCCCTTTAGGATGTAGAGCACACTTATGTACTTTGGGTAGCGTATGGAATATGGGGATTCTTGGTCTCTCACAAAATATATATTCAAATTCTTTCAAATTCAAAGCCCCCATGGCTTTGCCATATTCTAAGATTTTTTGTAATTTAGTTTCAAATATTTTTGTGGGATCACTCATTAATGGGCGTTATTGCTTTACATCACTCAAATGTGATGTAATATCTTTTTCATAATATTCCCTATCCAGAATAACTATCGATCCACCATTATCAGATTTTCTTATCACTATACTATCATTTTCTTTGAGTGTTTGTATTGCCTGGAATTCCTCCTTTGTTAAGTTATTCTCATTTTCTTCTTATCCCTTTTCTCAGATAATATTTTAAGATCTTCACATACAAGGGTATAAAATCTGTCTAGAACCACGGACCACTTTGTCCAACTGTATAAAAGACTGACTTAAGTTTCAAATCCGTATGAGCCACCTCTCCTTTAGACTCATTATCCAAATGATCTTCTATTTGTATTTTACCTTGTGATGAGCTCCCTCGTGAATGTAGGGGGAGTGTGAGCTTGCAAGGGAGCAGGCTCTAAGACTCTAAGAGCGTGCCTAGGGGCGGCCAAGCCTGAAATCCGTACCTGCTGAAGGCCATACAAGTGAATATGGATGCAACTCCCTTATCTTTTACAAAAGAGAAAAAAAAATGCACCCATGTTCTAGCAGGGTTTGTGTTTAGCAGCTCCCATTTATTGCAGTGACTTTCAGCAGAACCAATGGCACTGTGGACTGTGCAAATTTTTCTCATAGATGAGACTCCCCTTCTTTCTTTACTGTCAATAGTTTCTGCCCAGTTCTTAACAGTGCTTTTATTTTGCAAGAGAAGTGACCTCATCAATGCAAGAGATGTTACCTCATAATTGCAAAAGAAGTGACTGCTACTACTGCAACAGAAATTATATACTTGGAAGAGAAGTGACCTCAAAATTGCGAAATGAGAGAGAAAATGACCTGTTATATGCAAGAGAAGTGGACTCCTCACTACAAGAGAAGTGATCTTATAATCAGGGGTGCTGCACAAATGAGGAATTGAGATACCAATTGAGAAACTCAAGCAGCAGCACCCCACTGCTTACCAGGGGCAGCAAAAATGCTGCTCCTGGTAACTGGTAACCGTTAATTCAGGGCTCTTAGTGCTGGATCCCTCCCTGGACCCTCTCCTGCGCAAAAAGAAGAGCGCACGGGTGGGGCAGCAAAAATGCACCTCAGGAGGCAGAGGGGCCAGGATTGCCTCCTATTATAATTGCAACAGAAGTGCAAAACAAATGGAATATTTGCAAGAGATGTGGCCTCATAAGTGCAAAAGAAGTGAACTTACTACAGTAAGAGTAGTGACCTCATTACAGCAAGAGAAGTGACCTCATCATTGCAAGAAAAGTGGACTTATTATTGCATGAGTAGCCAGCTCATAACAGCAAAAATACCTGAGAATGGTATCCAAATGGGCTGTATGTGCTATACAGATGGCACAAATTGTTCTTTAGGCGATACTCCTTTGGAAATGCTGTAGTCAGTTGATATTTTCCACAGCTGAGGTATCACTACACTACTAACACTTTAGCCAGAAGTCTTGGCTTGTTTTAACAGCAGTAAATATTTCTTTCTGTGCTGTTATGCTAGTTTTTATGAAGTTATTTAGGGTTATGTTGTGATGGTAGGACCCCATATCCCTACATACCCAGTTAGCACAGGCATAAAACTCCCATAAGCAACAGCTTCTCAGTAGTCCCAGGGCAGCAATGGCTGATGCAGAAGTAACATATTCTTTGCTTTTATTTTTTTCTTTCCCCATATTGTTGTCTCCTTCATTTCATCTGCAGATTTTTGCTGACATTAATCTTGCCTAATGAACCAAATATTCCAAACTAAAAATAACAAGTTTGCTAAATGTAGTGCAAAATGTCAATTAACACCTTCCTCACTTCTTGTTGCTAATTAAAACCTTATCAATGAGAAATGTCAAATAAGAGCATTTCTGAGCTATATTTAATCTCTTCTGAAAAAGAGGCTACTAATTCTACTAATTTATTTATTTATTATCTTTTAGTTACAGAGATCGCTTATTATTCAAGGTGACAGCAAGTCTTTTTATATCATGTTTTTGAGCTCACTGACATGGACCATCTCAGCTCAAAACATGCACAGATGTATTTATAAGCAGTGAATAAATAAAGTCTTCTGGGCCACTCTTTGAACAAGGCCCCAAAACTCCATACCACTCATTTACTTACTATCACAATGCAAGTTTTTAGCAAAGACTCTCAATGATGGGGAGATCAATAGGTGAAGGCTTTAGGGCAATGGTTACCAAACTGTGGTTGATGCCCCCCTCTCAGGGGACTTAGAGCAGCAGGGGGTGGGGCTTAGCAGAAGACCAGTCTCGGTGAGAAATGGGTAGAATTAAAAGCCCAGCTTGAAGGAATACCCTACCACCCTCTTTGTCCAACCACACTGGGATGAGGAGAGGTATATGCCTAGCACCCCCTACTGCTGTGCCCTAAGAATGTGCCTCTTCTACCTACCCCTAGTTCTGGTCCTGCCTTTCAGTTAACTTTTAGTATGCTAAAGAATGACTAATTCTGAGCAACTTTTTAATTGACCTTAATTTTTTATGTTTTTTAGTTTTTGTATTTTTTTTTGTACATATGCTTTCAAATGGGGGCTCCTGGCCCGATAAAAAAAAAAACAGTTGCTCTCTGAGGCTACAAATGTTATTGTTATTGCTACTTTTTATTACTCCTCTTTCTATTCAGGCCTCTCCTATTTAAATCCCAGTCTCTTATTCAAATCAATGCATGGTTGCTTGGGTAATTTGGACCATAGCAGCCAGATTGCTGACACTGCAAAATGGACAACTGCTGAATAAAAAGCTAAATACCTTAAAAACAGAAATAATAATTAATAAAAGCCTACTGCAATGCAAACTGTCTCAGAATATTACACTCTATATCATAGTAAATGGTGAACAACACTTTTAAATGTCATTTAGAGCAAGATTTGCATTGAATATAAATTAAGTATTGACTATGTATTTACCAATATTTTCATCTAAACATTTCATGAGCTAAAAGGGGCACTGACCAAAGGTTGGACCTTAAAGGGGTGCTCTGGCCAAAAGATGGTCTTTCAAAGCTAGGACAACCACTGCTTTAGATGGCTATGTAATGAAATGTGGTAAGTTTGCTACAGGTCTAGTATCTGTAGGCTCATGGTGTGAACCGATCCTTGGCTCCAGGGCATGGGATGGTACGGTTGCCATCTATTCAGTTTTGACCTGGACATCCCAGTTTTTTGAAGGGCTGTCTGGGTCAAAACTGCCTGCCCCGGCTGTTTCACAGACCCGCCCCTGCCACATCATATACCCGCACCATTACTTTGCGGTTCCGCCCGCTGCCCGGAGTTCCACGGGACAGAAGGTGGCAACTCTAATGGATCGCCAAATCCAGCAGAGATCCGATCATTGGGCATGGTAGCTAAATGAGCAGATCTTTGTCTAATTTGGCTACCTATCTTGCCTGGTTAAAAGACCAGTAACATGAATTTTTTTTAAAAGAAATTAGTTTCTACTTAACGAAAAAAAAAACCAAGACAGTTTTAAATTTAATTCGCAAAGTTTATATTAAGAAATTACTTACCGATTCTCTGCTTGCTCTCCTCTTCAGAAATGGCGACAGGGCGACGTTCCATTGTGCGGCGCTCAATTTCTCCTCCCTGCCTTCTATAGGAGATAGCCAAAGACTTTGCGAATTTAAAGTTAAAACTGCCTTGTTTTTTTTTCCGTTAAGTAGAAACGAATTTAAAAAAAAAAAATCTTTAAGCATCCGATTGGCTGCTAAGGTTTAACAGAGCTTGTGCAAACTTTGTGCTGCAGTTAACATAGTTAACCATAGCAACAAACATTTTTTTTAATAGTTCAGCAGAGAAATATAAAAGAGTGAATGAGAAGGATTTCATGTGATGGACTATAAAAATAAAATCTATGCTACAAGCTTGCATTACCATAGTAAGTATTCCAGCCAAAAAAGGCAATAAGGAAGGCCTTTTCTACCTGCTGAGGTACTGGCTCTGAATATAATTGCCAGGAATTATTTGTTCCCCAGAGCATTAATTAAAGAAAATTACAACCTGCAGACAAATCTGTCTCACCCTGTCTTCCCCTCTGTGATCTATTGCATTTGGCACGGCTTTGTGATGGAATACTGATAATCCAAATGAAACACAGCGCTACAGAATAACAGGAGAACAGTGGGACAAATCACCTCTAATCATCATTTTCTCTCTTCTCAAACAAACTCAGTATCTGGTGGAAAGAAGTAATGAGACAATTCAGGTCCCAGCATCGAAGGGCAGTGATCCTTCTTTCATCTGTTTTGTCAGGGCACAGTTGTCACTGCAGGCTTCATTATGGATATCTTTTATCTGCAGCCTGTAAATCTTCATCTACGAGTCTGAAAGTCTCCCAGGCCGATGCATAGTCGTACAGGAGCAATCTGAAGAGTAAGATATTTACTATACAATCATGTTACTTTTTCTGCTGCTGCTGCAAAATTTCTTGAAGAGAAGGAGTTTTCAATCTTCATTCAGCTTTAAAAAAAAGCAGTATTTACCCAGTTTTTGCCCATTTCTGATGAAATTTACTCTTGTAGAGCTAGAACCATGACTAAAGTTAACGGCTTATTTACGATGCAAAAATAAATATCAAATAATATCAACATTCCAACAGCAGACAGTGCCAGTAGGTGACTTGTGTCAAAAGACTGACACAGCAATACTATTTAAACTCTATAAGCGATATATTTCCTATGAGGAACCAAATGACCCTTTAGGTTTGCATAAGGTTTTTTTTAACCATATGTGGAATATCCGCTAATGAATTCTGGATTTTATTATCACAGAAGAGGCTCACAGCAGGTAGTAAAACAGGTTTTAGAAGAACATGACTGAACTGCCAACAAGTTTAGAGAAAGAAAATGATGGCAGACAGATACTAGAGAGAGACAATTTCCAGCAGAACGGATGACACATATCAGTTTTACATGTAACAGTAATCTGTCCCCTTTGGCCGGAAAAATTTGTAAAACACATTAAAATCTATGGGTGACATTTTTGTTGCGGCGACTTTTTTGTAGCAAAATACATTAGAGTCTATGGGGCAGATTTACTAAGGGGCGAATTGTCGCCAGCGACCACTTCACACCCATCGATCAAATGCGCTCGGACTACGCTAATTCACTTAAATGTAGAATTTCGTCCTGGGCGCTGAACGCTGGCAACTTTTCGCTAGTGTTACTTTGGTAATGCGAGCATTTGATAGTGAAGATGCGCTAGCATTCATTTCTTGCGCTCAGGTCAGTTTGCATAGGGCGGGAAATTTAAAGTTGTATGGACATCTTTATGTTGGTGCAAATACTTACAAATTACTTTTAAAAACATATGTCCCGGGAACCTTAATAAAGACAATAGAGTTATTCTAATGCCCTACACATGTGACCACTGTAAAATGAATGTTCCATATGTTAGCAAATGTATGGGGAAAACCGTTTACCCAAAAAAGTTTGTTAGGTCTTTTACAGGCAATCAAGCTGAAAAAGGAAAAGACGCCAGCGTTTTATAGACTTTAACGCATTTTTGGCTCACAGAATAAAATGTAAGTGACAGAAGATTGAGGAAGATCTACCTAATTTAAATGAAAACCATATTCCCAAAATGAATAATTGAGCAACAGATAGTTTATATCAAATTAAGTGGCATATTAAAAAATCTTATCAAACTGGAATAAATATTTAAGTAAATATTGTCCTTTTACATCTCTTGCCTTGAATCACCATTTCATGATGGTCTTTGTGCTGTCTCAGATCACCTGACCAGAAATACTACAACTCTAACTGTAACAGGAAGAAGTGTGGAAGCAAAAGACACAACTCTGTCTGTTAATTGGCTCATGTGACCTAACATGTATGGTTTGTTTGGTATGTTCGCGATGCTGTGATTTTTTGGCGCCAGTGGCAAAACTCAGAGATTTGCAGCAAAACCATACATGCCGAAAAAATGGCAGTAGAATAATTGAAAAATAAATTCAGAAATAGTCACAGCTGCCAACCTTGCCTGCAGCTGGAGTGACCTCACATCTAGGTTGTAGTGATGTCACTTCTGAATTATGCAGACTGGAACCCAACCATTTTTCCACATCAGCGGAAGTGACATCACACGCATGGCAGAACCTCTCCTGACGCAACAGAGACTGCACTTCTCATGTTCACTTCACTCCTCTGACGCCACTGAAATGCCACTGCACATACTCAAACCTGATTTTTGCCTAGGGATCTGCAACATTCATCAGAAATCGGGGGAATGTAGTAGAGTGATGGTAGACCAGTGGACGGCACTAAAAATATAGCAAAATATTGGGGGAGTTGACCCCTCTGAATTATGTGGTGGGTAGCAAGGATGCATGTTGCACATATCAAGTGGTGCTTACATTGGTATATTCCCAGAACCTTTTCTGCCTGAACTTTTAGTTTATAGATTTTCATTACGTGATCAATAAGCAGCAATAGGCTGCGTATATAGAATAAAAGCGTGAAACCTGTTATTGACTAATGGTGGTACAGATCCCCTACAGTTAAATGGATCAAAGATAAGAACACTAACCTGAAACCCTCTTCAGTTCTGGGGGCCCCTTCACTTAGGCTAGCAGAGCCTAGGGGAGAGCTACTCCCTTCTATCCCTCCAAGATGGAGCACTCAACTAACTAAAACCTCATTTATAGGGTCACTGCTCCCTGACTTTCACTAGAGGTAGTGTTCCTCTGGGGTAGCAGCACTTTACTGGGCCGTGTTGATCCCAAGACCCCTGGAGCATTTAGTCTCATACAGAAATGGGGGAATGGACAAGGTATTGGCAAATAATGCATGCAGTCGACTGCAGTTATTTCTCATTTGTTCCTTTTAACTATTTACACCTGAATAAGACAGGAAGAGAGAAGAGCACAAAAGAAATAAGAAGAGAATAAAGAAGGTTGAAAGCAATAGATAACAGAGGATAAAAAGAAATGGTAGGAACAGAATGGAAGGCAAAAATGTAAGGATAAATATAAATATAGAAAAACAAAGTAGACAAGGAGGAAGGGGAAAAGAGAATGGAAGAAGACGAGGAAAGAAAATGAGTAAATCAAGTAAGATGGAAAGAAGAAAAAAAGAAAGAATAAATAAATAAAGACCAAACTTTAGAAGCTACATGTATGCTAGGGAAAGTATTTTTGGATCTTTCTTTATATTCTCCTGCACCCGAGGGTCTCAATTACAAGATCCATGTCAGCACCTGTTTAGTTACTATTTTTATTACTTTTTTTGCCTTTTTTTTGTTTGATTTATATGTCTTAGGCACTGATCCTTTTGTGAGGTATAACTACCTTCTCATGCATCCCATTTTTTACCGTCATTTGCATGATCTTTTATTCAGCTACAATCCTCACTTGTCATATTGCACCAACACCAAATGTACCTGTTTATTTGAATTTTCTTCATTCTTTCATGTTGATCTGCTTGTCTGCACTTATAACACAGCAAAGCTTTAATGTATGTCCTTGGTCCTTCCTTTTTATTCTTTTAAACTGTCAAATGAGGTTCGATGTATATAAATGCAAGGTTGTGCACTTGCACAAAATAACACACAGTAAATGCTATTTAAACACTAAATATTTTTGAACTAGTGATGGGCACATTTTTTTGTCAATAAGATGAAACTCCAGCACACGAATGCTTAAGGGTTCATAACCCGTGTTTATTGTCAATGCCAAACAGGAAACAACGTTTCGGGGGCGTACCCCTTCGTCACCTGACGAAGGGGTACGCCCCCGAAACGTTGTTTCCTGTTTGGCATTGACAATAAACACGGGTTATGAACCCTTAAGCATTCGTGTGCTGGAGTTGCATCTTATTGATCATTGGTTGGAGGCAGGGCCGCCATCAGGGGGGGACAGGGGGGACAAGCGTACCGGGCCCGGGCATGAAGGGGGGCCCGGCAGCGCTGCATTTTTTTGAAGATCCGGGCCCCCCTTACGAGCGCCCGAGCCGTACGTCTTGCCTCTTCAGTGCCGAATGCGGAAGTGCCGAAAAGCCGAAGCCGATGCGACGAAAAGACCCGAAGTCACGGAAAAAGCCGAAGTCCCGAAGTCACGAAGCGCCGAAAAGACCCGAAGTCACGAAAACAGCCGAAGCCGAAGTCCTGAAGCAGCGCAAAGACCCGAAGTCACGAAAACAGCCGAAGCCGAAGTCCTGAAGCGGTGAAAAGACCCGAAGTCACGAAAGGAGGCGAAGTTGAAGTACTGAAGCCATGAGTTCAATTCTACTGAACACCAGTTTGTGGTTTTTTTTTTTAATCCCCTGGCCACCAATGTATTATTTTAATATTCTATAGGCCCCTGCCACCAATCTTTTTTTTAAAACTTTTGTTTTTGGGGCCCCAATTTTTTTTTTAACTCGTAAGGGGCCCCTTGCCACCATTGTTTTTTTGGGGTTTTTTTTTTAAAAAAAAAATTAATTTTCTTTTTGGTGGCCCCAAATTTTTTTAACTTGTAAGGGGGCCCCTGCCACCAGTTTTTTTTTTTTTCAAAAAAAAATTATTTTTTTTTTAAATTTTTTTTGGGGCCCCAATTTGTTTTTAACTTGTAAGGGGGCCCCTGCCACCATTTTTTTTTTTTCAAAAAAATTTTTTTTTCTCCAAATTTTTTTTTTGGGGCCCCAATTTGTTTTTAACTTATAAGGGGGCCCCTGCCGCCAATGTTTTTTTTTTTCAAAAAAAAATTAATTTTTTTTCAAATTTTTTTTTGGGGCCCCAATTTGTTTTTAACTTATACGGGGGCCCCTGCCGCCAATGTTTTTTTTTTTTTTCAAAAAAAAATTAATTTTTTTCCAAATTTTTTTTTGGGGCCCCAATTTGTTTTTAACTTAGAAGGGGGCCCCTGCCACCAATGTTTGTTTATTTTTTAGTTTTTTTTACATTTTTTTTGTTGGGGCCCCAAGTTTTTTTTAACAGGGGGCCCCTGCCACCAATGTTTTTAAAAAAAAAAAATTTTTAATTTTTTTTTTTTTGGGGCCCCAATTTTTTTATAAGGGGGCCCTGACCATCAATAGCTTTTTACAACTTGTGTGGGGGGGGGTTACTTTTTTAGCGCTGATGTCTGTGTGGTCTTTTAACTGCGATGTGGGCGGGATATGGGGCGGAGCTTGGTCGTCAGTGTGGGCGGGGCCCAGGGGGCCCCAAAAATTTTGTTGTACGGGGCCCCGTGATTTCTAATGGCGGCCCTGGTTGGAGGTGCCGTCCTCCTTTAACCCCAAGCACCGGTGAGGATACTTAGAGACCAGGTGTGCTACTGCTCCTATTTGCTTGAACTGCACATTTTTTTGTCAGCCATGGATTTACGGCGAAATACCGCATTTCACCATCTGCAAATGTTTTTGGTTATTTTTGTGGACTGTGTAACTCTAGGCAGAATCACTTATTGGCTACTAAAGTAAATAAAATACTTACTTGCATAAAAAGGGCATTAACTTGAGGGATTAGAGGTTCCTGGTAAATTCTCACTTAAGAACTCAATCCCCCCCCACTAATCAAAACCCTTACTCAGAACCCTATATAGTCCTCCCTCTCTGCAACCCCCCCCCCCCCAGCATAGGTGAAAACACCTATAAATGCCCCTAATCCTTTACTCAACTATGGGTGCAGAGAAAGCGCAGCAGAGCTCATGGATACCATTTTCCAGCTCTTCAGATTTCATTTCATCTATTATTTGCTAACTAACTATAAAGCATATATTTACCCAGTTTTATTTCTACACTCAATAATTCCTTTAAAGCAATGCAAATGGTTCCTTATGGTGAGGACAATAAAGTTGTAGAATATCCTGCCAGGTGTTGAGAAGTTTGCACGGCTTCTTGGACATTGATAATATCCATGGTTAGAGTGATCTCAAGATCCACAGTTAGTCTTGTATATGTATAAACAGTACGTGCATACGGTACTTTTTGAGGGTTTGTAGAATCTCCCCTGCAGGAGGGCCCAGTTATTATGTTTTTGCCCTCTTTTTAATACAAAAGAATACAAAAAGGCACCTGCCAAGGTCCCTGAATAAACCTATTGTTTACACCACTACCATTTGCCTAATATTTGACACACCCCCCCATCAGTTGGACCTTTCCTTCTCCTTTAAGGAGAGGAAGGTAGAATGATTGCCCTGGATCCTACACATGGTGGAGCCACACAGAGCAGCATTTATAGGTAGGAAGAGTATACAATAGAAAATATAGTAGCGTAAATCTGGGAATGTAGGCTAAAGAAGAATAAAGAAATCCTCTAAACTGTATGGTTACTTACTCCAGCATCTGTTTCTGTAGCAACTGTTAACAGATAATTGGAATTCCATGTTCTGTGCTGATATCTTCTGTGTATTTGCACTTGGTATACCGTACCTGGCCAACCATTTTCTCTTTTAACATTTATGGGGGCCACTGACCACCAATGTTTTTTTTTTTAACTTGTAGGGGAGACGCTGGCCACCAACTTTTTTAACTTGAGGGGGCTGGCCTCCAATACCACATGTATGTGGGCTGCTTTTTTTCTACCAGAGCTGTTTTTTATTACCAGCCTGGGCCTGCATGTCCTTACTGTCTGCCATAGAATGCGCAGTAAGTACAGAACTCTGTTGTTGGAGGGAAGATGCCTACACACACCCCTTGCCTGCCCCGCATGAATACAGCAATAAACACTACAGGCAGCAATGTATTCATAGGGTACATGCAGGTCCTTTCCAACCATATTACTTTGTCTGACTACTCTTATGTTGGTGATTGTGGTGACTTTGCCTAACAAAGAAGGAGACATGATGGGCAATTGATAAATTGTGCAGTTTGCAGTGCTCAGAGGTACACAGTAGAGTTGAGATTGTTAGCAGTAAACCATAGAATGAGTAGGGAAAGATTCCAGGCGGGTGATTAAAAAGGTTAGAAAAAGAGGAAGAATATGAACAGCAAATGAATGATGTAAAATAAACACTCTCTAAACAACAATACATGTAGCTCACTGGCCTTTCCTGTATGGCTCTTTGTGCATCTGAACGGCTTGGCAAACATTCGCTTCTGTGAAGGTCATTTTTCACAACCAAATGCTGCAGCTTTTGTTTTCAGACAGTTGAGCAGATGTGAAATTTTAATGGGAAGGTACATTAAACCAAATTACTCTTTTGAAGTATTGTGAGTGGAAATAAAATAGGATTTAATTTACAATGGGGAAGATTTATACTTTTTATAGAGATTGTATAATGAAAATTCAATTTTAATACTGTGTTCGGGGGAACTTTACTGAAAAGCAAATTTGAACTGTTTAATAGCCATATATAACTGTGCCTGCCGTCATTCCACTATTCCATCATTTTTTTATTTTACCTTTTTGTGTTTTAAAGCGAAATAGATGAATATAAATGTATTAAGGTGTTAGTGAGTCAGATTACATTGTTGGTCTTGTCATGTACGATGCTGATAGGGTATTATACCAGCCAGAGCGGTAGATTTGTGAGGGTGCAGTCTATGATGTAAGGGGCAGAGTCATAATGTAAATTGGGCGTCAGGATGTCCTTGACCAAATCGGAAGGGAATTTAGTAAATAGGGCAGGTGTCTGCAGGTTATAGGGGAACCAGGTGAGGGCATTGGGGAAGATTGCAGGCCAATCAGCAGTATGCACAGGACAAGTTTGGAAGGAGGCAAAATGTGAATTGTTCAAGTGTCTTAATGTTACATGTTAATAGTAGTTATTTGTAGTGCCAACCCTTGGCTGATATTGTACTGGTGAAATACCAGCAGAGTGGTGACCCTAGGTGGTTTTAAAATCATGCAATTATATTTGCTGAAGAGATACCATAGATGTATACCACAAACTGAAAAGATTAAATTGTGTCTAAGGGCCATGGCACATAGCATTTTGTCTGCCAGTGGTAATAGTTGCCCTAGGTATAAAATGAGTGAGAGAGAGAGAGAGAGAGAGAGAGAGAGAGAGAGAGAGAGAGAGAGAGAGAGAGAGAGAGAGAGAGAGAGAGAGAGAGAGAGAGAGAGAGAGAGAGAAAAACAGTTTGGTTTTGTTTGATGAGTTTGGACCCCCTACCATTGAAAATTGGATATTTTCCAATATCTATATTATTTCATCAGCTAATGTGGGCCATGAGCAAAGGTTTAACCTTCAAAGAATACCTTCAAAAAATAAAACATTTAAGTAAATACATTGTATTCCAAGTAGTGTCTCACTTTGGATGTTCTACAGTGACCACTCTGTATAATGAGAATAATATATAATGAATATTTATTGAAAATTACTGCAGCCCCACAGCTATTGGTTGTGAGCTGTCACCTGTTATCAAACATATGTCTCTGTAGAGCCTGCTCAGTTCTGTATAATTAATGCACATTGACCTTTCAACAGGACCCGGTAACTACCGTGGCATTTTGAGATTGTATACGAGGATGACACATTTTAATTTTGTTGAGGTTATAAGCAAAATCTTTTAAATTTATAATTCATCCTTGTGAACAATTACGCATTGTATCAGGAGAAAAAAGAAACTAGGAAAAAATGGCTAGGAAACTACATTCATTGCTTAATATTGTTCTGCTCACAAAGACAAGAGGAAATTGAAATCAACGATTGGTTGGAGAAATTATATGAATGAATACTAAGCTATATGAAATATGGTATTTTAATATTTAAATGGACAGGTCAAGCCCATATGCAGTTCAAATGTACTAAATCTCTTTTCCCTTAAAAGCAGTGGTTTTGAGACTTTTTGGGTTTAACCCCACATGTCACCTGTCTTGCTTGTTTCACAGATATCTAGGACACAATATAATCACCCATCCCAAATGTTACCCTAACTATCACTTAGACTGGTATTTTAAAAATATCTAGGAGTGCAAATGATCATCCATTCTTAGTGTTTCCCAACCAGGCCTTCAGACTGGGTCTTCCTGAGTGGTCCATGACAATAATTTTGGATCCTCTGCTTGAAAGGGTTGCAAGGGGGTGCTCCTAAGAACATTATAACAGTTAACTTTGACCAGTAGTTGTAAAGATATTGAACAGTATCAGCAGGAATCAGAAAGTGTTCATGATCCCTAGGCCAGGGTTTTTTTCTCTATGCAGGAGATTTTCTCAGAAGCTTCCTGGAATCAACTGTAGCACAACCTTCTATTACAGATAAAAGTCCTAATACCGTCAGTAAGTTTGATTGGACCAAATGTAAAGCCAACAAGTTTTCTGCTGCATTAGCCTTAGCTTTAATATCACTGCTGGGAAGCAAAGACAGAAGATGAGCCCACTGCCTACTCCATATACTGTATAATGTCCCAGGAACACATGGTAGTATAGATATAGTATCAGATTTATGTATAATAGTCCCAGCACATATGGCAGGTTGAATGCAATTTCGACTTGTGTGTGCCATGTATAATGTCTTCACCAATGCTGGGAAACTACTTTTATTACAAAACTTAACGCAACTGCTTAAAGTGCAGGGACGTCTAAAGGCAGATTTGTATAGGACTTATGTCCCCTGACATAGCAGATTGAGCTCTCATCATTGACCAAAATCCCTCTCCAACATTCATTCAAAATATATTCCTCCAGGATGTCATTACATCCCTTATTACATTTTAATATGGAATTACAAGTAATTACACTTTACAGTAAGTTTAGCGTGTTCTTCCAGTTAGAATAAAAATAGAATAAAAATGCAGAAAAGCATTTTATCTCCAATTAAAATATTACACCTGAAAACAGTACTTATGTTCACTTGCAGTTTTCATTAAAGTGCCATCTGCAGAGAGGTAAGTGTGAGAATGCTTATATACTTCAGGCTCTCAAAAGCAATCTCTCCATAACCATATACACTTACTTATGGTACTGCTATGGCAATTATCCAGTTAATTTCTTTAGTTTCAAAAGATGGTTTTATGATTGAAGTACAGTTACATCCATGGTCTTATTTATCAAAAATCTAATTTGTGAGGTTTTTATTTTTACTTCAAATAAACTCACGATTTCATTTAATTTGAATGTGTGTTTATTTATTAAAAAATTGCAAAAAAGTGCATTTCAGCCTCCCTTGGAGCCATCATTAGTCAGGACTAGTAAGAGGTAGCTTGATCCTATAATAGTCTCTCTAGGAGAGTAAACCAGATTAGGGCTACCTATATTGAGCAGCTTTGGGCTCCACCAAGGAGTGATAGAAGGGACTAGATCCCAAGGGCATTGTTGCATTGTTAGGGAACCAGAGACAGGGCAATAGGGACTGAGATATTCCCCTTGGTATCCCTAAGAAGTTTCACCAGAGGAAACAGGAGGAACTCTGGGTAGACGATATTCCCCTCTCAAGCACTTTTGAGGGAAGACTCTGAAATTGGTCTGCACTGTAAGTATGTATTGATCATGCATTATATATATATATGCTCTGTATCACATTGCTGTTCTCCTACGTGGATCTCTGTTAAAAATCAGTTCAGTTATTGTTGCAAGAACCACTGGCACCTATTCTTTTACTACACACTGCAGTGTGTTATACCCTACCTCCACACCAGTGTGAGGGCTTGCTCCCTGAGAATTAAGGTCTAATCCATGGCACATATTGGAGTAAGGCTACAAGTTGGAGCAACAGTGCTGTTCATTTTACTGTGAGCTTACACATACAGTACATATAGTTACAATAAGGACTACTGTGTCCATTCTACTTTCTGCTGCAAGTTCTCCTGTTGTTGCTGGGGAAACATGGAGTTGCCACCATCCTGAACACATCAGTAATTCCAATTATCCCACAGTATGCTTTGTCAATAGTATCACACACTAATGCCATTGAAATGCTGCATACCAGAAGTGACAAAATCCCCACTCTGAAAATGTTAGCTGCAACTTGTACCTGATTCACTATCACTCGCACAAGCAAATTAATGTAGGTGTCCAACCTACTATACCTACCTCCTAACTTGCACAGGATTCAGACATGCAAGTTAGGGACCACCAGAGGGAACAGGTCACATGGGTGCCCTTGCTTACCATCACAGGGCAGGGCTGCACTACACCAAAGAACAGGGCTGAACTACACCACTACTAGGCGGTATACCTACTAGGTAAGTGGGCAGCCAGTCCCTGGAAGCAAGACCTTTTAGAACGAGCACCAAGGGGTTTGTTTTACATCACTGAGTTCTCTAGCACTTGCATCCAGTATGTCCTATAGTTTAGAGTGCCTCAGATGGATGACTTGTCAAGGCTTTAAATATCATTGAATGCTTCTGTAAACTACACACTAATCTAGCAGTCAGTTCATGGCACACAAAAAACAGGCTTTATATTATAGCATATAGAAAATATCAAAGAAACTATGAGCCTTCCAAAAATGCTCATCCACTGCATGCTCCATACCAGAACTACACTAGACCTTCTATTGATATTTAACATAAGATCTCTGTGCAGTTTTGCTTTGCGGCTATTATACTATCAGAATGGGGTCTACAATTACAAGTTGCTTAGGTTTCTTGGTGCTGGAGAAAATGTACTGAAGGGATATAGAGCCTAATGCATAAAGAAAGTATATGGAGCCAGGTCTATGCAGAAGAGATAGGCAGAATTTTCACTGAAGAATCCTTTTGTATTAAATATTATTTTACACCTATTTAACAAAGCCACAATCAATGCTACTAAATGTATTCTTCTACTTATTATTTATGATTATCCAGGTAAGCCTGATATATATTGTATATTATCAACCTTTCTATTGTATCATAAACCCCATTATCAGTATTTCTACAGCTGACTGCGCTCCCATGGCATCTCTCGGCATGATAACTGGAGCACCAGAAGGAGTAAGCAGCGCTCATTCTGGGAATCCTATGGAGCATGCAGTAAAAGCAGTGTAGTATACAGCTGAAACATATGCTGATAAACTTCTTTAATCCATTTATTGTTCTAAAAAGTATTTTCATTACATAGAGGAATAACCAACATAGAGGTGGGTATATGGAACAGTGTATATTTATGAAATTCTACCCCTTTTCAAAAAACCCCAGGGCAAGGGAACATGTTTCGCAATAGTGCTAAATGTAATATACAAGCACGGATAATGTATCTCCTTTTACATGTCAACAGATCACAGGGTATTTCAGAAGATCCTGTAAGAGAAGAATGGACACCAGTTGGGTACATTCAATAGAATTTTCTGTATCTGGAGAGAGACTTAAATATATGTATATGTGTTTCACTTTCAAAATGGATAACATTAAGTATTTTTCACTGTTATTTAAAAACCTAGGAATTTTATATACCTTTATAATACCTTCCTATTGCAAAGTAAGAGGCCACTAGCGCTACCATGAGTTCAAACACCATATAAATGCACAAGGCTTCTGGCTGAGTTATACAGCAATGTACAACTTAACACTCGTGTATTATAAGCAATAATATACCCCTACTGTAAATGAAAAGGATATTGGAAGGCTCAGTTATACAGGGAACTCTGAGTATCACTCATGTATTATATGGGGGCAATGTACCGCCTACTGTAAATCACACAGTCACTGAGAGGTTCTGTGACCATATAAATGCAGAAAGTTGCCTGTAACTTAACACATAAGCATTAAAAATGGATAATAAGATTACTTATAATGCCATTTTGGCATAAAGCATTATATCATGTCTTATAATACACAACTCTCAATGCCTTGTGTGACACTTGACCTCAGTGAGTACCATTTACAAGTAATGACATCACTTTATAATGCTCTCTTTATTAGAAAGTGTTTTATAAGCTGATCAGGGCTTGTGTATTTGTGTGCATATACATATATGATATATGTACTGTAATTATAAATATGGTTTCATTATTCATCAACATGTTTTTCAGAATTTAAATTCATACTAGCTTTTTGCACTCATATGCACTTGTATGTTTCAGTAGAGGTCTGGAACTGCCCTACATTGCATTTAATTAGAAAGAAGAACACAATGTTTTGGGCTCACAGTTGTGGGAGAAATTACCAGGGCATGGCTATTACAGATTGGCATAAGTGCTCTGAGTACACTTGTAGAAGCACTTGCAAGAAAGACATTTCCTTTAATGTCCCAGATGATAGATTAGAATTTGACTAAATTACTCTCTGAATCCAACTAGTAGCAAAATCTATCCTTAATGAAGCAAATTTAAACAACTATTGTTTATCCTTTGGCATTTAGTTAAGATGGGGGCACCAAAGGCTAATTTTATTTTGACAGCTTGGCTGGCAAACAACCCAGACAGTGAATACTCCAGCTGTTATCATAAAGACTGTTAAATAAGTTCTTTCTCTGCTGCGAAATAAAGTGCAGCCATTTCAGTTTGTGCAAGGACACTTTCATTAGGGGTCATCTTGAAAAGTTTGCAGATTTAACTGGCTAAACGAAAAATACATCTTCCATAGAAACAGTATAAGGGCATCTCTGCAACATATTAAGTGGGAAATGCCTTTCACAGGTTTAAACACAGAACAAAAATGGGAAGTCTTTAAAATGCTGCTTAATAAATATACGTCAGTATATTCCGCTTGTAAGCAAGGAACGTTGTTGCAAAACAAAACCGTTGTGGTTCAATAGAACTGTTGGTGTTGAGGTGGGTAAGAAAAGACATGCTGTTAAGGCTTTCAAGTTAGTTGGGACAGCGGAGACATTTATCAGGTACAAGGAGACCAATAAATCATTCAAGAAAAGCTATCAGACAAGCTAAAATCAATATGGAAAAGTGTATTGCAGTAAGCAGTAAAAATAATCCAAAATTATTTTTTAAATATGTGAATAGTAAAGAAAATTAAGCAGGAAGGGTGGGACCCTTAATATCAGAGGGGGTCAGCTGGTTGATGAGAACAGAAAAAAAGCAGAGATTCTGAACTCGTATTTTTCATCTGTCTGCACAAATGAGGAACCAATTAATAAAGGTTTCCTTCTTGATAGTCTCAATCCGAGTAATACACCTAATGTTGCATGGTTCACGCATGAGGAAATTCAAAAGAGACTAGAACATGTTAAGATAAAAAAGGTCCAGGCCTGGATGGTATTCATCCCAGGGCACTTAGAGGGCTTAGCTCTGTGATTGCCAAACCACTTTACTTAATTTTTCAGGATTCATTGAGGTCTGGCATGATGCCGAGAGACTAGCGTATTGCTAATGTGGTGCCGCTATTCAAAAAGGGATCCTATTCTCACACTCAAAACTATAGTCTGACTTCAGTGATTGGAAAGCTTTTCAAAGGGGTATTAAGGGATAAGATACTGGACTTCATTGCAAATCATAATACTATGAGTTTGTGCCAGCATTGTTTTATGCGTAATAGATCTTGCCAGACTAATTTAATTTCCTTTTATGAGAAAGTAAGCAGGGACCTTGATTATGGGAAAACAGTGGATGTTAAAAATTTAGGGGCAGATTTATCAGAGGTCGAAGTGAAAATTCAAAGTAAAAAAATTAGAATTTCAAGCTATTTTTTGTGTTCTTCCACTAGGGAATAGTCCAAATTTGATTTGAATTTGAAAAAAATTCGAAAATTCGAATATTGAAATTTATCATGTGCTTTAAAAATTTGACCATTCGCCATCTAAAACTGTTTTAGACTATAGGAGACCTCCTAGAACCTATTTGGTGGACTTCAAAATAAACTTCAAATCGAATTCGATCAAATACGATGTTACTTCAATTCGTATGATTCAAATTGAAACGGCCTATTCACCTGCAAAAAAAACTTGGATTAGTTTGATGAATTATGGTTGATCTTTTTTTATTCGAATTTCGACGTTATAGGAGTTCAAAAAAACGCCCATTACTTTGAAATTCGACCCTTGATAAATCTGCCCCTTAGACTTTGCTAAAGCATTTGATAAAGTGCCACACACAAGGTTACTGGTTAAATTAAGGAATGTTGGCCTGGAACATAGGGACAAACTATCTGCCCTATAGTATTTGTACCTGGATAAAGAACTGGCTAAAAGATAGACTACAAAGAGTGGTGGTAAATGGAACGTTTTCTAATTGGACCAGTGTTGTTAGTGGAGTACCACAGGACTCTGTACTTGATCCCTTGCTTTTCAACTTGTTTATTAATGACCTGGAGGTGGGCATTGAAAGTACTGTTTCTATTTTTGCTGATGATACTAAATTGTGCAGAACTCTAGGTTCCATGCGCAGGATGCTGCCACTTTGCAGAGTGATTTGACTAAATTAGAATGTATAAAAATAGGGGTGTGGAAGCACTCTAAAGGCTAAGTAATAGTATATTTAAGTATAAAGGAAGTGCTAGTTTTAATGCACATTCCCTGGGCCCCTGTCTCAAAAGTAAGTTTACAAAACAGGGGTTTTTAGTTACAAAGTTATGATCATAAAGTTGAAAAGCCACCATACCACGTCAAGGTAAACCCCACATGGCGGTCCCTAACTTGTTTGCCTTTCGGCCATAGTATAAAAAGTCTTACTGCATAGTAGCATTCAGTGTAATCAGTGTCTGTTGAACCTTGGTTTCAGTGAAAAGGATCTATCCTCCCCCGCCAGTATGCGGCTTTTAAGGGAGAGGCATTGTCCAACCAACGCCCATTTTTAAAAGTATAGGGCCCCATTAGTTTAAGGGGGGGTATGGGGTGCTATTAAAAACCACATGAAGCTCAGCCACAGCTTCTGGCAACAATACAATGTATAAAAATAGGGGTGTGGAAGCACTCTAAAGGCTAAGTAATAGTATGTTTAAGTATAAAGGAAGTGCTAGTTTTAATGCACATTCCCTGGGCCCCTGTCTCAAAAGTAAGTTTACAAAACAGGGGTTTTTAGTTACAAAGTTATGATCATAGAGTTGAAAAGCCACCATACCACGTCAAGGTAAACCCCACATGGCGGTCCCTAACTTGTTTGCCTTTCGGCCATAGTATAAAAAGTCTTACTGCATAGTAGCATTCAGTGTAATCAGTGTCTGTTGAACCTTGGTTTCAGTGAAAAGGATCTATCCTCCCCCGCCAGTATGCGGCTTTTAAGGGAGAGGCATTGTCCAACCAACGCCCATTTTTAAAAGTATAGGGCCCCATTAGTTTAAGGGGGGTATGGGGTGCTATTAAAAACCACATGAAGCTCAATTTTATGATCATAACTTTGGTAACTAAAAACTCCTGTTTTGTAAACATGCACTTGCATTTATACTGAATTATTTATGAGACAGGGGCCCAGGGAAGTGCATTGTAAGTAGCACTTCCATTTAGCCTTGAGTGCTCCCACAATTTTCCCTCTAATCTGACTAAATTAGAAAACTTGGCAGCAAAAAATAAGGTTCATTGTTGATAATTGCAAGGTTATGCACTTTGCCAAAAATAATATAAATGCAAGTTATACACTAAATAGCAGTGTGTTGGGGGTTTCTTTAACTGAGAACGATCTAGGAGTTTTTGTGGATAACAAGTTGTCTAATTCTGGGCAGTGTCATTCTATGGTCACTAAAGCAAATAAAGTTCTTGCATAAAAAAGGGCATTAACTCAAGGGATGAAAACATAATTTCGCCCCTTTATAGGTCCCTGGTAAGGCCTCATCTGGAATATGCAGTGCAGTTTTGGACTCCAGTCCTTAAGAGGGATATAAATGAGCTGGAGAGAGTGCAGAAATGTGCAATTAAACTGGTTAGAGGGATGGAAGACTTAAATTATGAGGTTAGACTGTCATGGTTAGGGTTGAGCCATGCATAACTGTACATATATCCTTTTCCTCGATACTCCTGGAAGCCAAACTTTTTTATTATAAGTACAATTAAATATGGGTTAAATACAGATATTGTTGGAATAAAACTTTATTATGATGTAAGCAGGGGTCTGGGCAAATACTGGGCTTCAAAAGGGTGGCTTGAATTGAAATGGTTTGTACAATTTCTGTAGATCTACTGCCGAACAAAATTCTAAGAGCATTTGGAGAACAGTATTATGTAAATTTTAAATATTATCACAGATAGTTTATGCTCCGTATTCCGAAATGACAGTATATTCCAGGCATGAATAACCACAAGTTATTTTCTCCAAGTGATTTGCAAGTGAATATTCTGTTAAAAGCCCTTCAGTTCTAGCCAGATAAAATTAACAGTTATGATCACATGAACACAAGGTAGTGGATTTGTAACCTCATATATTTCCCTTAGTAGAACGTGTTACATCAAGGATATAGTGAAATGGTTTTGCTCATTCTGATGATGCCATGTGAAAAGGGTTCATACTCAAGGTGAGTCTGGAATTGAAATGGTCCCCTGCTGATAAATACATTATAGAAAGACATATTATTTCTTTAAACATGGAGCCAGGTAATATTCTCTCTCCTATGCTATATAAACGGAGCCAAAAATGTAGACTGCTGCACTTCTGTTTTCCTTTCTGTATTTTGCCATGTTAGCAGAAAAATCAAAATGACTGGACCTCCCTACACCCAAAAACGAAACTGTGCAAAACATAATTTTTTCAGGATTATGAATCACATTCCCAGTAGGGTTTATCTTTATTAAAAGGCCTTCATGGTTTAACCTTTTGAGGTTTTGGATGTAGAGGCTAGTAATCAATCAATAGCAATATGGCACTGAATAGTATAATTATATTTTGCTATATTTCTTGGCTCTTGACGAACAAGCACTAAAGATGACTGGTGCAACACTGAACAGGAATGACTGGTGCTACACTGAGCACATCATTTAAAAGAACTATGGGGGAATGTAATAAAAGTCGCAAAGAGCAAAACAAATAAGAATAAAAATTAGCATTTCGCAATATAAAACTCTTCCTTAAATGGTTATTGCATTGCGAATTTTAATTGCACATGCCCACTTTTAAGAAGAGCTTGAAGGTGTCACTAGTGTTTTATTAATCAGGATGCTACAAAGAGCAATAAAGAGCTACAATAAATAGGACGAGCACTACATTCAGTAGGACTGGCACTACACTAAGCAGGACTGGCACTACATTGAGTATGCCTGGCACTACACTGAATAGTACTAGTACTATACTAAGCAGGAGTGGTTCTGCAGCGAGCGGGGTTAGTACTGCATTAAGCAGGACCTACACAAGCAGATCTGGCACTACATTAAGCAGGGCAGGACAGGGCATTGCATGAGCAGCATGGTACTACCCTAATCAGACCTGGCATTGCATTGAGCAACACTGGTGATACAATGAGAATGTTTGGCTATTAACTAAGGTATTACACTGAGTAGTGACTACACAGTATGAATTGTGCTACCATGAACAGAATTGATAATAGGCTGAACTGGACATGGGCAATACGTGGCACTTCTCAAACTTGTACCAGTATTGGAATTCAGTGTCAAAAGCTCACCATTTGCTAATTTTGAAGGAGTGCAAAAAGCATTTGCTTGGTTATTTGCATTTATTAAAGTCACATTATTGGTTTTAGGCCAACAAACTCAATATTACTTATTATTCGTCCTACAATTTTTCCCACCAATGCATGCCATTAATAATAGAAGTCCAAAGACAAATTTGTTTTGTGAAGTGAAAACCATCAATAATAAGCACATTTCTGAAGTACTTCAGTTCTCCTAGTGGAACTGTACAGAAAGTGACTGCCGTAACGATTCGTTTTGCACCAATGACAGCAGACTAAGTTTTAAATGATGGATAGCATATCAGCGACTGTGAATTCTGAGGATAAGTCCCCCAGGAGTTCCATGGCCATATAAAGACACGGTTACGCAGATATAGCTTTAAAGGTCATGAAACTCTGAGGTTTCTGAACACACTATAAAGAAGAGTAATCTGTGTTTATATCCCTAGGTTCCTTGTGGGTCTTCAAGTCTCAAAAGATTTTTTGGCGTCATACAGACTCTAAAGTACCTGTAGATTAGTGCAACTTCTTTCTTTTTCCTATATAAGCGATGGCACCACTGTGACATCATCTATTCATAGTCTTATTATTGTTTTATCAGAACTATATTATTTTATCCATTTGTGATACAGATACACATATAATGCCAGCATACACTCAAAGGGAATAGGTATCCAAACTCCGTAATAAACCATTCTTGAAGGGCTTATAAATGCTTTAGAGTTTGTGTTCATCATTTTGGCTGGATCTCTAGTCTTTTTAAGTGCAGTGTAACATTTTCTCCCGTTATATATAAATTCACGAAACCGACCGCAAAGAATCGCCTGCATCCGTTTTTTGGTCGCCGTTTCGCAAATTTTTCACCATTTCGTGAATTTCGCAGGAAATTCACAGGAAATTCGCTAATTTTTCAGCAAAGTGAAATGCCCCAAATTCGCCCATCACTATTCCTTAAAGCAGTACACTACAAAATGATAATTGCAACTGCACTATAATTTAGCATCATGACCCTTTGAACTGACTTCTAGCTTTCCAGAAGGTATTATCATGAAACGATTAGATGACCATAAAAGAACTAAATGTACTAAAAGTCTTGTAAAAAAAAAAGTGCAGTGACATAGTTATATTGCCAAGTGTATACAGAAAGTATGCCAGAAAGTAAATAAAGATTAGTTGCTGATCTTCAGCCAGTAACGCACTCTCAGTCATAAACTTTGTACTGAACCACAGATCAGAGACATATTTAGGGCTTTAAAGAATGAATGATAATCTTATACAAAACAACTGCATGCAATATTTACGTCAATAAAAATGAAGATGCAATTAGATTCTACAAGTGGCTTTTCGAAAACAATAAATTATGATACTGATCTGCTGTGTTCTAAACAGCACATTTATTAAAGCATTAATATATATTGTTGATTAGAATGTCAGCTCTACAGGACAAGGACCTTCTTTATATTGAGGTTCATTAACAGTCCTTTGTACAACTTCTTGGGCACCTCTAACCAAATGGTTTTGACTTATAACTGAGGAAATGCTGGATCAGAACTCAACTTGAGAGAGAAGTAGGTGGTTGGCAATTGAATGGCTTATTTATAGGCCCCCAAGCTTGCATGTCATTACGGATTTGCAAATTTGACAGCACTGGGGCTCACAAGGCACTAGGGAGTTTTCATTGCAAATGTTAAGGACAGGGTTTCGTTAAATTCATTAACACACTTAGGCTTAGGTAAATTTAAATGGGCTGGTACATTTAGGTCATATATGTGTCTTTATTAGAGATGTTGGTGAAATTGCTTGAAGTTGCCACTTATTATTAAGAAGCTAAATAAAGACAAAAGAGATCTTCTATTGTCCTGACATGAGACCATCCTAAAACAAATTAAAATAAAAAATATATATTTAATAGTTAGAACTTAATCCCACTTTAAAATATAAAAAAATCTCCAGCATTTAACTGTTTTATGACTTTTTGCCATACAGGAAATGACATCACTGACATAAGATTGAGGAGGATGTAACCTGGCGAAGCAGACGTTGGCGAAAGGGGTAACACAATGGAAAATTCGCGCTTTAGTGAATTTGTTAGAGAATATGTTCATTCTCCTGAGCAAAAATTTGCCTGCCACAGTGGCTAGAAACTTCGTTAGCGATGTACTCTTTTGCTAACAAATTGTCCTCTACATCTGTAAATTGGAGATGTCCCAGCGGATTGGATTGCACTGTGATCAGTGCTGGGTTTTTTAAACAAGAGCCAGGTGGAGAGCATTATTTTTTCTGGCACTTAAAGTGATACTAACACTGAAAATTTACTTTTTAAAATATTAATCTACATTAAAAGTTGCCTCTGGGTCATGTATATTGTTTTTCGCTAATAGTTCTGATTTTGTAAGTAATTGTTACTTGAAGTTTCTAAACCTGACTGTTTTGCCAACCTGACTGTCCCATCTCAGCCTGTCAATAAGAGTTTCTGATGCTAACGGACTCCTGCTGTACAAATATGGCAGCCCGCTCATAGAGGAACACGAGGTAAGAAAGGTAATGTAAAAGCATCACACAAATACATTTATGGCAAAATTATAAATAGCATTCATAAACAATGTTATGACAAATACAAAAAAAGGGTGGTGTCAGTATCTCTTTAAAGGAACAGTAACACCAAAAAATAAAAACGTTTTAAAGGAATGACCATTTAATGTAGTGTTGCCTTGCACTGGTAAAACTGGTGTGTCTGCTTTAGAAGGACAACTATAGTTTATATAAACAAGCTTCAGTGTAGCCATGGGGGCAGCCATTTAAGCTTGAAAAAAAAGGAGAAAAGATACAGATACGTGCTATAGTATACAATGGGATTCTTTAGAACTTATCTGCTATCTACTGAGTATGATGTGCTTGAATGGCTGCCCCCCACGGCTACACATCAGCTTGTTTATAAAAACTATAGTTGTGTTTGTAAAGCAAACAGACCAGTTTTACCAGTGCAGGGCAACAGTACATTATATTGAAACACTTTAATTTTCTGGTGTTACTGTTCCATTAAGGGTCAATGCCCTAACCTTGTGCAATTTTAAATTCCACAGTAAAGAGACGGGTAATGAAAGATTAGCGGAGCTCACCCTTGCTGTAGCGTGTCGGCCGCAGCTCCCGCGATAGTCCAGCAACTCCAGGCCGGAATCTGCAAACAGTCTCTGTGTATCGCCGATCAGCGCTGGCCCATTCTCCACAACAGGAAGTTTGTACCACTTACCCACTGCCTGTTCAGGCCCGGATTTGTGGAAAGGCCACCTAGGCCCGGGCCTAGGGCGGCAGGATTTAAGGGGGGCGGCATGATGCCCAACCACACCCACTTTGGTTCAAAAACACTGGGGATGCGCTGGAGATACAATATTTTTTTAAATTTCCCCATTGATGATGAAAATTTGCACGAATAAAGGGGAGGGGACAGGGGCGCCAAATGGCAGTTGGCCTAGGGGCGCCCTCTATGTAAATCCGGCCCTGTGCCTGTTATCACTTAAGGAGCTAAAATTAAAGGCACTTTTCAAAGATTTTGTGTAGCGATTCCTGTTGTGGAGAATGGGCCAGTGCTGATCGGCGATACACAGAGACTTGTGCAATTTTGCCAATTCATTTGTACATATATGTTATACCCCCTCTTATACTGTAAGCTCTACAGAGCAGGGACATCCTTCCTATTGTCTCTCTTACCACATCTGTATTCATAAATATTTATTGTATTTATTATGCTACTTGTCCTTCCTTGTGAACTTTTTTACATTGCAAGATTCTACAGAGTTGCGTATCCTTGCAGGGCTATATAAAGTAAATACTGTAGCAAACTGGCAGCTTGCACATGTAACTTTTTCCCACTTTTAAACAAAGTCAATTTTGCACAGGGGTGAACATTGTAGCAAACAAACATAAATCATAAGATGAAAACCTTGCCCACTGGGCACTACCTTTACACTTTGAAGCAGTCCCTGACTAGACTGGGCCCATTGTGGACGACCAGCACAACAAAACAGTATTGTTTGGCTCACCCCTGTACTCACTGTTAAAGAGTTCAGCTTTCTGGCTTCCTTCACTCTTGTAGCCAGACTCACCAACTTGACCCACTCATGGTCCTGGTCACTTTCTGCTTCAGGCAGCCACAGGCAGCACTCCCAGCTCCTCTGGGAGTTCTTTACACAGCCAGGTCTCCTACCTGCTGTGTCCTGCTGAAAGACCCACTCTCCCATTCCAATTATGTTTAAATAGCCTTTCCACAGGACTGCTTTCCTGTTGAAGGTGAGCTCCAATCTCCAGACTGGAACTACGGAATGGAGTACCTGGCTGCTCTGGTCTTTAAACAGAGAACATACAACTGTGCACTCCTGCACATAGGTAAATAAAACTTTTATCTGCCTTAGCTTAAATATTGGACAATCAGGTCTGTACAGCTTTTGATGAACCTAAGAAAGATGCAAAGTTAATTTGTTAATAAAGATAGTACCAGTACCCCCCAGCACTTTGCACCACTTTGTCCCTAGCCAATTCCGGTGCTGCACCCATAATGTAAACCTGTATGTGCAGGAGCTAGATGGGGTATAGGCATTCTCTGTCATGTCCCCTTGTATCCCCATCAAGTACAGGGCTGCCTTGTGCCCAACAACCCTCTGTTCTTTAGTTTTTACAGCAAACACAAGATCAATATTATATTAGGCACAGTACCATTCTTGTTGCTTTAACTTATATTAACCTAAGCTTTTAGCCCTTACTTGACTCATTACAGAGGCCAAATGTTTATTAATGCAATGACAGGGTGGGTGGCAGCAAGCAAGAGAAAAAGCAGAGGAAATAAACTGTAATACAAACATGGTATGTGTTCTTTATCAAGGCGACATTTTGTGCAGTGGATAGGTTTTATCACCCTATAACTTAAATAAATGAGCCTGTTAGTGATCTTCACTCTTCTTTTTGAGGAAGCTGTGTCTCATAATAAGAGCATTTATCCAACTTTGCACCAGCATTTAGTGCTGGATGTTTTTGATGTAGAAAATAAACCTAAAAATGTTCCTCTCGATTACATTTTTCTTGGGTTGTCTATAAACAGAGGAGTCTAGTTTATATATACTTGCAGAATTGTATCTTATCCCGGGCTTTTTTAGCCATACCTTTTGTTCTAAAACAGACTTTAATGCTACTCTTTCCTAAATGAGAGTTCATTTTCATAAGATGGAACACAAGCCGGCTCAGGGGAATTCAGTCCAAAACCTTACACAAACAATATCCCATCTAGTCAGTGCTCCATGTGGCAGCTCTAGCAGATAAAATTAGAATCTGACATCCGCACCAGCCAAGCAGTGTCACTTTCCTGGCCATGCAACATCAACCAAAACAATAGGCAACAAACAAATCACTTCATACTTGTCTGACTCCGTTCTCTTAAGGTGCAATCAGTTTTGGCATTTTTACCCTGAAGGTTTTTAATACATACTACACTTTAGGGAGTATCAGTTTCCACCTGAGCTGTGATGGTTTTTATGACTACATTATTTGTTATATTGGACTTCAGAAAATATGTGCAATTCTTTAATTAGTCATACCATGTAAGTGAGTCATTACAGAGGCAATAAAGTTGTTGCGCTATAAAGCTGCTCAGAAGGGTTGACGGGGAGATCAGCATGAGAAGTAGTCTGGATAAGTCTGGTAAGTGTGGTAGTTTATTGTAAATACCATTTTGATGTTCTTGATACTATTATACACTAATATATATATATATATATATATATATATATATATATATATATATCGTATATATATCGTATATACTCGAGTATAAGCCGAGTTTCAGCCCCCAAAATATGCAGAAAAACTCTACCTCGACTTATACTCGGGTCAAGCGCAAAAACGGTCACCGGCATCTAAGAATAGTAGCCGGCGTCTAAGAATAGTCGCCGGCGTCCAAGAATAGTCTCCAAGAATATTCACCGGCGTCCAAGACTGGTCACCGGCATCCAAAAACTAGACGCTGGCACCTCCAATTGGAGCAGAAACCCTCAATTTTTTGATTGAAACTTACCAGATGCTGCATTTCTCACCCTCGGCTTATGCTCGAGTCAATAAGCTTTCCCAGTTTTTGGAGGTAAAATTAGGTACCTAGGCTTATACTCGGGACAGCTTCTATTCGAGTATATACAGTATATATATATATATATATATATATATATATATATATATATATATATGCACTCAGCTAAACAGCAAAAGCTAAACATACAGTAGTTTAAATCCAAAGAAGACTGAAATACTTGCAGGAAAATATGCAGAAAAACTCTACCTCGACTTATACTCGGGTCAAGCGCAAAAACAGTCACCGGCATCTAAGAATAGTCGCCGGCGTCTAAGAATAGTCGCCGGCGTCCAAGAATAGTCTCCAAGAATATTCACCGGCGTCCAAGACTGGTCACCGGCATCCAAAAACGAGACGCCGGCACCTCCAATTGGAGCAGAAACCCTCAATTTTTTGATTGAAACTTACCAGATGCTGCATTTCTCACCCTCGGCTTATGCTCGAGTCAATAAGCTTTCCCAGTTTTTGGAGGTAAAATTAGGTACCCAGGCTTATACTCGGGACAGCTTCTATTCGAGTATATACAGTATATATATATATATATATATATATATATATATATGCACTCAGCTAAACAGCAAAAGCTAAACATACAGTAGTTTAAATCCAAAGAAGACTGAAATACTTGCAGGATTGTGAAGTGTCTCTCTAATGATGCCATGCAAATACCTGTGTCAGCACATTCTTATGACATTGGATACCTAAAGCCTGTGGCACCACATTGTACAAGCAGTTCGCAGGGATTTGTCCAGACACAGGACAAAGAAGGAAAGGGAGGAATACGATCAATCAGTAGACCCATAAGCATAACTCACTTTTATACACACAGCCTAGATATTTGCCCATGTAAACCAACCCTCAACCCTCCCACCTGCTACCTTCCACCTTGCAAAAATAAACATTTGACAATGAGTGTGAGGAAGGAAGGGTTGGAGGAAGTGAGATGGTGGTGTTGCATTTAGAATGAGTTTCTCTAGACCCAAAAGTGAATCGATTCACGCCCAACTGCCATGGGTACCTGATCTACTGCTGGACATAGTGTATCAGTACATCAACCCTGTTTTGTAAGGCCTATTTCATGTTGTGCATTGACCACTGTGGCACATTTAGGCAGAACTTCCCCAGTGCTAAAAGCCTCTTATATCACTTGTTCCTGAACAGAATTGAAAAGCTCAGGTGGTGAAGATGGTGGTGAAGATCAGCCAGTGCTTGGGAGAGTTTTGACCTCCACAGTTCACAGTGCCACCACCTTCAAAATGATACGTGTAACATAATCCTAATGTTGACACATTGAGGCATTATCTTAAAGATTCAGTAGCCAACAAATAGAACAATATACTTACAATGACAATTAATTTCCTTGACTGAGATAAGGATTGGGGGCCATTTATAAACATAGAGTGCTTCATTTGTTTCTTTAATTATGCAAAATGTTATTTCTGTATTTGCATTACCGTTAAGGTCCATAGATAAAATATAATGAAAATTGCAAAATTGCTTTGTTGTCAAGCATGTGCTTAGTTTTTTGGAATATTATATCATTTTAGATGTATTTTGTTATTTTTTCATAACTGATAAATATATGGCAGTCTGTGCTATTCTTACTGGACAAACTCGGAAATTCACAAGTAGCTTCATTTTAAATCCACAGTACTGTCTGTATCTCAATATAATTTAATTCAGCTGTGACAGGCCAGAGATCGCAAAAACAATACTTTGATTAATTAAATTTCTTGGAGCCCAAACAATGACAACTTCAGAGGCACTAAATGATAAGCAGCCGCTTCTATGTATGACCACAATATCTCTATTTTCTGTAAACCTTAATCAGCAATCGCATTAACAGATCCTGATACATTCCTATTTAAGTAAGCCTCGTTTACTATCCCACCTATCCCCTGGTCCAACAATACCTTAGAGCAATAGCACATGGGTAGATTTTGGGAGTTCTGGTATCTACTATGGGGGATATCTTTGTGACATGGAGCCTATGTAGAGTCTCCAGGTATCGTTCACCCTTCACACAATATGTCTTTGTACTTAATATTGTAATTCACATTCCTTACGGTTTCAGAAATTGTATTTTTTTTCACGTCTAGCAACCTCAGCCTCCTGGAATATGCACCATGTCATTTGTGCTTTGCTATTTCTAAAGGCTGCATAGTGTCTGGAGATGAATGTGTCAGTTTAGATTTTTGATTGTAAGTGGTGAATATTACTCCGGTGTTCTTGAATTCTTTTTGGTCACTGGGGGCGCCTAACCATTTAGCATGTTCTTGAATTCTCCATTCACATTTTAATATGTAGACAAGGAAGACGAATGGCAAGCAGCATACATTTTCAAAAGGACAGTGCATTGCCTCATCTCAAGAATTGCACCAGAAGCATGATTATCTTGTGGTCTTATTGTCAAATGTAGTCATTTGTTTTAGTAACTCCAATGTATCTATAAGAAAAAATACATAACATGTGTGTATACTGTATGTTGGCTTCTAAAAATATCTTTTTTATCTTTTGGACAAAGATATTTTCAAACAAGACAATGACTGCTGTCCCTAGTTGATGTACTAAAGTAAATCCACTCCAACTGCACTTTATCTATGCTGGGTATATCTTCCTCATGTGATATTGACATACAAGACTATTAGACCTTCTGGGATTCATCCTCATCAAAGGTTTCAAAACAGACATTTAGCTGCATTCAGCTGGTCACTCTGGTGGAATATACAGGGTTTTGAGTTCTTTTTGCAATAGAAACAAGGCAGAGGTACTCCACGTACCTCTGCCTTGTTTCTATTGCAAAAAGAACTCAAAACCCTGGTATAGATAAAAATCTCAATAGGGTCAATAAAACTACTTTTATAGTCTAAAGCAAAGAAATGTATTACTGGTGCAGATTGGTAAAAACAAGAAGATCCCCAAACCTGGACTTAATCTATATACCAAAGTACATGAATAGATATGTTAAGGTCAAATAAAGCCTAAAACAATAAGGCATGGCAAATGTTTAGGCTCCCCCAATGACCAAAATTCCCATATAGTGGGGGTTGTTATCTTACATTAATACAGAATGTTTCCTGTAATAAAAGCAATCCTTCTGTCTTAAACATAGGCTACTTTATGATCCCAGAGCAAACCTGGTTCTTAGGTTCTTTGTTATCATAGCTTATATTCTTAGCTATATCCAGGTAACCATCTCTTCTCCCAGAAATACTGTTTCTGAGCGTGAATCAAGTTTAATCTCTAAATTCAAAAAGTGGGTTGTGTAATTACACAGAGACTAATTTAAGGACTATGGATAGATTTTCTACAGACCAGTAACCAAAGCTTCCAGGAGACTAACACGCTGAGTCATCCTCCACTTTAATGGTAGATTTTAATAATGTGCATTGGCTGTACATGTTCTCAGAATATAAAGACCCAACTAACCAATGACCAAGACTGATTTATAGGTTAAAATGGGTTGTCCATAAAATCAACTGCTCTATAAAATATTTCAAACTTGGTTGTGCGTCTACTGATTCTCTGGATATAGACCTGCCTTGAAAATCCATTAAAGTGAAGTGTCAATTATGTTCTCATGAAAGTCTACTAAGTGAATGCCCTTAGAGGTCTAAACAGGGAACAGCCTAATGCTTTATGTGCCGTTTATTGCTATTATAGTTTGCAATGTCCACACTAGAAATTAATATTTCCCCGGAATGATCTGAAGGTGATCAGGAAGGGTAAAGTCATCCAAATGGGAGATCACTGGTAAGTCCAAAGAGATTGATTGACTAGGCTGATTTTTTTTATGTGAAACATGTATTTATTAAGGGAGTGAATCACAGGATATGACCTTCTTACGAAAAGTGAATTATTTATTTATGCATCATCAAGCAGTGCAATAAAATTGCATATTTATGAACTTATTCTGGGCAAGCTGTGCACCCCTCACAAAACAACCACAAAATAGCACTTTCCTTTTTTTTCTTCCAAAAGTCTTCCCTTATTAAAGAGAAAGTTAAGATGCCTTTTTTCAATTTTATTGACAGGTTACTATTTTATGTTTTCATACAAAGCAGTCACTGCTGGCTTCCCTGACAAGTGAAACATGACATTATGCTGAATGAAAAATGTTTCTTCCTCTTCCTTGCTTCTGTGGTTTTCAGGAAGGCTGCAGGCAATTTGTTCTCCATGATGATCTGCTGCTGTTAAAATCTGAAAGGAACATGCTTGTTTCTCAAAAAAATATTTTTTGGGTACTCATTAAAAATAAATACAATAAAAATGAATGTTGGGAAAATCGATGACTGAAAGTTGCATGTAATTTTTCAGGACATCTCGTTCTTTATCACCAGGTGGATTCTACAAAACATACCAATCATCTCTCAGTTGGAATTAGTCATCAGATGTGGGTGACATGCTTTTTTAGAAAGGAGCTTGGAGAGGTGAATGAATTCATCTGAGATTATACAGCCAGCACATTAACATATTTCAAACAGGAGGCCTCGTGTATGAAAATGGGCCAAGGAGCAAAGTGAAAGTTTGCACTTTATACCTCAATACTCCTAAGGAATCTGAAGTTAGGTCTTAAAGGCACAACTATACGTTCTCCCAAAAAAAGTACAAAATAGTTGTGTCTGCATTTTGGCGGCAGTGCAAGCATGAGAGATAGAAGGTGGACAGCACATTGGCATCCCCCAGCTTGGGCTTCATTCAGAACATTTAGGTAAGAATGCTAAGTGGGACTCAAGGTTTGAACACCATGCACCATGTATGGCCACCTCCTCTGTTCTCTACTTTGACTTCAAATCTGGGACCCACCTCTCTGGTCAGCATTGGGCTGGGGTCTCCAGGGCCCAGGCCTGCTGCCACATCAAAGGCCTACCGCACACATCTGCAGCTCCGCGTTGGCAGGGCCCATCAGCTGGTGACTGTCCTGTGTTTTTCTGAAAATGACATTTACATTTTTTAAATCACATTAAAGGTTAAAAGTGATTGAGAGAAGATGTAGTTCAACAACTGCTGCAACATCATAGCTTGAACATTCATGAATACCACATAGTTGAATTGGATTGGTGCTACAACCTTCTTGGCAATTGCTCTGGCTCTACAAATAAAATAGTAGTCAGACAAGCCTTAAAGGAGAACTAAAGCCTAACTAAAGAAGTATTAATGTTGCACATATCAAAAGTTCTCACTATTTTCTGAAAACAACGCTGACCAAATCCGCGCTGAATTTCCCCCCCCCCTATTTATCAATACATTTTTCAAAAATTCTTGTGAGAAAAAACTACAAAATCATGAGAAAATCTGAAATTACAATTTTTTTAGATTTGATGCAGAAAACTGTGATGCCCAAAAACTGCAAAATCTTCAGTTTATCGAACGAAACCCAGCCCAGATCAGGATATCAATGGGATATTTGCCATTGACTTCTGCATGAACCCGGCAGGTCAGTTGGAGTACTTTTTTTTATTTGGACTTTTACCACCATTGGACTTTAATAAATACTGAAAAATTAACGGGTTTTTTTTTTCTATGAAAAAATTATGGTTTTCCCCTTTAAATGTATGACCAGAAAATATCGGACTTTGATATATAACCCCCTATGTTTTGGGCTTCTGTACCAGCCCAAGGCAACCACAGCCCTTAAGCAGTAAAAGGCATAGGGCTGTTTAAGTGGGAACAGTGGTAAGATGGGGCCCTTCCAAAGCATTATTATGCCCTGGGGCCTGAAAGCTCCACATGGAACTTGGCTTTGCAATGGGTTGTGTTACTTACATGGCGCGTTACCCATTTAACCAGAATTATCCCAATAATGTCAAAGTCTATCAGAGGCATTTTTTCTGCAACCATTTTCTTACCCACATTTCAAGGTGCTTTTAGAGTGAGATGGCGCAATATAATTTAAATTCCATTTAGGATTATTCTGATACTTTTAATCTCTTATAATATGCCTTTACCAGCATTTATAACATTAAATAACTGGAATATTTTTGAGATTCACCATAAATCACCAGTAATTATGCCAAATCCAAACGTTATGAAACTTGTGCCAGGCTAGAGGTTAATGTGAATATTGCACCAGTCTGACAGTCGCAGTGTTCTTAGGAAGAGAAATGCTGATGGGCTGCACAGAGTACTTGCATTACAGAACACAGCATCCAGAAGAGCATCCCATAATTTATCAGACATGAACTTGACCTCAGGGCTGTTGTCGGTAAAAAGAAAGCTGAAAGAACAGGGACTGCAAGTGCACTGTGCATAATAAGTCAGAATATCAGGCACATACCTAATGAAAGGTAAATGAATAGAAACTACGTATACAGATAAGCTTTTTGTTGGGCAAAGTTCAATCCATTTGTTAGCTAGTTACAGTGGAAGAGAGACAGGCTAGCTAGCCAAACAAATCAAGCTATTAACAACAGATATCACTATAATAAAACACAGAAAGATATTTCTAGGCTAGGATTCTGGGATATAGTTAAAAAATGAATTACTCCCAATAATACAATTTCTACACATGGCTAGAAGTGGATCACTAAAGTCTTGAATGTGTAGTTTATTATCCAGTGAATGTGATATCCCATATCCTCAATACAACATAATATATCCCCTTAACTGCTACATCTTGAGCAATCTGTATACAGTTTCTCAATGGCCCCTGCAATATATCACACAATACACCAGAGTCAGTTTGATGAGAAAAATGGATCTCCTAATTCAGTTCAGAATTTTCTCATAGACATCTATTGAGTTTTCATGATAATAAAAATAACTGTACTCCTGGCAGTACTCCTTCATTACCAAGTATTATGTTTTACATTCCATTTATGTCACTGAAAGGTATAATTTTCCATCAAGTATTTAGTGTTTGTCTGGCAGTTCAGCACTGAATTATGCAGTGGTTAAAGGATTAGAAGGACACAAATTAAACAATGTCTTAATATAATGTTCCATTGCATCCTCCACGACTTTCTAACTTACACGTCTGAATGGCAAGCAAGTTAAGAGATTGCTAGGGGGTGGGAGGGAGAATGCCTTTGTGCCTCCTCCCTCCCATCTCTGATGAATACAGAACGGCTGAACGCAGGCACTACTGTGTTTATGGGGTACACTCATGTATCTGTACTCTGAAATGAAGGCCAGAGACCTAAGGCAGTTCGTCTACTGTAGGGCAAGGAAAAATGCACCCTTCTTATGCTAGTCTGATATAATCTGATTACTAATGGTTACTGCAATATCTGAAAAAGGGACCTGTTACCCAGACATAAAAAGCTGTACAATAAAAGTAATTTTCAAATGAAACATCAAAAACCAAATTCTATTTTTTTATTAAACATCCATACCTTTTATAAATGTATAAAGACTTAGCTGTCAATCATATATTGACTGCCCCTCCTCTATGCCTTCAGCACTTAGATTTCACTGCACTCCTCACATTCCTCCTTCCTCCTCACCATCTATCTAATTGTGCACCCAGTGCATGGGCATGCATATCCGGTCCTCCATTTTGACACATAAGCAAGATTTTGGCGAGATGCAAAGATTGACTTAATAACAGTGTCCACAAAATGGTGCCTGGTCTATTTTAAACAACAATGAATTGCAAATATATATTTAAGTCACATTTAAGTTAAATTTAACTTACATTTAAGTCCCTGTGCCAGGTCAATATGAAATATTCAAAGCATGTCAACCTAACCTGTTATTTTGTATATCAGTGTACAGGTTACTGTTTATTTATAGTACACTTTGATGCAAGGAACATGCGGGCAAATTCACTAAGCGCCGAAGCACCGAACGCTAGTGTTAATTCGCTAGCGTTTGGCATTTTCGTTACTGCACAAATTCACTAACGAACGCTGGCGTAGTTTCGCTAGTGTTACTTCGCACCCTTACGCCAGGCGAATTTTCGCTAGCGTCGTAACTACGCAAACTCACTAACTTGCACAGTGTACTGAACGCTACCTTTTACGCTAGACTTCCTTCGCCACCTCAGACCTGGCGAAGCGCAATAGAGTAGATAGGGATTGTTTCAAAAAAAGACAAAAATTTTTCTAAGTCCCAAAAAACGCTGGCGTGTTTTCTACATTATGGGTGATAGGCTGAAAAAGATCGAAAAAATTTTTGGGGCTCCCCTCCTTCCCCCCTACATTTCCTGACTCATGGCAACTTACCTAGACAGTGGGCACATGTGTAGGGCAAAATAAAATTTTTATTTGATGTTTTGAAGGTTTTCTAGGCATTTGTAGTGCTGATACGTATTCCTCCATTGAAATTTGAATTTCGCGCCGTATGCAAATTAGCCTTCGCTAGCGTAACTTCGCTTTACATAGCGAATCAACGCTAGCGCAACTTCGCAACCTTACGCTACCCCTGTGCGCAACTTCGGATTTTAGTGAATTTGCGGAGCGCTGGCGAAACTACGCCTGGCGAAGTGCGGCGAACGCAACTTCGCATCTTAGTGAATTTGCCCCATGGAGTGAGACTATGTAACCTGGTTTCTAAGACATCAATAAAAAACATAATAAGCAGAATAATGATACATAATGCTTAATATAAATGTTGTGCTCCATATAGTCCAAATTCTATTAAGCTTTCAAAATCAGGCATTACTAAGAAAATGAATCAGACCCCCATCAATATTTAATTGCGCTAATGAGATCTTCATTGAGCTGTTCCAGGTGTAGCACAGGAAAATAGGAATTGATTCTGGCCTAATTCACAATTCAAATCATTTCACCTTCCCTAATGAATGAAACTGGTTAAATGGAACTCTAGATGAAGTCAGATAATAAAGCCATCAACTATTTTGACATGTACAGTATTTTTACATATGGGGTGGGTTTAGCACTTTTAGTGGGCAGGCTTGGTATGGTAGCATATATCTCATCAGTGTGGGGGATCTCCGATAGGTTCTAGATGTCACGTGTCCTATGATCCGGGTTCCTGGCAGTGGAACCTCTTCCAATATCGCAATCACGGATTTCTCTGATATGGTTTTCAAAATTTGGTAGCATCTCTATGACAGACAGCTGCTGCAAAGGCTATTAACATATTGCTATAAATAAAAGTCGTGTTTGATTCTAGGGAAGCAATTCTGTTTATATTTTAGTCATCGATTAGACACAACTTGAGTGTAGCCATGGAAGCATACCCATGGGTGGGCCTGAGAAATGTGTCTAGAGTGTGACTTTCTGCCAGTGTGCCCTGGGCAGTGTTGGACTGGAATGCCAGGGGCCCACCAGAAAACCTTTAGACCATGGGCTCACTTTCCAAACTATTATTCCTCCTCTCCTCCCTCAACTTCTTTATTCTCCGAGTCTTTTATATCTCCTTACTATATTCTTCCATTATTAAGCCTTTTTCCCCATAAAGAAATAGGGAATGACCATGAAATAGGCTAAATTGTTAGAAGCAAGAGGCCCACTGACGCCAGGGCTCACCGGGAGTTTTCCTGGTATCCCGGTGGGCCAGTCCAACACTGGCCCTGGGCACCCTTAAGCTATGGGCAACTCACTGCAACTCCTAGAGAGGTGCACTGTTACCTTACTGCTTCTCAATCCAGTGAACACTGGCCACTTCCTGAACACAGACCAACCAGGTTTGAATAACTCACCGTCATGTTGCTTCTTCAACGATTAACTTATTTATAGAACATAAGCAGCAGATCTAGTTCATGGAAATCAAGCAGTAGAATCTTCCAGTACAGTTGTCGTGGAAATTCAATTACCGGACACTTGCGATGAGCAAAAATTTTTGCAGAGTTTCGCAGCAAAAACGACTCCCATAGACTCCAATGGGTGAAAAAACTTGTTGCTCGACAATAGAAAAATTGACGTTCACATCACGTGACTTTAATGCATTTTCATGAACTTTTGCAGTTTCGCAATTTTTTTGCAAAGCAAAAGGTCAGATTCACCCATCACTACTAGACACCACTTGAAGTAAAAACAAAAGAACCACAAGGTTTTTATAAACTTGGGAACCTATGACAGAAGAACTTACGGACAGAAAGGTTGTTACCATTGCGAGAGCATAGGGATATCTCTTCACATCACCGAAAAACAAAGAACTGCTCAAATAACAGATGGGATGTTTCTTCCTCAAGGTCAATGTGATAATGACCAAGCTAGCATGAACAGAATACATCCAAGTCAGGGGGCTCTCAGAGGAATCTACATGCACAGAATTTTATTCTTTCTTACAGTCAACACAATCAGTGGAAACATCCACACTTTGCGATACTTGAAATATGGTCCCTCTTATAGGGGTAGTACAAACTATTGATGATTCTATGGATCCCACAGAGTACTCTAGAGTGACTATTACGGAACTTCTATTATTTACTGGAACTGTCCCTGGCATGATCTGACACTGGCCCAGACCAAGTCCTGTACCCACTTTCCCGCCAGGTGGGATCCAGGAAGAGAGCCCTGAGCACATGCATGTTCTCCCTTTTATAACAAATTATACTGCCACCTAGTGAGAAAACCTGAACAAGATCAAATTACAGCAAACCCCAGGAACAGGAAAAAGCTGGGGATCAAAGGACCACTTTAGGTGCCGTGATTACAGGGTAAACTGCCGTCTAATCCTCAGGGTATCTACATGCATGTACAGTATATACAATACAAAAGACGAATGGGAATAACTGGAAAAAGTTAGCAGGTGGCTAACTCAGCTAATGAAGGGAATGGCTAATCTAATTTACAAGATTTGAAAAGCTGCAGCTGATGGCCTTATATTCAGAAGGGTAAAACATTTAAATAGTTAGGTTCCTTAGTGTGGTAGCAGATGGGAAGATTAGTCGCCCAGCGCCAAATCTTCTCTGCTTTGGGCGACTCGTCTCCCCAAAATGCTTATGATGAATATGAATCACTGGCAGGATGGCATATAAATTACTTCGGATTTCCGAAGTCGCCCAAAGTCGCCTCGTACTTCTGGCGACTTCAGAAATCCAAAGCGATTCGTATGCCATACCGTCGGCGATTCGTCTTCTTGCTGGGGAGATTAGTCATCACCCTTGGGCGTAGGTTCTATTTGTAGGATAATGAAGGACATGCAATTTCTTTTCTGAGTGCCAGACTTTCTAGGAGCTATACCAGTTCGATAATTTACATTTCTACTGTTTATATGGAATACAATTTCTCTTATTTAAATGTTTAGGAATTTAGGTCAGATTGGTTTAGATTACTGTCTGCCATGTATGTGGTTGCCTAAAAATAAAAGCCTAAAAATGACAAATGTTCACTTATATCATTTTGCATCTATTTATAGACTGAATTCCTTTTTTGTTCTTTAATTGCAGAACTGAAGATCACGTTTTATAGACCTTTTTTCAACAAGATACAAAACAGTCAAGAGAAGAAATCTGATAATCCCCATATAAAGAAAATCCCTTAGTTAGCCTAAGCCTTATGTTGAATCTCATGAATTTCTGTGGATATAAAATGTCAGGTAATTCCTCTGCTGCTGTCAGTTTCCAAGATAATAGAGCACAGTAAGCTGAATATATATATATGTAATGGTGAAGGGTATTTCAGCGTATTTAATAAATAGTGCAGTACTGAAACACATAAACAAGGCAATAAATAATTTTGTTGCTGTATTGAAGGGATGGTTCACCTTTATATTAACTTTTAATATGATCTAGGGAGTGCTATTCTAAGACAATTTGCAATTGGTTTTCATTTTTTATTTATTATTTGTGGTTTTTGAGTTTAGTTTTTTATTCAGCAGCTATCCAGTTTGCAATTTTAGCAATCTGGTTGCTAGGGTCCAAATTACCCTAGCAAATATATATGTGTGTAACTTAAAGGTGAACCGCCCCCCTACGCCGCCTGAGGCAGCAGCAGTTGCTGCTGCCCCCCTTCCCCCGGAAATTTGCTCTTAAAATACCAGGAGCAGCATTTTTGCTGCCCCTGGTGCCTAGTGGGGCGCTTTTTTAAAAGCATAAAACTTTTAAAAAAAAACAGCAAAATGAATTTGAGTTTGCTATTTTTTCCCAGGAGTGGTTTAGTGTTGTTTAATACACACGATAATTGCTAAATGTTTTCAGAAATGTTAATTTTGTTCTAGGTAATGAGTTTTACAGCCTGCAAATTTCCTGCATTTAGCAAATGGATTTTGCGTTCAGACTGGTGATTATTCGATGCACTGGACAAACATTACCAAAGGGAATATATTTGTGGTTAACTTCTGTGTTTGCGCAGGTAGAATTCTACTTAAAACAAGTGCTCTGGTTGAAAAGCATGAAATAGTGTGGTGCTTGCCGATAATTAGATAAAACCATTTAAAACAGCACTCGTATTTAAAAGGGGACTGTTATAGGGAACTGCAATCGAATAGTTGAAGGAGAACTAAACCCTAAAAATGAATATGGCTAAAAATGCTATATTCTGTAACTGAATTTATTGCACCAGCCTAAAGTTTCGAACTTCAAACTTGTCACAGGGGGTCAACATCTTGCGACACTCATATGCTCAGTGGGCTCTGAGCAGCTGTTGAGAAGCTAAACTTAGGGGTTGTTGCAAATTATCAAGCAGAAAATTAGGTTTGTCTGTAATATAAACTGATGCTACAAGACTGATTATTAAAATTCCGGTGCTAATTGCACTGGTGTCTGTGCTGCCATGTAGTAATTAACTAAATTAATTACTACTGTATATTTTGAGTTGGTCCCTAAGCTCAGTAAGTGACAGCAGGACAGAGCATGTGCAGTGAATCAGCAGAGAAGTAGAAGGGGAGCTACTGGGGCATCTTTGGAGACACAGATCTTTACTGCAAGAACAAGGAAAGATAGGATAGCGTGGGGTGCCCAGTGATTCTAGTTGCTTACTTCAGACCCGGGCCAGCACTCCTACTCATCCGAAAATGCACCAACCAAGGGTATGTTCCTTCTTGTGCTAATATATTTTTCTGGTGCCCTGTAGGCCTCTGGGCTTGGGCACTTTCACTACAGGTATTGGTATTGGTTATCCAGAATGCTCAGGACCTGGGGTTTTCCAAATAAGGGATCTTTTCATAATCTGGATCCAGAAAATCCATACGTTATAGTTGCCAGGCTTGCACAGAGCTGGAGCATCGAAACGAATCCTATACTGTGATCTTAGCTTTAAATACTGTTCTTAGCTTTAAATACTGTGTTGTTTGTGCGCAAAACACGTGAGGCTATTTTTTCTTGTTGAAATGCTTTTTCACTAAAATAATTTATACATTTAACTGCACCACTTAATTGTAATGGTCCATGCCTGTGCCAGCCTGGCAACTATGAATTATGAATTTCCTGAAAACCTTGCTTAAGCTGAAGGTCTGGGGCATGTGCACCTGGACCCCCCACGTATTTTGGTGAGTTAACCCCATAAAGATTTACTGAACTTCCCTTTGAGCATAATCCTATCATTTGGATCTCCAAAAATGAAGTCTACTTAAAATGTATTTAAATATTAAATAAACCCAGTAGGATTATTTTGCTCTAATAAGGATTAATTATATCTCGGTTTGGATCAAGTACAAAGTATACAGAGAATATCAATGTTAAAAATCTAAATTATTGGATTAAAATAGAGTCTATGTAAAACTGTCTTCCCATAATTCAGAGCTTTCTGGATAACAGATCCCATAACTGTATACAAATCTTCAAAGAATGCATATGCGTGCAATCATCCAGGGCAGCATAGAAGAGGCAGGGGCACCCAATGGAAAACAAATGACCCGTGCATGCTTGGCCAAGCCTCTTACCAACACCATTATACCTTAACACTGCCAATGATCTCCCCAACTGACTGCAATCCCTGCAATCCCCACCCACTTCACAGCCTTCCTGTTTTTTGGTCCCTCTCCAAACTCTTCCTCCATTACTAATCTCAAGGAATATTTCATCTGGTCAGAACTATCCTCTCTATAATCTCTTGATTATTTTATGGGAGCCTACAGATAAATAAGTAACTTTTAATGGACTGTGCGTATTGGAGCTTTTGGGCTGCTAATAAGTTTTACATTAACACTCCCTTAGTCTGTACTAGTCACTGCAGGAAAAGGAAAGGATAACCAACTTTTCATTTAATACTAAGGGGCAGATTTATCAAGGTTCGAATTTCGAGGGTTAAATAACCTTCAAATTTGAATTCAAAGGATTTTAGCGCAAAAGCTTCGATCGAACGATTGAATCAAATCGTTCGATCAAACTATAAAATCCTTCGAACGATTTGAACGATTTTAAGCGATAGATCGAATGATTTTTATTTGATCAATAAAAACTTAGAAAAAGTGCTCTGGAAGGTCCCCATAGGCTAATATTGCACTTCGGTAGCTTTAATGTGGCGAAGTATGAAGTCAAAGTTTTTTTTAAAGAGACAGTACTTCAATTATCGAATGGTGGAATAGTCGAACAATTTTTACTTCTAATCGCTCGAATCATCCGATTTGATCGAATTCGATCGAATCTGACCAATTTGATGGTCAAAATACCCAAAAAAATGCTTCGAAATTCGAATAATTTTGCATTTGAACTATTTACTCAAGCTTAGTAAATCTGCCCCTAAGAAGTGATAAGTCATTATGTACATCATACAGATGAGACATGGCTGTCCTCTTACACACCTCCAACTGCAAGCAATATCACTGGTGCAAAGGGAACAATGAACTTCACAGGTGCCTGAAGTAAAATGTGTGTTTGGTGTTCAGTTTACATTCCCTTAAAACTTAGGGGGTTATTTATCAAAGTCCAAATTTATCTCAATAGTTTCGGCTACAAACTCCGATCAAATCCGCTCCGTTTTTTTACGCTTATTTGTTAAAACATTTCCTGAAAATTTGCTTTGTGGGGAAAAAAATCACAATTTTTTCCGATTTTTTCATCTGATTTTCACAATTTTTTAAATTTTTTCTGAATTTTCACCCGAAAACTCTGAAAAAATTTGGGGTATTGCACGAAACCCAGCGCACATCAAAAAATCATTGGGACTTCTCCCATTGACTTATATGCAACCTCAACAGGTCTGAGATGCCAGATTTTCAGATTCAGACTTTTCCACCCTTCGTGATTCGTTATTTTTTTAAATGTCAGATTTTTATAAAAAGAAAAATAATAAATTTTTCGTGATTTTTGCATTAGGTAGTTTATTAAATAATCCCTTAAGTGTGAAGCATTGTACTTTAAATAAATACAAATATATCATTGTATTATACAGGTAACAAAATACATTTGTGTAAATATGTAAGTGCTACTTACAAGGCTGTGAAATATGTTGGTGCTCTAAAAATACATGTTATATAATACTGCTAATATTTTCCCATCAATGAGAGCAATGGCTCACTAAAAACAAACAGAAGCAGTGTTTAATACCAAAGGTCAATGTATGGAGGGCACACAAAGAATTGAAGTATATACTGCGAAATCTTGGGTGCAAATGAAATCTGTTTTTCCCAAACCGTACAAGGTAAATGGAAATACCCATATGTAAAATATTTTCAATTCCATGCATATCATAATAGATCAAATGGCGTCAAAGAGGCATTGGTATGTTTGCAAAGCATCTTTATATACCATATATACTCGAGTATAAGCCAAGTTTTTCAGCACCCAAACTGTGTGGAAAAAGTTTGCCTCAGCTTATACTCGAGTCAGTATAAAAAACAGGCCCAAAGTGTGGTGCGGGCCACTTGCGGCCCGCAGTATCTCTAAGAAAATTTCCGTACTGTAGCAACAATGCAAGCCTAATATGGTACTCCCCCGCGGTGCTGAATATGCCTGAAAGTGATGCGCCGCTCTCATGTCTGAAGGGATGAAGTGACTGACGTGCCATTAAGAACGTCTATGGTATGCGAGAGATCGGCGCGTCACGTGCAATCAGTACAGTCTTCACTGTGAATAGCTCTCTATTGTAGTTTGTATTCTATTTTTTTATAATCTAATTGTTTACTTTGTAATATATTATTCTGATATCAGTTACATACAGTAAAGCTTCTTTGCAAACATACCAATGCCTCTTGATTGCATTTATTCTATTATGGTGTGCATGGAATTGAATATATATTTTGCAGTGCACCCCAGCCCATGGTTACCTTGAGTAATACTATAATCTAACCATATAGTTTATTCAACACAGTCCCATCCCCCTATGCACACTCACTGTTGGATCAAAGACTATACAGTTAAGCATTTTGGAGTGTTGGAAATGAAGGTAGGACAGGGCTGGGATATGAGTGAAGGGGGAATATAAGAAAATACTTATACAGGTACCATGCCTGTCAATAGGAAAATGTTAGAATCTTTCAAAGACGAGCTGGTAAACACAACTCTGTATCCAAATAACATACTGCTCTATATAATCCATCCTCCGGCAGATTAGACTCTTATCAAGTTTTATTATAGAGAATAAACCACATTCAATTCCGCTTAAACAAGGTTTTTTCCAAGATGCACCCATGGAAACACTGCCATTCTCTCTGCAGTTTATTCTAGGCAGAACATTTAAAACCGTTGGAAACCTACAGTGTAATGATACTTCAAAAATTAAATCATTCTATAAATGAAGCTTTAATTAAAGATGAAAAACAAGAACCTTAAAAAAATTGCCAGCATATCACAGTCCTGAGAAGATTAAAAGCATTGGGTTTCAATTCATTTCTATAAAATAATGAAGAAACAGCTCAGGCTACTGTATTGCTCACTGAAGTATTCTGTTAACTTGTAATTGGAAGCATTACTCAGAGCTTTCAAAATATGTTAATTTAGTTGCACTGCGATTGGAATTTGAGTCAGAAAAACATGAAAAAAAAAGAATGATTATTTGCCTTTGTTACACAAGCAATTTAGCCACTGCCGTGCTTCATAGTGAATCAGAGGCAGCAATTAGTATAGGGCTGGATTTTTAACCCTGGTGGCCTTCTACTGGGGAATCAAAAGGGGGTAATGTTAGAAAACTTACAAAGTTTGCACATGTACCAACTGCAACTGATAAGCAAATAATTTTTACTGGTCACCTGTCTGAAAGCAAATCATTTTCTGTGGATTACATGACCCCAGAAAATTTCCCCTTAGCTCTAATATGATATATGCTTTATCTTAAAAAGTCATCTTCTTGGATCTCACGCTTCCTTGAGCACTGTCTCCATTCATATACTGACACAGCAGGACATCGGAGAAAACCTGGGCTCCATCTTTAAGGGAGATTCCAAGTGTAAATGTGGGTTATTTTACCTCCTCACATACTTCAGGTTCCATTGTAGGGGACACTTTGTGCCTCTGACAGCAGCTGTTTGGGTGCAAGTAGCTCCATGGAAATAACTGCCCCTGATTCACGTACTTGTGAGCTGACAGTGTCCTTTTAAGATCTGATGACTTTTTAGGGGTTGGAAAATAATGAACACAAAACATCAATTATAAATTGCTCATGATTGATAAGGAATATGGACTATTGATCATATAAATCTGCTTGAAATCTTCTTAAAATACTATTATACATGTTTCGAGTGGGATACTGGAAAATCAAATCTTACATCTTTGCAACTGATGAAAGGGGTAAAGGTATAAACTACACCCTAGGTTCCTGATCTTGCTGTAAGATGCAACTGTGTATGTATGCTGAGATTGAGAATATGTTCAGCGGTCTTCCTAAGGTTTAGCACGTCAGGTGTTACTGCAGCAGAAGTGACATAGTTTTAAAGGAGCATATGCAAACTTTAGGCAGCAAGGTTTTGCCTTTGAAGTATTTAGATCCACAGTATAAGCCTAGGCACAAATTCTATTAACTTTAAATTAACTTTTAGTTAATTTTTATTTCTCTAAGTGAATTAGAATAACATCATGCCAACTACCTATTCATTTATCTCATCTTTGGTCTATGAGAATATGTACAACAAACTTTTCTCTGCTTGACATTTATGGGCAAAAAGGTTAATAATGCAAGAATCTTAAATCCTAGTAATGACAAATTTAAAAAAAAAAAATCAGCTTAAAAAGAAAATATTTATTCAACATAAAAAGGGAATCTTTGTCACTGGGGAGGTCTTTATATGTAATGGGAAGATGATTCATAATAACTGTTGAATTCTGATTATATCTGCCACCCTAATAACGTTTATGATAGTCTTCTCTAAGTATGTATTTGCATGTAATGAGATGATAATCCAACATATAACAATGACAATGTTAAATGAGTTATACAAAGATGTCTTTGGAGTAGATTTAGGCCTTAAATAAAATTTCAAGGAGCACCATAATAAACTAGCTAGACATATGTTGCAGAAGTGCACCTATATATTAAATCACAGATTTCTACAGACCATGTTGGTGTTGGATGGGGGGGGGCAAGATATATGTATTACTAATTCATTTCTGGTAATTCATTATACATACTGTATGTCATAAGACAAATCATAGTTCAAACACAAGCACTTGGTTTATATAGCAGAGGCCATAGAGATTGGCTGCTAATCCATTAATAATTTCGTATACCACCTAAAAAAGAAGAACATCAAAGTGACAATACTTGCAGTACTTATATATGTGAAACTTGGGCAAGTATGTTTTGGATTGAAAGGTATTCGCTGTGTTGGTTTCAAGTGATACACTCTTTTAGAAGAAAATTTTAGAATTTAAAATAATAGAATTTCCCTGCTTAATCCAAGCAAATTGAAACCAACCCCTGCAGAGATTAATTTCTATAGAAGAGATTGTTTCAATAGGACTACGCTCCTATTTTATATATTCATATACAATCAACAAATATTGTACAAAGTCTTTTATAGGTAGAAAATCCCCTTTGTGCCTTCTGTCAGATTTCCATTGCACATCAAAAGATAAGAAGGTGACACCTGTGGTATTATAAAACAGGAAGGGAAAGTTGTCCAGCAGTACTATTGAAAGTCAACTCTTTAAAAAGAGCATTTTACTAATGAATAACATAACTAACAAAAGTTATTTATAGTGGATGTTCACCCTCTAAGTCGAAAAATATAAAGCTTAGTATTTAAAATGTTCTGTATTTCTTTGTAGTCTTACATTTTCACTCACTGAGTATAATTGTACTGCATGTAATGAATATTTATATAAATAGTGTGACAGGGTGTTTGGGAAGCACCACTGTCTTAGAGGAAAATGCACATAAAAGAGTGTGTTTAAACTGCATTGTATGTGCTGCAAAGGAATACTCGGCTCAGGTAGGGTTAATATTCCCTCTCAGCCAGGTAATTAAGTGGCAGCTGAGAGAGGATCTACCTGGCAATGTAAAAGGGCTGTGAGAGCACAGTTTAGGGCACACAACCAGCACACAATTTAAATCAGACAGACCTGGATTTGTGGGAAGGCCACAACCACATCAACCACATCTACTGGACAAATTTCTACACGCACTTATGACTGGGAATGCAGCACATTTTTCACAGTTACATCGTCTGCATGGAAAGTGAGCTTGGACATTCGAAAGTGGGGGGGGCAGGGGAACAGACAGATGTAGCTTAAAACGTCCCCACGCTTATTTTATTCATCATACCCCTCATGGGGTGACCTTACAAGGACCAAACATGGAGTAGCTCCAATTTTCCTGTTTGCCTTGTTCAGCTAATGAAATAACAAAAACGCTGAGATTATTCATGATTAAAACAACACGCCACAAGTATATTCAGCATATATCTAATATATTAAGCCCTATTCATTGCACTCATGTTAAAAAAAGTGTATACTGCCCCTTTAAAGATGCTCACTAGCTTCAACCAGAATAAGATGTATATAATAAGTGCAACTGTAACTTTATTTAGCTGCAGATAACTGTACTTATTGTTCTGCCTTTATTCAATTGAAACAGCATCTTTCCAAGTGAATTTCAGTGTGTAGCTCTATTTCACGGCATGATTCGTGTTTCACAGCGAGAATCCGCATTCACTTCGAGTTCTATTTCATTGTATGACAACTCGGAAAGGTGCAGCACAAAAAAACTGGAAACACTTTGCAATAAATCCTCCTTGTTAGCACAGTGTGTAATTAAGTGCGGGCTTGGTGCTGTGCAGCTATACAATTTATTAGCTATCGCTCTGTGGGATTTACATTACATGTACTTTTTTTGAGACAAATATTAAATGTTGAAAGCTATAGCTGCCTAAAATACTACACTTAACTCTGGATAAATCCATCAAATCCCCCACCGGCACCAGTTTTTCTTTTCTCTTTATTAAAATAGAACATAATTTGATGTACTGTTCTATAATTGCTGAGCATGAAGGCACATTCATCAAGCAAGTGATCTTAACTCCCACAAGGTACCACTTCTATACATGTTACCTATTGAGTCTGATTATTTAAAGTAGGAATGTCAAGCTCACAGCTCTCTAGGAACTCCAATTTCCAATATCCTTGGCCTGTAATAGTTGAATAAAATAAAAAAAAATGAACTCTTAAAATGGCATTTTTAGAATAACTTTTTGTTGTGATCCTACATAAATGTATTATCTTACCTATTGAGACAAAGAATTTATATCAGTTTTACAATTCAGCAGTTATAGTAAGATGGGCCCTCTGCACTATATGGGCCCAGATAGAGCTGCATACAGTATGTGATATGGTTCACCACAGGCTGTGCTTGAGTTCCTTCCCATCTCCCCAATAAATACAGAAAGTCCAAATTGAGAACACATATCCATCAATGGTTTTTGGAGAAATTTTATTCATGGTTTTATCAAGAGAGGTGTTGCTAACAGCAAAGAATCACTGGGGTTTTTTGGCTAGCATATTTGGGGTTCCCAGTTGAATTTCCCCTAGTTGGACCTTTTTGTAGAGAGTTTTGGAAGGGATAAAGTTGATGGACTTTTTAAATCATAATTTGTAATGGAGTCTACTGACCTGCTCCAAGATGGCGTCCAAAATGGCGATTCCTCTTCCCTGCACATGGCTCCGGCTGGTCGCAATCATCCTGCATCATCTCCTTCTTGCCCTGTGATTGGTCGCCGGCGACGGAACGGACGCCGGCGTCAGAATCGGGCGCCGGCGTCAAGGCGTCAGCGTGGGGACGCTGGCGTCTGCGTCTGACGCCAGCGCGTCAATTTTGGCGCCAATAGACTGGACTATAAAGACCCTCATTTCCATCCTGACCTTGCCCAATTATAGGTCTATTTCATATAGTTCCTGGGTGCGATATATTCTGTCTTGCTTATCCGTGTTTGAACCTTGCCTGTTATCGACTTTGAATCTGTACTGCCTGTCTTGACCATTCTGCCTGTTTTACGACCATTCTTTGATAAACCCTTTTCTGTACCGCGATCTTGGATTGTTGCCTCCTCTTTGGTCCTTACTTCAACTGCGCCTTCGGGCCTTACAGTATAATTGGGCCATGGACCCCTCGGAGGAGGCCCAAGTACCCCTCGATGTCGGAGGGGCCATTCGGGGATTGGCTTCTCGCATGAAATCCTATGAAGCCCAGCAGTCTCAAATTGGCCAGGCAATTGATGTTATCCTGGAGAAATTGACTGCCATGTCTCCAGCGGCTCCTGCGGCTGTGCCTGTTCCTGCCATTCCTGCTCCTCTCCAGGTGTCTGAACCTCGTGTTCCCGCTCCACCTCTTTTCAGCGGAGACCCTGAAGCTTGTCGTGGTTTTATTAACCAATGTGAAATTCAATTCACTCTGCAGCCAGGCCAGTTCGTCTCCGAGCAAGCCAAGGTTGGTTTTGTCATCTCCCGTCTGCAGGGGAAGGCTTTGGAATGGGCGTCTCCCCTTTGGGAGAAGAGAGACCCGCTGATCGACAACGCCGGGGCCTTTCTCCAAGAACTCCGGACGGTGTTTGACGCTCCTGGTCGTACTACTGCAGCCTCGGCTCGACTGTTCCAGCTTCAACAAGGCACTCGCTCAGTTCCCGAGTATGCCATTGAATTTCGTACCCTGGTGGCAGAGACCTCCTGGAATAACGATGGTTACCACGCGGCCTTTTACAACGGCTTGGCTATACGCATTAAGAATGACCTCGTTTCCCGGGAAATTCCTTCTCGGTGGGAGGATCTGGTGGCATTGGCGGTGAAGGTGGATACCCGGCAGAGGGAGTTCCAGCTTGAACTCGACCGAGAGCGTACAAAGAGGTACCCCCGGTTCCAACCTTCTTTGGCCCCCCGCTTCCAGAGACCCCTGCTTCTCAATCCAGTTCCCCCTGTGCTTCCTCCTGCTCCTATGGATTCTGCTTCTTCCTCCTTGCCGGCTGAAGAACCCATGCAGATTGGGCGGGCCCGCCTGTCCGAACAGGAGAAACTCCGGAGAAGGGCTGCCGGCCTGTGCCTTTACTGTGGGGGTAAAGCCCACTTTGCCCAGGAGTGTCCAGTGAAGCCGGGAAACGCCAAAGCCTAGGTAAGCTCGGGGAGACTTACCTGGGTGGGATTTGTCATTCTCCCCATTCCTCTACTCTACGTTTCCTTCTTCCGGTACAGATCCAGTTTGGCTCTTTAAAGTTTTCCTCACAAGCCTTTCTAGATTCCGGTGCTGCAGGAAACTTCATGGATCGATCCTTTGCAAGACGTCATTTCATTCCTCTCCAACCCTTGGCAGTTCCTCTTCGTGTCCTGGCGATTGATGATCGTCCTCTGTCATCTGCCTTCGTCTCACATTCTACTCAGGAACTTTCTTTTAAGGTGGGCACCATGCATTTGGAGAGACTATCCTTCCTCCTCATTGATTGCCCTTCCACTCCGGTTGTCCTGGGACTGCCATGGTTATGTGTACATAATCCAGTCATTGACTGGTCCACATTGCAAGTTTCCAGATGGAGTCCTTTTTGTTTACAGAACTGCCTACCCACTGTTCCGGTTGTCAAAATTTCCTCTGTGTCCTCTAATTCTTCTCTTCCCTCTGTATACCAAGCATTTGCCGATGTATTTAACAAGTCTTCTGCTGAGATTCTTCCTCCCCATCGGCCTTACGATTGCCCAGTGGAACTTCTATCCGGCTCTATGCCCCCCAGGGGCCGCACCTACCCACTCTCTCCTTCGGAAACTTCTGCTATGAAGTTATACATCCAGGAGAATCTTCAGAGAGGATTCATCCGTCCTTCCACCTCCCCTGCCGGAGCAGGTTTCTTCTTTGTTGAGAAAAAGGATGGTAGTTTGCGGCCCTGCATCGACTACAGAGGACTCAACAAGATCACAGTTAAAAACAGGTACCCTCTTCCTCTTATTTCTGAACTGTTTGATCAGCTTAGGGGTGCCAATATCTTTACAAAGCTGGATCTTCGGGGGGCATACAATCTTATCCGGATCCGTGAAGGGGACGAGTGGAAGACCGCCTTTAATACCCGTGATGGACATTATGAGTATTTGGTCATGCCCTTTGGTCTCTGTAATGCTCCTGCGGTCTTCCAGGAGTTTGTTAATGACATTTTTCGGGATTTGTTGGGTCTATGTGTGGTCGTTTATCTGGATGACATTCTTGTTTTTTCTAAAGATCTTTTGGAACATCGTGCCCAAGTACGTGAAGTCCTCTCCAGACTAAGGAAGAACAATCTCTTTGCTAAATTGGAGAAATGCACTTTTGAAGTCTCGTCTATTCCTTTCCTTGGCTATATCATTTCTCCTCTAGGTTTCAAGATGGATCCTGCCAAGGTGTCTGCAATCCTGGACTGGCCTCTTCCTACCAGTGTCAAAGCCATTCAGAGGTTTGTTGGCTTTGCCAATTATTACAGACAGTTTATAAAAAATTTTTCTTCCAGACTTTCTCCAATTCTGGCCCTGATTCGTAAGGGGGGCAAACCTCAACACTGGTCTCCTCAAGCCCTGGAATCCTTCAAGTCCCTCAAAGAGGCCTTTTCTTCCGCTCCAATTCTTCGGCACCCAGAACCCCTACATCCCTTCTTCATGGAAGTTGACGCCTCTGATGTCGGAGCTGGAGCAGTTTTATCACAGAGATCCATTTCTGACGGTAAACTCCACCCTTGTGCGTTCTTTTCTAAAAAATTTTCTGCCCCAGAACAGAACTATGATGTGGGGAATCGTGAACTACTTGCCATCAAATTAGCCTTGGAGGAATGGAGACACTTACTGGAGGGTTCTTCGGTTCCTGTGACAATTTTTACCGACCATAAGAATCTTGAGTTCATCCAAACCCTCAAACGCCTGAATCCCCGGCAAGCCAGGTGGGCACTTTTCTTTTCCCGTTTTAATTTTGTCATTACCTTTCGTCCTGGCTCCAGAAACAGGAAGGCCGATGCCTTATCCAGAAGCTTTATTCCTGAAGATTCTGTGTCCGAGGAACCTGAACCTGTGGTACCCTCCATCAAGATTATTGCTGCCTTGTTCCCTTCCTGTGCCTCCCAATTGTTGTCCGCTCAAGATTCTGCTCCTGCGGAAACTCCTCTTGGTGTTGCTTTTGTCCCTCCAGAATTTCGTCTTGCTATTTTGTCTCAGTCTCATAGTTCCAAACAGGCCGGACATCCTGGAATTCAGAAGACGACCGAGCTCTTTTCTCGTCTAGTATGGTGGCCAACCTTAAGAAAGGACGTTAAAGATTTTGTCTCCTCATGTTCCACGTGTGCTGTGTCTAAATCCGGACATTCTCCTCCCAAGGGTTTTCTTCTTCCACTGCCCATCCCATCTCGACCCTGGACTCACCTCGCCATGGACTTTATTGTCGATTTGCCCATTTCCTCCGGCCACACTGTCATTTGGGTCGTTATCGACAGATTCAGTAAGATGGCTCATTTCACTCCTCTCCGCAAACTGCCTTCTGCTCCTGAACTTTCCGAACTGTTTATTAAACATATTTTTCGCCTCCATGGCTTTCCAGCAGAAATTGTGTCCGATCGTGGTCCCCAATTTGTGTCTAAATTTTGGAGGTCACTGTGTAATGCTTTAAATATCTCTCTTCAATTTTCTTCTTCTTATCATCCTCAGTCCAATGGTGCCGCTGAACGTGTTAACCAGGCCTTGGAGCAATTTCTTCGTTGCCATGTGTCTTTGTGTCAAGATGACTGGTCGGACCTTCTTCCCTGGGCGGAGTTTGCCCATAACAATTCTTTACATTCTTCTTCCCAGAAATCTCCTTTCTTCTGTGTGTATGGCCGGAATCCTTTGGCATTCCCTCAGGATCTCTTACTCACAAATGTTCCTGCTGCTAATGATCAAGCCGCTCATATGCTGGCCATCTGGCAGGCCACCACTGCTAATCTGGAAAAGAGTTCATCTTCTCAAAAGAAGTTTGCCGACAGGAAAAGAATTGCCGCCCCACCCTATGCTCCTGGTGACAAGGTCTGGTTGTCTACACGGAATATTCGCCTCAAGATTCCCACTCCTAAACTTGGCCCCAAATTCATCGGTCCCTTTCCCATCATCGAGGTCATCAACCCTGTGGCAGTTCGTCTTCTTCTTCCTCCCGAGATGCGGATCCCTAATGCCTTTCATGTGTCTCTCCTTAAACCTGCAGTGTCTTCCCCCTCTTCTTCTTCCACAGCTCCTGTTGTTATCGATGACCATTTAGAATTTGAAGTCAGCAGGATTCTGGACTCTCGTTTTTCCAGGGGCGCTCTCCAGTACCTTGTCGAATGGAAGGGTTTCGGTCCCGAGGAATGCTCTTGGGTGAAGAAGTCTGATGTCCATGCCCCCATCCTTGTTCGCAGGTTTCATAGGCAGTTTCCTTCCCGTCCTGGTCCCGGTGGTCCTGAGGCCCCCCCTAAGGAAGGGGGTACTGTAATGGAGTCTACTGACCTGCTCCAAGATGGCGTCCAAAATGGCGATTCCTCTTCCCTGCACATGGCTCCGGCTGGTCGCAATCATCCTGCATCATCTCCTTCTTGCCCTGTGATTGGTCGCCGGCGACGGAACGGACGCCGGCGTCAGAATCGGGCGCCGGCGTCAAGGCGTCAGCGTGGGGACGCTGGCGTCTGCGTCTGACGCCAGCGCGTCAATTTTGGCGCCAATAGACTGGACTATAAAGACCCTCATTTCCATCCTGACCTTGCCCAATTATAGGTCTATTTCATATAGTTCCTGGGTGCGATATATTCTGTCTTGCTTATCCGTGTTTGAACCTTGCCTGTTATCGACTTTGAATCTGTACTGCCTGTCTTGACCATTCTGCCTGTTTTACGACCATTCTTTGATAAACCCTTTTCTGTACCGCGATCTTGGATTGTTGCCTCCTCTTTGGTCCTTACTTCAACTGCCCCTTCGGGCCTTACATAATTGTCCTTTGCTGGCCTCTCACTGTGAGGGTTGTCGTAAGTACTCTGAAGATGGAGCTCAGGAAGCTTCCTCTGTTACAAGAAACATATTGGTCTCATTTTCATGATTGTGCTCTCCATCAGCTGATTACAAAGTACAATGGCAGGCAAAGAAGACTAAGTTTCACTCAGTATCTGGCTCAAATCTGGCTCAAATCCATACTGCCAGTGTAGCATACATATGACTTTTGTAAGCCATCACTATGCACCCTAGTGTTACTTCATTCATAAGTCAGTCAACTCTGCCTGGACCGACTTTAGCCTATCTGACCCCAATTGAACTCAGCCTGGACCAACCCTTGCCTGCCTGACTTTGCTTAAACTCTGCCTGGACCTGGCCTGGATTTTTGTCATCTGCAAACACTGATACGTTACTTACAATACCCTCTCCCAAGCCATTAATGAACAAGTTAAATAAAAGTGTACCCAATACAGTACCGTACAGAACAACTTATTCTGATGACATTTGTATCTGATACATTGGCTCTGTGCTATAATCATTAATAGGAACATGGCAGAGATAAAGTCAATATTATTGTCCTATTTCTTAATGACCAAGCAAAACAAAAGGAAAAAAGAAATCTTAATAGGCGCAGTAAGGATTAAAGATTAAGAGGGATCTAAATACTCCACAAAACTGTCCCACTGTGCCCTCTAGTGATTCTTGAAGCACTTTAGCCAACTTCCATATCTGAATTTTCCTTTTTTAAGAAGATGTTTGACTCTTTTACTGTGGGAAGCAAAGTAGCAGAACCTCTATTCTAGTACCTCCAGTACTCCTTTGAATGAAGGATGGGGGAGAAGCATTCGTATTTGCATTTTTAACACATGGTTGAAAGTTGCCATATTAAATTTCTAAAATATTTTGGTACACTTGTGTGATCTGTGTACACAGTACATAATACACTCATAATTAGCCCATAATAGCCCAACTGCCTGTATCTTAGCCTACTGTTGTCATTTTGCTCTACTGTCTCCATCTTGCAGACCAGCTGTGATCCTATCCACCTGTCTCCACCTTGTCCTACTGTTGTGGTTTTGTCATACTGTCTACTATGTCCCACTCTTCCTACTTAGTATGATTTCTTATCAGAGCTGCCCAACCTGTAGCAGGACCAGAAGTTTCTAACAACATCTTATCCTACTATCTCTATCTTGTCCTACTGTTGTCCTACTTATCCTACTACTGTAATTTTGTCCTCTCGTATTCCTCTTGTGCCACTGTTGTCATTTTTTCCTGTAGTCTTGTCCTACTATGTTCCACCCTTCCTATTTATTGTTACTTCTGCTCTGCAGGGCCCCACTACATTATATGCAAGTCTCCCCTACAGCATTTAACTTCCCTAAAGACGGTGCTGAGGTTTAGCAAGGAATTTAATACAAATCCCATGGCCAAATGACTAAACCAGAGCCAAACAAAGAAAATACATTCTTATTTGTGAACTATTCACTACCGAATGGCATTTGTCTGAAGACAGAGCTGTGCTGCGTGCAGAACAATGACATTATACCTATTTCCATGTTCGCTTTTGTTTCATAGATCTTTTTTTTAGCACTGACATTCAGCCTCATGTCTCGAGCCCCAGTCCATGTGCTCTGCATACTAATCCAAAGGAAGAAGAGTGAGCCCTTAGACCCGAGCATGTGGTATGATTTAGAGCACAAACAGGGAAATCGGAAGAGTGAGGGCAACTTCTCAGGGCTGGATTTAGGGAGAGGGCATTTGTCATTCCTGCTTTATACAATCCCCTCTCTTTTATGGTTAGCATAACCATAAAAATAATTCCTTCCGGGATTTAACTGGTTACAGTCTATCTTTGGCTATATAATTATGTGATGCAGGAATAGTCAGTGGGAACTGAATTATACTAAAGTAGACTGAGTATTTAAGATCTGATCAAAAATGTGGATTATTTGGATAAAATGGAGTTCATGGTAGACAGCCTTTCCGTAATTCAGAGCTTTCTGGATAACGGGTTTCCAGATAACAGATCCCATACCTATATATTTATCCATATATCCACCCTCTATCACAGACACATCAGCATGCTCAATTCAAGGGCACGGACTTGCCAACAGAGGCACAGCAATCAATTAAACAACAAAATCGAAAGCAATAAGATGTTGGCATTGCTGCAATGCCCAAGACAGTTTCATGTTACAATCTAGCAGCTGTAAAAGATCCTTCAGCATTGAAAATAATGCCTTGGTAATGTGTGCTGGGGGATTTGCTGCATTTATTTATTTTTTAGATTGCTGCCTCACGTCCCTCTGGGGTTGTTTGTTTCATGTTCCTCTAAAAGATTTCAGATCAAGTGAGAAAACAGCAGCAAAATGCTGTACAGCAACAAGGAGATCAAATAACTTCTTAAAGGGCTACACTAATACTTTGATAAATTCCCTCATTGAGTGATCTCTCCAGCCACTCAACCACAAAGCTGAATATCACAGATAGTGTGTAAATAGACTTTGATAGTGGTGAATTATCATAATTTCCAAGGACAGTCCCAAGATTTAACTCTCTGGCCAACTGCAAGAATGTCAGTGGTCTTACAACCAATACTTTCAGTGTCTAATTGCATAATGTAATCTTCAGTTCTTAAACATGTTGTTAATGATAGCTTGTGCCAATATGACATAAAAGCCCAGTGAAATTATTTTCAGATGTTCATAACTGGGCAGCAGTAATTCAGGAACTCAAGAGAACACAACTATGTCCCTGTTGGCAGTTTTCACAACAATTATTGTCAGCACCTGTTTTTCATACCGTAGTAAATGGGTGCCTGTCACACTATGGCCATCAGAATGTGTTCTTCTTGGCAGTTTTGCCAAGTAGAACCTCGCTGTACAAGGTTGATTTCCAACAGGATAGATCCCAAGGCAGTGGACAAGAGACTTAACATTGAGGTGTTGTTTTTAAGCATTGGGATCGTCTTTATGAAATATTATTGACAGTTAATAGTGAGATGATAACTTAATGGCTTGGGGATTGTAGTGTATTACAAATAGTCATTATGACCCCTTTCTCTTTGATTTATAGAACAGTATATGGAAGTGTTCACAGTGGCACTCCCACTTGTAACAGGAGCACTTAGCACTTGGTTGGCAGGGTTATTGCTGGAACATCATCCTGTGTTGTCAGTTGTGTACTGTTAAGTCAATGGGAGAGGATATTCTACTTTTCCAAGAGGACATAAATCTTTAATATTGCATTCCCCAGATGTGCAAAGCAGGTGGCCTAAATTCAGATGTTGCAGTGCTTCCAAAAATATTTTTAATATATTTAATATTTTCCATTCTTATCACATAAGCAAAGGGCAGGGGGCTAGGTGAACCTGACACATGTAGAATGGTAGGATCCTCTTGCATAAAGTGAGCTGCTGATCCTAAAGAGCTGGGAAATACATTTTATAGACAAGATTTGCTTTAAGAATCCATCCCTGAAAGGTTGAAAAATGTTTTGCTGGGAGTTGAAGTACAGAAATATCTGGTATCCAATGGTTGAGCAACAGTGTTGTTATTATTATTTCATAAGTTAATAAAGCTTTACACTATCTTTAAACTTGAAAAACATTACTATTCAAAAGATTCTGGCATAGTGAGTGGCAATCTTTCCAAAACTATTGAATAACCTCTTGTCACTTCCTTAAACAAAAAAGCAAGCATTGTGCCCTAAGGAGGCAGCATGTATAGCAAAGGGCTTTAGAAATTAATTGAGCTATAAAAATTTAAGATCACAGGCTATAAAACTATTATTACTGTTTGAACAAAGGCCTTCACACTATACAAACTGTTGTGTTTCAGATCAGATGCTGTAACCTTAATCCTGTAATAAAGGTTTCCATTTTTGCAACATTTACTTTTATGAGCAGAGCTGTCACTAGGAGGTTGGCAGATTTCCTGGGGCCTCCACAAAGCAACAGCTGTAGGGAAAAATAATGGGGATAGGAAGTACAAACAAAGCAAGCATTGTAAGAAAAGGCAATGGATTATGGCACAAGGAGGACAAAGATAGAGACAGGAGGGCATATTGGAAGCAGTAGTGCAAGAAGGTGACAGTAGGGAAAGATAGTTAAAGTCAGGAGACAGGAGAGCAAGATGGCAACACAGTAGAAGAAGACGGGGAAGTAGGGCAGGAAAGTGACAGTAGAGAAAGGTGGAAGATGAAGTGTAAAATGGATAAAGGAGGGCAAGATCATGGCAGTAGAACATTATGGCAATAGTGGAGCAGTTTGGAGACAAGAAAGCAAAAAGGTGACAGTAAATAAAGTTGGTTAAAGCAAGGCAGATGGTGGCAACATAAAAAGATGCGGCAGTAGGGCAGCATGGAGACAGTAGGGCAAGATGGTGACAGGAGAGAAAGATGTCAGAATTAGTGCAGGATATAGAAGAGAAGTAGAGCAAGATTGCAGAAGAAGACCAATATGGAGAAAGGAGTGCAAGATGGGGACAGCAGACAAACATGGCAGCACTATAGCAAGATGGTGATAAAAGAGAAAGATGGCAATAGCTGAAAAAGATAAACACAAGAAAGGCAGTAATAGCAGTAGATGGTAACAGTATGAAAAATATGACCCCAGCAAGTGAAGATAGTGTTAGTAACAATTTATCAGTGTTGCTCAACCTTTAGCTATCTGTGGTCGTTGTACTTCAACAAGGGCCACAGGTTGCACATGGCTAGTTCATACAGAGAATCATGTCCCTACCAAGCTGATTTTTTCAAAGGCCCCAACCAACCAAAGCGAGATGTCCCCTTTAGACAAAAAATGTCATGCCAACAGATTGAGTTTAATAGGTTTCTTGACGACATTGGGAAATATATCAAACATCCCTTAAATGATACATAATAGAAACATGCCTAACTGAGAGCCTGCAAATTAAAACATCTACTGAGTGCTAATTGCAATGTGGTAAACTAGGAATAGTCTAAAATAATCTTGTGAAAAATTGAAAACCTGTGATAATAATGACAGCAGAAAGTTCTATTTTTATGTGCAAAAATTATTTTGAGCACAAGAAAAATGTCTGTGCTATGATTAGATGTTCTCAATTTCCCTATTTAATCTGTTTGTTAAAGGGCATATACCATCCCTAAACCTCTCCATTTTGCACCCCCTTGGTTTCCAAGTTACTTCTGATGTTGTGGGACTTCAGTTCCAACCTTTGATAATATGCTGAATAATTAATAAACTGGTTAACTAATATCAATCAGGCATGCCCTCCAGAGGGTCCTATACAACCGCCAATAAGTTGCTAACTCTAGTAATGAGGGAAACTGTCCCGTTTCGCTTAACCGAAAAATTAAAGAAACACATTTTTCTCACTCCAAATGCTTTAAAGTTGATGGTTGTTTTTCTTGTGGAGACTTTTCTGCTTTGGTGACTTTTTTTTAGACTATAGAGGAAGCGGGCCCTGCTGTCCAGGCCCCACTGTAACTGCAGGGTCTGCTTCCTGCAGGGCTGTCCAACTGGCGGCCCACGGCAACCCCCCTTGTGTGGCCCCCACCTACCTGCTGTGTTTTCTTACCATGTGTAAATTTTAAATGGTATCACTACAGAGATTAACTAGCCCCTGCATTTTTTAAACCTCAAATTCAGATTTATCTCCTGTATTGTTCACACTATGATCCCCCTGCATTGTTCACACTTGTGACACCTCTATTGTTCACTTCCCTAAAGCCCTGTACTGTTCACACCTGAGACCCAGAATGAAACTGCCCACATTGTTCAACTTTTCACACTTTATACAAAATGCTAAGAGGACACCAGCACTGTCACTGTATGTAGTACATATTAGAGTGGTCCTGATAGATTTCCCTTTCTCTTGCTCTGTTTGCCTTCCCTATGTTCCCTGTGTGTGCCATACTCTGCTTGCCCTATGATCCCTGTGTGTACCATGCTCTGTCTGCACCACACACCCTGTGTGCCCTGCTCTGCCTGTGTGTGCCCTGCTCTGCATGTGTGTGCCATACACTGCCTGCTTATGCCATGCTCTACCTGTGTGTGCCCTGCTCTGCCTGTGTGTGCCCTACTCTGCCTGTTTGTGCCATGCTCTGCCTGTGTGTGCCCTGCTCTGCCTGTGTATGCCCTGCTCTGCCTGTGTGTGCCATACTTTGCCTGTGTGTGCCCTACTCTGCCTGTGTGTGCCATAAGCTGCCTGCTTATGCCATGCTCTACCTGTGTGTGCCCTGCTCTGCCTGTGTGTGCCCTACTCTGCCTGTTTGTGCCATGCTCTGCCTGTGTTTGCCATACTTTGCCTGTGTGTGTCATGCCCTGTCTGTGTGTGCCCTGCTCTGCCTGTTTGTGACATACTCTGCCTGTGTGTGTGTGGTGTTTATACAAATGGCCTGTAGATGTCACTGTGCTCAAGACATATACTGTGCATACTTTCTATACAGCTTGTGCTGTTAGAGTTGCTTACTGTTGTGTAATGGCTGCATAAGCCTGCTAATAAAGCACTGTAATACTATACTTATCCTCGGCCACCAAAACATAACAAATTCGCAATAAGCCTGCACCTTTTCTCCCAAACCCTGGTGAGCCTAGCAAATTTTTTACTGCTTGCATCCATATGTTTGAAAATTACATTATTGCTGCTGACCAAGGGGAGATTGCATGCTTTACTTATTCACTGCCTGGGAGCAGAGGGACAGCGTATATTCTATACATTACCATTACCTGATGAGACTTATGAAACTGCTCTTACTGCTATAAAGATCTTTTTTGTGCCAAGAGTAAATGTGTTGCTGAAAGATATAAATTCTGCCAACGTGGACAGTGTAATGGCGAATCCACAGAACAATTTGTAGCAGCTTTGAGAGAGCTGGTTGTTACCTGTGACTTTGGGAATCTAATAGATGAAATGCTAAGAGACCAAATAGTGGAAAAAAGAAACTCACCTCGCATTAGAGAGAGACTGCTCCTAGAGCAGGATTTAACCCTTGCAAAGGCTATTACAGTTGCTATCCAAATTGAAACAGCAGTGGCAGAGGCTAAACCTCTCAGTCAGGGAACTGCTGGGAATGTACAGATTGTGAATTCAGCACTGTGGCCTAATAATGCACAGTCACAGGCAAAATACAGTGCTAAGGAAAGGGATTTGCCTACACTGCAAAACCATACAAATAGAAAATACTGCTTTCGCTGTGGTTCAACACAACATACTGCAAATCATGTTACATGTCCTGCAAAAGCTGTACAGTGCTGCAAATGCAACAAAAAGTAGAACATTTTGCTAAGATCTGCCATAGTTCTGCTAAAGATGTTCTTGAAGTCACTACTACAAATGTTACAGTATTAAGTGTAGATAAAGCTGGTACATTTACAGTGTCGGACTGGCCCACAGGGATACCAGGAAAACTCCCGGTGGGCCCAGGTGTCAGTGGGCCCTCATGCTGCTAAACATTTGGACTATTTCATCGTCATTGCTTATTTCTATGAGAAAACAAAGCTAAATAGATGGAATAATAAATTATAGTATGTAAAGAAAAGAGACTAGGAGAATAGAGGATGAGTGAAGAGAGGAAGAAAATAGTACTGAGAGTGGGCCCCTAATCTGAAGTTTTTTGGTGGGCCCCTGGTCTAAAGTTTTTTGGTGGGCCCCTGGTATCCCAGTCTGACACTGTACATTTATTCCAGACAAGTTTATATGCACTGTCAGTGTCGGTACTGCTTCTGCTGACAAGGAACACTCCATTAACCTGATGCTTGATACAGGTTCAGCTGTTTCTATACTACCAAAGGATGTTTTCTTGAAATACTTTGCAAAAGATCCCCTTGAAGCACCTGCTCTGAGACTGGTCAGTTACTTAAAGGATCCAATCCCTGTGCTTGGTTGCTTGCCAGTGACTGTACAATTTGAATCAAATATTGCAAAATGTGTCTTTTACATTGTGAATAAGGGTACTGCTATACTTGGAAGGCATGCTTTGCTGCATTAAACCTACAATTAGTTGATGGTCTCATTACTACAGCACCAGTGCCTGCCACACAGCCGGTGTCTAAAAGTTCACCACTTCAGCCAGTACCATTCCCTGATTCAGCATGGGAAAAACTTGCTATTGATATTGTCTGTCCTTTTACAGATGCTCCTATAGACTGTAGATTTGATATAACCTTGATAGACTATTACAGTAAATGGCCTGAAATTGCATTTGTTTCTCATATAACATCAACTACAGTAATAACATTTCTGTCTACAGTCTTCAGCAGAGAAGGTAATCCGAAGGAGTTAATATCAGACAACGGACCACAGTAAGTTACATGTTGCAGACATCAAACTTCCACAAAATACTGTGCCTACAAAATCATCTACTGCTGACATTGTGAAACGTCAACAAGCCAAATGCATGGCTTATACTGACAGAAAACGTGGTGCAAGAGAAGTACACTTTCAGCCTGGATCTTTAGTCAGAATTAAGAAACCAGGAATACTGAAACAAGGACAATCTAAATTTACTAAACCACTTCAAGTGAGATGCCAGCGAGGACCATACACATATGAACTGTTTGATGGACGCATATGGAATGCAAGTCGTCTTGCTCCTGTTAGATATGACTTTGGAGAAGCTCAATTTCATGAAGGACATTTTCTTACTCCTGATGTCAACTGCAATAGGCCTGAAGAAAGTGAACCTATAAGGTGTACTGAGAGAATCAGAAAATGACCTGCATGGACCAAGGACTTTGTGATGTGAAGAATGTATAGTATTGTTTTAAAATGCATACTGATTAATTGTTGCTGTTTATTATAGTTGTTCAAATGCTTTCCTACTATAGGGGGGATATGTGGTGTTTATACAAATGGCCTGTAGATGTCACTGTGCTTAAGACTTATACTGTGCATACTTTCTATACAGCTTGTGGTGTCAGAGTAGCTCACTGTTGTGTAATGGCTGCATGAGCCATGCAAAATGTCTGCCCTCTGTACCACAGAAGTTGAACAGCATTACTCTATAGTAACACCACTGGTTCCCAGAGTAAAACTGAAAAGCCCCCCCTCCCAAAAAAAAAAGTGCAACTATCGGTAATGTCCCTGACCTATCTATACCTGGGCTGAGTAGTTTATAGTTTAGTGCTTTTTGCTCTAGTGACTCTTTAGTATTGGAGTTAAGCACAGAGGGGGGGGGTAGGGGGGGCATGACATCAAGTTTCCATGAAAACACAAAAAAAGCCAGTGCAGTGTGACCTTATTCACAAACAATAATACTTTTAATGGGCATAGGAAATATACTTTTTAGCATAGTTTTAGCTGGAAAAATAGGGTTCTTCCCCAAAAATGTAAACACATAAGCTTCATTCCAAGATAGCTGTTTTATAGATTGCATCTGTCTGACTGCCAGTCACTAACTAACAAGACCCGAGACACTGGAAGGAATTGTAAAAACAGAGCCAAGCGCCTCATAGTAACACACAGCAAGTCCTCTCTCCACACGTCTGTTCCAGGGCATGCAATTTTCTTTTCTCGTTGTATCAAACCAGTGTCACCTAAAATTCATTCCAAATAGATTTGTAAGGGAGCAGGACTCGCTGTACAGCAGCCTGAAATTGACACTTAGTCGTGTTCTGTCCTGGAACTAACTGCAGCATTGTTTATATAGTCTGTGTCGGTTGGAGACATAAGCTGGTAACATATTTGCATATTATGTTGCCCAAACAAACGTTGCTGGACTAAATCACCAAACATAGGCCAATATTTTGGGGGGGGAATTTTGTTTTTGTTCATGTGAAAAATGACATTTTAAAAATGCACAATTCACAGCTTGCAATATGAAAATAAATGCATATATAAATAGAAATATATTTATAAATATAAACATTTACAAATATAAATGTTGCAGCAGCCACCATGGTATTTATCCAAATGACACTTTCCTATTTACCTCACTTAGCTCATTACTTTACAGAGTTGAAAACACACAGGTTCTGTCTTTTTCCTGGTTTCAAAGCTGAAACACTTCTAGTTTATCTCACTTTCAATTTAAAAAAAAAGCACAAACATCTTCAATTTTAACTTTTAGCTTCCCCCCATCCACCCCTCAGTATCTGAGGCTGAATTCCAAGAGAGCGCATGCTGCGTAAAGGGAGGGAATAGAACACAATGCATTTGCTGGAAAGCCTTTAAAAAATCTGCCGCAGCTCAAAATCAATCTCAACAAATGGCCGTCTATTCCCCAGACTCTCTCTGAATCCAAAGTATTTTAACATCCAGCATAATTAGATTTTTCGATAGTGATTCTAGTAGGTTGCTGTGGATTAAATTGGATTTTTTTTTTGGACTCGAGAATGGTAGCTTCTTAAGAAATACAATTTCAGCAGGGTAATATTTTATGCAGAATTTACCTGTTATCTGATCAGAATGCTAAAAAAAACTATTTTGCGCAGGCTCATGGGTATTATTATTAACACACTGGAATTATGCAATACTCAGAATTGGACACATAATGCTCCAGATCATAACATCAATAAGGACATTCTGTTGTTTCATTCTTATTATGTTCAGACATTTTAATACAGATATAAATATAAATATATTCACTTGCTGAGTGTGTGGCCATATGTAGTACAGGAAAAGGATTATAATGCAAATAGGGCAGAGACTATTTGAACGTTGTTGAGACAAATGTTGAGACAACTGGGTGCAATTGTACAGTAAAATAAAGAAATTGAACCATTTGGTTCAGCTAGGGTTGCCACCTGTCCAGTTTTGAACCGGACAGCCCAGTTTTTTGAAGTGCTGCCCAGGTCAAAACTGCCTGCCCAGTTTTCCAAATGAGGATTGATGTCACAGTCCCGCCCCTGCCATCACGACCCACCCCTGCAGCATCACAACCCCCCATTGCACCATGGCCATTCCCCGATTCAACTAAGCCAAAAGGTGGCAACCCTAGGTTCAGCATTTTACACACAAATATACTGTATATATATGTACCATGAAACCCCTAGCATATATCCAATATATTGATGACATTCTTATCAGTTGGGCAGATACTGAGCAAAAACTCATCCAGTTCCATGAACAGTTTAATAACTTTCATCCCACCATCAACTTTATATTAGCCCACTCCTCAAGCCACATCGACTTTCTAGACACAACTATTTGTATCAAAGACAATACCTTACATAACATAATATATATATAGACACATACAAGAGTCCTCTGCACTCAACCCATTATCAATATATTTAAGACAGCGACATTTTGTGCATACTGCTGCTAAAAAATGCCTTACCCTTTAAACAAAACAGGGATTGTTTGTCCATATATTGCAATATATTTAAGCTGGCCAACTACGTCAAAGTCATCCCACATCTGGCCAGTCCTACGCTTAATTTTCATCTGATTCATTAAGAATTCTATTGCTTCATTATACATTTTACAAAGGGACTAGGTTTTACCTGCAACTTAACTTGCTGCTTTCAAAGTAAACCTCCATACTTGGCTGCCCTTTTATTAGACACCAGTGGGATCACCTGACTATAGCTGGGAAGGGTGGGAGCTACAACATAGAGCTGGTCACTGCTCTTGTATAACTATAACAAACAAGGGAAAGTTGTGCTCACCACTATTTTTTAAAAACATTAGGCGGGGGTGCAATGAGGCTGTGACCACAAAATACATATAGACACATACAAGAGTCCTCTGCACTCAACCCATTATCAATATATTTAAGACAGCGACATTTTGTGCATACTGCTACTAAAAAATGCCTTACCCTTTAAACAAAACAGGGATTGTTTGTCCATATATTGCAATATATTTAAGCTGGCCAACTACGTCAAAGTCATCCCACATCTGGCCAGTCCTACGCTTAATTTTCATCTGATTCATTAAGAATTCTATTGCTTCATTATACATTTTACAAAGGGACTAGGTTTTACCTGCAACTTAACTTGCTGCTTTCAAAGTAAACCTCCATACTTGGCTGCCCTTTTATTAGACACCAGTGGGATCACCTGACTATAGCTGGGAAGGGTGGGAGCTACAACATAGAGCTGGTCACTGCTCTTGTATAACTATAACAAACAAGGGAAAGTTGTGCTCACCACTATTTTTTAAAAACATTAGGCGGGGGTGCAATGAGGCTGTGACCACAAAATACATATAGACACATACAAGAGTCCTCTGCACTCAACCCATTATCAATATATTTAAGACAGCGACATTTTGTGCATACTGCTACTAAAAAATGCCTTACCCTTTAAACAAAACAGGGATTGTTTGTCCATATATTGCAATATATTTAAGCTGGCCAACTACGTCAAAGTCATCCCACATCTGGCCAGTCCTACGCTTAATTTTCATCTGATTCATTAAGAATTCTATTGCTTCATTATACATTTTACAAAGGGACTAGGTTTTACCTGCAACTTAACTTGCTGCTTTCAAAGTAAACCTCCATACTTGGCTGCCCTTTTATTAGACACCAGTGGGATCACCTGACTATAGCTGGGAAGGGTGGGAGCTACAACATAGAGCTGGTCACTGCTCTTGTATAACTATAACAAACAAGGGAAAGTTGTGCTCACCACTATTTTTTAAAAACATTAGGCGGGGGTGCAATGAGGCTGTGACCACAAAATACATATAGACACATACAAGAGTCCTCTGCATTCAACCCATTATCAATATATTTAAGACAGCGACATTTTGTGCATACTGCTACTAAAAAATGCCTTACCCTTTAAACAAAACAGGGATTGTTTGTCCATATATTGCAATATATTTAAGCTGGCCAACTACGTCAAAGTCATCCCACATCTGGCCAGTCCTACGCTTAATTTTCATCTGATTCATTAAGAATTCTATTGCTTCATTATACATTTTACAAAGGGACTAGGTTTTACCTGCAACTTAACTTGCTGCTTTCAAAGTAAACCTCCATACTTGGCTGCCCTTTTATTAGACACCAGTGGGATCACCTGACTATAGTCCCTTTGTAAAATGTATAATGAAGCAATAGAATTCTTAATGAATCAGATGAAAATTAAGCGTAGGACTGGCCAGATGTGGGATGACTTTGACGTAGTTGGCCAGCTTAAATATATTGCAATATATGGACAAACAATCCCTGTTTTGTTTAAAGGGTAAGGCATTTTTTAGTAGCAGTATGCACAAAATGTCGCTGTCTTAAATATATTGATAATGGGTTGAGTGCAGAGGACTCTTGTATGTGTCTATATGTATTTTGTGGTCACAGCCTCATTGCACCCCCGCCTAATGTTTTTAAAAAATAGTGGTGAGCACAACTTTCCCTTGTTTGTTATAGTTATACAAGAGCAGTGACCAGCTCTATGTTGTAGCTCCCACCCTTCCCAGCTATAGTCAGGTGATCCCACTGGTGTCTAATAAAAGGGCAGCCAAGTATGGAGGTTTACTTTGAAAGCAGCAAGTTAAGTTGCAGGTAAAACCTAGTCCCTTTGTAAAATGTATAATGAAGCAATAGAATTCTTAATGAATCAGATGAAAATTAAGCGTAGGACTGGCCAGATGTGGGATGACTTTGACGTAGTTGGCCAGCTTAAATATATTGCAATATATGGACAAACAATCCCTGTTTTGTTTAAAGGGTAAGGCATTTTTTAGTAGCAGTATGCACAAAATGTCGCTGTCTTAAATATATTGATAATGGGTTGAGTGCAGAGGACTCTTGTATGTGTCTATATGTATTTTGTGGTCACAGCCTCATTGCACCCCCGCCTAATGTTTTTAAAAAATAGTGGTGAGCACAACTTTCCCTTGTTTGTTATAGTTTAACATAATATATAGTAAACCCACAGAAAAACTGTCCTACCTGATGTATGACAGCTTCCACCACCACACTAAACAAGCCATCATCTATAGGCAGGCCTTACACTACAACCTAATCTGTTCTGACACTTCAGAAAAGAATTGGCACCTTGGAACCCTCAGAAAAGACTTTATTAACAGACTCTACAACCCAAGGATTGTAGACCACAACATACACAGAGTCACCAAGGTCTCCAAGAACCAACTACTAAAATATAAACAGAAAAGAGAAACTGATCAGGTACCACAAGCTACTATCCACAGCTGAAGGCCCTTACAAAAATAGCCAGAGAGCTACAAGGCTCACTACAAAAAGACAAAAGGCTACATACTTACTATATTTCCTGGTCCACCTATTCTGGCATTTAGGCTACCTTCAAACCTAAGAAGACTTATTATAACAAGTTCACTTTCAGGATCCACTTACAAGGAAACCCACCCATGTGAAAGGAAGAGATGCAAAACATGCCCACACATCCTCTCCTCGGACAGAGTGCCAATTCCTGACACACTAGAGGAATACTATGTACATGGCCACTACACTTGCTCATCCAGCAATGTGTTTTATGCAATATCAAGCACAAAGTATCCAACAAGAAGCATTTACATTGGAAAAACTGGACATAGCCTCATAAACAGGACCAATGTTTACAATTTAACAATAAACAATAAAAAATTGGACACACCAGAAGGTAAAAATTTTAGTAGCCCCAACTACAACCTGGATGACTTCAAAATTTAAAATCAAAGGCAATTTTATAGTCTGGAGACAGGACTGAAATTTAGGCCATGGATTTATGGCTAATTATCTAGACTAGAAACAGATGCATACCTGTCGATTTAAAAAAAAATCTGCGGAGACAACAAACTACTAAGTCATAATTTGTGCCTTGTCTAGACTCCTTTGCATAACCCACCTCCCCATAAGTCTGTCTCTGCTTGCAATACAAATTATGGTAATGTGCTTTTCCTTTTGTCCCTCACAATGCTTTATATATGTCAGAGCCAACATAGCTTCTTTGTAATCATTCTTTGTAATGTTCTGAAAGCTTGCTTTGATTATTATCTTAGTTAGCCAATAAAGGTATCACCTTTATACCACTTATGCTTCATATCAAAAGTTATCCAGATTATGTTTTTTAAGGTTTAAGAAATGTGTTGAAGATGTTTGAGTGTTGTGTGTGAAAGAGAAAATGTGTGTGTTCCAGAGAGATCCTGTGTATACATATTTGTGTCATTGTCTATTCTAATGAATTGTGTGCTAGTGCACCTGTAAGGATGCAAAATGTGAATATCGTATAGTTAGTTTGGCCACTAGGTGGCAGTGCTTCCTATATCTGCACAGTTGAACTGTGAAGTATAAAGTTGTTGGTACTGAAAAGTGAATAAAGAAAATGGGAACAGGAAATATGGTGGCCATTCTGGCAGTGATAGAGGAAGGGACAGCAGTCTACCTGTTATGAAGTCACAGCAATAAAATTCAACTGTTTATGCAAAAGTCTTCCAAACCTCATGTCTAAAGGTTACACACCTCTTGACACAGGGGAACCCTAGAGCTATAACCACCATGAAGGTGGCAGTAGTTCCAGGTTTTCCTATGCAATAGGCAGCAGCATTTTTGTGCATCAGACACAAGGCAGGGAGTAAATGCTACCTAATTGTCTCTTAATTGCACTTTGCTCATTGTGGCTCTGTTAATAAATAAGCTCCAAATGCTTTAGACCCTAAAGAACGAGCAGTGAATGTGTGTGTGAGTGTGTGTGTAGATCTTTTATCTGAATAGGATTGGAATCTTTCAAACATTTATGCACAAGAACATCTCCTGTTTTACAGGCAGGCCAACAAAAGTTTTACAGCTCGAGGACTCCTACAAGGATAAATGGATATTGATAGCTCCTTCTATCCCCTCTATGGTGGTTGTTTGACATAAGCTACAATTAAATTGTGCCCCTGGCTATTTTGCTTAAACCTGCAAAGAGCAAATTGGTATCAGCATTTGAAGCATTGCTCATATCATTCTGCAACATGGCTTTTTGCTGTGAGGGAAGATTAGTACATTCCTGATTAAGCATTACAGGGATCATGACTAAAGAATCCTGAACATGACTGACTCGGAGTCAACAGTGGGATTTTCAAATGTGCCCTCGTCTGCTCAGTTTAAAACCCTTCAGGTTTACTGTGTCAGGCATGATCCAAGCACATTACCAGATGCTGAATATCAGTGCAGCCAGTAACCTGACAATTGCTTGAGACCCCCTTTCAATGAGCTACACTGTTTTTTTGTCTTTGTTCGGTTGCCGGACATCACACATGGCATGGGTTGCATTTATGAATATGTGAGAGCAGTTGCACTGCATTCAGTAACTAATTATAGATTAATAAATATTAAATTATAATGTATGTGCAGGAATACCTCTATACCAGTGCTGTCCAACTATATAATAATTTACAACCATGGTGACCCAGTAGTCTCCAAGGCCATGGTCCTGTTGTGAATATATTTTTTTTCAGTGTACTTAACTGTAATGGTTCAATCAAACAATCATACATATATTATTATTATTATTATGAAATGCCACGTATGCTGAAAAGTAATTATCTTCCATAGATCCTAATAAAAGAGTACCCTGAGTGGACTATTACTATTATTGTTAATATTAATGTCCTATTAGTTTGGTACCTTTTCTGCTGAAATTTGGTCTTTCTTATAAAAGATTCTAAAGGTGGCCATACACAGCAGATTTAACCCAGCAGAATTTCTCATTTCATTTGCACTTACTGCCAGCTGTTTTTTGAACATTTTGTGCTTTCTCACTTTAGGAGCATTTCTTGGGGGGAGTTTTAGTTTATCTAGAAAAACAATACCTTGTTTCTTTTTCAGGAGCACCTGAGCTTTCTAAATCTGCCTGAGTTTTTGTGTATTTCCACTTCTGGAACAAGATTTACAGCTCTAAAAACCAAAAATGTCTATTTTTCATGATATAGGGTTTTACACCAGAAAAATATTATATTTTATGAACAAAATTTCAACTGAGTCTTATACGTACCAATACCATATATATATCGTTTTATGGAGATTTCTGACTTCTATAGTTTAAAAACTCCCAGCAGTACTTTACCGAATATTCAAAGCACTACCCAGAATTTGGCATACTTTAGATTCCAAAGTCAAAAAATCCTGACACAGTAGGTTTACCCCAGTAAAACATATATTTCAGGAAAGTACATATTCTGCTGAATCTAAAATAGGTAACTACAGTATGTTATTCTACTCCCAAGCACCAAACATCAAAGCTTTTCTGAACTTAACAATTTCTATAAAAATGTATGAAAAATATGAAAAATCACCTCAAAATTATCATTTTGCAAGTGCATATCTCCCACATAGCATTAGGTACCAAGAGAAAACATCCTGAATATGAATGTCAGGTGTCCACTGAATAACTTGATGCCCATTGAGAATAGGATTACCAAAGCATCTGATGTTAACAGACAACAAAATGAAGTTAGGCCATACAAACTGTCCCATAAATCACTTCAGCTACTGAATAATCAAAACATTTACTTTACGGGGTAAAAAAAAAATAAAACAATACATTGACCCCCGAAACCATATATTTTTGGAAAGTACACATTCAGCCGAGTCTAAAATGTCTTCATATTTCAAACTACTGAGTCACAATACTCTCCCAAAATTGTCAGTTTTTATGAAATACCTGAAAATTATCAAAGCTTCCAATTTTTAGCATCTTACTTCCAACATAGCTTTAGGCACCAAGAGATAACATCCTAACTAGGAATGCCAGGGGTCCACTGAACAGTTTTATGCCCATTGTGCATAGGGTTACCAAAGTTGCTGACATTCAGAGACCCCAAAATGAAGCGCATTAAGTGCATTCCAACTGTTTCAGAAATCACTTCAGCTATTGAATAATTATCACATTTACTGCATTTTTTGCAGGGTAGAAAACAAAAAAAAATTCATTGACATACACATTCAGCTGAATTCAAAATGGGTAACCATGTCTTTCTCCCAAAATTTAAAGTTCTGATGAAATACTTGAAAATTGCCTCAAAGCTTCCACTTTCTAGCATCTTATCTCCCACATAGCATTAGGCACCAATAGATAACACCCTAAATATGAATGGCAGGGGTCCACTGAACAGTTTGATGCCCATTGTACATAGGATTACCTAATTATCTGGTGCGTAGAGACCCCAAAATAAAGTTATCGCATTCGCATTTTCATGGAAGTCACTTCAGCTACTGAATAATTGACACATTTGCTGCATTTTTTGCTGGGTAAAAACGCAAAAAGATACTTTGACCCCCCCCTCCAAACTATATATTTTTGAAAAGTACACATTCAGACAAAACAAAAATGGGTAACCGTGTCTTTCTACTCGGAACTACAGAGTTGTAACATTTTACCAAATTTGTCAGTTTTGATGAAATACCTGAAAATCGACCTAAAGCTTCCACTTTCTAGCATCTTATCTCTCACATAGCACTAGGTACCAAGAATAAACATCCTAAACCAGAGGTTTACTGTACATATATGCATAGATATATCGAACTATGTGGATTACAGAGACCCCAAATACACATGGATATGTGGATTACAGAGATCCCAAATACACATTCTGACGAATCCAAAATTGATAAATATGCCTTTCTGCTGCAAACTATGAAACTGCAAAGCCATTCTGGACCTAGCTGTTTTTAAGAAATTTCTAAAAAATTGTCACAAAGCTTAAATTTAGCAAAATGATACACTCCACATTTCATAATGTAGAAGCATAAAACATCCTAAATATGAAAGCCAGGGGTCTACTGAACAGTTTGATGCCCAAAAGATTTACCAAACTATGTGGCCCACAGAGACCTCCAAATAGATATACTGCAGAAAACATTTCCACGGGCAAAAAACAAGTAATAAAAAACAATACAGAGTGTAATAAAATCACTAAAATTAAAAAAAAAACTAAAATCAATGCTTTTTTTTGCCTAGTGTAATAAGCAGTCAGAGTATTTTACCTTGGCCAAATAGGTTTTACAGACAGAAACAAGCAAACAACGCGTACGCAGAATGTAATGAAACGCAGGAACATGAACACCAAAATAACATACCAAAAGTATTGGGCAGTATGGTTAGTGAATATGCTATTCACAATGGCAATAAAAAAAATTTCAGGAAAAGAAACAGAATCCAGTAAAAAAAAAGCTATAGCTATAAAAATTGTGTAACTTGTGCGTACACTTGACAAAATGCCTGTTTTATGCATAAGTGAACGTGTGCAAGTTTGTGTGAGTAGTGTGAATGTGTGAAAGCCCCCCAAAATGTATAAGTGTAAATGCAATTGTGTATTAGTGTAAAAAGTGTGTGATTGTGTATTTTGTGTGTGTGTGTTACACTAACCTGGGGTGTGCAGGCAGCAGATCCATCTTCAGACACACAGGAAGAGTGGAGTCTGTGGAACCTGGAAATGCTACAGAACGTACTTTGGTACTTTTATCCACAGAACGTAGATTCTACGTTGTGTGGAGCTTAATTTAGCTGCCGATTTGGATCATTTAGAGAGATAATGGCACATATATGGGTCCATCCAGCAGGCTTACCTGACCGATATCTGGCCAAAATCGGCCATATATTGATCAGGAAGGTTTGATTTACCCACAGCTTGAGGACCACATCAGCTAGTTGATGGGAGTCTCATCCATCTGCACCATTCCCACTGTTGTAATCCAATCATTGGGCCCTAGGGCTGTAGGATCGAATTAGCCTGATATTGCCCTGACTTTGCTGGGCATATCGGGGAAAGATCCGCTCATTTGGTGACCTCGCCAAACGAGAGCATCTTATAGTGTATAGACACCTTAAAGTGAAGCATAAATGTGGGAATACATATAAAGATTTAAGATGCCAATTCTGACCCTTCAGACTGATTCTCCAATTTAACTGCCTGTATATGGAATCCTATAATGTGCCCACCTGACCAATAGCGATATGTCGATTGGACAAGTTTGATTTTCCCATTAGATTGAGTACTGCATCGCTCATTGATGTGGTTCTCTCTCCAAAGGCTTGTATTTCCATAGGGCAAAATGATTGGATTAGCCCAATATCACCCAGATTAGGTGGCCATTTCAGTGAAAAGATCTGCTTGTTTAGGGACCACCCCAAACAAGCTGATCCTTTAATTTATGGCCAATTTGGTATGGCTCCATTGTAGTGATTTGTGGGTGGCCTAAAACCCAAGAGTTGGATTCAGGCTGAGCTCTTCCTTACCCCCTCCCTATCTGTGACCTTACTGTGCCTCCAGCAGCTTTTATTTATAGGTGTGCTTGCTCTGCCCTTTCAGCTTTGTGAAATCCAAAATGGGAGGGTTGGGTGTGGTCCTATAAATAGAGGTGGATTGCCAGGTTGGGTTGGATGCAGGTTGGGAGTGGGCGGGTAAAGGTCGATTTTTCTGTCGACTTGCACTTCACTACTACATTAATCTATCAAACAGGAATGTGATGTAACAAAATGGTGGTTCTTTGCCAATTAAATGTGACTGTAACTCTAGAATGTAAAAATCACAAATATATATTTTTTCCTCTTTAGCATACCTCCCAACAGGGCTGCCATCAGTGGGGCACAGGGGTGTCTGTTGTCTCAGGCCTGGGGGTGCTGCAGAAGAAGCTTTGGAGCAGAACGAAAATGACCGCTTTGGAAAAGAATGAAGAACTCGCAATGGAAAAGAATGAAGAAGCCGCGATGGAAAACAGCGGAGATGACCGCTTGCTAAGGAAGATGAAAGAAACCTGCCAAAGTTTAAAGGTAAGTTCCACTGAACACAAATTTTCTTTTTTTTAAGCCCTGGCCACCAATGTCTTTTTGAATGTGTAAGGTTCCCTGGCCACCAATGTTTTTTTAACTTGTAGGGGCCCTGGCCATCAATATTTTTTAACTTGTGGGGGGGCCCTGACCACCAATGTTTTTTGTTAATGTGTAGGGGCCCTGGCCACCAATGTTTTTTTACACTTGTAGAGGCCCTGGCCACCAATGTTTTTTAAGTTGTGGGTGGGGCCTGGCCACAAATGTTTTTTTTAACATATCGGGGGGGCCCTTGAAAGCAATGTTTTTTGAATGTGTAGGAGACCCTGGCACCAATTTTTTATTTAATTGTTGGGGCTCTGGCCACCAATTTTTTTTTAACTTGTATGGGGGGTCCAGGACATCAGTGGGGTGGGAGGGCTCTGGGGAGGGCAGGGCCCAAAAAATGTTGTTGTATGGGGCCAGGCTATTTCTGATGGCAGCTGTGCCTCCCCCACTGTCGTTTTCTGCGGGACAGCTCAGAGTTTTTCTTTCATCTTCTGCACTGACACCAGAAAAAGATACAAAGTTTCTGAAAATTAATTAAGATAAGAAGGCTTTTTGGCAGAGAGCCCAGAACACCCAGTGCCTGCACTTAGATACATTTGTAGCAAAGCAAAGATACAATTGTTACACCAAATGAGGTCTCAAAGTATTGACTCTTATTGGAAGAGGTCCAGGTGCAACGCCCTGAACCATCAGCTAAGGCAGCAAGAGGCACTCAGAAAGTAGTCCTCCAGACAGATGTGACAAATATTGTAGTTTATTTGGTACACAAGGGCACAGCCTTGATACTACTGTAACTATTTAAGATAAGCACGTGTCTTGATAGAACTGAGGCTTGCTGCTGAAAGAGCCATTTCCCCTTTTAAGCAAAACAGTTATAATACAAAAAAACATGGCCCTTAAACTCCCAGAAACGTGTTAAAACTCTCATAACCTGCCAAAATTTATAAAATGGACATGGAGATGAGGGGGGTGTGGTCAAAAATGTTCAGCATGCTCCGTGTGCCAGACCTTTTTTATCCCTCTTTCCATTTCTCAAATGTTGGGAAGCATGGATTTATTTAAATTTATTTGAAACTCAAAGATTGGTAAAAAGACTGGTTGTTTGCACAATTTTACTAAAAAAAATTAAGAAATAACAAAATTAATTGAATGAAATGATTGTCTTTTTAAATGGGACTATTTATATGGAGGCAAGAAGCAATAGCAAGAAAATGAATGCATCAGGTTGCAGTTGTCAGAGGCAGTTCTTTGATAAAGTGAGACTGTCACCTTGTCTCCCCTGTGCTCTATATTGTAGGATGTTGGAGACAGATCCGCGCTTCCCTTCTGACAGCTTTTGATGAAAATGATCTTGGGCCCAATATAAAGTAATGGAAGAGCTATAAATAACCTTTTTCCCCTTCGGTAACGGAAATTAAGCCAAACACTTTGATGTTTTAATCAGTTGATTGTTCACAGTTGTGAAAGAACTCCTTTTCTGTTTGCCACGTAATGGTCTTAGTATCAAGTTGGAAATACTATTATAAATAGACCAAATATAGATTTATGACCAGTGGAATGCTGGCCAGACTTGAGTTAGGGTACAAATGATACAGGTGCATGTAGTAGTGAGAGTGCGGAGTGCAAGGGCACAGTGACAAGCAGAATAAAGTGTAGTGGAGGGAGGGACATGGGTCTATAGGGACCCATAGGGGTAACTTCCCATATGGCTTCTAAATCCCCTGGTGTAGACTAAGAGATAGGACTAACTTGGGATGAGGAGCCATTACCCTTTCCAGGTTAGAGCATTCATCTGGCAATTCTAGATTTGGCCAGGAGATATCATTATTTCCTCTTTATAAAGAGGAGGCAGGAACCACATATTCTTCTTACTCTTTGGTTTCCATATGCTCAGAAAGGTAGATGTCTACTGGAGAGCCTGGGCCCCAGTAAAGGAAAGGCCTCAAGGGAGTTAGGCCCTTGAAGAAATTAGGGAACAGGGCCCCCATGAATCAAGTATTAGATAATGGTAAGTGAGCTCCTGTCATTGTACACATAGGAGTGTAAGACAGATAGGTTGAAGTAAGAGGTAATTTTGAGCCACAGTGTAGGAGTGGTGTAAATAGGAGGTCTCACTCCCAGGTGATATTGCCTGTTAGTGTAGGGCTCATAATTGATAGGTTAGAGAATTCCTAAACACTAAATGGTGAAGTGAAATTCCTGCCACCTCTAACCAAGGGTGTGCCTGTCTGTAATTGAATGTGCTTTCACCATTTTACCTCAGAGAAACCAGGGCCAGAAGTAGGGGTAGGCAAAAGAGGCACGTGCCTCGGGTGAAATGAAGTGAGTGGAGTGGAGAGCTGAAGGGGCAGAGGAGGCAGTGGTGAGGGGAAGCAGCAGAGGGGAGGGCCAGAGAGCAGAGGGGAAGTGACAGAGGGAAGGACCAGAGAGGAGAGGGGAAGAGTCTACAAACTGGGGGTGGGTGGAAGAGGTACCTGCACAGTGCCTCCCTATTGTTGCACCCTAGACAGGTGCCTCTTCTGCCTACCCCTAGTTCTGGCCCTGGATGTAACTGGTGCACTACATTTTTTAAATGAAAGCTAGTCCTCACAGGAAAATAAAGGTTACATGTCCTTAACCCCCCAGCACTACAATGGTCATAGAGTTTGCTGTATAGTATTTACACCACTTTATGTGACCAAACAAGAGTATATACGGTATTAGGCCTTATTTAGTAAGGCATGAACAACAGTACACTACACCCATGTGCACTTAAAATAATACACAGTTTAGGGGAGTGTAAGTATATGCACATGACCCATCCACATGACTGCAAGAGGGCACAAGTATGCACTCACTTTGTGCCTAGTGGCATATGCAAAACTTTCTGCTGATTGGCAGTAAATAAAAGTAGCATTGTACATTGCTTATAGCACTTTGCCTATGAGCAGACAAGAATCATTGACAAGCTAGTGCCTGTTGTCAGCAGTCTAATGTCATTGATTTAGACTCCAAATTGCAACCTTACTCCAAATCTGATTAAAGCGGGCACAGACCCTTGGTTATCTATATAAATAAGCCTTTGCTTTACCTTGTGTCTCATTTCCCCTTCTCCTTAGATTGTAAGCTCTAAAGACCTGTCAGTATTTGTACATGTAAGTTTCAAGATGTTTATCAGTGCTGCAGAATATGCTGTTGATTTATTGACGCTTTTGAGTTCTTGATTTTATAGCCACAGACTTTAGAATATAGCAAATGTTATTTGAAAGTCAAATGCCCTGTACAAATGACAGGAATAGGGAGGCTGCATTATACTATTTTATAGATCCCATTTGTAGCCATAAACACATTTACAGTTTATTTATAACACTAAAATCTCATCAGGACAGAGGCATTCTTACAATATTCCTCTAGATGTGCATTAGCAGTATTGATCCTGGCCTACTTATATACAGGGACAGTGCTTTCCTGATAGGATCACAAAGCGATAACTGCCACAGTGTGCCTGGAGTTTTTTAGGTTATAATCATTTGTTCTTACCTCATTTACAAGGGCAATGAGAAGGCCATAATTAGAGATACTGAACAAATAGCTGCAAAGTCTTTCTTATGGACAATAGCATATACTGTATATTTGTTTGATTGGTTATTTTTCTTCATAATGGTTAAAGGGGAACTTGTTCTAAAAATCCACTAAACAGTAGTTGATGCTTAATACGTTGGACAAAAGTGTGTTTTCTACACCTAATATGTTTTTCACTACAGGTTGGAATGAGGGAAATCTGTCAGTGACTCCACACATAAGTGTCTTAAGGTGGCCATGATTGATAAGATCCGCTCGTTTGGCAAGGTCGTGGAGTGGACCTTTCCGAATATTGGGTTAATCCGAATGTTTGGCCCTAGGGGCGAACAATCGGATTACAATGAAGAGAATGAGCACGGGCAGGTCATAGGGCTGCATCAACTAGCCAATGCGATCCTCTCCAGAGAAATCAAACCTCCCCTATAGATATCTGGCCGATTTTTGGCCTGATATCGACCGTGGAGACCCGTCAGAAGCCCCTATACACTGGCAGATAAGATGCCGAATCGTTCTAAAGGACCGATATCGGATCTGCCGGTGTATGGCCACCTTTAGTTACAGCTGCTAAAAGAGATTGGTTGAACAAATAGGTTGAACAAATAAATCGAAACACCTGTTTTTGAGTTCAAGCCACACCATGGTGAGGTCTTTCCCTAGCATCTTGCCTGCAGACTATCCCCCACCCCCAAATACCAGTAATAGAACTGGCACCAGAGTTTGAAATGAAAAACGAAATAACTCAAAAAACACAAATAATAAAAATGTACCCATTTGCAAATTGTCTCAGAATATCATACAAAAAGTTAAAGGTGAACAACCCCTTTAAGACAGTAATAAGCAGCCACAAGGTGCACATAAGCAATTGTCCACAGGGTCTGGTTCTAGATGCAGTATATAACACAATCGGATGGAAGGTTCTTACTGTCAGGGTCAGACTGGAGGACCCGGGGGCCTACTGTGGCTGCTGTTACAGGACCCCCCTCCGCCGTCCCCCTGCTGGGCACGCCCTGTTCTGGCCGAGCCAGAACAAGAGAGATCCTGGCAGGAAAAACAAGCACAGGGTGCCGATCTGGGTCCGGCTGGCCCAGTCGGACCCTGCTTACCGTAATAGCGGCAAATTTCCTAACCAGCGAAAATTCAACAGCGACGGCTTTGCAGCCATTGCAACACTTCGCCAGGCGTAAATTCGCAATTTCCTAAAGTTTGAAGTTGTGTTCAAGGAGCCAAACACTGCTGAATTTTTGCTAACATTACTTCGCCAATCAAAGCGAAGTTGCGCTACCGTTGCCTAATTTGCATACAGCCAGAAATGATAAAGTTACATGGACGTAATGTGCAGCAAATACATTACATTACACAAGTCCAGGGAACCTTAATAAAATAAAATAGAGTTGTTATAATGCCCTACACATGAGCCCAGTGTATAGTTTATGTTCCATATGTTAGAAAATGGAGGGGGGAACCCAGTTACCCAAAAAAAAATGTAACTACTTTTGCAGGCTATCACTCTGAAAAAAGGAAAAGATGCCAGCGTTTTTTGTGACTTTTTAGTTTTTCCACTAAAAATTGAGGAAGTCCTATGCACTCCATTGCACTTCGCCTGGTCTGAGCTGGTGAAGTAAGTCTGGCAAATGAGGTAGCGTTCAGTAAAATCTGCATCTTAGTGAATTTGCAGAGATATGTCAGAGCCAGAGTGAAAATTCGCCTGGCATTAGAGTGCAAAGCAACACTTCGTCTATCTCCTTCGCTAATGAAGTGACACCTGTGCCCGTTAGGGAACGGGCAAAGTTCCCAAATGACGTCCATTAGCATTAGTCACTTCGCCCTTTACGAAATCTGCCCCATAATGTCAGGATTCTGTTGCACCTTGCACACAGTGGCGGAACTATAGAGGATGTCACAGGGGTCCCGGGGAACAGGGGGGGACAGACTGTGGGGTCTGCTTCCTCTATAGCTAATTAAAAAAATACCTGGCAAGGAAGGGGGGAAGCAAGTCAGGCGGTAGTGGGTGTGGTCGGGCGGAGTTGGTGCGTGTCGTGGGTGGGGCTGAGGTGGACTTGAAGTGGATGGGAGGATGGGGATCAGCAAGCCCAGATTTGTGAAAAGGCCACCAAGGCTCGGGCCTAGGGTAGCAGGATTTTAGGGGCAGCATGCTGCCCAACCACACCCACATTGGTTCAGACACACTGGGGATACGCATTTCGCGTGCGCCAATTCCCATTGCTCTGGTCCTGATTACGAAAATTTGCACAACAAACAGCAGTGGGCCTAGGGGCGCCCGCTATGTAAATCCGCCCATGGGGATCGGTGTGCGCCGGGCCCCTCTGAAGATTTTTTGATGGGGGGCTCGGCTCACTCTAGTTACGCCACTGCCTGCACCCACTGATGCTTGATAACTTGCACATCTGAAAACATGCCACCCTTCTTGAACACAGATCTGCCAAATGCAGGCAGCGTTAAGTTTAACATCTCAACTGCTGCCCTATGCACATGTGCAATGACACTGGAGATTTAAAGAAGTCCTAGGAAGATCCAAAACGATGAGCTAATAAAAATAAAACCATTATTGTTCTCTGACTACTGAATCACTGGGCTGGTACATTTAGAAATACAGTATTCTCAACATATTCATTGTTGGGCTTTATTTTTCCTTTAAAAAAACAACTCCTTAAACCAAGCAGTCAGACACTCCTGGATTTTAATAATGTAGACCTTATGATTTATGTTCCCCACAATTTAAAAGTGACAGTTTTTATTTGAGACATTCACATGCATTTTATGTGATTTGTAGCCTAAAGCTGCTACTGGAAACAATGCTCATATTTTCTACAGTTCCAGGAAAAATGTAGTTTGATAGGAAAAAATGAATGTAGCAGAAGGCATCTCAGTTGATATTTAACAGCTGCCTACTTTCTGAAAGTAACCTTTAGTATAAAATTGAGGATGATAATTGCCTTTTTGAAAACTTCTGAATATTCTTTATAATGAAAACTTCTTTCCAATTCCATGCTAATTAATTTACAGTGTTTTACAGAGAAGGTATAAATTGAGAGTTATCGCGGTTTCAGATATGTTTTTGGCTGATTATTAAAATAAATCAGGAGGGGCCCCTATCAAGGTTTTATCCTCAGGCGGAAATATTGCTAGGGGAGTTCAGTTTCGATTAATTAAGTTCCAGACGTTTTTATACAATATAATATGAAATATGATTATACAACCTTCTTATTAAAGAGCACAACAATATACCTTCATAGAACTGATTTAATAGATCAGTGGGGCCCTTTGCAAATATCCCACTGGTATTTCCCCTTTACCCACATCCCAAAAACTTTGGAACTAGTGCCATGTGCAGGTTGGAGGAAATTCCAGTGTGTACATGCTATATAAATACTTGTTAATAATAATAATAATAATAATAATAATAATAATAATAATACATGTGCAATTCAATTTTATAAAATAGCATCAGTAGATGCAGAGCTTTGCAACAAGGACTTGTGTTTCTAAATAAGCCCTTTTGTATTAATCAGTACTTACCCCTGGGCACAACTGTCTCAAGCACATACTGGGACCCCACAAAGCCACAGTAGTATGGGGCATAGCAGGTATACAGTACAGGCAAGTGGCAGTAGCATAACTTGATAGAGCCACCCCAAGAAAAAAAATCTTCAGGGAAGCCCTAGCCCAGATTGCACCCACATCAACCTGCTTCTTCTCTCCTCCATTTCCCTTCCCACCAGTCTACTATGTGCCCAACTACTAGTGGATGCCCCCCCCCCAGACAGAACCCAGTAATAGCACCAGGCCAACACCACTAAATGCTTTATGGAAAATTCATTGCAAAAAGGTAGGAATTGCCTAGTTCCCTTTAATTTATATCTTATGTGATTTTTTTTTATTTTCTTCTTTTATTTTCTTTTATTTTCCATTATTTCTCACATTTTACAAAGGTCACTGTGAAACGTTTTGTACAGTGCAGAAAAAAGGGGCAGTACACTTTGCTTCTATATAAAACTGCCACAGTGGGGCAGAAGTGTTTCTCAAACCATTTAGTTCTTACAAGGAAGCTGTGAAATATGTGGTGATATGTGTGTGTTCTCTTGGGGCCACAGAACCGTGCCTAGCCAGGAAATAATGTGTGTTCCTTTATTCCTGAATCAGAATCATTAAACTTAACCAACAGATAATGTATACCCGGTAAGGAATCTTATCAAATTGGTATATACACATCATTAAATATTGCCCTATTACTGCTTTTTCCCTGAGCTGCCATTTTGGGGTGTTTTGTGTGTCACCCTGGGGAGCACTGATGATAGAATCTACATAGGCTTTGGGTGGGGGCTGCCACTGTGTCTGTCATAAAATGCTTGTGAGCTGCACTGTGTTATGAAATACTGAGGGCCACATTATCTAATGAAATGAGGCCTTGGTGGTCTACAAAGCCCTCTTCCCAGGCTGGCTCAGGATTAGATAGATTTCAGCAAAATGACCAGCATTAAACTGAGGAGGACTGAGGACACTAGTAGGCCTGGTGTCCTTATATGAATTATTCAGCCCTAGATGGAGATTTTGGGAGGCAGAAACCAGTTCTAGGTAGATGAAACCAGACATTATTTTCACAATATACTGTAGTCAACATCATCTCTAAAGCACGACTAGGATCAGCAAGGTTTATAAAGAACTGCGGCACATATAAGATGGCTTACAGGTGACCCAGGGTGTACCTTACAAATAACACAACTTCAGCAGGAAAATATTTTGCTGTGATTGGCTATGAGATCCAAAAACACTCACAGTGCTTAGGACAATATCATTGGGTTCTAGGAGGAGAGGGTTGCAAGGAATGATGCCAAAAGCATCAAGCATACAATTAAGGTTTGAACTTTGTAATAGAATTCGCTGTATCCAAAATCTAAAATCTATATCCTTGCAAAAAGAAGAAACGTTCACATGAATAGCAACTTCCCATTAAGCCAATGTAGCAGAATTCTCTCTCCACGGGGAGATCACTTATCCCCACACTGAACTCAAAAAGCAGCTCCTATCTCTTTATCTCTTCTACCAATATTTACATTTCCAAAAAAATGCATTAGAATTCCATTTTAATGGCCGAGCACATAAAATACCCGCCAGAAAGCAAACTCATTTATTATGTATATAATAAAAAGAGACACTGCAAAGAGCCAGTTTCTAGATTACTCATCGTAAACTGCATACTAATGTAGCATCATTAACAGCAGATGAAGATATATGTAGCAAGCCGTCACTGTTTTGCACATGAAAGTAGATAATGTAACACATCCTTATTTGCAGGAATAGAACACACACACGCACATATCCATGCCTTTGTAAATTCACTTGTTTTGGAACAATAAAGTTTATAGATAAAGATAAACAGCAGTTAACTTCCCTAATAGACACAGTTCATAATTGACTTCTCTGAAAATATTTTAATGTCAAGAAGTAATTAGTAATTTGAAAGCACTAAAATTGCTGATGAGTAAGCTTTATCATTTTATTCATTTATTTTTTTATATTTATTTAATAAGATTCTGTTAGAAGAAAGCATTTCTTTTACTAAATGCATCAGTTAATAGTTGTCCCCCTGCAGAACCCTGCATTGAAATCAGTTTTTCAATAGAGCAAACAGATATTTTTATATTTAATTTTGATATTTGACATAGGGCTAAATATGTCAGTTTCCCAGGTGCCCCCATTCATGTGACTGGTGCTCTACTAAACTTCAGTCACTCTTTACTAAGTGTTGCAAGTTGTAGTAACATCAGCCCCCCCCCCAGCAGCCTGAACAATGGGAAGGCAACCAGATACCGGTTCCCTGATACCCGCACTGCTAAAATGTTACCTAGAGGTAGATATGAGAAATAGCACTCAATAGTAAAAATCCAGGTCTGGCTAATCAAAGTTGAGACTCCTTTATGAAAGTATGAGAAACAACAGCAAATTCATTCAATTCAGGCAAAATGACCCGAGATGGCTGCTTACACACCAACATTACAACTGAAAAAAAATATTTACTAGTTCAAGAATTACATTTTAAATTGAATTACATGCAATATACACAGTGTAATTTATTAATAACAACTATACTATAAAAATCATGAGAGAATCACTTTAAAGTATCTGTAATACTCCAATCTGCACACAGCCGGTGTTCCAAACTGTACACTAGTAATGGGTGAGAGAGCCAGCCAGATGGTCAATTTGCATAAGATGTGGGGTAAATGCTTTTTTCTTTTTAGGATAAACCCCAAGGCAACTTTTGCTCTCTGCTTATGCTAATGCACATTTGCTGTGAAACTTTTCTTTAATGTCTAATGCAGGGTAGGAGTTTCCCTGGTGCACCATATACTAGCCATAAAGGACAATCATAGTATATCATAAAACTGCCATGATACTGAACCCAAAATTAAGTGTCCATGGGCACAAGGCCAGTAACTCCAGGGTCCCCTTAGTGGCTTGCAACCATTGCTACAACTGATTTGCGACAAGTGAACCAGATGCTAAATTACATCTATCTAGTGGTTTTCAGACTGTGAAACTGTTCCCTCTCGGGTAACGATGGTGAGGGTGGGCTTAGCCTGAAGGAGATTTAGGACATGATTTGGGATTATTGCCTGCTCACTTTGTTAGATACACCTGAAAGTTCAGCTTGAAGGTCAATTAGGGTGTGATACACCAAAATTGTCATGAATCTGTAACCTTGTTATGAACTAACAGGGCCCTGACCAAAGGTTGGACCTCCAAGAGGGGCTTGAACTGCAAATTCCAGAAACCCCTGCTCCAATATACAGCATACTTAATTGAAATGAAGAGAATAACTGACATTTTAGGTGCCAAAGAGAATGAAACAAAGCAGGCCTCCTTGCCTATAAGCTTGATGTATCAGGTCACTCACCTGCTACTTCTCAAGTAATTCATGTTTCAAAGAAAGTTCATTTTGTGCAAAACTTGAAATCATAATAAACACAGATAAATAGAGTTATTTTCCAACAGTCTATGGCAACCGCTGCCCTGGCGCTCCCCTGTTCCTGAGAAGAATGATTACCGACACCATCAGTCATTTTCTACTGGAACATTTTACTCTGTTTCATTTTATTTCAATTTTCCATTTCTCAATAGGCACAGTAGGATATGGGTAGCCAATCACACCTTTGTTTTCACATAGGTAAAGATGAACTGCACTTACATTTCAGTTCACTGTATTATTCTTCAGTAAAAAGTGCTGAGAGCTTTCTTGCACATTCTGGGAACACAAACAGTAGAAAATTTAATGGCTAGCTGTTACTAGTAAAGCAGTAAAAAACAATTCTAGAGGTGCATAATTAAAAGGCACGTGTTCTTGACACTGAATTGTAGAAGCAGACAATATTTTCCTTTAGATCTAGTGGCCCATATCAGCCAATCACATATTTACTTTATGTTACTTGTTACTAGGTATCCATAAGAATTAAAGATGGGGCTCTTATGGCATTCCATTGGTAGAATTACAGTTTCTTTGCATGGCTTCAGGAGTTAAGATTGAGGCTGGTGGCACATGGGGAGATTATTCGCCAATCAATTTCCTCGTGACCCAACTTCGGGTGACTTCGGAAAACCAAAGCAATACGTATGCCATCCCGCCAGCGCTGCATATTCTTGCTGGTCGGAAGGAATTTGGGGAGATAAGTCACCGGCAGGTGAGAATATTTGTCGCTGGGTGACTAATCTCCCCGTGTGCCACCAACCTTAAGGTATCTGCTGATGGACTGTATCTGCTGATGGACTGTATCTGCTGATGGACTTTATCTGCTGATGGACTGTATCTGCTGATGGACTGTATCTGCTGATGGACTTTATCTGATGATGTACTTTATGTGGTGAAGGACTTTATCTGCTGAAGGCATAACATCTAAGGGAGTGAATAAACAAGCTGTAATAAAGAATGTTTCACTAATGTTACTAAACTAACTTGTGTATTAACTTAAATACTTTGGGAATATAAGACAATAAGTTAGCAACGTCTATTATTACATGATAAAGGACTACATCTGGCTGTTTGTAAATGACCCCCTCATTTGTTCCACTTGTTTTAATTTTTTCCCTAAACCATAATAATATAAGTATTCTGAGTCTGGGGAAATTGTTTATTTTTTAATTCAGGGATTTTAAGGGCTGTACCTTTAATCAGCTGTATTTCCAGACAAAGCTCTTCCTAATGGATATAAATTAATTTACTGGCACAAACAGTACGTTTTCCCTGAAATACTAAAGTAAATGTCAGACCTTTTAGACCATATTATTTATACATTTCTAACCTGCCTTGAGTGCCACCTGGGGTAACTTATTAATATTTCCTCTTCCTCTGTGTGTAGCATCCCTTGGAATGGAACAAAACACTTTTAGTCTGTAAGCTGCAAGAAAACATTTGAAATGAGGCAACTGCACAGGGAACATTAGAAATGAGATGTAATGTATTTGATAAAAACTTCAGACAAATTGTTTGGAGATAAGACAAAAGCAAAAGGTAAAATATTTGACTTTATTATTTGACTTTATGACACTGTCCAAATCATTAAGGGGATACTGTCATGGGAAAAAAAATCAAAATGCATCAGTTAATAGTGCTGCTCCAGCAAAATTCTGTGCTGAAATCCATTTCTCAAAAAAGCAAACAATTTTTTTTATATTTCATTTTGAAATCTTACATGGGGCTAGACATATTGTCAGTTTCCCAGTTGCTCCCAGTCATGCGACTTGTGCTCTGATAAACATCAGCCATTCTTTACTGCTGCACTGCAAGTTGGAGTGATATCACCCCTCCCCCGCCCCCCGCAGCAGCCTAACAAAAGAACAATGGGAATGTAACCAGATAACAGCTCCCTGACATAAGAGAACAGGTCCCTGGTAGATATAAGAACAGCACTCAATAGTAAAATCCGGGTCCCATTGTGACACATTCAGTTACATTGAGTTGGAGAAACAACAGCGTGCCAGAAAGCAGTTCTATCCTAAAATGCTGGCTCTTTCTGAAAGCACATAACCAGGCAAAATTACTTGAGATGGCTGGCTACACATCAATATTATAAATTAAAAAATACACTATACACTTGCTGGTTCAGGAATGAAATTTTACATGGTAGAATTAATTATTTGCAGTGTAAACAAGTGCAATTTAGAAATAAAAACGACTCAATAAAAATCATGACAGAATGCCTTTAGAAGAACGAACGGCTTGGTGCACTTGGGGTGCCAAATGTTAGGCACCCCCAAGTGATTATACTGACTTGCCTGAAACCCCTGGCCTAGCACCCCGGATGCTTCTATCAGCAGAAAACTGCACCGGCCCGGACCGGTTATGCCAGTGAGCACCACAGAGTGATCTTCTTCCGTCTTCTTACTTCATGCGGCTGCGCATGCACAGTAGAATGAAAAGCCGAACTTTAACTAAAAAGTCGCCTATTTCGTTCAACTGCGCATGCATTTGCCCCGGGAAATTTGATGAAGAAGAAGACGGAAGAGGATCTCTCAGTGGTGCTCACTAGTATAACCCCCGGCTGGTGCCATTTTCTGCTGATAGGAGCACCGGCCCAGGGTTTCAGGTAAGTCAATACAATCACTTGGGGGGTGCCTAACATTTTGAACCCCCAAGTGCACCAAGCCTTTCCTTCTCCTTTAAGGGCATTCTATGGGTAAATAGTGGCATTCACTTAAACACGCTTCAATTGTAAAAGATTACTTGGACCCAAAAAACTAGCGCTTGAGTCCCAGGTAGAGGTAGGTTGTAAGGTTCTGAGTGATCTTTTTACAGCACTGAACACAAGTTAAAGTCTGTATTTAGGAAATTGGTGGAGCACCCCTAACAAGATACCTCTTTCGCCACATTGTACACCAGGAATTTCATTTTGATTCTAGAAGCCTGCTATAAAGGCTTAAATACCAAATAAAATGCAACAGCAGTTTGAGAGGTCTAAATGAGCTGGGAATGATACTGTGGCTAATTAATTTCTGCAGAAGTTAACTGCTAGTAGGAGATACAAAGAGTTAGTTGAGGGCTGTAGAGTCACCTAAGTGGTCCTGGAAAACCCTGAGGTTAATTTACCACTTTGTGGGCCCTCTAGGGAATGTATTTTGGATATGTGATGCATGTTTAATAAAAAATGTTCAGTTTACAAAGCACCTGTATGTCCTAAACATGCCTCAAGCCTTAGGATGTGAGTAAAATCTTGTGTATTTCCCTTCCCATTATAGGAGCTTCAGGGTCCTTTTTGATACAATGCAACACTTTACCAGCATGGAAAAGGGTTTTAAGTGTATGTTTAATGTAATCCAATGTCTGCATGAACAGTTTGCACTTTGATCATTGCACATTCATTCCAGGTTATTTAATTGATTTGCTAAAGAAACGTCTGGTAATTGATTCATATTCACCTTTCCTCCTCAGTAATTATTAGCAGGACAAATGTCACCCGACAGGCATTTAGGCATTAACTTTTAAATCATTTATGAATGTAAGGGCTATGGGTCTTCTAGTCTATATGATGTGGTAATATATAGCAGACTATGCGTGAAGTAATGAGAAATGACGGCTGAATGGTCAAGGAAAATGCACTGGCAGGACAAGGCATTTGAGGTCTTCAATACAAAATTCAAAATTGCCACGAAAGATGTATTAGGATAATAGGGGAGGCTGACTCACATTTACTTTCTAATACACGTTTCATTATGTTTATTCTACTTGGATTTGGATGTTAACCAACTCTGCTAATCAAACTCATCTCCCCAACATCCTCCACTTCATTCTGGTATTTCACTTCCTCCCCCATTTTGGTGATTCATCAAGGGTCGAATTCGAGTTCACGGGAGTTATTTAAAACTCCCATGAACTCGAAATTCGACCGACTGCAATTTATTTAAAAATTGGAATTTTTGAAACTCGGGTGAATGGGATTGACCCGCAAACTCAAATCGAATTCGAAAAAACTTGAGTGTCAGGAAGGTGGTGAATAGTCGAATTTGAGTTTTTTTAAATTTTAACAATTCCATAGTCGAATTTGACAGTTTTGGCCATTCAAATTTTTCACTTCAACCCTTGATAAATCTGCCCCTTGGTGTATGTCTTGTTTATCACTTATATGTCAGTAGTGGCAGTTGAAGGAGGATGTTGGAAATGTAAGAAGGGACCTCTGCTGACTTACCCTGTATAGCAGCTCTGGTCAGTTCGAGGTCTGCAGGCCACATCTCCAAAACATTTTATGTGGCCTCACCCGCTTACACCTGGTCTTCATAAACAACTTTATATATCAGTCAGGGGCCCACACAGTAACTGTGACCCAAGCAGTAACTGTAAACACTATAAAGGCTATAGATGTGGGGAGAATACTTATTTGCAACTTATAATATACAACTATAATGGGAAAAAGGGACTCTGACCAACTGTTGATCTATGAAGAAGTGGCTATAGATTTTAACCATGCTGTGTATTAGATAACAGACTTAAAACCAATAATATTTATATGATAGGGCTACTCCACATGTAGGTAACAATGCTTTAGACTGGAATGCCAGAGAATCGCCACAAGACCATAGAGGTCAACTCTCTGCTTTATTTTCCCACTCCTCACTTACCTTCCAAGTCTCTTCCTTATCATACAACTCTATACAACCATTTAGCCTTCTCTCCAATATCCCTCTTACAGAAAAGAGGAATGAGTGAGCAGGAGGGCCCTGACACTTGGCCACATGGAGTTTTCCAGGTAATCTGGTGGGCCAGTCTGACACTAGGCTTAGACTAAAGAGTACTTTAGAATATAAAGAGAGATATACAAACAGCTCATTTTGCTTGGCTATGCATATACTGTATATTCATGCATTCTTTGCAAATTCAATTAAATAAATAAGAGTTTCCAAATTGCTTGCCTTTTATTAGTCATTTTCAGTAGACAGTTGAGAATCATATCTTAGCAACAAGTTGAGCATTCCCTCTTTAGGGCCAGCTACACAGAGACAGGGGATCATTGCTGAGGTCTGTTGAGGTTACAAGGGGAAAAAACGAGTTCTGCGTATCTTTATTCCAGCAAGAGACAGTGTTTTGACAGACAAGAAGGTGACATTTAACATGTACGTGGTGACTGTGCAGCACTTGGAATTGGCTCAGAAATCTGCTTTAAAAAACTATTAATCCTCAGTCCCCAGCACTTCGTGCAGACCACTTAATCCTCTATTTAAAAAGTCTCTTATTATTATTATTGTAAATAAAGCTTCATAATGATTTTTTCTTATAACAACACAGACCTTCATTCTTCTGAGCCTCTCTCCAATCTGGTTTCCTTGACAACATTGTTGGAATCATAATTTATATTAGAGAAATTACAGACGCGACAAGGAAACAGAGTTCAGCTCAATACCAGTGCTTAACTGAAGGGCAAAGATGAATTAAAATGATTTACAGATGTGACTGGAGCAGGGAAGGGCTTTAATCACTGGTATTTAGATACAGACAACTAGCCACATATTAGAATTATATTTTCCTTTTACTATTATTGTCGTGTATTGATATGTATGAATAACACACAGAGCAGCCATCAGGGGGGGACAGGGGGCAGAGTTGTAGGGGGCCCCGAGGGTAAGGGGGGCCCGGCCACGCCACACTTACTTGATTAGCCGGGCCCCCCATCTTTCTGAGAGCAATTCAGTATAAACGAGAACAGCACCTTCTTAATATGATAAAAAGGCCTTTAATTAAACATGGCATGACATGACCATGACATGACCAATAGTAGCAACGTTTCAAGCCATCTCTGGCTCTTTATCAAGCTGCTAACTTCGGGAAGGAATGGATGTTTAAGGGGCCCTGGCCACCAATTTACTTATAATGTGTGTGGGGGGGCCTGGTCACCAATTTTTTTTTCTCATGTGGGGTCCTAGCCACCAATATTTTTTAATGGGGAGGCCCTGGCCACAAATTTTTTATGGGGGTCCTGACCACCAAAATCTTTTTATTTTTTATTAACATGTGGGAACCCTAGCCACCAATATTTTTTTGTTTTTTTACTGTGTGGTGGGGGGCGGACCTGTAGGTGGGGCTTGCAGTGGGCGCAGGCCGCGCAGCCCAGGGGGCCCAGGAAATTTTGTCGTATGGGGACCTGTGATTTCTGATGGCGGTCCTGATTACACACACTGGACTATATTTGAGGAGATCAGCTTATTTGTATTGGGATGGAGACATTCACTTTACATTTAAATTAATGTTAGAGACATTATCACAGACTGCTCAGCTAGCAAAAGGGATCCATTAATTCTGATTTAACATTTGGACAGCACAACTACCCCTTATTAGTCCTTCTGATAATCAAAAGGTCAGCTTCCAGTGCCCCAGTAGTACACTGCACACTCCTTCAGTGCCCATGCAGTACAATGTACTGTCATCTGATTGCACCTGGAGTGAATTGCATTGCACACAAAACAGTCAATAGAAGAAAATCACTTTCACTCTGTTTATCCAAAAGTTTAGTGGTACTCTTGCTCTCTGTAGCCTGTCACCATAAAGTACAAATTTAGGCACTTTCCCTTTCCCAGGGCAATTTTTCAGAAAATTCAGGTACTTAAAGTGATACTGTCACAAAAAAAAATTATTTCTAAAATATTAATCTACATTAAAAGTTACCTACAGGTCATGTTGATCGTTTTTTGCTGATAGTTCTGCTTTTGTAAGTAATTGTCACTTGACAATGTTCCTAAATGCATTAAAGCCAATGGGCGTTTTTTCTTATGGTGACTTTTTTGTCCTAATGCATTAAAGTCAATCTGCGTTTTTTCTTATGATGAGAGACACACGCTCAGATTCAAGGAGATTTAGTCGGCCTGCAACTAATCTCCCCGAACTGCCTTCCCCTGCCTTCCCGTCGGCTAGAATGTAAATTGTAAGGCAACTTTGGGCGACTTCGGAAAACTAAGCGATCCGAGTGCCATCCTGCCAGGGATTTACATTCTAGCCGATGGGAAGGAAGTTCAGGAAGATTAGTCGCCCGAAGAGGCGATTAGTCGGAGGGTGACCAAATCTCCTCGATTTTGAGCGTGTCTCTGCCCTAAAGCATTAGGACAAAAAAAGTTGCCATAAGAAAAAACGCCTACTAACTTTAATACATTATGACAAAAAAATCGCTAATTGACTAATGCATTAGGACAAAGAGTCGCCATAAGAAAATGCCCATTGACTTTAATGCATTAGGACAAAAAAGTCTCCATAAGAAAAAATGGCCATTGACTTAAATGCATGAGTTTTGTCGCTGGGCAACTAATTTCCCTGAATCTTCGAGTGTGTCTTTGCCCAGCTCCCACTTGTTCCCCACGTAGATAGGTAGAATTTGAGCTGGGGAACTGCATGGAAACGAGGGTACTGGGGTAGACTTCCTGGAAATTGATTTGTTTTTTAATTATGTGTGTTTTAGGGACACGGTCCCACACTGCTTCCAGTCTTTAGGAAGAGTGCGGTTTGATTTTGTACTATTGGCAGTGTATATATTGTGGTATTACCTTACTAATAATCATTATTAAAAGTTAAGTTTTAATCTGCTCTCTTATCTGAACTGGTTAGCTGGAAGAGCACAGGCATTACATGGTCTATAAGTAATGTCACAGTTGTAACTTCAATTTTGTTGTATATAGTGTTACTCATACTAACCTGCAGATCTAGGTCATACACCATTTAAGAAATCTAAGGGACTCACGTATATATTTCCTGTCTGTTCCTATAGGAAACACTAAGCGGCAGATTTATCAAAGGTGGAGGTGAATTTTCGAATGAAAAGAATTTGAATTCCAAGCTATTTTTTTTGTCGACTAGGGAATAGTCCGAATATGGACCTATTCGATCGAAAACGGACCCATTTGACCAATAAAAAAAAATTAGACTTCATTTCGGTTGGTCTTTTTGAATTCGAATTTCGAAGTTTTTTCAATTTCGAAATTCAACCCTTGATAAATATGCCCCTTACTGCAGCACTCTGCAGAGAATGTTTCAGTTATGATGTACATGTATGTGGGTGCAACTATTTCTACATTGCTTCTTAGACATTCTGCATATTGCACATGCCCTTGTGGTATTGCACTATAAAGGCCCCAGTAACCCTGCAGTGTATTACACAGTCTCTAAATGCCCCTGCAATACATTCAAAGGTTCTTATTGCATCTGCAGGAACAAGGGTTGGTGCTCATATCCTTGGCACCATCCTTCTTTATAGGAAATTCCATCATCCATCATCATCATTGATCTTGACACCTTCCTCAATATCTGTACCAAAAAACTAGTATGTCATAATATTTAATAGATAAATTAACAGAACATTTTTGCCTAAGCATCGCACTTTATTTCTAGCGTCACCTTCTGGACCAAAATAGAGTTAGGTGCAAATTGTCCCATAATGTCAACTGACTTTTAGGGCTCGTCCGAATTCTACTGTCCATAATTCTGCAAGGTTTCCTTTTAGTCTTTTAAAATTTTGATCTCATTATAACTTCTGAGAATAGACTTTGAAATTAAAAACTCAATGATCCTATGGTGGTCAACAACACATCTCCCAGTGTGTACATCAAATCTTGCTTTTTTCTCATTACGTTGCATGATTTGCGATTACTAAGTGGATGCCCCCTACATTGTGCAAATTACATTGAGCACAAGCAGAGTATTCACAGCAGTACGTCAACGATTGTTAGAGTTCAGCACAGCTGATTTCTTTTCTATCTTGTTCTAAAATGACTTAGCCTGGACCTTCATTAGCTCTGTTTGAATTAAACAGCTGGAGATGTTTTATGCAACTACATTTTTGATGTTGGAAGATATTTCATCCTACAAAGTTTTTACCAGGAGTAAACTTTATAGTAAGCAAATGGCAGCAGTATTTGCATAGACTTGTTCCGATGCTCAAGAAGATCAAAGTGAAGTACATTATTTACTAAAGAATTGCTTGATCAGATATAAAAGGCTTTAAGGCCATATAATGAGTCAATATGAAAGGAATCTGCAGATCTAGTGAAATGAGTATAGAACTTTTCAATTAGAACTAAAGGATTCAGGGGTACAGAAAACATTTTAGAGACATTTCCCAAGAATTCCAGTGTAACTTGTTCATGTTGACACTGAAAAATGTTCTTTTATGTATAATTGAATAAAGCATAGCACTCAGCAATTCTTTAAAAAAATTAATAACTGTTATTGAAAGCCCCAATGCTATATGTGACCCCTTTCAAGGGAAAGCAAACATATAAGTCACTCGAGAAAAGGAAGGGTACCTCTGTATGTTAAAAGATAACTAAAGTTTAAGAAGTAGCTATAAATACTGCACATTATGTTTCGGGCTTCTGTACCAGCCCAAGGCAATGACATCACTTTAGAAGAGAAGATCTGTGTCTCCAAAGATGACCCTATAGCTCCCCATCTTCTGATCATTGCAGTGTCTATTACCTAACAAGTTCAGATGCTTATGGTGAGCTCCTCCATAAGCATCTGAAGGTCAACTTTGAAGGTCTGGATCATTTCTGTAATAGGGTTGTTGAAAATCTGGGCTGGGACAGCAAGTTCAATACATAAAATATGGTATTTTTCATTTTTATATTTTAGTTGTAAATCTTTTTAATCTTCAACATGAGTTTTTTCCGTGTTCATTTATTGAATTTCCTCCTGTAATGCGCCATTCGTCGCGCATTCTTGAACGCCATGCGCGAACTGTGCTGCTCGGTGCAGATGGCCTGCGTGGAGCCGAAGATTTTTTTTGTACAATTCCGAATATCAGGAGAGAGGGGTCTGGCCTGGCAGAGGCCTATGAGGGTCGGGGCCCACCGGGTTTTTTCCCGGTGTCCCACCAGGCCAGTCCGACACTGCTGAACTGCAACCTGCATATTTACCCACTGTGATCCTCTACCCAACCTGGACCCACAACTGCCTTATCCGCAACCTGCTGACCACCAAACAGGGAGTGGTGTTGCTACAAACTGAAAGTGACATCATCAAAAGTGGGCAGGGACAGAAACAAGTTTTGTAAAACATAGACAATATTACATACAAATTTTTTTTTATATGAGACCCACATCTATACCTGCACCTGAATATCCTACCCTCATTCTGCAGGGTACTCACTTTTTTTGCGGGTAACCCGCGGGTCCAGACCAGCTGCAGGTCTCTAGTATGTGTTATCCCATAAATCCAGTGACGGAACTAGGTGGGGACGGGCCCTGGTGCTGGCCGTGCAGCCCACCATCGTCCGTGCGGCTGCAGCCTAATACAGTGGCACGCGTGATTGCCTGGGGGCCCTGCGGGGGTGCGGGCCCTGGCCCAATTGTAGTTACGCCACTGCATAAATCCATAATTTCCCTGTGTCCCTTATATTGCATATGTTTTTATTACAATGTAGTACTTTATAGAATGTTGCGCCATATTTATTGTTTGTCTACTCTTTGTTCAGTAGATGGCGCTGTTATCAAATGTATACACGAACGCCTTGATGCCATTTTATTGAGCCTATGATAAAGCTGGCCATAGACACGCAGATTGTAGCCTCATAGCCAATAAACAATCACAGCTCATATTTGGCATCTCATGCTCAAGTTGCTCTCCAACTTCTTTTACATTTACATGTGGCTCACGGCTAAAAAAGCTCCCTGCTATAATCCCTACAAGTAAGTGAAGTGTGAGAGGCTCAGCTCTTGTTGCAAACAGGAAAGGCTGCATATTTGGGACAAGTGATAATAATAAGGATTTTGATTTCTGTGTGCCCAGATATTAAATGGAACAATAGTACTGATGGGCCAGTCACTAGAAGCAAGTTTAAACATGTATTACATGACAATTGTATGTCACAGACCCAACCAGAAATCATTCTATACTTGATCTAATTATACCTGAACATATAGCAACGGTACAAGTACTAGAAGCGCTGGAGAATAGTGACCATAGTATAATTTCATTTAATGCAATGCTTCATATGTACACTGAGTTACGTTTTAGGTGCTGATTATTTTAGACACAAAAAAACCCAAAATACTGGCCCAGAGTACGGTTCTGCAGAGAAGACTTTTTATGTTTACAATGACTTTTGTGGTATTTAGCATTTGTTTTTCAAATATTGTTGGGGTTTTTTAAACAAAAAAATTGCAAGCTGAAACCTGTCTCAATCCTTTGAAACCCAAGGGGACATCACACATCTCCAGTGACATAACCAGCAGCATGGCTGATTGAAATGGAATTTTCATCCATAACAAAACTGAAAGCCCTGCATGCTTGATCGTATGAAATACAGGATAGATTCATTCAGTTTGTTACCATGCTGCATCAAGAACTGAAATGCAAATGATGGTTTCAGTTGATAGCATGGAATCATTTGACATGCCCTGACTTGCAGTGAGACAACTCATTTGCAATAAATAGATTACTAACTAACCATCCCATAAACCTCTATACATAATGTTAACAGTATTACCAGTCCATTATTCATAAACTAAGAGTATTACAAAGGTGAGATTATATGTGTGTGTTAATTGTGACATTATTCATGCAGCATTTAGAATAATGTAGTAGCAAACTAACATTATATGGATAAACCCAGCAGCCATGATTGAATTTGAACCTGAACCGCTTACTGCAGGGCTCCCAAACTGAGGAGCCTGATAGGTGGCTACGGGTAAAGGCCAGTTAAGTAAGATTGATATTTGGGGTGAAAACAAATCTTTGGGGGTGGCTAAGAAGGTTTCTGCACGACGTTGGAACATTGTTGGTGGGATTTGCTTGCATTCATTAGTAAGAGGTCAGGTGCTGATGGATGGTGATCAGGCTGGCTCTCAGTTCATCCCATATGTTGAGGTCAGGGTTCTCCGCAGGCCAGTCTAGTTCTTCCACTCTGGTCGATAAATACACCTTTTTAAACAGGGGGCAATATTGGGCAGAAACAAGAAAGGGCCTTCCATGAAGTGTTAACACAAAGTAGACAACATAGAATTGTCAGTAATGTCACTGTATGAAGCAGTGGCACCTGTGTTGGCTGTAGCGTGCATAACCATTCAGTTATTTCTCTATCACCACCTTATAAAACATACGACCAAGAACGTGTGTGGTAGAGTTGGAGATTATGTCTATCTTTACTTCAGTGGGGGTTATTTATCAAACTTCGAATCAGAAAAAAATCGGATTTGTTTTTTGGAATTTATTATACCCCTAGGCTGAAAAAAGTCTAAATCTGAAAATCTGCCAACTCCAAGCTGTCGGGGTCCTGTAGAAGTCAATGGCAACGGTCCCATTTCAATATTATGGTTTGTGCAGAGTTTCGGCCCAAAATCAGATTTTTTTTGGATCTTGGTGCCAAAAAGGCAGGAAAAAATCTGACTTTTGGCAGGAAAATTTGTTTTTTCTTTGGATTTTTTCCCTAAACCGATTTTAGCAAGCTTTTTCTATGATAAACAAGGTCCAATCGACAATTCGGAGTTGGTTGGACTTTTTTAATAGAAACGAGATAAATTCGGACTTTGATAAATAACCCCCAGTGTGTGAAGTGCAGTTTGAACTTCAATTTGTCATCCAAATTCATAAGCATTTCAGCTGCACCACATCTGCTTGTGAGATAACAAACCAAACTACCTGTGTGTATTTTTGTGAAATGGGTTTAAGCTGAGCCTTTTGGGCATGGCATCACTTCCAGCATGTGCATTGAGCGAATGTCTATTGCTGGAATGTTGAAAATATCCCCACAGATGTACTGGACACAATTACATGCATACCAGGTTGTGTCTAGCTTACCCCCATAGCACTTGTGGTGTAAATTGTTCTTAATATACGCTTTCATTGAAAGTACATTTACATTAAGTACTCATTAATAAAGATGTCCTATTCCAATACGCATAAACACAGGACACAAATTTTAATATAGAAAGCACTTTTTCAGCAATGGAAAAAAAAGCCAGAGAAGTGATGTTGCACCATGATCCCAGTCAATCTAAAAACCAGATTCTTACGGTAATGTGCTAAGAACTATAGCATATAAAGTGCTTGTATTGCTGGTTTTATAATACCACATTGTCTGCTCTTCACAGCAGCTCATTGGAAGCCTTTCACCTAGGGGCCGATTCACTAAGGGTCGAATATCGAGGGTTAAGTAACCCTCGATATTCGACTAGGAATTAAAATCCTTCGACTTCGAATATCGAAGTCGAAGGATTTAGCGCAAATAGTACGATCGAAGAATAATTCGTTCGATCGAACGATAAAATCCTTCGAATCGAACGATTCGAAGGATTTTAATCCAACGATCGAAGGAATATCCTTCGATCAAAAAAAAAGTTAGGCAAGCCTATGGGGACCTTTCCCATAGGCTAACATTGACTTCGGTAGCTTTTAGATGGCGAACTAGGGGGTCGAAGTTTTTTTTAAAGAGACAGTACTTCGACTATCGAATGGTCGAATAGTCAAACGATTTTTACTTCGAATCCTTCGATTCTAAGTCGTAGTCGAAGGTCAAAGTAGCCCATTCGATGGTCGAAGTAGCCCAAAAAAACCTTCGAAATTCGAAGTTTTTTACCTTCGAATCCTTCACTCGAAGTTAGTGAATCGGCCCCTTACTGTGCCAGGTGACAAAATGCCCATTGCAATATAGGACCCCCAGTCCCTGGGCATTTAAATGCCATTTTATATGATAAAATTGCCTGTTCTACTGACATTTGATTCAGTTCCATACGCATAAACTCTTATGTTCACTTTAATGGTTACGGTTATATCCTATTCTTAGTAACCTTACAGTTGGTATTTATTTTTATAGTTTTTACATTTTATACCTTCAGCCTTTTTTCAGCTTTTGTTGTATTGCTGCCACTTGTTCAGTATGATGACTACATTTATGCCAATATTAGTTGTAGATGCAGGAACACTTAAATGAATGAAATAGAATACAAAATACAAAACTAGTTATCTTTAAAATAAATTCTTTTTTTCTGCATTATTAATGGCATGTATCTGTTCCAGTAAATTACTAAAACAGTTTTCTTTTTTGTATATATAAATGTTTTTGTTTTTTTTTTTTAATTATAGAGCTTAGTAATAAGATATGTGAAAGGCATATTATATAGCCCTTGAATTTACACTAAAGGGGAAGTATTTCCATTTATTGTCCTATATAAGAAGAGAATAGCATTATGTCAGAAACCATGTAACTTACGACAGAAGGTGCTGCACCAGTTTGCGGATAAAAGACCTCTCGGATGCTTTGATTCATGCGTACAATCCAGAATCTTTCAAATCAGACTGTATGAAAGCTACAAAGGCATCTACATTAATACAATACCAATGCCCCATTACATTTCCATCTTACTAATATATTAGTGGTTCTGTAAACAAATGAGAACTGAGTTATGGGGGGCAAATTTACTTAAGGTCGAATACCGAGGGTTAATTAACCCTCGATATTCGACTGTCGAAGTTAAATCCTTCGACTTTGAATATCGAAGTCGAAGGATTTAGCGCAAATAGTTCAATTCGAAGGATTTTAATCCATCGATCGAACGATTTTTCTTCGACCAAAAAAAGCTACCAAAGCCTATGGGGACCTTCCCCATAGGCTAACATTGACCCATTCCCCATTTAGGTGGCGAACTAGGGGGTTGAAGTTTTTCTTAAAGAGACAGTACTTCGACTATCGAATATGGTTGAACAGTAGAACGATTTTTAGTTTGAATCTTTCGATTCGAAGTCGAAGGTCGAAGTAGCCCATTCGATGGTCGAAGTAGCCAAAAAAAACCATTTGAAATTTTTTTCCTCTCTTCCTTCACTCGAGCTAAGTAAATGGGCCCCATGGTGTACAAATAATTTAGCACTGCAATTTTAAAATATTTGCCTGCAAAAATAACAATTTCATTCACACATTTATAAAATATTTCTAAATACCGAACACCGATTCATTTTTCTACTAAACAATTTATACTCGCAAAGCCCAAAATAGATCATATAAATGTAAAAACTGTACATATGGCATTAATATTACATATAAAAGGTTCAGCCAGGGACCTGCTACTTGTGGAAAGCTGGATGCATAGAAGTGCAGGTGTCCTGATAATACAATACCCCAACCAGGCTATAATTATGTGCTAAAATGACCTAAAATGTGTATCGTTCACCATATGAATTGGATGTGCTCAAAAATGTAAGACTAAAGATTCCATAATAGCTATTTGAAAAATTACAAAAAAACATTTTTTAAAAACTGGACATGAAAAAAAACATCACTTAGCTAAAATTATTCCTCCATATACATAAAATCTATGCTGTTTTACATAATCCCAGGTCCCAGAAGTCCGTTTATAAAAATGGTGATGCTGTGCAATTATAGCAAACACCAGAGAACTGTCAGAGCTGCTACAACTCCATTGAGTATTGCCATAGTATAGCCCATGTGGAAGGAATGGCCAGTCATTTTCCTAGAAAGAGAAAGGAAATTGTTATTTAAAAGTCAAAAAGACCTTGAATCAATCAGATATATTAATTATACGAATTAAGACTCAGGTAATCAAAATTCGTGGAGAGGGGGGTTGGCAGTTGCAAAGTACAAACTAATACAAAAAGAGCCTTGAGACAGCAGACAGTAAATGTACAATGAAGGTAATAGTTATTGGCTTATGAGACAACAGGTCTGAAGAACTAGAATTCAGTCCACAAACATGGCAGAGATTCAACCCCCCCCCCCAAAAAAAAACAAATAAGCGTAGAGGACTATAACCTTTTTAGAAATTTATTTTTCGCGTTACACACTTTTTATGCGAATAACACTTAAAACTCCAGCCACACATTACAGGTATGATTTAACTCTACAATATGCTACGCCTTTACTTACATACTTTAACCTAATTGGACCCCTTGAAGATTAACAGGCTCATGTGTTTGTGTTGTTTTAGTTCCTGCTTAATTTATATTTTCAGTACTATTTCTTCTCACCTCTAAATTCAGCAGAACAAGGATCATTATTTTAACTTACTATTCTTTGCATTTTTGTTTGCTCGTCTAAAGAGTTGTCTTTTGTGGTGTATTAAGGAGCATGCTTAGCAGAGATTGTAGCTGGTGAGTGGTGAGTAATTAGTACAGCATTACATTGTATAACACCGAAAAGTTGAAGTGTTTAAAAGGAATGACAATCACATTTAACTGTCAATGTGAAAGCAAGATGGGTCTGTCCCATGTTTTAATGCTTTCCTTTGGCCAGTTGCTTTCTTCTGCAATGATGGCTAGGCCCATCAAATTGATAGACTGCATGTTGAACTTAACTATATTAAATGGACTCTGTCATGATTTTTATGGTATAGTTTTTACCATTTCACAATTGATCTGCTTTCAGATAAGCTATTGTTTCGCCTACACAATGCAACTAGATGAGCTATGATTTGGGTGAGCTGGACAAGATTTTCGCAGTTGAGTGCTATCCTCATATCTATCACCAGGTGAGGAGCATTTTTAGCAATATGGATTATTAAAGGAATTGTTCAGTGTAAAAATAAAAACTGGGTACATAGATAGGCTGTGCAAAATAAAAAATGTTTCTAATATAGTTAGTTAGCCAAAAATGTAATGTATAAAGGCTGGAGTGTTTTGATCTATAACAAGTCAGTCAGAGCACTACTTCCTGCTTTTCAGCTCTCTTGGTTTCCACTGACTGGTTACGCTGGCTACCAGGCAGTAACCAATCAGAGACTCGAGGGGGGGCCACATAGGTCATATCTGTTGCTTTTGAATCTGAGCTGAATGCTGAGGATCAATTACAAACTCACTGAACAGAAATGTCCCATGTGGCCCCCCTTTAAGTCGCTGACTAGCTCAGAGTTATAGAGCTGAAAATCAGGAAGTTGGACTCTGGCTGTTTTATTAGACATAGGTTGACTCCATTTTTTATACATTACATTTTTGGCTAACTAACTATATTAGAAACATTTTTTATTTTGCACAGCCTATCCATTTACCCAGTTTTTATTTTCACACTGAACTATTCCTTTAACGTATATTAACAAACATGTTTCCCCATAACGGAATCTTTTTAATATAATACTGTATATATAAGTATAAGTATTTTCCGTCAGTTTAAATAGAGTAAATGATTCCACACAATGTTGGAGTGCTCTGACCTTGCGTAATGGATCCCTTAGGACCAGGTGCTTGTACAGTGTTAAATCCTACCTGCCACGGGTTACAAGTTCAATATAGTAGTCCAATACACTACAGCACACTGTAGAATGAACGATTGCTTAGAAAGGTGAATTTATTGGCTCATAATTTAGAGCAGACAATAAACATGGCAACGTTTCGGGCCTCGCAGGACCCTTTATCAAGCCTGTGAAATCAACTGTTGTTCTGTGTTAAATAGGGGAAAATATGGGTGAGGAAAATGTGGGTGGGGAAATTAATGGGTGGGGAATTGGAGAGTGCTAAAACGAACAGCTGTGTCAATAATAAGTTATATTTGTATTAAAAACGTCCCAATTCCACTCCAATCCATTTCGCTTTGGACAAATCCTATGTCCCAATGACTCCAATTCCTTTTTATAAAAACGATTTTTCAGTCGCATAGTGCCTCTGGATTCCAATTAGTGTTCAAAAAATTGTCTTTTGTGTCCAAATAATTTACATCATGGTATCTTTTCACCACACTTGGAATGTGTCCAAAACTTTCAAAAATATGCAGTTTCCTTTTAAAAGTGACCAATGTGAACAAAACAACAAATACAAGTGAAAATGTACTCAAAAAAGAAAAGAAACTAAGTATATCTTTCTCCTCAAAAGGAAACAGCGTGTATCTTTTTTTTAAAAAATCAGAGGATCTGAGACGCTTAGAAATTACCTTATTCATACTGCATCCTTGTTTCAGTTCTGTGACTATTCGATTCATGCAGAAGGTACATTTCAGCACTCAGAATGTTCCGATATATAAGCATTCTTTAATAACTTGGTATTTTTTAACCAGTTGAAATACCAGGTTATTAAAGAATGCTTATATATCGGAACATTCTGAGTGCCAATAAATTCACCTTTATAAGCAATCGTTCATTCTACAGTGTGCTGAAGTGTATTGGACTACTAGTTTAAATAGAGTAAACATGAAATGCAAGCAGTGAATTTACCTGAAGCGCGCAGGAGAAAGTGGAGTTGGAGGAAACATCCCTGGTTCATAAGAATCAAAGTAGGTGACAGTCCACGAGAAGCTGCAGCAGGATAGACCCGCTAGAAGGGACAACGCAAGAAGACTCCAGAATCCTGCATTAGAACAATAAATTTTATGTGTGGCTTTTTAACATATTTACATTAATGATTTTATGTAAGCATAGGGAAAAAGTTCATAGAAAAAAAATGTTGTGAGTGGTGCTTTTTATGCAAAGAAATAACTGGTTACTGCTTCATATACATTTTAACCTGGCACAGTGTATATAATGAATGTGAATCTAGGCACTGCCATAATAGCATGACTCGCTTGGAATTTCTATTAAGTTTTACAGCCTGTGAACGACTATAGAATTAGCGCTTTCCAGAAAAATAGTGCTCAAAAGCCTACTTTATTGGGAAGTGCCCTGTTTCATTGAAACTCCCAATCATAATTCATCAGAATTAAAAGTGATTACAGTTTAAAATATTGTTTAAAGGAGAAGAAAAGTAATTTTAACTTGGGGGTGCCAAAAGTTAAGCGCACCCAAATGATTGTATTTACTTACCTGACACCCCGGGCCAGTGCTTCTATCAGCAGAAAATTGCATTCTACTGCATGTGCAGTAGAATGAAAGCTGGCTTGAAGCAGAAAAAGACACTCCTTCTCCTTTAACATGGTATAGTTATGAAGAAATAGTTCATAACTCTGAATAAATCTATGGTAAATATTTGTGCTTTCATGGTGCAGAGATTTTATTTATGCTTTTGTTTCGATTTCCTTTTTTATAAAAAGCATTAGGCATGTCATGGATTATAACAGATATCTTAGATATACACATAGAGTCAGACCACAAAACCTGAACAACTACTTTTTAGACTGGTTTCCTTACAATTTACTACATTGTAGCTTTTAAAATAAGGAAATATATGAACTCTGAACTAGTAATGTTATGGAAAACAGTACATGATTATATGACAAAAGTAACCAATAGGATAACAGCAAGGAATTAAACATTCAGCAAAAACGACGTAAACCAATAAAAAAATAAATCCCACCTGGAGGCAAAGTAGAGGTGGAGAAAAATTAGTGAGAACTAATTCATATAAATGTTTGACAAAACTGGTCAGCCAATGCAGCTGCAAAAGCTTGACTATAACCATTAATCATTTTAGTGTATTCACAATCACAGTTTGAATTATTTAAGGAACAGTAACACCAAAAAAATTAAAGTGTCTTAAAGTAATGAGAATATTATTTACTGTTCTCTGTGCTCGTAAATAACAGATACGTTAACAGATACGTTCTGAAGAATCCCATTGTATACTACAGAACTTATCTGTTATCTACTGTGTATCCTGTGCTTGAATGGCTGTCCCCATGGCTACACAGCAGCTTGTTTAAATAAACTATAGTTATGTGTCTAAAGCAAGCACACAAGTTTTTATCAGCGCAGGGCAAAAGTCCATTATACTGTCATTCCTTTAAAACATTTTAATTTTTGGTGTTACTGTTCCTTTAAGTCCAGGGGGCATAATTAGTACAGAATAATGAAATAATGTAATTAATATTAACATAAAAGCAAACTTTATTGTTCATACCTAAAAGGCTAATCTTCTCTCCTTCGTCATTAATTTCTCTTCCAGATTGCATGTCTACAGTTTAAATGGAGAAAAATGAGAGCTAGACAGAAACATGCATTTAAGAAGATCATAGCAATCCAAGGCTATGTGCCAGAAAAACCCCACTTTATCTAAAATCTACATATAAAGCATATTTGGGCTATGTATTAAAGGGATTGTTCACTTTCAGACACTTTTTTTTCAGGTCAGTTGGTTTCAGATTGTTCACCGGAAAAAAAGAATTTTAACCACTACTTACTACTTTCTATTTATGACTATTTTTCTAATATTGAAGTGTAAAGTTTAATTTTTCACCTTCTAAAGCAGGGGTGTCCAAACTTTTTTCACCAAGGGCCATATGCAGTAAAATACATAAACAGCTGGAGGTGAAGTACATAGGTATGCCGTGCAGGTCCTCTCCATTTTTAATTGGCCCGCTTAGCGCTGCAAAAAATGTGTTGGCCACGCCTATTTTTGGCCACACCCCCTGATTAACATGCTCATTTTACAAATTGTAAATAAGTAACACACACATACAGCCACACATGCAGTAACACGCATACAGACAGATACACACACACACACAGTAACTCACAAACTCAATCTGTAACTGACACAGTAAGGCAGTGATCCCCAACCAGTAGCTCGCAAGCAACATGTTGCTCTCCAACCCCTTGGATGTTGCTCTCAGGGTCCTTAAAGCAGGTGCTTATTTTTGGATTCCAAGCTTGAAAACAAGTTTTGGTTGCATAAAAACTAAGTATAGTGCCAAGTAGAGCCTCCTGTAGGCTACCAGTCCACATAGGGGCTACCAAATAGCCAATCACAGCCCTTATTTTGCACCCCAAGGGACTTCTTTTATTTGTGTTGCTCCCCGACTCTTTTTACATTTGAATGTGGCTCACAGGTAAAAAAGGTTGGGGACCCCTGCAGTAAGGTCTCCCTTGCCGGGCTGCAGCCACCCTAAATCCACCCCTCCCCCAAGTCAATCACGAAGCAGTTACTCACAGATCATCACATGCACACACAGTTCCAGCACATTCAGAATGTAACAGGCAGGCCACCGCCTTGATGAACAGCACCAGGATCCAGCCCAGGTTTGGCAGCAGTGTAGAAGGGGAATGGAGCCATGCTTCTAGGAGTTTAGGACTTCTAACATGCTTCTCAGGGTCTCAAACACTGATGCACTGTAGGTTCCGCCCAACAATGACGCCGTAGTTAGAAACTTGTTTTCCTGGCTGCTGAGAAACTTGTCGGGACTTTTAGGGGGGGGGGAGGGATTTTTGCACGCTGCGGGCCAATTAAAAATGGATATCGGCACACATTTGGCCCACGGGCAGTAGTTTGAACACCCCCTATTCTAAAGCAAATCTGGGAGGGGGGGGGTTGCAGACTAACCATTTTAAATTTATACATTAAGTTGATACATTGGTTACGTTTGTCCCTGCTGAGCAGAATCTCTCTTTCAGAAAGGAAGGGGGTGGGGCTTCATGCTAGGCAAGGAAGTGAAATGAGCTGGAGATTTTAACTAATTGTGAAGAAACTACAGCAGGCTGAATGCTGGGACTAAGGTAGGTTATTCTAGGGGACTATTTAGAGAAATATGAGAAATAGTTAAAAAAAGTTTAGTTCTTAAATGTAGTAAATTGTAACAGCTCAGAAAGCTCCTGGATCACCGAGCTGCTGGACTAAAACATCAGACACAGGAGCATTAAACTTTAAACTTATATTTTGGGAAAATGGTAAAAAATGTAAAATGGAAAGCAATTGAAAAAAGTCTTTGTTTATTGTGAACAATCTCAAAACAACTGAAAAAAATTGTTTGGAAGGTGAACAACCCCTTTAATTTTCTGCTATAAATTGATATGGTCATTGGTTGCTAGGTTTTGCAAATCACGCCTCCACCAAACAGCTGTACTGTGTGTGCTTAGGTCAAAGACCCATCATGCTTGTTTGTCTGCGGATCATAACTAAGAGCAAGTATTGAGACTTTGAAAGGTGACTTCACCCTGACACTGCTACAGCTGAAGATGTCAAAGCATGAGATGATGACTCTACTGCTGCACTGCTATGGAAAGGTTATACACAAAATTTCTTATGCGTTCAAGGTCCTCAATGCTGATAAACAACAAATTGTCAGTGGGTATTGGCATAACGTTGAATCACTTTTTTTCTTTACTTGCCTTATTAGCATCCCATGGTTTTCTTAGAACTGATAGATACAAAAAAACATTGGCCTTAGCAATCAAGCAGGGTTCACTGTTCAGTAGCAATGAATACCAGTATTTAGACTTATATCTTGAAAGAAGGGCAAACAAATTCAGTTATAATTGATATATAGCACCAACAGTGCTTTACATAGATTGTCTAAATTATTCATCATTCACATCAGTCTCTGCCCAAGCAGAATTTTAAGTCAGTATGGTCAGTTTTATTAAGGGCCAATTAAAGGACAAGTAAAGCCTACATTTTCCTACCATGTATATAAGTTGAGCATATCTTTCCCACCCAAGCCACATAATTTGTACTGCATATACACCCTCCATTTGCCAGCGCCATCACATTTTCCTAAAACAAATAGCTTTCACCCGGCACATCATCAGTAACATTTACATTGGCAAACAGGACATGTATGCTATAAAGTTCATGCAATGCAGGTTTACACAGGCACAGTATACTTTGACAAAAAAAGTTCTGCTGGGGTTGAGCATTGTAATGGTTAAACTGAGCTCAGGGGAGGTTGTTGGGAGAAAAAAAAATAGGATCAGACAACTAGAGTTTCTATAGGAACCATCAATGCTATCTCTTCATTGTCTTTAGACTGAAGGGTGTGTTTAGTAATCTGAGAAGAACTGAGCATGCTCATGAGCCAACAGCCACAGTAAATTCCTGAGGGAGGGGCAGAGTAGTTAGAGAAGGAATCCTAAGTGATTAAGGGGAAGCTGCAGCCTTTCTGTTAACCTTTTAAAAACCAGAGTGGCAGGTATCTAAATATTTCAAATAGGCTGTTCACTGATAACATTTTTGCGGGTGGGGGTTTACATGTCCTTTAATCTGGGAAGAGACCAATGCAAACATAGCGAGAACACAGGAGGAAGTAATGCTATCCACTGTGTGATGATTAACTGTATACAGAATTGTCACATACCTTGTATAACGAGATATAGTACTGCAAGCAAAACAGAGAGAATGCAAACAACGACAAGGCAGCACAACATTGACAAAATTCGGGTGGCCCATCTTTTATGCCGTTTGACAGTCACCACTTGTGACACAACAGTCCCATTACGTCCAAATTTCTCAGGGCTTGGACTGGGCATCGATTCTTCTGTCACACTGCCAGCTGTTGAACGGAGAGGAGTCATAGCCTCATGTAAGTCAGCATCCAAGTTTCTCACCAGTGAGGTTTCTCGATTGTCAGCTTTTGAAGCCCATCTTTGGTTTTGGGATGTGAATGTGCCTGACAATACCAAATTGCGACTGCTGCTTCTCAACTGCCTGGTGCTTCCAGCAAAGGACAAATCCATCAAGGAACCTGAAAATAAGCACAATGACACAGCAATGATGGGCTAAGCTATGTGACAGCTGTTCAATGATATTTTATTGTTAATACAAACTAAACTCGTTACAGTGTACTGAAATTATGTTTCACCAAAACTCCACAATAAAATAAAAAGGAATTTTTTCATTTACAAGTTCCACTTTATATTTTGGTTTTAAAGGAACAAAAACACCAAAAAATTAAAGTGATAAAAATATGATGTAGTGTTGCCCTGCACTGGTAAAACGGATCAGTTTGCTTCAAAAACACAACTATAACTCATATAAACAAGCTGCTGAGTAGCAATGGCGGAAACTGAAAAAAGGGTATATGGCACAGGTTAAATAGTGGATAACAGATAACATCATTATGTTCTACAGAGCTTATCTGATATCTGCTGTGTAACTTTAGCCTTTCTCCTCTGTAGAACATAATGTTATCGGTTATCCACTATTTAACCTGTGCCATATAGCCTTTTTTCAATTTCCGCCATTGCTACTCAGCAGTTTGTTTATATGAACTATAGTAGTGTTTCTGAAGCAAACAAATCAGTTTTACCAGTGCAGGGCAACATTACATATTTTCATTGTAGCGAAAAAAAGGCTGTATCCTTGTGTACCGCAATAAAACTACCGGTACTTATAATTTGACAAGCCTGCCTAGAGGATTGGTCTTTGGAGGTGCCTGTTTTTTTTTTCTCTACACGGTGGTCCGCTCCCTTAAGGTGGCCAGACGTAGAGATCCGCTCTTTGACAATGTAGCTAAACGAGCGGATCTTTCCCTGATATGCCCTCATCAAAGTGGGCGATATCGGGCTGAATCGTTGGCCTTAGGGCCCAACGATCTGATCTGAACGGATCCGATATGGGCGGTTGGATCGCGGGACCGCATAGATCACAGGCGCGTTCTGTCAGGATTTTTTTAACCTGCCCGACTTTCGGCCAGATATCAATCGGGGAAGCCTGTTGGATGGGCCCACACACAGGCCAATCAGCTGCCGACTCTTACTGTCGGCAGCTTTTATCGGCTCATGTATGGGGGCCTTTAGCGGAGGGCTCAGGGCGGTCCACCGGGACCTCTTCTCACAACTGGCGAGTTTTACTGAAACCTGAGAATTTTCTAATTATATATTATATACTACTATCAACGAGTGTTCATTGTTTATATCAGGGGTGTCCAAACTTTTGGCTTCTCTGGGCCACATTGGAAAAAGAAAAATTGTCTGGGGCCACACATAAAACACACAAACACTTTTGATTTGTTAAATCAAAAGGAAAATACACAGAAAAGAACTACAATACCAGTTGGATAACCAGATGGAGCTATACATTGGAATACGGGACACCTGGATATTAAATAGACTTATTATTATTATTACTAACTGGGCAATGAGCAGAGTCCCCCCTCCTCCCTACTCCATAGGTCACCACATTGTTACAACACAAGACAGAGGTGGTTGATGTGTCTGGACTTAGAGAGCACAAAGTGTTATTTCACTCTCGTTTTCTCTGTATTTCCATACACTTATTTCTTAAATTTCTTTCTTTTTTTCCCCCTTCTCTTCCTTTTCTCTCTCCTTCAAGCTGGGCCACATTCATATTCATCCTGGCCGCATACAGCCCTCGGGCCGCAGGTTGGACACCCCTGGTTTATATGATATTCTCATTGCATTAAAACACTTTAATTTCTTTGGTTTTACTGTTCCTTTAATGGCAGTGACAGGCAAAAAAGTGCATTGTCAAAGCCTATAGAGGGTGGGTGTGGCACATAGTGCGGCTGCTGTAGACATAGTAATGGAGACATTTAATTAAAGATGCGAAATTGTGTGCAGGTCTAGTAACTAATGATATGTTTACTAACCAGTACTAGGTGCTGTGGGTCACTACCGACTAACAGACCAAGCACAATAAACTTTGCACGTTGGATTAGAATTAGAACACTCCCTGCTGCAGTTCTACGACAAAAACGTGGCTACAGTTAGTTACATACAAAGAAGGTGAAAAAAAGTTACATATAAAGAAAATGTTGCCAAATCGGCACAGGAATACAGAGAAGACTTCTGTTGCGCTATAGGGCCGGTGACGCAGAGCATATGCGACACTAAACCTGCCAAATAGACTCCACATTTTTGTTTCAATGAATAATATATACATTTTCCTAGAGACAGAACTGCGGGCGCAGCTTGATGGCGGAAGGTTTAAAAATCAGTCCGATACCTTCGCTTTCTTCCTTCCACAGCGAGTTCGGTGCTTTTCCTCCCCTTAGTTTCACAGTCCCCCACACATCCTAACTTCTACCCACCCACAAAGGCAGCTATGGCGCCCAGTTTACTCTCCGGACAAAGTAACCAATAGCGAGCCGGCTTTTAGCCAGCATGAATAAGCCCGACCACCATTCGACAGATCCCTGTTACACCCTATTGCCCTGCCTACATTCACTGTCTGTGTTTTGCGTCATCAAGAGAGCGACTCCTACTTACTTTCTCTGGCAACCAATGAGCGCTGGGTTTACTGAGAGGTGACGACAGAGGTAGAAAAGGCCGGGGGCTGGAGAGAAGAGACATCATGGTAAGCAAAGTGGGACCTGCTGCATTTAGGTTATAGTAACTGGGCTTCACGCTAGGGTTGTGGTGTCTGTCTTGGAAAGCGGATTAAAGCAAGGATGTGGGCCTCTGTTGTGGGAAACTACAACTCCCTGGCTAAGGTTCAAGGTTTTCATAGAACTCATAAGTTAACTAGGCCCGGGCTGCATTCAGCAGGCACGTAGCATCTCTTTCATTTGGACTGGGTCGCTTATAAAACATTCTGCCCGTGTGGTGCTTATGTGCAACCAGTGCCCCTTTGCTTTTTCTTATTCCAACTCAAAAGACTCTTTATAGAGCACTGAGCGGCCAGAGACTGATGGGAAATGTAGTACAAAAGCATCAGCCAGTCCACGGGCTTGTTCTTTAACACCAAGGGGTAGAGTTAGAGAGGGGGAGGCAATGCATGAAAGCTCACCGTAATACCGTCATCATTTCATGAATCAGGTCTGCCCAGTCTTCATCAACTCTCGCTATCCACCGACTTTCTTTAGAGTATAATTGTCTGCAGTACTAATACTAAATCGGTTTTGTTCCTTTTAAAGTAATGCCCCCCCCCCCATTACCTGTAAGTGGCTTAGGGAAATTGCCATCTTTGATTAATCCTGTTTATAATTCATTATAATGGCAAATTCTACATTTTTAAAGCAGTAAATGTGCACTGCAGCTATCTACTTCCTGGGTATTCCTGTGCTTGCGTCTTGCTCCTGGCAGCTGCTATAACATTTATTATTATTATTATTATTACAATTATCATGTATTTATAACATACCAACACTTTCCAGCACTGTACAATGGAGGGACGTTTACACTGAAAGTACAAATACTGTCCCATACAGGACAGCTGCTTATTAGAGTTTTCAATTTAAACCGCATGGGATTTACAACCTGTGCTGGGTTGTTCACCTTTAAAAAAAATAATTTTTCCGGTTCAGTTGGTTTCAGATAGTTCACAAGAAAAAGAGACTTTTTTTCAATTTCTATATATTTTCTATTAGTGGTGGTTTTTCTAATATTGAAGTGCAACGTTTAATTTCTCACCTTCTTGGGTCTTTCTAAAGCAACTTTTTTTGGGTGGGGGGGGTTATCTTTGAGCCTTGCAGATCCCTGAGTTTCATTACAGAATGTTAGAATTGATACAATAGTTGCTAATATTCCCCGAATACTGCTGAGAAATGTAGCAACTAAATGTAGCAACTAAATGTAGCAAATTGTAACAGTTCAGAATGATCCTGGATTACTGAGTTTCCAGACCGAAACACAAAAAGACATTTGAAGAACATTGAACTTTAAAATTTTGGGAAAGCAGTTAAATAAATAAATAAATAAATAAAAGATTGATTGAAATTGGAAAAAGTATTTGTTTATGGTAAACAATCTGAAAAAAACTCAACTGAAATAGTGTTTGGAAGGTAAACAACCACTTAAATGCTGACTAACAGCACTTTCCTACTGCGCTCAGCACCCATGGAGAGGGTTTGACTGATACTGTAGTCAAAGGGGGTATTACAGAGCCAGTCATATTTCTGGTAGCTTGGGTTATTCACATGTAAAAGTTTGGGATAGAGACATGCAAACCCCTAGTTAAGTGGGCTGCTCCCTAAAATGAAGTTGCTTTCTGTCACAGCCTCAAGCTGTGCTCCATTAGACCGCACTGTGCAGTTAAGCTATCCTTGTTAGCAAGATGTGTGTATGAAAACCTGTTACTTCCTAAAGGAAACACTTATCTGTATAATTATACAGCTTCAATTTGAGTTTACATAGCAATCTTCCCTGTTTTTTTTTCTTACTATACAGTTGCTAAAGGGGAGATATCTGCTATAATTTGTAGTCCCTCTGAGACCATTTTTCAGAAGCTAGGAAATAATATGAAGCTCTTTAAGAGTTCTCATGTTTGTCCTATCATGCATTCATTCTGAACAAATGGCAAATATCTTTGTCAAGAAGAAAAAAAAAAATATGAGGATTATGGCGGAGGCTGCAAAAGTTCCAGACCGCAATGAAGCCACTCCTCTCTGATCCCACGTAGATAAGCAACAATGCTTTGGAGGAGATTGATTCTTAATCTCTTGTACTTGTGGCAGTGATTTAAACACATGAAGTGGTTTTGAGTTTTAGTAGCAGGTGATGGGCATCTAAATGGGAAGAGAATGGGCCATGTAGTGATTCCAACTGCAGTGATATGGAAATGTAAATAGAGAGACAAAGAAAAGGAGAACATAGTGAAGAAGGGGGAGGAGAGTCTTAACACCATAGATAAACTGTCTATAAGATATATAGTGAATAAAGTACCCCCTCTTGGAAACTATAAGGATATTATAAGTTACCGAGGAGATTCATGACCAAGGGGCAGATTTATCAAAGTTGAAGTTCAAAACTTCGAATTTCGAAGTCGTTTTTGGGTACTTCGACCATCGAATAGTCCAACTTTGATTCGAAGTTGAAAAAAACGTTGAAATTCAAAGGTCGAATTTTTTTGAAGTACTGTCTCTTTAATACTTAGACCATTCGCCACCTAAAAGCTGCCGAAGTGCTGTTTTAGCCTATGGGGGACCTCCTAGAACCTGTATGGAGGCAATTTGGTGAGTTTGGGAGGTCGAACTTAAAAAAAACTTTGAATCGAAGTAGCGCTACTTCAAATCATACGATTCGAATTAGGCCCACTTCGACCCCAAAAAACTTCGACCACCATTCGGTTGGTCTTTTTGAATTTGATGTTCGAAGTTTTTTTAAATATGCCCCTAATGTCATTAAAGCCGAGTGCTTTTATACAGGTCATGGAACTCCGAGGTAACTTCTAATATCCTCATATTTTGCAACAGGGGGTACTTTATTTATTATAATACACACATTTCAGTGAGTCATGTGACAGAAATGACATCAGAACTCACCGTTTATAACTGATGACATCAGAACTCACCGTTTATAAGGATATCATTTACAAGATATTCATAGCTTTTGTGTATTATAAGAAGAGATAACAATAATATACACTGGACTTTTGCGTTACTTGAAACTACTGTTATACAAAGGAGACTGGGTCCTTTCACTGTATAGTGGTATCACTACCACCAGTAGTGGAAATCAAAAAGTGCCATTGTCTTTAATGGGGTGGCTCATCTTTAAAGGGATTCTGTCATGATTTTTATGATGTAGTTTTTATTTCTAAATTACACTGTTTACACAGCAAATAATTCACTCTACAATATAAAATTTCATCCTAAACCAGCAAGTGTATTTTTTATTTATTTATAATATTTGGTGTGTTGGCAGCCATCTCAGGTCATTTTGCCTGGTCATGTGCTTTCAGAAAGAGCCAGCACTTTAGGGTGGAACTGCTTTCTGGCAAGCTGCTGTTTCTCCTACTCAATGTAACTGAATTAGTGGGACCTGGATTTTACTATTGAGTGTTGTTCTTAGATCTACCAGGCAGCTTTTATCCTGTGTTAAGGAGCTGTTATCTGGTTACCTTCCCATTGTTCTGTTGTCAGACTGCTGGGGGTGGGGGGTGGGAGGAGGTGATATCACTCCAGCTTGCGGTACAGCAGTAAAGAGTGACTGAAATTTATCAGAGCACAAGTCACATCACTGGGGACAGCTGGGAAACTGACAATATGTCTAGCTCCATGTTCGATTTCAAAATTAAATCCAATAAAATATGTTTGCTCTTTTGAGAAACAAATTTCAGTGCAGAATTCTGCTGGAGCAGCACTATTTCTCCCATGACAGTATCCCTTTAAGTTAACATTTAGTATGTAATAGAAGATCCTGTTCTGAGCAACTTTGCTGTTGCTCTTTATTATTGTTTGGTTTTTTAAGTGTCCAGCTTTCAAATATGGGTCGATAACCCAGGTAGCTGACAAACTAGTGCTGTGTGAGCTTAAAATGTTATTACTTTATTGTTTCCGTGTCTTTATATTCAGTCCCTCTCCTATTCATGTTCCAGTCTCTCATTCAAGCCACTGCATGGCTGCTAAGGTAAACAAGACCCTAACAATCAGCTGCTAAAATTCCAAATCGGAGAACTGTCTAACAAAAAGCTAACTGCAAAAACATTAAAAAAATGGAAAACATTTGCAAATTGTCTCCAAATATCAATGTGTATGTCATACGCAAATTTAATTTAAAGATGAACAACCTCTTTAAATGAATGTTTAGCATGTATGATCTTTGAATTATTTAACGTTTTGTGTAGCAGATCCCCAACATAAAATTTCAACAGCTTGTTGCTAATGTCCAACTTACCCTAGGAACCAATCAGTGGTTTGTGTTGGCAACATACAGGTTGTAATCTGTTATCTGTTTTGTAAAAGAAAAAATTTAAAAAAAAAAATTTAAAAAAAGAAAAAAAAAAAAAAAATATATATATATATATATATATATATATATATATATATATATATATATATATATATAATGTGCTTTATATATCCACCCCCAATTCAATATATATATATATATATATATATATATATATATATATATATATATATTGAATTGGGGGTGGATATATAAAGCACATTTTGTTTGCACACTGTTATCCTTGATAAAAATCCCAATAAAAAGAATTTGAACTTTATAAAAATGGAGTGTGGGTCTTTTCAATAATTATACATAAAACTATGGACCTTGCACCCGAATTATATTAAAACAGGTCCGGTTTGAGTGCGGCTGCTACAAGTGGACTGTGTGTATGTGTGTGTGTATATATATATATATATATATATATATATATATATATATATATATATATATATATATATATATATATATATATATATATATATATATATATAATTTTTTTCTTTTATATATATTTCAGTCGGCTAGTGATGGTACAAATGGACCAAGTCAACCAGCACTATTTCCAAATGGACCACGCATGATGAGAGGCCAGTTTGTAAGTAAAACACCTACTGCATTTCACCAAAGGCCATGGGCTTATACGCTCAAGTTTCAGTGTTTGAGATTCAATCTGCCAAAATGCATTAAACACACAAATTGTGCAATACAAAGTAAAAACAAAACTCAAAACATATGAATAAACTTGTGAAAACTGCTTAATATAACGGGCAAATTCACTTTAACTTTTAGCATGTTATAGAAGATCTATTCTAAGAAACTTGGTCTTAATGTTTTATAGTTTTTGCACTGTTTGCTTTTTAGCTTTTAAATAGGGTTCAGTGGCCCAAAATACTATTGCTTTGTGAGGCCACTTACTTTTTACTTCTGGCTTTCTATTCAGGCCCATTCCTATTCATCTTTCAGTCTGTTATTCAAACCACTGCCTGGTTGCTAACCACCAGTGTGACGAAACACAGAATACTTTAAAAAAATATATATATATACATGAAGACCTATTTTAAATGGTCTCCGAATGGTCATCATACTAAACTACATTTAAAAGCAAGCTACCCCTTTAAGCATTTTATTTAGTATGATGCATATGGTGAAATGCATAAAACCATAAAGGAGTTAAAGTTGCACATGTGCACACTTCATGTGTATGTAGCCTAAGTATTACAAGTGAATAGCTCAATAGAGAAGAAAAAAACATGCATGGTTTGCTGAATCTACTTTGTAAATGTTACATGTTGTCCTGTACTATTTGTTCATGGTGCAATGTAGGATATGAAGGTAACAAAGATTATAATATTTATGATAATTGTCGCTAGTCCGCATGTAACCTCTTAACTGACAGTAGGGTAAAAGTCAATATTTTACCTTGTTCGTCCATGGTCTTCCTAGATGAATCCGGTCCCCCACTTCTCTGCTGTAGGGCTTGGAGCCTTAGGTCCAAGGGGACCTGTAGGACCACATGGAATGATTCCTCCTCTGCTAGGACCCATGGGAGGCCCTCAAATGGGACAGGTAATGTTTTGGATATTGGAAGCACCTTAATTTCATATTTGATTCTCTAGATCTTCTTATTTGTGAAGTAGATATTGTAGTGACTAGAATATGGTTTTGGAATTTGCTATAAAGCATTTCTATTTTGGATAATTATTAATCATCTTGAGACCTGTCTGTTTAATGCAGATGCCTTCAATGATCCCTTCTCTCATGTCTGGAATGATGATGGCTACTCATGTTCCTCAAGGATTACCTCCATCTATGCAGGTCACTATTTAACTTTCTGTTTTTCAGTTACAGTATGTTTTGTATAATCTCTTTATAGTACAGGTATGGGGCTCTATTACTCATAATGATTGAGACCCAGTGTTTTCTGTTTAAGGAGTTTGGTAGGTTCCCACATAGTATGTGTCAGGACAGTAAAAGCCTCTTAAAAAAAAAAAAAGGCACTTTTGCTTCAGCCGGCGGCAAGAGGTTGAGAAACACAGGCAGTTTTTTTTCCATAAACCGTCAAAACAACAAAAATAGCTTTCAGCAGAAATAACAGTCCAGTAACAACTTAAAAAAAATGACAGACTTCCACACGGGTAGCTATGTTTGTACAGGAACATAGTTTCCTCTTTGTTGGGTTTACAGTAGGGACGCCCCAAATCCAGGATTTAGTTTGGGATTTGGCCTTTTTCAGCAGGATTTGGCTGAATCCGAATCCAAAAAAAATCATTTGACTTTTGTCATACAAATAAGTAAGTACATTTTTTGCCATGCACTACGCTTGCGGTTATTTTTTTCTTTCTATCCCAAATGTACATATGCAAATTAGGGTTCAATATTGGGCCAATCTTTCAGTAAGGATTGGCTGAATCCTAAAATAGTGTATTCGGTGCATCCCTAGTTTACAGACCTCTCTTAGCGATCTTGAGAGACTGATCAGCCTGGATTTTAATGGCTTCTGATTAGCCATAGTAATATTCCTATTCAGTCATGGAAACTATTTTTGCTTTCTTGGTAAAGAAGGCTGAAGTTTTGACATGCCAAATGTAGATTTGCCTTTTATTTTAAACTGAGAAAAGATTTGCATTATTAAAGGGTTTCTTAGTGGACATGCTAGAGGGTGTAGCCATGGGATGCATTTATCATTGATTAACTTAGTATTCAATTAAAAAAAAAAGTCAATAGTTTCTTACAGGGGAAAAAAACACTTTGAATAAGTTTTAAAAGCTAACCTAATCCTTACCATTGCTGCAAGATATATCTAATATGCTATCCAAGCTCCTTTTCTGTTAGAACATGACGTTAGTACTGGGCAGTGATCTAAGGGAAGCACACTCCAATATCTTCTTTCGCTTGAGACCTCCTGAAGGAATGTGTCTAATTAGTATTCTGAATGGTGACAGAATGACATAGAGTGCTATTCACTTTACAAATAAAGCCAAGCTTACTGCACTGATATCTAAGATGCTTTTTTTTCTTTTTTTTTTAATACATATATTATACCGGTATTGCATAATTTACTGTATTGAATTTGCATGGTTTACATTAAAAATGCTAAGTTTCTTATTTTCTTTAACTTTGCACCAAAACCTGCATAATCCTCAATTCAACTTTTATTTTTTATTATGTATTAGGCCAGTGTGAACAGCATGGAACCTCCGCTTGGTATGTATTGATCCATATTGGTTGCTTAGATCTTTGGTGTAAGTTGATTATTTTAAATAATTTATGACCAAAGGCCATTAGTACTTAAGTGTTCTTGTAGTACTTATTTTCTTGTTCACTAAAGCTTAATTTTGGCCCACTGTCTAAATTAAAACAGAACATAGTTCTGTGCATTGCCCCCTTTAAAAAAAAAAAAAAAGTTAGAGCTGCTGTGATTTACTTCAACAGGCATGCAGGTTGCTTCTTCCTACTCAGTATTGGCATAGACCAGTCCCTAGATCAAAACCACATGCTATAGACAAAACCGTACCATAAAGCTGAAGCATAAAGTCTTTCAAATGTATAACAGTACCTGCTCTTCCACTTTATACCTAGCCAAACAACATTGTGGTTGAAAAAGCTTTATAAAATCACAACTTAAAGCAAACCATTTTATAAAGGGGTAACACAGTCAAAGTGATAGTGACACGTTTCACATTTATCAGGCACATATCACTATTACTTAATTTAGGTCTTTTATGAAAAACATACTTCTTTCCTGCAGTCTCATGTTACCAATCCATCAGAAGATTCTTTCCCCGATGCCACATAATTTGACATTAGGCTATGGGCACACAGGCCATTGGCTCTGGCTGTTATCAGCCTGCGTATTTTTGCAGTCTGAGAGAAGCAGAACTGTTTCGTGACTTCTGGGGTGGCATTGCCATTTGAAAGCTGAAAAAGGCAGAAGAAGAAGGTACATTATTTAAAACTATAGCAGTGAAGACCAATTTACAAGTTCAGAATAAGACATTCTGTAAAAGTTAATTAAAACTATCTCTAAATATTTTTGTTAAACAAAGCTATTGGGTTTGTTACAATGTTTTATTAACCCATTATTCTTAATTTTATTAATGTTCTGCTTTTTTCTTTTCTTAGTGCCACCACTTGTTGCTCAGGTAAGAAGCAAATTAATGCCATAAACCCCCTAGTTTCAATGATTGTAATATAAAATGTAATCTAAATAATGCATTAAAACACATCTTCAGAATAAAAATCTGTACAACCAGTAAAGGAAAAGCTTGATAATTATTGTTGAACTGGGTTTTCTTATGAAGACAACTTTGGCACTTGAAAGCTGCCAAAGTTTTCTTCATAAGAAAAGCCAGTTTTTTTCAGATTAAAGAAATTGCTGAGCTTTTTTAGCCAGTGTGAAATAAGGAAATTCAAGTTGGATTTTCTTGATGCTTGCTCGAGCAATAATAAATGGTTTCTTTACAGTCTGTCTAACAAAGCTCAAAATTCCTTGTATCCAAAAGATAGCTGTCCCAAAGGCTTACTTTTCAGTAAAAAATTTCTTTATTTAAATTATCATTAAAAATATTTGGTTACATTCAGTCCCCCAGGCCCACCTTACGCGTTTCGCACCTTCCGGCGCTTAGTCATAGGTGCCACCTATGACTAAGCGCCGGAAGGTGCGAAACGCGTAAGGTGGGCCTGGGGGGACTGAATGTAACCAAATATTTTTAATGATAATTTAAATAAAGAAATTTTTTACTGAAAAGTAAGCCTTTGGGACAGCTATCTTTTGGATACAAGGAATTTTGATATATGTGTCGCCTGTGAACTGGGGCGAGTACCTGAGGCTTCACCAGATGTAAATCAGAGGTGGATTCCCAATTTTGATATATGTCTAACAAAGCTGCCTACTTTTTTTTCCCAAATGCGTGATAAGTGTAGCTTGGCCTTTGATTTTAAGCTATGACTGTAGTCATTCATACACAGCAGCCTTTTTGCAACAGGCAGCCATCCTAGGTATTGTCTATTTGTTTTGCATGTCATTTGCAAAACACTTGATATTTTATTTTTTGCTATCCACCCCTTAGGCAGTGCATCCCATAGTTGCAGCACAACAAGCTATTTCAGCAAACAGCACAGGAACTGAAGAACAAACCAAACTGGTAAGTAGCAATAGATATGTGTGTTCCAACTAACTTTTTCTGTATTATTTCATGCTTATTATCAATGCCTACTTTTTCTCTGCAGAAGTCACAGTGGACTGAGCATAAATCCCCAGATGGGAGGACCTATTACTATAATGCTGAAACAAAGCAGTCTACTTGGGAAACACCAGATGACCTGAAGACACCTACAGAGGTAAATCATTGTTTTATTGTTGTTATTGAAGTACTGCAGTCTGTCAAAAGTGAAGCAGAGCAGGCACTGATTCTTATTTATGTGCTTACCATATAAGGATTAGGTCCATGGAAAGTTGTTTTTTTTTTCTTTTTTAAACATAGGTGTTCAGTTGTCCTGGATATATATCATCTTGACACTGTTTCACTGAGCAGTAGAGTATCTTTATAGTGCTAATGTATTTAATCATTGTTTTTTTTTTCTGTAGCTGATCATACATTCCTTTTATTTAGAAGGGTGAATCAATGCTTCTTTGGAAATATAAAGCCTCACACAAATGAATATATATATTTTCCATTTACATATTTTTGTTTCTTATTTTAAGGATACAGTACAACCCCCATTTTACATTTTTTAGGGGATAAGGAAAAAATTAGTATAAAATATGTTAAGCATTGCAGCATTGATGTTAGACTATGGGACTGCATGTGGATGTTTTCTCTGCACAACATAAAGCAATAAGTGATTTGCACATGACTGTATGGGGTGCAGACTAAATAGATGTGACTATTTACAGACAGATCACTGTGCCCTGGATGACAGTCTATCTACTGTCAGTCACACACAGCTTAGGTCACAGACCCTGGAGCGCTGACACAAACCTCTTCCCTGCCCTTGTAACATCCCAGTGCTCATCAGCGACTCTACAGAGTCGGACGCAGGGGGATGCTGAGCGGCACCTCTGCAACAAGGGAGATGGAGGAGCAGTGCAGAGGCACCGCGGGGAATGGCACCCGATTTTTCCTGCCCCATCACTTGCCCCACTCTTCCTGCAACTACAACCAGCCCTTCTACTCTTACTGCCCTTTTATATTACATGGCAGATTCGGCTGGATTCTTTCTAATGCTCTTCTTTTCCTGCAGGGGCCAGAGAATGCCTTACGTGCACAGTGTCTGCGACTCACTTGTCTTTCTCAAGTGTCCCATAGCTGTGCCAATGTGTAACCAAAGCCCGGTCTGCCGGGATTTAGTCTGTGACAGGGGGTAATAGTCGCAGGGAATATGAGACCTGTAGGTAAGGAACAGGGGGGCTCACTTATGCAGAGGAGAAGCTGGGTAGGGATGAGCTAAACAGCCCTGAAAAAGACCCCGGCGTAATTGACGTGACATCAATAACCAACGCCTCCCACTTATGCACGCCCAGTCCGTCTCAGTGGCTGCTGCTAGCAGAAGAAAAGACAGGGAAAAAAAGAGACGGCCGAAGGCCGCCCTGCCCCGCTGTACAGATACCAGCAAAGAAATAAAGAGAAAGGGAGGAGCGAGAGAAAAAATACAAAGATAACACAAAAAGTGGATTTATTCAATTTTATTACAAAAGGGATCGATTAAGCCTAAATTTAAGTATGGTATATGTCCCCTTTAATTTCGCTAATAACATTCACAGAGGACAAGCCATTTTGGGGAACATCAGGACAACATTTTGATTTAAAATCACTCATTGCTTTAGGTTGTACATGTAACTGTCAGATAAGCCTTGCACATGCTTAACCCTTGTCATTAACACAGAAAATATTGTATTTCAAAGTAAAACGGACTGCTGTGCATGGTGGTACTACTGTATTAGCATTTTCTATATAGTAGCTCCACCTGCTGTTCATATTGAATTGGCTTTAGTCTTTACTTCATATCTCCCCCGTCTTTAACCCTCTCCCTATTCTATCTCACAGAAGAGTGCAAATTCTCTGCTTAGAACTGATTTAGAGGAATGTCAATTACTTTTTCAGATTTCTAACTTCAATTTATAAGCTGAGCAACATGTTCATGAACAACACTTGCTGTTGTTGTTTCAAATGCAATATATTAGCAATTATTATTCTTCCCTATTAATATAACCCAACATCTACACTGTGGTTTACAGGGATTATACATCATTCACATCAGCCCCGGCCCCAGTCTGACTCCTATTACATTCACAGCAGTAATATCAGGCGCCAGTTACCCCGGTTTTATACATTGGAAGAACATACAGACTCCTTATAAATAGTGCCCAAGGGTTGCTGCACATTGAACATGGTGGGAGAATAGGAAAGACCACGGCCTAAACCCACGCAGTTGCATTATTTTTTTTACATGGGTCGTATCTACCTTTGTGATCATGGAGTAGGGAGATGCTGTGTTTCTTGGTGTTTTTGTAAATTCGTAATTAAAGGAGCAGTTCACTTTTTTACTTTAAGTATGATAGCCCATGATATTCTGAGACAATCTGCAGTTTTTTATTTTTGCCATTTAGCTTTTTGTTCATAAGCCCTTCAGTTTATAATTTAAGCAGTTATCTTGTAACTAGAGTCTAATTTACCCAGCTAGGCAGTGGCTTGAACGAGAGACTGGAAGATTAATAGGAGAGGCATGAATATAAAGATAAAGAAATAAAAAGTAACATTACCAATAATATTGTTGCCTAAGAGCAATAACTTTTTTGGGCTGCTGTTTGAAAGTTACAAAATGCCCCATGCACTTTTGCTCTTGGTTTGAAAGAAATGTTCAGGAGCAGAGTAGAATCCAAGCACTTGTGGCTAAGAATTGTAACCCCATCTAGGCTAGGCTAGACCTTGTCCAGCTAGGAAACAGGCAGAGCACCGGTTACATTTGACCCTCTCTCCAAACGATGGGCCTTTGCTACTTGAAAGGGTAAAGGGATGGTGTTTAACTACACCTCACTTGTGCTGCATGACTAAATAACAGAATTAGAAACCAGAAGGTTCTTGAACAAAACAAACTGCAACAGGCTTTATTCTTTTAAAGCACAAATCAGGGTTTTATAGTCCCAGTCCTTTGAGGTTTATCACATACATGTCCGGTAACATCATAGCATCCCAGAGGCAGCACTTTTTGACACCGTTATGGAGATATCATACCATATTGGATAGACGCACCCCACCCACAGGATCTCTGTACTGTGACCTGGATCCCCACATGTTGAATCAGGAAAATCACTAAACCTAAATCTCTATTAGGCTCTGATCCCTACACTACAGGCCATTCTTGCCTGAGGGGAGAGCTACCCCCTTGCTATCACTAGTTGGAGCCAGGCTAATGTTGCTCACTAGTTCGATCTGCCTTGCTTTCCTAGAAAGTGCTGTTACAGAGAACTACCCTGTCCTGACTACGCCTCACTCACAGGGTCCCTGTATCCCCTGCTTCACTAAAGCCTTCATAACTCCAGGCTCTCAACACCATCTCCACTCCTTTCTGGAGGGCAGGGGAAAGTGGAAGCTCCACCCTCTGCCCAGATACATGGGCTTTTGCCCAGCAACCAGAGAATAAGAAAGTGTAGACATTTAAAGCCATACAGGAGTGTTAACCCTATGGGTCCCTACATAATCTTTATGCCTTTGTGAACTTTTGTAGGTGCTTTTTATTTCCCCCCCCACACACACACACTTTTGCATATGCAATTGTTACGTTTGTATTTTAAATCAGTAAATCATGGACTATTGACTTTTTTTTTTCATTTGCCTTCAGCAATTATTATCCAAATGCCCCTGGAAGGAGTTCAAATCAGATTCTGGCAAACCATATTTCTACAATTCCCAGACCAAGGAATCCAGATGGGCCAAACCTAAAGAGCTGGAAGAGCTTGAAGGTGCATATCCATCTATCCATCCATCTTTACTATCCATGTGTATATGTATGTATGAATGATATATATATGTGTATATGTATGTATGTATGTATGTATGTATGTATGAATGATATATATATATTTTTTTTCTTTTGTCAGTTGACTGTTTTAATAAAAGGCATATGGAAACTTGTTTTGGAAAAGTGCCCTAAGGAGGTTTTCTGTTATGGTCGGAAGAGGTGTATTTTGGGCCCTTTAACTTTGCTTTTTAAATGGCTCAAGGTGACATTGCCTTAAAGGAACAGTTCAGTGTAAAAATAAAAACTTGGTAAATAGGTTGTGCAAAATAAAAAAAAATTCTAATTAGCCAAAAATGTAATATATAAAGGCTGGAGTGACTGGATGTCTAACATAATAAGCCAGAATCCAATTTCCTGCTTTTCAGCTCTCCAACTCTCTCTCTAACTGAAGTCAGTGACTTGAAGGAGGGCCGCATGGGACATAACTGTTCAGTGAGTTTGAAATTGATCCTCAGCATTCAGCTTAGATTCAAAAACAACAGTTATGACCCATGTCTGCCTGGTAACCAATCTGTGGAAAAAAAAAAGAGAGCTGCAAAGCAGGAAGTAATGTTCTGTTATGTTAGACGCTCCAGCCTTTAGTTTATATTTTTGGCTAACTATATTAGAAACATTTTTTATTTTGTACAGCCTATCTATTTAGCCACTTTTTATTTTTATACTGAAAAATACCTTTTAGAGCTTAAAATATATATATATATATCTGAACGAGCAGGAACGCACGACCATAAACGATCCAAGGGCCGGGTGCCAGTCTGTAAATCAATGCAAAATCCCTCCAATGACGGCACTCCAGAATCAGTCACGCTTGAGTCAGTAGGAGATTCCTGTGTGGAATCGAAACGTTGGTCCACTTTAATAAACCTTTATGATCGATACCTACTGATACCTATATATATATATATATATATATATATATATATATATATATATATACACACACGACGTGTATGTGTGTGTTTACACAACATATGACGTGGTTTCCCCATCAGAAACTCTTAAGTATTGCTACAATCTCAAAAGAAAGCTCATTAATTAGATTATTTTCTATGAGCTATGCTATTTCAGATTTTATGCTACTTGTATTTTGAGAATGCTTTGTTTGCTGATGTACTTTTTTTCTTATTTTCCTACTCCATAGCAATGATTAAAGCTGAAGAGAACAGGTATGTCTAACAAGTAAAGCCAATGTTAGTTCAGCTGTGCAGCTCTGCCAGGAATATATCCTGGGAGGGAAAAAAAATGAATTGTGCAAGTATATTGCTGTTCTGTTTTTATTATTATTATATATGCTTTAGATAGTGCTGACATACTCCACAGCACTTTGCAAATATTATACTTAATTAACATTATACCCTGCTGGGGGCGTCATGCACATAGTGACAGACTCCTGGCTTGCTCATTATGCTCATGTGCATGTAACATAAGATTTCTGGTGTATTTTGTGTCTGTGTTGTGTCCGTATCTTTGTTAGTGTGTTGTGTTGATGTAATGGAATAATTCCCTCCTTGATCTAGCAGTGCTAGCGAAGAGCCAACTCCAGTTCATGTGGCTGCTGCCCCAGCCATGGAGGTGAATTCTACATCAACTCCCCAGGCAGTTGATCTGGAAATAGCACATTCAGATCCAACAACACCAGCCATAGATACTGAAAATGCTGTTACAGAGACTGAAGAACAGCCAGTTTCTGTTATCTCCTCATTACAAGAGAAAGACGTGGAGGCCATCAGCAATGCTGTAGCAGAACAACCCCCTAAAGCAGAAACCCCTGTTGAGTAAGTTCATTTGTGACTTCTGATAGCCGTACAGTGTGTTCCTAACACAGGGAAGTAAGTAGTGGTTTTTGATTGATATAGTTTTGTTACCAGTATTACAGCAGTCATCTAGTTGCTAAGGTTCAGTTTATTCTTGCAACCAGGCAGTGGTTTAAATGACAGAGTGGTAGAAAGTGTGAATAAAAAGCGAAGAATAAAAAAAATATATATAACCAACAATAAAATGGTTACCATGCAGAGCAATAGTTTATTTGGGTCCCGGGGTCATTGCATCCTGTTTCAAAGCTGGAAAGAGGAAGGCATATAATTCAGAAACAAACTGGAGATTTTCAATGATACCGACATCTGCTTTTATTATGGAGTAACTTTGTATATGGTTTAGGAATTTTTTGTAGTTTGTCTAAATGGTTTCGCCCCATATGGCATAGAGCCTTTTTTTTTAGAAGCAAGAGTAGTCTTCTGTTTCTATAGTGTTGAATTATGCAGTCTCTTAGATGCTGTTGGGTCAAACAATGTCAGTAATTCATTGCTTGCTAGTTAAATGCTTAGATTTGTATTTTACTTGAGCAAGGTCTGCATCCATGGATATGCACACCATTGGTATCTATTGGATAGCATACAAATAGATTTCAAACATTTTCTGTCCCACATATCATATTTTCCCATTTTGATCCATTTTAGATCAACTGCTGTAGAAGAGAAAGAAGAGGAGAAAGCTCCCAAAAAAGTTTACACTTGGAACACAAAGGAAGAAGCTAAACAAGCATTTAAGGAACTTCTTAAAGAAAAGGTATTTATACTTAAACGTTACTAGGGTGTCTGTAGTGTGGATTATAGAGGAAAATCCATTTGAGGGGTGCAGTGTGAGACAGACTGAAGATCTGTATGTCAAAAAAGGAACTCATAGCCTTCTACATTTTATCTTTCCAGCGTGTTCCATCCAATGCAACCTGGGAACAAGCTATGAAAATGATCATTAATGATCCCCGATACAGGTACGCTTTAGATAAAGACTTACATTATTTCATTAGGTGGCTGCTTGGCTGGTCAATAGCAGGCGCATAAACATTAACATTTATTGTGCAAGTATTTATGATGTATGTTATTTGACGTTCTGGATTAACTCTTTCCCTTTTCTATGTGCAGTGCTTTGGCAAAGCTGAGTGAAAAGAAACAAGCCTATAATGCTTACAAAGTGCAGACAGAGAAAGAAGAAAAAGAGGAGGCCAGGCTGAAATACAAAGAAGCAAAGGAATCCTTCCAGAAGTTTCTAGAGAACCATGAAAAAATGACCTCTACCACACGATACAAGTAAAGATTTTTGGCTTTTTACTAACACGTTGTAACTCTATATATGTATATGAGAGAGATTAACTATATATCTATAACTATTTTTTTTTCTTTGTGTAAAACAGGAAAGCAGAGCAGATGTTTGTAGATCTGGAAGTGTGGAATGCAATTACTGAGCGGGACCGGCTTGAGATCTATGAAGATGTTATGTTCTTCCTTGCAAAGAAAGAAAAGGTACCCTTGTGAGCAGCCTTAAGAGGGAGTTGCATACAAAAAAAAACAGGTGCAGACGGACGGATCTAGTCTGGTCCATTTAGCACAATTATGGCTAAAGTTTGGGTATCTAGCAGAGCTGTAAGGTAAAATAGGCAACACGTTAGTAAGCCTTCGTTTAAACTTATCTTATCTTAAAAGAAACATGATCTAATTAAACATACAGGTCACTTTCATATGATTTCTGTGTCCATTAAATTATTGCATAGATGTGTGAATTTGATTGTGGGACTGTGCTATTTATACTTGTTTGGATGTAAGAAGAGTTCATCTTTGATTCAACAGGAACAAGCAAAGCAACTACGTAAGAGAAATTGGGAAGCCTTGAAAAATATACTTGACAACATGACTAATGTGACGTTCAGCACCACTTGGTCTGAAGCCCAGCAGTACCTCATGGACAACCCTACATTTGCAGAGGATGAGGAGCTGCAGAGTAAGCACATGTTCTAAGTTTCTTTCCTAACCTGTAGTCCTATTAGCAGTTGAGCTGCACTTCCCAGCACAGCCTAAGGGCCTTCAAACTGCTGTTACATACCATTGGGTCATAATCCCAGATTATTCTCCATTTGCCTGCTACTTCACTCCTGAAATAAATGTTTACCTTTTTAATTACTCATGGGACATAAAGTTGGCTTTATACCAATTCATTTACATCTCCTAGCCATCCCAACTTACTTTCCACATTATTCCTGCAACGTGGGACAGTGAAGTGTGCATGCCCTTAACCTATGACTTGGAGAAAGGCTAAGGGAAGCCAGTTTACTTATAGATAGGGTATGTTTTTCCATTTAAAATTATTTATTTGCCCTTCAATAATGCAAGGGTGTTGTCATATTGGCATGGAAGTTTACTTGAACCAATTAGTTTATAGTTGAATGCAACTCATGTGTTTATTTAAAGACATGGACAAGGAGGATGCCTTAATATGCTTTGAGGAACATATTCGTACTTTGGAAAAAGAAGAGGAAGATGAGAAGCAGAAGACTTTGCTTCGAGAGAGGCGACGGCAGAGAAAAAACAGGGAGTCTTTTCAGGTTTGTGACTGCTATTTTATTTAAGTGGTGCAATTAGCTAAAATTACACACTGTATGGCCAGTTTTAGTTGTACATATCCATTACCCTTGCAGTTTTAACTATAGTGGGTTTTTTTTTTTTTCTTAAAACCTCAGTGAAAATTATTTTGAAATTGAGGATTTTTGTAGTCAAACCTTGATTTTATGTTTTCCTCGGATTTTGCTCCTTTTTTTCATGGCCCCTGAAAAACTTTGGGTTTGAGTGTGTATTTACAATATTTCGTAAAGGGGGGAAAAAAACGTAAGTAATCTTTAAAGATTTCATACATTTTAATCGTTTTCATCTCTTCTAGATCTTTTTAGATGAATTGCATGATCATGGACAATTGCATTCCATGTCCTCTTGGATGGAATTATACCCAACCGTTAGTTCTGACATAAGGTTTGCCAACATGTTGGGTCAACCAGGTAAGGGTACCTTCATGAAATTTATATTTATGTTAGTGGTGCAGCTTGGGAAGAGGTGAAAGTAGGCCTCAGCCTAAGCACATCCATGACCATTGGTGAAGTAACCTGGATAACCATGTACTTTAGACTTTAAAAGACTACCAACTGATGACTGATCTTACCACCCCTTAACTAGTATTGGTAAATTTTTTAGTGCTGATAATGGATTTCCAAATACTTCCAGCTTTACTTCATCTGACTCTCTTCTCAGTTAAGCAATTTCCAAGCTTCACATTGCACATGTAGTCTTCAGTAGCCGCTCATTTTCTGCAGAGAGAATACTTTTCTATATTGAATTGTATTGTCATATACATTTGTCACATTGCACACTATTCTTTTTCATGTGGGTCTCCCACACAGTAGTCATTTGCGCCTGTTTCCCTGAATTTCTTGCCATACAAGTGAATGTCTGTATGTTGTGTTACAGGATCCACCGCACTAGACCTTTTTAAATTTTATGTGGAGGGACTGAAAGCTCGATACCACGATGAAAAGAAGATAATTAAAGATATTTTACGGGTATATTCTTTGTGTGTGTGTAGTTGTTTGTTTGTTTGTAAGGGGCAGTAACTTGATATAGAGGGTGTAATAGCTATTGTAAATATCATATGTCGAATTTTGATGTCCATTGGCACATTTTACAAGGAAACCTGATTCTAATCCCAAAAAGAAAAGCAATCAGTGCTGACGTGGTCTTTCTTTGATTTAAATACAAACAGGTGATTAAATTGCTTGCAGCTCCCTTCCTTTCACCCCTCTGATTAGGTTTGTAAATACTAAACCGCAACTATGAGAGCGCATAAAACTAATAATAAAGTGTGGTATGTTCAACTAATTATAACACCACAAAGTGTAAGTGATTATGAAGGTTACACAAGAGTTGAATTTCGAATTCATGCGAGTTTTCTTTTTTTTTTTTTTTTTTAAACTCAGATGAACTCGAAATTTATTACTAAAATCTAATTTGTTAAACTCGGGTGAATAAGATTGACCCAAAAACTTGAATCAACTAGAATTTTAAAAACTCGATTACAGTCCCCGGAAGGCTGCAAACAACTCCAAATTGATCCCTGGATATCTCCCATTAACTTAAACTGCAATTAGATAGGTTTTAGGTAGCAAATAGTCGGATTCGGGTTCTTAAAGGGCCAAAGTATGATAAATCTTTGGAAAAACTAAAATCGAATTTGAATAACTTACTATTCTAATTTGACAGTTTTGACCATAAAAAAAACTCAGAAATTAGAATTTTTAATTCGACCCTTGATAAATCTGCCCCTAATGCACCACCCATATGGGGGCGGAGCTAAGGTATGTGAGGGGGGAAGTGACATCAGTGAAGGTCCATGTTGAGGGCGGAAATCATGCGTGTCGGGGCCTATGTAAGGGCAGGAGAGGCAAGTATAAGGATTTATAAGAGGGCAGACGTGATGTAAATAAAGGAGCTTCTATTTTTGCAGGAGTCTGAAAGACAAAAAAACACTATTTTTTGTTTTTCCCCTTCTTTCCTTTCTTTCTTTCCATTTTACATAAAGGTAAAAATAAAGATAAAAATATAAAATACAATAAATACATATAAAGCTGCTGTACAAAATAACCACAAAGCAATAATAAAAATATCTAAAACGTAATAGAATGTATCAATAACCAAAATATTATCCAGTCATAAGTAAATCTAGAAAAGAGAAAAATGATTGGGTATCATAACCATATCTAAAAATAATGTATAAAACTGGGGAGGGGGGAAATTGGTGAATTGTTTGGAGACATTGGCGTGTTTTATCAGCAGATCCTGTGTTCAGTGAACATATTAAACAGAAACCACTTGTTGGTTTTAAAAAATCCAGTTGTGTTGGCACTAGGGATGCTCCGAATCCAGGATTTGGTTCGGGATTCTTCCTTTTTCAGCAGGATTCGGTCCTTCTGCCTGGCCGAATCGAATCCTAATTTGCGTATGCAAATTAGGGGCGGGGAAGGAAATTGCATGACTTTTTGTCACAAAACAAGAAGGTAAAAAAAAATGTTTTCCCTTCCGACTTCTAATTTGCATATGCAAATTAGGATTCAGTTTGGTATTCGGCCGAATTTTTCTCAAAGGATTCAGGGGTTCAGCCGAATCCAAAATAGTGGATTCGGTGCATCCCTAATTGGAACCATGCACAATATGGGGGGTATTATACCGAATGAGAACTTTGTGTATGTTGTGAATCCTCTGTGTTCCTGCTTTGAACATTATTAGGCATTCTTCTTCGTTTGTCTGTTGAGTAGGCATGCTTACCATATGATTGGTAGAGGATCTATATAGTTTTTACACAGTATACTTCATTTGGAAGGTTATACATTTAGTGTAACCTTCAAAATCACTTACACTTTGTGGTGTTATTAGTTGAACATACTACACTATATTATTTTTCTCACTTCCTCATAGTTGCTAATTCTAATCGCTTACATCTTACACCAGATAAAAATTCCAATGGCCCAGGGTTCATTTACCTGCAGAGGGTCTGCTGTCATTTTGCTGGGGGCTCCTCCCGCATATGTTCAGAATTGGCACATGTGCAGTATAGAAATCTTTTGAAAAGTTCTGAACATGCCGAGACTGAACTCTCTTATAAAGGACGCTAGGACAACATGGTAGCGGCTTCTATGCAGGCCTGGTGCGCTTTCTTAAAAGAAAAGGAACACTGACCTAGGATGAATACCTAATCATAAAAGGAAAAAAACACTGTTTTTAGGAAAAAACTGTCTTTTAAAATAGCTTTCTCCTGCCGATCTTTCCGCAGTCTCTCGGCTGCATAAAAAAAAGTCTCCAAAGTTTATATCAGTGCCTATGGCAACAGAGAAAGAAACAAAAAATAGTGCAATTTTTTTCAATATTACACCAACACCCAGTGTCCAAGTTATTTCATTGAGGTGTATTTCCCCTTTTAACTTCCACTCCTATTGGTGACAAGCCCGATTTGTCCAATTTGTTACCACCACCGTTTGGCCAAATTGACTATTTACTATAAACTGGAGGTATGGAACATTGCCCGTCGTGTTTAGCAGGTCTCTCCCTCCTCTTTGTGTCCGCTTCTCATGTCCCCATAGAGAAATATAAAGCCGAAATAGTGTAACACCATTTATTTTAAAAAAAAATCTAAAAATAAGTTTGCACTCATTTGGTTTGAAGATTGGCCACACACAGATATATACATTACACAGGTTGTTGTAGCTTCTACAACAACGCTGCCGGCTTGTATAGTCCCCTCTTCCTGTGATCCCTGTGTGATGTTACTTCCTGCCTGACTCGTTTCGCCAATTAGCTTCCCTTTTCTACCTGCTGCCCATTCATGGTTATCATGGCAACGCAAGTCCTCAGAATTCTGCGTTGCAAGGTTGCGTTCCACTATTTGCTGCTATTTCCGGGTTTATGTGAGACAGGTTGCCATAGCAACTGCTCTAACTGAAGCTTACTCGGGCCTTTCAGCTTGTAGTTCTAATTTTAAAAGCTTACTAAAGTTGGTTTTTGCTGGACTTGTATTTCTCCTGGTATGTTCTGTTAGTTTTTTACATAAATTTGAGCCGGTTTCAATCTTATCCCATTACTGAACATTTGGCCAATTGGTGGTGGTAACAGATTGGACAAATCGGGCATGTCACCAATAGCAGTGAAAGTTTAAAGGGGAAATACACCTTAAGGAAATACTTTGGACACTGGATGTTAGTGTAATATTAAAACATATTGCACTATTTTTTGTTTCTTTTTCTGTTGCCATAGGAACTGATCTAAATATAAACATTTTTCTAATGTGTATGTGGTGCTGTATTGGGTTATTTGAACTAAAAGTTGCTTATTTTTCCTTCAGGATAAAAGCTTTGTGGTCGACCTCCGTACCACTTTCGAAGATTTTGCCACTGTCATCAGCTCTACCAAAAGGGCAACATCGTTAGATGCTGGAAATATCAAACTGGCGTTTAACAGTGTAAGTTTCCTTACAATAACTTGCTTGTTGGAGCTTGACACACACGTGTGTATAAATAATATGTTATCTTTAAAATCTGTTTATTCAGTGGGTTGAACAAAAAGATTGCATAAAAATGTGAGGAACTAAAGTCTTTTTTTAACATAATCTTTGTGTTCAACCCACTGAATTAAAGCTGAAAGTCTGCTGTTCAACTGCATCTGAGTTGTTTCATTTAAAATTCATTGTGGTCATGTACAGAACCAAAAGTAGCTGTCTCTGCCCAAATATTTATGGACTGTAGATATATAATATAGATATATAATATAGATATATAATATAGATGCATAATATAGATGCATAATATAGATATATATAATATAGATATTTGTATTTTTTATTAAAATCTGTTCTATATTTGCAGCTTTTAGAGAAAGCAGAAGCAAGGGAACGAGAGCGAGAAAAGGAAGAGGCTCGTAAAATGAAAAGAAAGGAATCTGCTTTCAAGAGCATGTTAAAGCAAGCAGCTCCTCCCATTGAAGCAGACTCTGTATGGGAAGAGGTATGGAATAACCGTCTCACCCATAAGCTGTCTGCATATATTGTCTTTAGAGTCCGGTTTGAACTGTTTGTAAGTTGTTCCAATTTAAAAGATTTGATTTTCAGCAGTGGAAAAAACTGACTTTTGCATCAAAAATAAACTTATCACTGCTTTCATAAAGACGCTTCTAACATGTAATAAGGTCATTATAGTGTCAAAGCCTCATGTATTTTATGTCTGTGTCCTTAAGCTTCGGGAACGGTTCACCAAGGAGCCAGCCTTTGAAGATATAACACTAGAGTCTGAGAGGAAGAGGATATTCAAAGATTTTGTCCATACCATTGAGGTAATATATGCCCCCCCCCCCCCAATCACCTGCCATGGCTCCTAAAAAAAATGCTCTGTTGAACAGTTCTGTGTAGAAGAGCTTGCAGACCTTCATTTTGGCATGATGCCCATTGTAATGAATTGAAATTTGGGCATGGTAGTAGCTGATGGCTTCATGTATTCTAGGGATAAACAGAGCAAGTCATTTTTAAATCATTTTAAATTTAGACCATTAGATATACAGTTCCATTGTTCATTTGGGTTGAAAAAAGACCAAATGAAGTTCATCCCCTTTAAACGAACCCCAGGACTGTAAACATCTAAAGGACATATTCAAAGAGAAATGTAAGAAAATCTGTTGTCACAAAGTATTGTAATATCATTTTTGTTCCTATTTCTGCGTGTATTTTTAGCATGAGTGTCTGCACCATCACTCGAAAAACAGAAAGCACTCTAAGAAGTCCAAAAAACATCACCGGAAAAGATCTCGTTCCCGTTCGGTATGTCATTCTCCTATTTAAACAGTGACCCCATTCTCGTGCACATCTGGTTTCCATATATAAAACATTTTTCTCTGTATAAGGGTTCCGAGTCGGAGGAGGAGGAGGTGGAGAACCACACCAAAAAGAAAAGGCAGAAATCGGACTCAAGATCAGGATCAGAACATTCCTCAAGTGGCGAATCAGGTATGTTTTTTTGCCCTTCTATATGTTTCGTTGCTATGAAATGCTTTGGAATAACTGATTTTTTTATTTTTTTATAGAAAAAAGCTCCAAAAAAACAAAGAAACATAAAAAGAAGAGCAAAAAGAGGAGACACAAGTCTGTAAGTATCCTTTGTCTGCTTGGGTTTCATTCGGTAACCTGGGCAAACTCTAGTCTGGGTACAATTATCAACCAATAGATCTCTGAGTGCACTACACCAATAAATAACTGCTGAATATTTGCTATGGGTTACTGGGCTGGGCAAAGCCTTGAACTTGTCACTGCAGTTATAGCACTGCTTGTCTGTAAATATAATATGAGAGAGTGCACATCTTATCCAACAAGCCTTTGGCCCCAAGCAATCTCATACCAGGGAAAGATAATACCAATTTAACTTTATTCTTTTAGTTTATCTTTTATAGACGTGAATTTTAAGGGTATCTAAGAACAGGCCAGCTTTTATGTATTTAAATAATGCATAATTCGATTGCACAGATAATTTGTGGGTGCCTGCTTTAGAAGTTTAAAGTATTCATTTAGATATAAAAGCTACTATATAGTCACAGGGGCTCCCATTCACATGATGTGTAATATTTGTGCTATGTAGAATACACTGGATTTAGTCCAGGATACAGTTCTCCTGGAGGCCCCTACTTTGAGTGTATGGTACAAATTAAACACGTGCACTAGTGCCCACCAGCATGCAGTGGCACAGGGTGTATAGCACTTTGGAAGATATGAAGACAAAGGGGCCTTACCAAAGTAAAAGTAAGTTTGGGGTGCACTGGGGGCTCTCACAGTGGCATCTTACTGCCCATGTGGCAGTGGCACAACATCCAAGTGACTATTAAAATAAAGTGATGTTAAACTCAAATTAATTTCCCTTCATTCTCTGCTCACTTTGTACCAACACTTTAATTCTTTGTTTCCAGAATTCCCCAGAAACTGATGGAGAAAAGGAGAGGGATCGGGAGCGAGAGAAGAAAGAAAGAGACCGGGATAGAGAAAAAGAGAGAGAGAGTGAAAAAGATAGATCAAAGCAAAGATCAGAAACCAAATTAAAATCTCCCAGACGGAAAGGAAGAAAAAATTCAGTAAGTTGAAAGTTTGCAGCCTTTTGAACCCAGGAATGGGTCACTTATGCTTCTAGTTAATTGCTGAACTTTAGCTCAACCCAGATGGTTGGGCAGTATGGTTTAAAATCTGCCAAACTGGCTGAAGTTTAAGTTTGACCAAATTTCCGTAAGATTAGAATAGTCGTCTTAAAGGGGTGGTTCACCTTAAAGTTAACTTTTAGTATGTGATAGAATGACCAATTCTAAATAACTTTTCAATTGGTCTTCATTTTTTATTTTGTTTTTTGCCTTCTGCTTCAGACTCTTTCCAGCTATCAAATAGGGGTCACTGGCCCCATCTTAAAAACAAATGCTCACTAAGGCTACAAATCTATTATTTTATTGCTACGTTTTATTACTCAACTTTCTAATCAGACCTCTCCTATTCATATTCCAGTCTCCTATTCAAATCCCTGCATGGTTGCTAGGGTAACTTGGACCCTAGCAACCAGACTGCTTAAATGGCTGTTAAATAAAAAGCCAAATAACTCAAAAGCCACAAATAATAACAAATGTCTCAGAGTATTACTCTCTAGTCTACATCGTACTAGAAGTTAACCCAAAGGTGAACAACCAGTTTAATGGGAGGACGTGCTTCGATCAATCAGTAAGTATCACAATGGGCCAGACCACCACAAAAACTTTTTATAGAAATCTAGGTGACCCCCGTGCCTTTAACAGTTAGAGGAGGCGTTAGTGAGAGAGAATCGTTTGCACCTTTCACCATGAATGTTTTATGTTGGAAAAGCAAATACAGAGTCTTATATACCTTAAAGGAGAAGGAAAGGGTAAAACTAAGTAAGCTTTATCAGAAAGGTCTATATAAATACACCAGTAAACCCTCAAAGTAATGCTGCTCTGAGTCCTCTGTCAAAAGAAACACCACATTTCTTTCCTTCTATTGTGTACTCATGGGCTTCTGTATCAGACTTCCTGTTTTCAGCTGAAACCTCCAGGGCTATGGCTTGAGCATGCTCAGTTTGTTTCCCTCTCCCTCCCTGCTGGAATCTGAGCCTAGAGCTAGAGACTCAGGCAGGAAGTGATGTATGTCAAGCTAATATGGCAGCTGCTATCTTAAAATAACGGAGAGCTTCTAGAGCTGTTTACTCAGGTATGGTAACGTATTCTACAGAATATAGTGCTCTAGCTTGCACTGTTGTGGCTAATCTATGAGCAATAAACTGCCTACTATGTGCATAAAGTATTTTAATCATTCATTTATTAAGGTTCCGAGAATAGGCACTCATGAGTTGTGGTAGTCAGATTTTATGAAGAACATCTCGGCTATTAGGTGCAATATATCCAAAGTTTACAATGGGATACAAAGCCCTTCCCTCTTTCTATTAGGCACAATAGCTGATACATATATATTTCCTCATCTCGAGTTTCTCTTGAAATCTAGCACAAGGAGTTGATCCATAGCTTTTCAATTCTAAGCTTTTTACGGACTACCATCGACCTGGCTGCCAGTTCTCGTAGTAAATGCATTTTTAACATAGTTTGACATCTTTATATCTGTCTTTTTCCTGTAGGGTAATTGGGACACGTCTGGAAGTGAGCTAAGTGAAGGAGAACTGGAAAAACGCAGACGGACTCTATTAGAACAACTTGATGATGACCAATAAAATGCATTTACATAAACATATGTTGCCTAATTTGAGTTGATGGCAGTTGGGCTCTTCTATAAATATAACATTTTGGTTTAAAACAGCCCCTTGTTATACAAAAGAGAAGTCTCCGCTGGAGAGAACCTAGGCCTCTACTCCCTCCTGTTGTAAATGTTAGATTTTCAAAGCATTGCCTTAAGGACCCACTGGAGAGAGAGAGAGAGAGAGAGAGAGAGGATCCACTGCCGAGATTTGAAGGGACAAACCATACCTATGTTTTGGCTTTGAAAAGAGGAAACCGTAATTGTACTTTTTTTGATTAAAGCAAAAACTATTTTTTTATTTGTTCTGTTTTATTCTCGCCATTTTCCTCCTTTTCGCTTCTTGATTCCTTTCCATGGTATACATACTTTCCGATGGGGATATTTTTGTATATTTTTTACAGAGTATTAAAACCTCTGTCTTTTAGCTTGCGCTAGTATTTATTTGAGACTGGCCCGGAGTAACTGACTAAACAGCAGCAATCCAAACATAACATATTTTATATGTTCCTTTATGAAATACTGAAATGATGTGATTTCCTTATTTTTATAAGATTCTACCTCCGTTCAGTGAAGGGATATAAGTATTGCATTCAATCTCTGATTAATGTATTAAAAAATGAAGTCAAATTTAGCTGAAATACTGTATTTGATGTACTTTATTTTGTACTGGGAAAAACTTCATATGTCTTGGATGTAAGTATGAAGCACAACAGATTAATTTTCAGTTCATTTTGTTGCAACCATTAAAAATGCCAAACTCTTTGCAGAACTTTTCATGCAGTTTTACCATCAATTCCAATTCCTCCTAAACTTGCCTTTTAAAGCTGATAATTCCAGACAGATACCTTGAAAGAACGACGACCCAGGAAACACGCACGACTGTTAAGGATCGATAAGCCTTGAATGATGTTTTATGATACGTATGATGGATGCTTGGGATCTCCTTTCTTTAGAATGTATTCATTTGGAGTTTTTTTTAAAAATTCAAATAAACTTGAAATTTCACCAAAATATTTGTATTTATAAAAATAAATTCTCCCTAAAAAAAAAAACCTGATTGAATAAAAACTGAAAAAAACATGAATGCATAATATTTGTGTTCTACTTATTATTTTTCAGTGGGCCTATAAACTCCCAGAAAAAAAAATCAAATTGAAAAATATGCGTACATTTTGCCTGGGATGGCTCCCATGGACTTCTAGATAAACATGCAAGCTTTTAGAGGGCAACAATTCACATTCAAGGTTTTTTTTTTCAGCTTAATAAATCTTGAACATTTGTGTTTTTGAAACCATAATTTTAATTCATAAGACTTTGCGCACACAGTTTTTTTTTAAAAATTTCATAAATCGGCTCCTCCAGATTATATTTATCAGTCATGAAAAGAAAAATTCTCTGATCTCTCCAGGGTACAATTATGAGCTGTCATTCCACCCTCCAGGTGGCAGTACACTCAACTGAAGCAAAAATTCATGCTCACGGGCTATTTGTGACCCCCACAGCAGTGCTTTCCTACTATTCTGTTTTTTCAAGTGTCCTGGGCTTAGGTGAGCGGACTTTGTAGGTCTCCAGCCAAACACCTCCCCACTGATGCAGGGGCGCACAGTGGGGTCCAAGGATCAACCAATCCTTAGGGATATGGGAACAGATTCCTGAACTTTGTCTTAAGATAGAGCAGGTTCCTACTTCCTTGCAACTCCATTACAACCTGCCTCGTTTCTCCTATGTTTGGGATACAGGCTCACTTCAGGAGATACAGGGCTTCCTAGGCACAATAAAGATTTGAAGTTTGGAGACCATTTCAGATGGGATCAAGTAGATGGTGGGTAGAAATTTGCTTGGGCACAACCCCCCCACCACCACTTCAGCTACTATAAAATGTCTATTTGCATACTATACTGGCCCGAGCCTTGTTGGCTATTGGAACCATATAAATGATGACCAGCTTATATTAATATATTCAGCAGTGCTATATAATAAAAATATACGTATATCACAAATATACAGAAGGTTAAAAGGATTCTCTTCATTTCAGCCTCAACTTCTCTCTAGTAGCATCATGACAACCACTTCATATAAAATATAGCAAATATTGGGATAACCCTGAGGTAGTAATTGGAGATGCATGGCTGGACCAAAACCTTTGGGTTGAGTGGGTTTGAGTTGAAAAAAACTAGTAAATGATTCAGGCCTACAGGGCACATCGCCTGTTATCTAGTGACCTCCCTACTCTTCTATTTGGTTGATGGGACATTAACTGGCATTATCCAAGAAGTCTGGGCTTGGGCAGTAAGGTCCTTTCTCAACCTTGGACTGGAATGAGAAGGTATGGGGTTAGGGCGGATGCAAGTCGAGAAATTAATGAGCCATGTATTGCTAGTACTGATGACTGCAGTCAGGCTACAGCAACCTCTGAGGAATCCATTAATGAGCAACACTGTTCCAGAAGTGAAACTTATAGCTAATTACCGTTTCTTTTCCATAAATACAGAAGCAGTTCACTTATTAACTAGTAGTGGTGTAAATATTTTATTTGATCGTATGCAAAGACAGCAGTAAAGTAACATGAACTGGTTTTAGAAGACGTTTCTAATATCTCACTAGGAAAGAGGAGCAAGACACTAAAGAAAACATGCCAATACTTCTGACATTCCAGATAGTACTGTAAATAGCACTTTTCCTTCTGCAATAATTGTATTGTATGCCATTAATTTCCTTAGTTTCACTTCTATTAGTGTTTGAGTGCTGGATTAAACAGTTTTTGATTTATTTTTTTTTAACAATTATACATGACATGTTTTTCTATTGCTGCCCTTCTCTCCCTTTAAATACATGACAGATATTGTAGGCTGGACAGAAAAAATTCTCTGCAAGAAGTTAAACACCAACATGATAAAAATCTGTTCCTTTAGTTAAATATAAAATAAAAACAAAAACTATAAGTTAAAATAAAATTCCAATGGAATAGCAGAGGCTGATGCATTTCAAACAATATTTACAGTAATTATCCAAGGAATGGACTGGAAATACAAAGTATATAAAAAAAAACAAAAATTTGCATCAACCCTTCCCCCCGCCCCCGTAGCAAAATATCTGTACATTTAAAAACAGAGTATTATAAAACTACACAATATTTCAGGAAATTTAAATTCCGACCACAATTTAGACAGATGAAAACACAAAAGAAATGGATCCACCAAATTTAGCCATAGTGCAAAAAAAGTTTTGTTTTTTTTAATTATTTTTGCACATGCATTTTAAATTGGAACAACAAAATATTTATTAGATTCCTTGTTACTTTATCAACTAGTATAAAACAATCTTCTCCAAAGCGGTTAAATACTATACAACAATTTGTACAATTATCGGGTTAATACGGTATTTATTTTGAAAATATAAACCCAACTGCTTGACTCCATAAGAAGGCAAAATTACTGGAGAACTGAAGGTACATTCGAATCTCAGGTACCCACAGACGCAAAGATATTTTTGTGCATTGAAACTGAAACAGAACTATTTCTATTGACTCCTTGTGTAATTGTTCCAATTGATGGAAAGCAATGTTTTTTTGCAACAACTTACTTCCTCCTTAAATATATGGGGAACACCCCACTTTTTTTTAATGAGAAAACTGTATGTTTCTAGTGTATTTTAAGCTTGCGCCCCAAAACTTCTCATAAATGGAATTTACCCCCTCAGATGCCTTTTAATAAAAACAAGAACGTTTATTGATGTACAATCTCTCTCTGTAAAGGCTATAAAATAAAAGTTCTAGTGGTTCCCAAACTTTTGCTACACCTAGGGAGGCCCAGAACAGTGGCTGTCAGGGACACTAGGCACCGGACACTCCAACTCCATCAGATCAGTGCATGTACAGTCCTGCTCACTAAATATCAACCACAATTGTCTGGTGGGGTGCCTTGCCCCATGCTCTCTGTTGCCTATATTTAAATAAAACCCTTGTGAGATTCTGAGATAATCACTATTTGCTTTCCTCTGAACTCTTGCAAGCCAAGCTTTTGATATGAGATATGGGGCGAATATTTAATGTTCCGGATTCAGCCAGATACTAGCACTTTTTCAAATCTGGACGAATCCTATGGGGCAGGTTGAGCAACATTCCAGTTTTTACCGTCATTCAAGTTTTTTGCTGTGAAAAATCATGATGTCAAATATATTCAAAACTTGATTTTGCAAAACTTTAATATTCAAGATTTATTGAGTGCAAATAACTCAAGGTAAAAAAAAAATCATATAGAAGTTGAGTTGAGTTTGAGAAAAGTTTGAGTGTCCAACCAGCCTGAGACAATGGCAACTTAGGCTAATCCTACATGCAGAGCCAGTAACATCTTCAAGTAACTCGGATTGAAGGAAAATTATAGGAAAGAAATTCCCTTTACAAGGGACTTATCAAGGCAGTCTAATTTTCACTTCCCCCAGGCCAATTCTTTTTTGACACAAGCTTAAGAATCACGGGAAAAAAACATGAACACAAATGTTTTTGACCTTTAGTACATGTAGGCTTTTATCAGCCTTAATACTGTTAACGCTGATGGGTTGTTAGTTGTTTACTGATAAATAAGAAAATAAATGAGAAAAATGTATAATGTCCATTTGTTGTTGAGATGCCACCAGAACTCTAGGCTGACTCCTTGGTTTCTATCTCTCAGTCCTACTCATTAATTATATTAGTATCCATCGTGTCTTGTGGTCATGATATGCAAGACTTTTCTTGAATTAGTTTGGCTTGACCATACATCAGGATGTGCATAAAATATTTAAGAAAGGAAGTTGTTTCCTGACTCTTCGTTAGATGGATTGGTGATGTTTCATTGACAATAGCTTCCATCACGTGTCTTAAGCCCTTATTATACTGAAGACCATATGCAACTTTGGGGGCAGGTTGGCCACCAAAGCATTGTGTTGTAGACCTCTCTGACACAGAAAGGGGTTAAGTGCAACATAGGAACAAGACCATCAATTCCTGACAAACACGAAGACGTCAACTAACTCCAAGACAGCCGGATTAATCCTGTTTCTTTTTTAGACCATATCCAATTTACACCCAAGAGGAACACAGAATAAGGTCTTCAAAATACCAGCAGTGGATCATTATGAAGACCCAATGACATAGAGTTAGATGATTTCTCTGCAGACGACACACTTTGTTTTTCTTGTTTTTTGTTTTTAAAGGCCTCTTCTAAATCCACAGCAGATCATACTCTAGTATTACCTATTTACAAACACATAGGTCATTAAGAACCACCTAACAAAAAAAAAAAGACATGTATTTTACATTTTGGTTAAAAATACTGAGTAACGTATTGGTGTAAAAAGATACCCGATCAAATCAAGTCCTATTGCTTTGTTCCATTTGAGCAGGTATATCTGTTAGGCACTTGTTAGTTACAAAGGTAAAGACTTCATGGAGTGGAAATCCCATATGCAGTTTATACATCTTTAGGGGGTGCAAAGACAATATTGATTTCATAAAGAGCCTTAGTTGGTATCATATGTGGCTCATTAGAAAAGGATGAGTGTCCAAGAACCCCTTGGCTTCAGTGGCTGATACTCCAGCTCAAATAGTCATCTCAGCACCATTTGCAGAGCGCATGTTCTGGTCATCAAAACGCTTTCTCACACTTCTCCGCAGGGCATCAACTCTTATGTACGGCTGGTTTCTAAGATCTAAAAAGGAGAGGAAAAAGTTAGCAGACTGTGCTTTGTTCCTCCAATGAGAAGTAAGGGAAAAAGGGGTAGCTGGCAGCCAATCAAAGCAGCTTGTGCAGAGAGACCAATAGAAAGCTCTCAGAATTTTGTTTTTGGGAGGTACCAGTAAAGAGGAGTGGTAATTGATGAATAGGGATATGGCGTATGTACAAGATTAACGTTCAGTAAAACTAGAGAAAATATAGGTTAATTCAGATTATTCCATACTGGGATACAGAAGCAAAAAGGTGCAAAATATGTGCCTGTTATACCATAGCAACCAATGAGATGTTTGCCTCTATAGACCAGTAAATTGTACATGTTGGTCAGGTTACGTCAACTGAAGCACAATTTGCCCCTGTCCTTACGTCAATCCTGTTCGTACAGGGGTATGTTCCCCAGGCTAAGCCCTAAGAAGACATCTTTTTTTTTTAAGCAAAGTGGAATGGAAGACAAAGTATTGGATGTGGCCCCCATTTCTGTGACTGACACTGTTAGTGTTACTGGGAGGTGAAACAGTGCACTAAAAGGATTGCGGGAGTATGAAAAAGAGGTTAGATATTAATATATATTTGCTGGATAGTGGCGGGTAGGAATGTGGTTGTTTCTGTTAGAACTGGAAAACCTTAAATATAATACATGTGGAGACTGTTAAAAGGAGACGTCTCCCCAAAACAGTGATTAAATGATGCTTTAGGAGATTAAGATTGTGTATGTGATTAAAAAGGTAAATTCCTCCGTTTTCAGTTTGGGTATACCTTCCTTTATCTTTCAGACAATAGAAAATGAGCTTCTTGCAACCAATGAATATTGATTCTTTTGTGTGTCATGCATACCATGCCATGTTGCTTGTATTAGCAGAATTAAGGTTAAAAATTCCCACAATCCCTTCCCACACTGCTACTATAGGCACCGTCTCTCCCTACTATACCTGCTATCCCACAGCCACAATCCCTTCCCAGAGACTATTTTCCCACTGCTACTATAGGCACCATCTCTCCCTACTATACCTGCTATCCCACAGTCCGTTCCCAGAGGCCATTATCCCACTGCTTCTATAGGCACCATCTCTCCCTACTATACCTGCTATCCCACAGCCACAGTTGCTTCCCAGAGAATATTATCCACTGCTACTATAGTCACCATCTCTCCCTACTATACCTGCTATCCCACAGCCACAATCCCTTCCCAGAGACTATTATCCCACTGCTACTATAGGCACCATCTTTCCCTACTATACCTGCTATCGCACAGCCACAGTCCTTTCCCAGAGTCTATTATCCCCAGGTGCTGTACAGAAAATTTCTATTACGCTGTTCCTGGTGGAGGATGGACCACTGATGGTACGTGCACCTGCTATTTAGTTGGGGGAAATTTATGAGCTGACTCTGAAGTGTTTGTAGGCAATATAGCAGGTACATGCAAATATATAGGCAATGAGTATTCTGCACACTACTGTCTACCTTTGACTTTGTTTCCCTAAGGACATGGCATGTACTGCACTGGGCAAAAAGCTCACACATACTTATACTTCTTGTACTGTGTCAGCTAAATTTATAGAGAAAGAGTAGTCAGCACACGGATTCTCGATATTCTTTAAGGATGGTGCACGTTCTGCAATGGCCACTTCCCATTGGCAAACAATACTGTGTAGAAATTGAACAGCACCATCAATGCTTGAGTAGTTTAAAAAGCCTTTATTTGTGCTTTTGTGGGCATCACCGCAACGTTTCAGGCCATGCGGCCTTTTATTAAGCTTACTGACAAATTCTAATACAACAATTTATACCCTTAAACATCTAGTGGTCAATATAGTGAACAAAATATTTTAACAAAAAAGACAAAAAACAGGACCAATTGCAATAATCAATAAAATAGTGTCAGTTAACAATTACGTCAATCAAGTGATATCAATAGATAGAAGCTTGACACGATAAAAAACCATCACATAGTGCATCTGTAAAAAGATAAAGACATAGATCATAATTAAAAAAGCTTTTTTAACTTTATATTAAATTAATTATACGGTTTTTTAATTATGATCTATGTCTTTATCTTTTTACAGATGCACTATGTGATGGTTTTTTATCGTGTCAAGCTTCTATCTATTGATATCACTTGATTGACGTAATTGTTAACTGACACTATTTTATTGATTATCGCAATTGGTCCTGTTTTTTGTCTTTTTTGTTAAAATATTTTGTTCACTATATTGACCACTAGATGGTGTTTAAGGGTATAAATTGTTGTACTTAGAATTTGTCAGTAAGCTTGATAAAAGGCCGCATGGCCTGAAACGTTGTGGTGATGCCCACAAAAGCACAAATAAAGGCTTTTTAAACTACTCAAGCATTGATGGTGCTGTTCAATTTCTACTCAGCTAAATTTATAAGCAAATGGGTATTACCCTAGGGAATAATGTGGGAAAATGTATTCCAAACTATATTAATCTTATTTAATTGTTAGTGCTGCGGCAGAGATGTAACGTTTCATGATAAAAAGAAGCTATCTTGGATAGAGTTGTGGGGGCTTGATCAGTTTCTCTATAAAGTAATTTCATACCTTGTTTATATATAGGGATAGTTTTATACTTCTCCCTTAGATACATTGAAACCTCAATTTTACCCTAATTGTAAGTTTTATCCACAAATAGCAAGCCCTACTAATAAACAAGGTATTCTTTGGTATATAGTCTTCTGAAGCAGTGGAGTGTGTGAGCAGTGACATATCTGGCATACAGAGAGAGGAGGAAACCAAGTAAAAAGTAATGCTTGCCAGCTTTGTGTATCCTCCACCACCGGTGTGCTAGAAGAATTCCTTACCCTCGAATGAACATTTGGAAATTTAGTGATATTATTCTTCTTTAGGGCTAAACAGGAAAAAACACAAAATGATGGTTAAATAAAAAATAGGGGTTTAAGGAGTAAAGAGATTCTCCATATTCCTGAAGGTGGGTTAGGTGCGAGAGCAGGAAGACGGGCAGGGGTAAGGGCAGAAGGGAAGGAGGTTAAGAAGAGCAAGGCTGCAGATAAGAAAGTCCTTCTGGTTTCCTTGTGATTGTAATTAAGACAGATGTAAGGGCAAGCTGCTTTGAGGATTGGCTCCAGGAAGATCATTAATTACAGCAATGAACACGAGAAGAAAGAAAGTTTTTACAGTTTTACAAAAAATGTAATCCTTGCAATATAATCTCACAAAACCCAGAGGAGGGATCCATAATGTCCAACCTTATGCCATCCCAGCATGTAGTAGGACATCTAGATGCATCACCTAAGCCTATTTTATTAATAATGATCCATTCAAGACCCTCACCTATGTTAATCCCAGGAAAAAAAGGAAAAAAGTGTTGGACTGGGGCTTTTAGAACCAACCAGAAAACCTGGCATCTAGGACCCTCTTTCACAATTATTAGATGGAGACAGTACCAAATGGTATAGAGCTTATATTGGTGTATATAGAAATTAGAAAGTGCTAATGGGCATTGTCCTAAGCTGCAACCCACTAGGATCTGGGACCACTGATGGGTCTGCAGATACTCTGACAGTTCCATCTGTAGTAGGGAGATAATAATGCACAGCTGTTAAAAGGGAAGTGATTCTAAGCACCTTTAAACCACAATTTTTCGCCTTTCTCCCCTGTGTTTTGTGAGATTCAGTTTCATTGATACTTTTATACTTGAACAATAACAGGGTTTTTCCAGTTCCAATGCAATAATGTATCTATATAGTGTGTGTATATATATATATATATATATATATATATATATATATATATATTAGTTCCTTATATATAAAATTAATTAGAATTAAGGGGGGTTACGCAGTAACAGAATCACAACAGTAACCCACAACAACCAATTAGCAATTACCTTAACCTGGGACAATAAAAACGGTATTTGACTGACTGACTGCCATGGGTTACAGTGAGGCAAGCTATGTGACTGCATAAACTTCCTAATGGCACTGAAGATTTTAGTGATATTGCCTGGGAACTGGAAAAAATGAATTAAAAGATATGCATAATGGGAGAAAATCCAGTGCTTGGATATTTCATGCAGATGTGAGCATGCATATGTGGAGGCAGATAGGGGCAGGCTGTGCTGCAGAGAACAATTATTATCTGGACAGGCACCATTTCGAAAATTTGCAATCATTTGCCTGGTTTTCAAGGTCAAGTGAAATAAATTCCCATTCAATGCAGGAAGGGTGTAGACCTTTTTTCATAGAATTGCAATTGTTCGACCTGAATTTTGAGCCTGAAACACTATGTCCAGTAGTTTCTATATAGTAGGCCAATTATTTGTTATACAAGTTCTGGGGCCAGAATATAAGAAAATGCAGATGCTTTGTCGAAAGATCAGTTGAGCCATATCAATGAAATAGATTGAAGGCCATAAAAATCTCTTTGAGAGTCACATTTAGCCACCATTTGGACAACCGTAGTCTAGGGGGTGACAAAAGGAACCTAAAGCTGGATTTTGGGTGTAATTATGTAATAGCAGCAAAAAGCTATATAGTAGCAGCCAAAGAATAGTTTGCCTCCAGCCTGTGCCTATTGCCATAAGAAAAAGACAGATCATTCCAATGTTAGAAGATACAAATAGAAGTAGAAGACACCAAACTGGAATGGAGAATGAAATAAATCAGCATTGACATACAGGACCAGAATAGTTTCATAAATACCTAATAACCCTCTAATTCTGGCATTTCCATAATACAATAACATTGACAAGTAAAGTCATAGGTTCCAGAGAGGAAGGAGTGCTTTTTGTGAAATATACCAATTTTGCTTTCTGTGTACCAAACGCCAATGTTTTAGCTACAGCCCTACACCTACTGTTGGAACCCCAACTCACAAGGATTCTTGGCGTTGTCGCTAAGCAACAGAACAGTAGTTTGGTCAATCCTGCTTTAGACAAGGCTTGATACATGGGTGGTCATGTGTCTGATGCAGAAAGAGATGGGCATACAGTGACATGCTATATGTAACATATAATGGTGCACACGGACAGCAGGTGTTAGGAGGTGATTCCTCAAACAGAAATACAGAAACCTTTTGTTTTAAGAGCATCATGTGTGAAACAGAGTAATTTTTTTAGTAATGGAACTCCTCAGTGAGAACGGGGTCACAGAAAAACCGGGAGCCGCGCTTGGCTGTTCGAGCAGTAAAGGGCACAGTCTTCAGCACTGCATGGAAAATGACAGCCAAACAAGACAGAAAACATTAGGAAGCAAGGCTCTACGGCATTAGTTCATGGTTAGTGCTCTGCGGCTGATTACATTTCGGCAGGCTTTAAACACACAGAGAGATGCAAGAGTATGGCTGAGTAGAGGAAAGTGCACATGAAAGTGCATTTTGTACCACTTAATAGTGTATATGCTAAAGGGACAGGACAGTAAAGGTCATTTCAACTTACATATTGCCTATAACTGTATCAGTTTACGTAGATCTTATCCAACAGGGTCAAGGGATCAGACCAATCACAAACAGAATAGACAGATATCATTTTCTGACCTTCCTGATAAATACAGTATATGACTCATTTGAGCCAGGTATTTGTGAAAAAGGCTGTCAGGCAGACCCCATACAAAGTCTAGAGGGGCCTAAGGCTGATTTCATACATTGTTCATACAGTATATCTTGGGTTCTACCTGGGCATGTGAACCTGTAACGAACTTGTGAATCCTACAAAATACACTTTCATGTATCCGCATGTATGTTCCTCCAAAGGATCACATTTTAAGATGCTGTGGGAAATGGTGTTTTCTTTTAATTTACTGCAAATGTAACTTTTGTATTTTGCTAAGGGCCTGAAGGACATTTAGAATTTGCACCTCATGTAGCAACATGTTTAGTCCTACCCTGATCACAAAATCCCAAACTCTGACCCAAGGAAAGGGTTAGTGGTTCAAAAGTTTCTTATAGTATTCTAAAAGCATCAGTGATGCATGGCTGACCTGTAAATGCTTTGGTAATGCTGATTTTAGACCCACTCTCAGTACTAACAGGTGCCTATTGCTTTCCCCTATATCCTAAACTGTAGGGTTGGTTCCTTTTTGGAACCAAAGATACAAATGGCAGGGGTCAGACTAAAAGCAAGACTTTATTTTACTTCCTAAATACACTTGTAAGTGCAGTCTGAAGGCCAACTATAATGCTATTTTAGGCATGGACACTTTTTTGCAGTTCTGTATATTCTTAAAATGATAGCAGGATTAATAACCTTGTTATAAGGTGTACGAAGCCTCTGATCAAATTTCAAGCCTCATAAACAGAGTCTTAAAAGCAAAGTCTGAAAACCACCTTCATATAGAAACATCCCATTATATTAGAAGTTACTTTGAAATTGAGTAATCCCCTAGCACCTAAATATAAGGAACAAAGTAATAAACTATACTGAAATAGATTGATATAGCTTTCCTCACAGCACATTAAAATGTAATCCTTAGGGCAGCTACACTTTAATACAAGATAGGAGAAAGCACAAAAAGCCTATCGGACTATATACTATATATACAGCTATGGGACCTGTTATGCATAACGCTCAGGACCTGGGGTTTTTGGCATAAGGGATCTTTCAGTAATTTGGATCACCATTCCTTAAAAGCTACTAAAAAACTTTTAACATTAATTAAACCCAATTTTTTTTTCAATTTTGAATTATTTGATAAAAATTGAGTTTATGGGTTAATTCAGAGCTTTGTAGATAACAGGTTTCTGGATAACAGACCCCATACCTGTATATATTTATATAGAGAGAGAGAGAGAGAGAGAGAGAGAGAGAGAGAGAGAGAGATACCCATTCAACAAATGACAATCCTGACATAGTGATATAGGGACATAGGAATATTAAACAGTATTTGATATTTAAAGCCGCCTCTGTGATTAATTTCAATCAATGCCAACTGTAGAGGATATTTTGATTACTGACAACAAGAAAGCATTAGATGTAGATTCTCTTCAGCAAGACATTCAAGAACAGATTAGATAAAATACACAAGTATTGACCAGAAATGCTACCCATTATTTCAGTACAACAAATGCACACAATGTTACGGTAATGAAAAATACTTATAGAGTAACAAAGTAGAAATGTTTCATGTCCTTTTTTCCATTAACACAGATATGCCACAAACTATAAAGACTGTAAACAAACATATATTTTTTCATTTTTATATTCAATCTTCTTTATGTTTAGTTACACGTTGAATTCACCATTTATTATTGAGACAGGTGTGCACTTTTTATTTTGTTCACTGAGAAGATGGTGCTGTTTTACTTAGAAATGAATAAAACACTATATATATATATATATATATATATATATATATATATATATATATATATATATATATATATATATATATATATATATATATATATATATATATATATATATATATATATCTTATGCTGCTTGTAAAGGCAGGAGGAGAAATGTAAAATATGGCACAGATTTCCATGGCATGCTCTGCCATCTTAACTGGTGGGGGCACCGAGGCTGCAAACAGATTTTGTCAGGAAGCAGCTGAGTCACCCCAAGCACATTCACATTTCCCATCAGTCATTAACTGAGCAGCTGACGCGTGGATTTTATTTTCTTGTTTAAGCATATCTTTTGGCTTTGCTGTTTAATTCTTCTATGTAATATTTGCTTTGAGGCAACAGTACTAGTTTCACTACTGATTCCCACCTGGGATCCATGAATTTCCCTATTATACTTTTTAGTAATAGACCATAAAGCCAAAAGACACCGGGGGTCATTTATCAACACTGGGCAAACTTGCTCATGGGCAGTAACCCATGGCAGTCAAATTGCTGCATTCATTGTTCTATATGCAGCTGGCTTTAAAAAGCTAATCACTGATTGGCTGCTATAGATAACTGACCATGGGCAAATTTGGCCAATGTTGATAAACGAGTCCCAGTGTGAATGATTACAGAAGCAGTTAAAGCTGGTAGTTACATTGTGCTGGGAATATAGAGTAATAGAGGTTTGTGTTCTTGAAATTAAGGAGTCTATACAATTTTGCAATTGGCATACATGACCTTGTCTAGGAACTGATAGCAACCAATCAGTACTTAGCTCTTACTAGTCAATTAAATGGCAGCAAATATCTGTCTGGTTGCTATGAGTCACAGGACTACTAATGCTTTTGCCTAAGTGTATTACACTGGGTAGTGAAAAAGAAATGTAACTGTAGTTGCAGTATGAATTCCCAGTGAATAGTTTGTGTACCTGTGATGATATCTTCTATAGCACCATCTTTCCCCTCATAGACATGTCTGTTGTCTTTCACCTGTCGCCTCCTCAGCTCTGAAATTAACTCTTGCTGCTGCCGCTTCGATTTATGTGACGGAGACTGACATTTGAAAAGAAAAAAAATTAAGCAACATATTATTATTATTATTATATTTCATCAGAAATTTTCCATTTTATACAAATTACCAAGTTTACTCCCTTCAACTCCCTTCAACAATTATTTTTAGCCAAGATTTTGATGAAATTTGTTTGCCATCTTCAACCTGGTCAAATTCTTTTATTCCCTAAGGGAGCGTGAATAACTCCTTTTGGGTAAAATGAGAGGGGAATTTGTTAATACTTTACAACCTGTCAATATTGTGGCAAACTGGTTCACCTGCTCCAGAAGTAATGGGATTTCAAATAAGGTTTTACTACTTCTACAAATTTCTACAACCACTTTTGTATCCCCCCCCACAACCATGATTAAAATTTTGGAATATTTTCAATAGGCAATTCTTATTTCTTATTATTACATTTCTTATTATTTGATTGAAGTGCCCTGAAATAGTAACACAACTGCTTTGAACCTGTATAAGGGTGGTGGCAGATGAGGTTCCTGGGGGAGATTAGTAGCCCGGCGACAAATCTCCTCTTCTTTGCCCGACCATTTGCCGGCAGGATGGCACTTGGAACACTTAGCCAAAGCTATCTGAGTGCCATCCCGCTGGCGATTTACATTCTAGAATTCATTCTAGAAGGCATTTAGGGGAGATTAGTCGCCCGAAGAAGAGGCAATTTGTCACTGGGCGACTAATCTCCCCCCGTAGCCTTTTGTGCCACCACCAAAAAGTGGACCATTGTGGTCAATAGCATTTACCAGAAAAGATCTTTTTTTACCAATGACAAATTCTTCAACCAAATGTAAAAGATTGGTGAATAAATGACCTGGTGACTTTCTATCTTTAAACCTTAGCAATTCAGGCCAGGTGAATGCTAACTCAAAGCAGACACCAGGAAGAGTTTAATGAACTGGGCAAACCTTTTGGTCCTGTTGATCCATCATGGCTTCCTGTTCCAGGAGCTTCTCCATAATCGCTAGTTCCTGTTTCTTTCTCATCTCATTCTCCTCATCAGCGATCTAAAAAGATTAATACCAGTGTATACATTTAGGATAGATTTGATGATGTAGCCCATTTATTGTCAAACTTTTTCAATTTAAACCCCACTTGAATGTCCAACCTTTGGCCTGGGCCCCCTTTGAAGGTCCAACATAATGGGTACAGATATAGAAAAATATCTGTGTATCAGTCATTCAGCCACAGTTTCAAGATTATCAAATTCAGTGCTGTTCAACTGTTCAGGTTTAACCTTTCCTTGTTCTAATTCCCATCAGGGAGCCAGACCCACAACTTGGGAACTACTTTTGTAGTCTGTTAAATAGGCTACAAACACAGCAGCACATTACAACATTTCTATTACTTCACATGGAAATGAAATAAGTGACATTTTCTGGAAATATCTTTAGGAAACTTAGACAAGTGCTTCAGTAAAGAACTCCAGGGACAGAATGTATTTCATGCATTTCCAACTCATTAAAAGATACTTGGTGCTGCTCCCAACCTTGTAGGCTTTCACAAATCTGACAAAGACTGGAAAGAATACAGATGGAGGAGTTGTTTTGGGATTCTCTCCAAAATACTTCACAACGTCATCAAAGGCATCCTGAAAAATACAAACACAGACTGTTAAAGTCTTGGTATCACTTAAACCTCCTTAGAATTGTTGTTGGACTAATAAGATGGACTGGTCAGTGGCTGCCACTAAAGATGCCGTCATAATAATCCACAAAAGTATATACTATACACAGTAACCCCTAGAAGGAGCCAATACAAATCCCTTTACCTGAGAAATTTTTGCATCATCCTGCAGTTTCTTGAGCCTCACTTCATTATTTTGGATAAATTCTTTCAGCATAACATTATGGTCATGCATAGAATACTCTCTTTTCGTTAGGTCCATCCCTCGTTGAAGTTCTTTCACATCCAAAAGAACATTTTCAAGAGAAACTGCAAAACAGCGTTGAACAAATGGTATCATTATCAATGGGGGTTTAATATGTCTCATTGCAAATTGCAATACATTATTTATAACCTAAATGGGCTGATTGGTTTGTGGGCTGTGGATTGAATTATGCAGAGAAACGGGTTTTTTTGTAGACCCTGAACTTTTAAGCTTACATTTCTTATCAGCAGAAGTGGTTGTTGGCTTGGACAAACAGATCCTCTACCTGTGGGAAAAAGTATAAGTGCCCAATGGGCTTCACTATGCCCCCTGGGCTTTGTCCACTGCCATTAATGTAATGCTTCTCATGGAGAATACATTTACTTGGAATACCCTATGTATAATTAAAAATGGCCAGCATGAGGCGCTGGAGTCACATGAATGGAAAACATGCATTTAATAGAGAATGAGAGTTGCTTGGTGGATATCTAGATTTTAAAGGTGCAGGATCTTAAACATGCAGCTATTGTAGTAAACAAAGAAATCAGGTAATTCCTTTATGAATATGGCACAATCACATAAATAACACACTTAGGGGCCGATTCACAAAGGGTCGAATGTCGAGGGTTAATTAACCCTCGATATTCGACTGGGAATTAAAATCCTTCGACTTTGAATATCGAAGTCGAAGGATTTTAGCGCAAATAGTGCGATCGAAGGATCAAAGGATTATTCCTTCGATCGAACGATAAAGTCCTTCGAATCGAACGATTCGAAGGATTTTAATCCAACGATCGAAGGAATATCCTTCGATCAAAAAAACTTAGGAGTTCGGTAGCTTTTAGATGGCGAACTAGGGGCTCGAAGTTTTTTCTTAAAGAGACAGTACTTCGACTATCGAATGGTCGAATAGTCGAACGATTTTTAGTTCGATTTGAAGTCGTAGTCGAAGGTCGTAGTAGCCCATTCGATGGTCGAAGTAGCCCAAAAAACACTTCGAAATTCGAAGTTTTTTTACTTCGAATCCTTCACTCGAAGTTAGTGAATCGGCCCCTTAATAAAGCAATCCATCTGTACCGATTTATTGAGCCAAGCTGCTGTATACCAATCCATGTACAGAACCCCTATTTTAATTAGACTCATGAGTGACTTGTCCTCCCTCTGTTTTAACCCAATGTTAATGGGAGATTACTGTTAATCGGTTGAATATGATTACCAATACCAAATGGTGATTTAATATGCTTCCAGTTTTAATAAGGGGGAGGTGTAAACCCAAAACGAATTTACATTTACATTGAGAAATAAACATTAAAAATGCTCAGTTCTCCTTTAAATTAAGTCTGGCAAAAAAGCTATATCTATACTGTAAACACAAAATTCTTTACCTGCTGCTGCTTTCTCCACGTAATGAATTTCATTATAGAAGAGAGCAACTTGTAGATACTTTTCTCGTACCACGTTGGAGATATAGTGCAACAGTGTCTGTTTCCTGTCCGTCGACTTTGTCTCTAAAAGCTGACAATGGAATTTCACAATTAGAAATTAATTTATTGTCTGTAGCTCACCAGAAGGAAGAGCTTTCTCCAGTCTATCTGCAGGCATTTGGGAAATAAATCAGGGGAAATCATACATCTTTCAGAGATTCTTTGAGATTTCATAATTCTTAAAAAGATAAAAATTGGCTGCACATGCACCGATACAGCTGGAGTTTTTGGTATTTTTTTCCAAGTTATTTAAACTCTGCATGTTAAACGGCATCTTTCAAGCTAGAGTCCTAGGCACTTCGCCTGGTCTGAGCTGGCGAAGGCAAGTCTGGTGAAAGAGGTAACGTTCAGTAAAATCCGCATCTTAGTGAATTTGCGGAGTTAAAGGGGTTCATTATATATTTTTTATAGTTTTATGATTATTTGCCTTTTTCTTCTGACTCTTTGCAGCTTTCAAATGGGCGTCGCTGACCCCTTTTAAAAAGCAAATGCTCTGTTAGGCTACAAATGTATTGCTATTGCTAATTTTTCTATTCAGATCTCTCCTGTTCCTATTCCAGTTTCTTATTAAAATCAATGCATGGTTGCTAGGGTAATTTGGACCCTAGCTGCCAGATTGCTTAAAAAGCAAATTGAAGAGCTGCTGAATAAAAAGCTAAATAACTCAAAAACCTTAAATAAGAAAAAATGAAAACCAATTGTAAATTGACTCAGAATATCCCGCTCTACATCATACTAAAAGTTATCTCAAAGGTGAACAACCCCTTTAAATCCATTCGCCAGAACAAAAATTTGCCTGGTGTTAGAGTGCGAAGCATCGCTAGCGTCTATCTCCTTCGCTAGCGAAGTGACGCCTGCTCCCGTTAGTAAATCGGCAAATCATCGCCAGCGTTAGTCACTTTGCCCTTCAGTAAATGTGCTCCGAAGTCTGAACTACAGTGAACTGGATGTCAGCTCTGCTGAGCCTTAGCTTGTTTGCCAAAAAAAAATAGTTCTCAGCACGATTTAACCAACTACACCGATGGGATTTCCAAACCTGCACAACAGATACCTGGCAGGTTGGTGGGTCCAGTGAACAGTCCAAAAAGTACTGACTTGGTCTGGAGGAACGTAGTTTGATAGCTTTTATTGGCTGGTTAGGGGCATGGTAGGGCTTCTCAAGTACAGAGGCTTTCAGCCCAAACCGTCTTGGGGGATAACAAATATACTTGACCTGTCCTCTAGACACCAAGCACTGTTGACTTTTTGTGTAAACACAGTTAGGGACAGTTTATGAATGTTATTTTCCCTTTAAAAGAATATGGTATATTTATATGCATTTTGCTTTATTACCTCTCTAATTTGCTGTACTACCCCTCTATAAAGGTTTTACTTTAGAACAGTTACAGTCTTCCTTACCCTCTCTCACAGGCACTGACATCTGAGAGTATAGTGGTAATTTAAGCATTAATAAAAATAAATACATTTAGGGTTATTTACTGAAGTCAGGGCTTTTTGGTGCAATAATCAAATTTTTCTTTCTTTTTTTTTTAAAACTCAAATTTTTCAGGATTTATTAAAGTCCGATGCTGCAAAAAGTCAGAATGCGAAAATCCGGCATTTCAGACCTGCTGAGGTTCAATATAAGTCAATGGGACAGGTCCCTAAATTTTTGTGGTCTGCGCTAGAATTAGCAAGAAAATCTGAATATTTCGGGGCCTTTTGGCCAAAACTCGAGCGATTTGGGAGAAAGCATGAAAAAATCAAGCTATTCGGGGGAAAAGCCTCCTATAAAATCGAATGATTCAGGTTTTTGTTTGGTTTTATCAAGTTTTCCCCCAATCCAATTAAATCTTGCTTTTTAAATAATAAATAAGGTCAAATCATGGATTCAAGTTTGGTCAGACCTTTTTATTAAAAAAAAAATGGAAAAATTATGATTTTGGTAAATAACCCCCTAATTCTCTATTTAATGTTATGGTTAGTGATGGGCGAATAAATTCGGCTAGCACGAATTCGCAAATATCCCAGGAAAATTCGCCGGCGTCAATTACCGATTTTCAAAAATTTTTATGAAAACTTTCAAATTCATGAAAAGGTTCGAATTGCTCTATTTTTTCATGAAAACGTTCGAAGTGCTCATTTTTTTCGTGAAAATGTTCGAATTTCACGATTTTTTTGTGAAAACTGTAGAATTTCAAGATTTTTTAAGGAACTTTTCAGATTTCACGATTTTTTGTGAATTTCTCGGGAGAGATTTGCCCATTACTAGTTATGGTAAATTTTAAATATTCCCATATTTCACATTGAAAAACTTACCAAGTCCAAGCTCTGAAGCTTAAATCCATAAACTGCGCCTCTTTTACTGCTGTTCATATAGTTTCCAAGGGCTAGAATGATCTGTGTTAAAAAAGGAATATTATATGAAATGAAACATTCTCTTTAATGCCATTGTATCTTTTGATCTGCAACTCTACTGCTAGGGTGGAGCTACAACTCCCAGCAACTCATATGAAATGGAGCATACTGGGAATTTTATTTGAACACCAGCTGAGGAGCTAGAGGTTAATTTCCCCTGTAACAAATAGACTCTATATAAATATAGTACCTACCTCCAGTATTTTCTTGAGCTTTAGGGATGACTTAATGGAAACCGAAGCAGCAATTATGGCATGAAGTTGCTACAATGAAAGATACAAAAATCAGTAGGAATATGCGTTTTTATCATCATATCAAGGCAATAACAATACAAGAAAATCCCATTAATGATCATTTTTGGACAGTAAAGGAAAAAGCAGAAACCACCAGTCTATCAATTTATGTAATAAACATTACAAAGCATGAAACAGGTCTAGTAATCTATAGTTGCCAATCCGCAAGTAGCATTTAATGGCCACCTGTTTGGAAGAATGTATCTGATTGGTTCCTACATGTTGGTTCCCAGGAGAAAACACTGAGACTTATCTTACAGTACCCCAAACTCTCCTTACACATCTAATGAAAACAAAACATCCTTCGCTTGACCCACCGAACAGAAGAGCCCAGCTGATAGAATAAGGTTATGATGGAGACAGCGGTACTTTATATCAATGTTGCCCAGCCAGTGGCCCTTCAGTACATTTGTACATCAACAAAAGAAGAGTGATGGCAGTCATACTTTCTATAAATAACATGGCCTCCAAAAAGTCTGGTTTACCTGAAGCCCTCATAAATTTACAAGACACATTTAGAATAAGATAACAAAGATCGTACATTGGCACAAAAACACTGGACTTACCGGTGTTAACATTTGCACACTCTCTGAAAAGTTCCCAATAAAAGCCATGATGGTCATCTTCTGCATTAGCCGCTCTATCTTACTAAACTGCATCATAAATCGATCTTCATCTGTCAAGTTCTCCAGCGGCTTCTTCTCTCGCTCATACTGCCGCAAGACCTTTACCTCGGCCTCTGTTGGCATGAACCTCATCAAGCATTCAACAAAGTCCACTGGCAGTGTCTTCAGGTCAAACCTGTAGGTAATGTAAGAAGAATGTGCAAAAAGCTTCCATAATCCAAGAGGATCCTCAAATAAGATTCCTTTTCTTTAAAATTGTAAATGTTTTAGGCGATGAAGTTGCAGAATCACATTGAGTAGAGACGAGTGAATCAATATTTAGGGACTCAAACCTGATATTAATTGTATCATTTGATTAGCCAGGATTTTATTGTAGACAGTTTGTGCATTTCAAGTTGGCTGTAAAAGAACCAGGATTCCCTTGTGTGGATGCCAACTGCTCATTCATGATTGTCAAGTGGTACCAAATCCTGCTGCCATATCTACCACTATATGTCTGGTCATTACTAGTTATAAGGTTACAAGACCTCTCTGAGCTGTCTCCGGCCTGACATTTTTATCAATAAGCTCAAATGAAACAGTATTTCAGAAAACAGTGTACAGGAAGGATCCAATTTAGACTCAAGACTGTTGCACCTAAAAGGGCTTAATTCTAATAACTTGGCTACAAAGGTGAGACTGGATACCAGCCATGTGCATGCATACAGAAGACTAAATCTGGGCAACCAAGGGCCAGTTTTGGTTACTGACCATTGATGTGCATAGAAAAACTGCCATGAAACAATATACAGTATCAGTCCCTGGGATGATCCTTCAGGTCCACAGTTTGGCAAGATTACCTGGGGACAATGTGAAAAAATATGCTCCTTATTTTTAAGTAGGATTTACCCAACATATGTATATTTTCTCAATTAAATCACTTTTGAGCACAGCACCCCTAGTGGCCATACATATATGGTGTTATTCTCTAACAATACTGTACTGTTATTGTGATGGGCCACTATATCCTATTATGTTCTTGATGAATTCTGATTACCAATACTGATTTAATTTTACGTCTTATCTCAATACAGTTGACAGTGGCCATGTACCCTGGGCTGCTAGGATACTCCCCTTGTTGGCATCTTGTAAATAAAATAACAAAATAGGAGGGCTATAGGAAAATGTTGGGCAGAGAGGGAGCAAAATGGAACATCATCATATACTATTTTTTCATTTGCAGTAGACAAACACAAACTGGCACATTAGTTGCACTTTAAGGCAAATACAAAAGCTATATTCGCAAGTAATATAAAGATGGGATTGCTTGTAACAGAACTGAGTTCATGTGGGATTTGGCAAAGAACGTAAATAACACAATTAACAGAAGGGATTTTAATAATGCAGATAAATCTGTCCGTGTTGGCAAGCTTATGAATACCATCGGTTCTCAAGACAAGAATCCAATTGTATCCATTGGCTCTCCAGAGCGAGAAGCACAAATCAGCTATAAAACGCTGAGTGTTCTATGAAGCTTGATTCATTATTCTATAGGAAACCTCTTGCTTTTAAATAGTCTCCCCTCTTGTAAAAAAAAAATGGAAACCACTGTTTATTAATTTGCTCTATATCATACAATTATTGTATACAATTAATAATTGTTAATTTGAGTTTACTAACTTAGGTATAAAAAATATAGAAATAAAACTCTGCCACTGGGTAGGGAAGAAGCCTCCTTTCAGTCTGTGTGCTGTCATATATTTTATAGCCAATTTAGGGCAAAACTAAGAAAAAAACATAAACAAGAAATTGCATAAAGGAATCAGAAATGGAGGTGATCATTGGATACATACTGTATGATTTTGAGCTGGCAGAAGTAATCACGAATGCTTAAGTTTAAAACTTAAAACTGCCAGAATCTATATTAGAGGATTTTCCCGCTGCTTGCCGGAGTCAGTTGGGGTTGAAGGCCTTATATATAGGAGAGAAGGCCCATTATGTGATCATGATTTATTGACCATGCACTGTACCTTAGTGTAATAAGTAATACGTTTGGCACCCTCTGCTTTATGTTATATGGTTTCTAAATAAACTATTTGATGAAAATGGCAACTTACATCTGAATAGCCTTGCATATTTCCTCTGCTGTCTTCCCTGCTTTCCTTAAGGTGATAGCGAGATTCTTGGCCCTGTTTGCCTCCAGTAACGTCACTTTACTTGATACCTTGGGTGCCACTTTTTGCTTAGTAGAAGAGATGTCGATAGCTGGTCCCTGGGCTTTTGTCTTAAATATTTCTTCAAATTCGTCAACATTTATATCCTAAAGGAAGAAATATATTAAAGGCGAAAAACAGTATTTTTTTTCTTTTTGAAGATTGATAACATTGATAATCTAATAAAAAAGGCAAAATCAGCACCAGATCTTGTTATCCACAGTACTCAATCAGAAAGTATCCTTTCTTGATAAAGTGTTCAAAAGCAAACACCTGATTACTAGACTGCATGCAAACAGGGTTAGGGTGATGGCAGACGGGGAGATTAGTTGCCCGGCGACAAATCTTCTCTACTAGAGGCGACTAATCTCCCCGAAATACCTTCCTGCCGGCAAGATTATGAATCGACGGCAGGATCGCTTCGAATTTTAGCCTCACGATGAAACTTCCTTGTGAAAGCTGAATCGATCCCACCAGCAGTATTCTTGCTGGCAGGAAGGCATTTCGGGGAGATTAGTCGCCCACAGTACAGAAGATTTGTCGCTGGGCTCTGGAATGGGCACTTCATGGAAAGTGGCTAGCCAAAATGTGCCATGAGCCTAAGGAAAATATATATATTCCAGCTACAGGCCAAGTTAGGTAATATGGCCACTTGTGTTAACATGGAGGTAGAGTAGTCAGCACAACTTCTTACACTTTTCCTTCTTATGTTGTAGTGCAGGTTCCCCGGTGGCCACTTTCCACCGGCAATAATAGTAGGATATGTAGAATAAGATTGGTTTGAATGTTGTGCATGTTAACACAAGTGGCAATTGTGATTGAACAGCACCACTCTGTCTATTTGAATTAAAATTGCCTTTATTGCAGACTTCTGTGATGCCCAGAAGTCTGCAATAAAGGCAATTTTAATTCAAATAGATAGTGGTGCTGTTCAATTACAATTGCCACTTGTGTTAACATGCACAACATTAAAACCAATCTTATTCTACATATCCTTGAGCTTGGGTCACCACAATTAAAAGGGGGCAAGCTCTATTAAAAGTGGCAGCTCTACAGTTTGGGAACAGTCTGGTTTTAGCCAAGTATGTCTATAATATTAGCTTTATTGCAGCAACATCTTGAGGCAGACTGCCCAAATATTACTTAGGCTGTTCAGATATCAAGCCTTCTTTTCAATAACAAAGTATTTACCTCCAGTATCCTTTCATCATCGATCTCATTAAACACTGTGCCATTGATCTGATTGGGTTTAAGGGCAACCCAATTAAAAACAGGCAAGCGGAACTTTGTCTTGATTGGCTTCTTAATTTTCACAGCTTTACCATTCCAGAAATGGAGAAAACAGATTCAGGTATTACAATTTTAATATTATATTAATAATATATCTCTGTGACATTGCTGATGTGCATTATTGATGTACATGATTATAGGCGATAAATCATTGGTGTTCCCCCGGCCAGTGTTTTACAAGCCCTTGATTCTTAGTGCCAATGTTATGCAATGACCTCCCACATGTGGTCATGGTGAACATGTGTCAAAAGGATATTGCATTCTGAGTAATGAAAGGTTGATGATTGAGAAGAGGGCAACCAATTTGGAAAAAAAATGTAGTAACCCAAAGCATCCAATCATGTACTCGCTGGAATAATTCTTAACTGTGGTGACCAGTCTGATCTAGTTGCCAACTGGCTACTATGGCTTAAAACAAATGCATATGGCTTGATCATAATGATTATTATTCATAGAGTTGCAATGCAGATTATAAAAAAAAAGATGGGTCCTACTGCAACAGTCATTTCAGTTCGTAGCCAAACTAAAGGCCACTGTTGACTGAATACATTTCTTACAGATGAGTAACAAGTATATTGTATTATTCCAGTGTGAAATTCTGCACCATGTAGTTAAAAATAACATATCAATAGGAAACAAGTGCTTCTCAAGACTAGATGGCATCATGCCAAAGAGGATCTTGTCTACAGAGTCAACTTAAAAAGACACAGGGTCTCACTTATAAACTTTGCGCAAGGCAGAATGATTCTCACAGTGAATATATTTTCCTTGCATATGGTTATATTTACAAAGCTGGATAAGAGTGATGTATTTAATGTACAAACAGAATAACAATTTTTTTTCACACTGCAAATGTCCATAAGAGCTTTTTAAATATGGCAAAAATCGCAAATTAAGACTTTGGTGACGGAGAAAATATTTGCAAAACAGCTGCGAATTTAAGTTACTGCCAACCCTATTTTCACGAATAACAACTTTGCATGTAAACACCTGTCTAATTTACGAGCTATTTGCGAAAATTTATGTGCAATGCGATTTTACAAAAAATGGAAAGATGGGCACAGCAGTACAATATTTTAGTGTTTAGGAAAAAAGCATGGGTAATAAAAGCATTTGCAAATAAATATGCGCTAACTTTATAAATTATCCCCATTGTCTCCACCTCCAATAGTAAGTGTGCTTTTGTATTCTTCTAACAGAAATATCAAGAGTTGCACTTTTCTCTCTCAGGCTTTGCCTTAATATGTTGCTATTTTTGCAGAGCCCAAATACCCCCTTCCCATTCATAAATACACAATCCAAAGATCAAAATAATGAGAACAAAAATGTAATATTTCATAGAACAATAACATGGGAAACCTACAGAATAGCTTGATGGGTCCATCTTGTGGCAGCAAAAAATAAAGAAATATGTTTAATTATTATTATATCATGATCAGCAAAATACACAGTGATTGAAATGTGCTTCAGGTCTAGTAATCTAGGATATATGATAACACAGAAACTTCTACACACAGGTATGTGCTAAAACACAGATACACACAGCCATGCACATACAGACCAAGTAGTGGCGTACCTGCTAGTCCTGAGTTGAAGATAACAGTTGGAGAGGCTGTTCCTGGTAGGGGAGGAGCTCCTGGTGGTGGAGGTGGTGGTGGAGGAATAGGAGGTTCTGTTGATGGAAGAGGTGGCGGTGGTGGTGGAGGAGGAGGGGGTGGTGGAGGGGGTGGAGGTGGTGGAGGCGAAGGAGCTGACACTGGACCATTTTGCACTAGAAAAAAAGATATTAAAAAATAACAGTTCTTGAGATTTTTTTGTCAATTATTAAACTTCCATAGAAACTAGAAACTCTACTTATTCATGACAGTGCTAGAGTTTCCCATATTCACGCTTAGTTTTATATATATATATATATATATATATATATATATATATATATATATATATATATATATATATATATATATGTTTAATTATTATTATATCATGATCAGCAAAATACACAGTAATTGAAATGTTCTTCAGGTCTAGTATTCTGTTATCATATATATAACAGACTCTAATCAAGGTTTTCATTTTCGGTTTCTAAAATGGTTCTTACCTGAACTGGACGCTAATAAAGGAGAAGAGGGTGGAACCAATGTTGTTGAAGATAGAGCCCCAGCAACACCAGGTACACTAGTAGTTCCACATGGAATTGTAAGTCCAGAATTGGAACCTCCAGGTGCTGTTCCAGGTGTTGCCTCTGAGCCCGATGGCACAGACCCTGAAGCAACCATTGGTGTGATGGAAATGTTTCCATCTCCCTTCTTTTGAACCTTGATAGAACCTTGCTTTTCTAGCTCATTGATTTTCCTCTCAAGTGTTGATTGCCTCTGAATGGCTTCATCTTTCAACTTCACCACTTTCCTCAATGTATGTACTTGGGTATTTGCATCTTTGCAAACCTCCTGTAGAATGAATGAAATACTCACATTGAGTATTTTAATGAAATAACATTAATCACATTAAAGGTATTAGTGGAGAGATTTTTTTCAAAGGTAAAAGTGGCTAAGGCCATTTGAAGGTCTGTTCAGACCAATAATCCTGTGATCATAGTGGACAAGGGATCATTGGTTCTGACCAAAATTTCCAACAGTCAGTAGAAAGGAAGTGAAGATGCTTCTACTGCTCCTCTTCACTCCCTGCTGTTCCAATTCTTCTTCTTGAACAAACAGAACAATAGAATGGTGGTAATAAATGTTTATGACCCCCTGTACAGTATCTGTGAAATACAGTATAGGTTGGCCCGTGTATGGCCACCTTTATGCATAATTATTAAAAAGTACACTATTAAAAGTCCCTCAGGATACTGTATGTTGGGAAACATAAAATGTAAACCCTTTAGGGTATTTTATTACAGCTTGTATAGAATACTGTTGGGCCTGTGGTACTTTACATACCAGTGTGCTTGTACCCTCTTTAACAATAAAAGTGACCATAGCCAGGTAGCTGTGTATATGCATTACAGAGCACCATACTTGCTTAGCTGTAGGAAAATGTTGTATATCTAATACCCATTTAAGAAATACCTGTAGTACAAGAAGAATGATGTCTTGGGTTTCAATTATTTGTGGTACAGAATAGAGAAATGCCAGTACTCCAATATAGGTCTTTGTTTATGGCTAGAAATATTACAAAGGGCCAACACTCTATATGTGTAAGAAACAGCTTAGCGTGACACTTACCTTTGCAATATCCAGTTCTTTATTTCGTTGCATGAGCTGTTTTTCCAGTTCCACAATTTTTGCCATTGCTTCGTTCTCAGTGTCTTGCAGCTTCTCTGATAACTGTTAATTGGGAAGGAAACTTTGGTCATTATTTTGAAATGAACAGCATTTAAAGGGGTTGTTCACCTTCAAACAACTAATTGGTTTCAGATAGATCACCAAAAATAACGACTTTTTCCAATTACTTTCTATTTCCTATGTGTGACGGTTTTTCTAATATTGAATTGTAAAGGGTAATTTCTCTCCTTCTGAAGCAGCTCTGGGAGGGGGGGTCGCCGATCCTGTAAGCTGTTCTAAATTGATACATTTAGTTGATACATTTGTTATCTTTGTCCCTGCTGAGCAGAAGCTCTGGGTTTCATTACAGGCAGCTGTTAGAATTGATACAATTGTTGCTAATACTCCAGAGATGCTGCTGAGAAATGTATCAACTAAATGTTGCAAAATTGTAACAGTTTAGAGTCTGCACCTGAATTACTGAGCTGCCAGACTGAAACACCAGAGACACGAACATTCAACTTTAAGCTTAGATTTTGGGAAAAACGTAAAAAATAAATAATGGAAAGTAATTGAAAAAAGTCTTTATTTCTGGGGAACAATCTAAAAACAACTGAATTGAAAAAAGTGTTTGGAAGGTGAACAACCCCTTTAAAAAGGAAAAAATATACACTAGATAACACCACACTATTGTACAGAGGCTGAGGGTTGTGTAATAAAAAGAAAATTAGTATGATTAAGCACATCATAGAATTTGACTAAACTCGAATCAAGTTTTTTCTCCGAAAAAAACTCGAATGTCAGGAAAGCTATTAACATCTTCAAATGGGTCACTGGACCTCTGCCATTGACTTCTACATGAACTCGGAAGGTTTTAGGTGGCGAATAGTCAAATTCAAATTGTTCCCAGGGTCCAGTCGAATTCAAATTTGGATTATTCCAAACTCGAATTTGTGAGTTTTGACCAAAAATCCAAGTCGAAAATTTGAATTTGAATTTACAATTCGACCCTTAATAAATCTGCCCCTTAATCTTGATGTTCTTCCAAATTCTACTCAATCCTAATTGTCTTCTAAATTCACTTACATCCTGAGAGTCTACCAACTTCAACCCAATCCTGATGGTCTCCTAAATCTAATTCTGTCCTTCAGATCACATTCATAGAGTTTCCCAAATTCAACTCAATAATTATAGTCTCCTAAATTCAACCCAGTCCTGATGTTCTCCCAAGTTCAACTCAGCCCTGAGAATCTCCTAAAAGCTACTGAATTCGCAGTCCCAAATTGCACATCAATACTGAGAGTCTCACAAATTTAAATATGTTATTTCTACCTTCATTTGAAAGGTGGAATATGTGGAATCATAAGCTATTTATTAACCAGTAGGTACCTACCTATTTGTATTTTACTTACATGAGAAATGTTTTCTTCCAGTTCTTCGACTCTTTCCAATGCTGCATTCTTTGTTTCAGCATCTTCCAAAAGGGCTCCCACATCAAACACATTATCCAGATATGCCTGGATCTGAACCTGTAACTTGTCACTTTCTGTGTGCTTTAATTTCTGCAAATCAAGAAATTATTATTAATATTAAATATCATGGGCACCAGCATATCAAAAGTTGCCACATGTGCTACTGCATATGTATACATAGCTAATAGTCTATACAGGTATGGGACCTGTTATCCAGGATGCTTGAGACCTGGAGTTTTCTGGATAAGGGGTTGTGCTGTAATTTGGATGTCCATAACTTATCTCTAGTAAAAAAAATCATTTAAACATGAATTAAACACAAGAGGAATATTGGCGATGTCGCCAAACGAGCGGATCTTTGCGTCTTTGGCCACCTTAAGTCTGTAGTTGGCTTTTGGCTGAGCCCACATACACATTATGCACAAACACAATCAGCTGAATAGACCAGCAGACTAGGAAATGCTTACTGTATTTTCTATATAAGTACATACAGTCATAAACGCTGGAACAGCAGGAAAATAATCAGGTTAAAATGTGTGAAATTTTCTAGGGCACAGTATACTGTTTTAATGGGCAGCACTTGAGGGGGATGTTATTAAAAATGTTTAGGCCTCAGTTGCAAAGAGAGAGCACAGTGCTAGGTGCAAATATGGGTGCAAATCCATAGCAAAGCTGTATGTAAAGTTCTACAGATTGTGAACTTAACCTGACATCTTCAGGGTCTCCTGTTCTCTATATCCATCATTGCTCATTACAAAAACATTTCAACCATATATTAAAATCATTCACCACAGAATATGTGAATAAAATACTTACATACAAATACTCATCCAGAGCTAATTTGGTGAATTCAAACTGAAGGTGAACGCGGAAATTCATGTCTTCTACCGAATGGACAACAATGTTAATGAACTGCATGCATGCCACCTGAAAGCACACAAACAGCGTGAGCTCGGCTCCCTAATTAGAAATTCTGTGTGCAGTGCAGAAATACTAGGGAGTGTATATAATACTCCCCAACATCCATCCTCTTCCGTCCCTGTGCCGCCTGCATGCAATTTTTAGACCTTTCCTATTTCAGCTATTCCTTTTCTTTTAATAACCTGTATACTCACAAATGGTTTTGATCCTTAATACAAGGGATTTACCGAAACTGGCATAGATTATGTACTGAATATAAAAAAAACTTAGGGGTTGTTCCTGCAGAATTAAAAGGAAATATCTATGCTGGCATAGTTTTATGGTGTAGCTCTGCACAGGCTAAGAGCAAACTCAGTGGGCTGTTCCTATAGAATTGTGCTTAGTAAAGGGAAATAACTATTTTGCTAAATTGTTATGCATCATTCTATGCATGTTTCTCATAGTGTCCCTTTAACAGCCATTATGGCTGGCCATAGCCTCTACAGTGTCAGGCCATAAGCCTGGGCTGCCTAACCCTTTCTTAGGTTCTTGTAAGGGAATTAGAACACAATACAAGGCCTATAGCCAGCCTTCCGTTGAGGCAATGACTTCTTAGATAAGGATGGATCTCTAAGCTCAGTAAAGCTTAAGGATAATATACATTTATCTTTTTAAGGGAAACCAAACATCCCGTACCAGATCATCTCATCTGAGTACTTTTACCATTTACAATCTTTATTTTTTTCCCTAGATTTCAAAATGCTGTTTGGTCAGCAAAGTTTTACTGAGAACTGAAGCTTTCCTGATACTTCTCTGCTCACTGCGATTGCTGTATTATTAGAAACATGGAAATGAAAGCTGTTAAAGAGAGCCCAGCGTAATGTCAATGCTGCGGCAACCGGTGATTTTCCTTTTAATTTTAAATCAATAAGTTCCTTATCCAAAAGGATTCAAAGTTTATAAAAACTGCTGGGCATATTTAAGCAGAAGGGAGTTGGAATATAAAGCTTAATAGAACTATGATTGTGTCATAAAGGTGCAATCCATCCTGAGTCAGGGTAATAAAGCAAATTTAATTTGATCTCATAACAAACACTTTTGTGAAATACTGTTGGCACTTTATTACTGAAATAACTTCATAGCTTTATGGGCCTAACGCACACATAGTGCTTCCCCTGTACTGACACTGTAAGGAAAACACAAAGGCACAGTAACTGTCTGACACTCACCATAAAATCTATATTATTGTCTTCATTTCTGAAATGTTCCATTAGATTCTCAAATCGTTGTTTCTCAACACAGACCTAGCGAGATAGTAAGAATACAACAATCAGTGTGAGAGAAAATAATCTAGGAATGTAATAGAGTGCTAAAATATTGAACAGGAATCTTAGCATTTCCCATACAATCACAGAACAACTGATTATCTATGGGTTTATTCCTCACAGCTAAAAAAAGATCTGAATCCAAGAAACAGAACTGATGCATACATACTAAGATTGTTCCCTTGAGCACTTTTGCAATCTACATAGTATTTTATTTTTAGTGGTTGCTGAGATATGAGACTCTTTAGACTGCAAATTCCTGTGGGGACAGGTGTGTAAGTGCACCTGTGCCTGGCCACCCATGGGACCTACGGAGGAGTTCTTCGGGGAGGAAAGTCAGGGGGCTAGTGGGTACAAGCAAGGGTCTTCATGGGTCCGAGGGAGGGAAGTCATGTGCCAATTTTGCACCCAGGTCTGCTGGGTTCAATGGTTCTGTTTCAAAACCAGTGTTAGTAACCCTATGGTTGACTGACTAAACAGCAAGGACATAGTCAGGGTCACTGAATCCTGGGCCCAAGAACATAGTATTAGCAGTGTGAATATCTCAGAAGTCATTGAAAATAGAAAATGTAAAATTCTAAAGTGCTCAGAGGAGCAATCTCAGTAAGATAATATTAATGCATTTTGGGGTTTATTTCCCCATTTTAAATCAAATATTGTACCTATGGCTATTACTTTAATTGTTGCATTCTGTATACTGTATACCCTGGTGAAATAGGCTCGGATTCAGCCAAATGCCAAACCGATTTGGTCGGTCCCTAACATAGTAATAATCACTGAACTTTAAGCCATAGCAACAAACAACCATTTGTATTCACAAGAAAAGAGTCACATATGGGCAACTCAAATTTCATTTAAACAAAATAAAATCTAATAAAAACACATGTAGGTAGAGCGACCATTCAAATGACACAATTTCCTATGGCAATAAGCATTATTTGTGCATCTGTGAGATCATAAAGTACAATACCCCCACTGTCCCGTTGGCAGAGTAATCTTGTAATACCGTTCCAAATGGGCAATTGTGAAGGCAGCTCAGCGAATATAAGCTATATGAACTTGCAATAACAAGCTCTCCCTCTATTGATTTAAGGAGCAGAGTAAATAAAACTGGGCACAGATATGTGGCCCTGCTCTCATTCACATGTTTGTTTAACCCCAGTTAGCTACATGTTTCACAGGCACTCAATAAAGCAGCCATTCACTAATCTGCTCATAGTCAGCAAAGCCATGACATCAATCCCACCATCCCCATTGTGATATCCACAGCACAAAGCCTCCTTCATCGAGTCACACCAATTATAACACTTATAGACTGGAACCACTTCTATTTCTGTATTAACTTAGGCAGGGAAGTGAAAATTATTCCTATGTTTATCATTTTATAATGAAATGTTTTGTTGACCTGTGATATATGAATCTGCTGGGTGCCAAGTGTGCCTCATATACCGATGAGCTTTACAGCTGAAATGATGCTGGGTTGATTGCTAGGGGTAATCCTTTTATAATCTCTAATAAACAATATGGCAATGTGCAAAATACTTCTACCATTTGTAAAGTGGAGGCTGCCATACATAAAATCCCCTCAACCCCCAACATACTGGCCTGTAAGGCCCAATCATACCTTCGTTCACACTACGTTATTTGTGGATTTTGTACTACTTTCTATGGTTCAGTTTAAAGGAGAAGTAAATCTTAACTAAAGAAGTAGGCTAGAAATGTTGTACATTATGTTTTGGGCTTCTGTACCAGCCCAAGGCAACCACAGCCCTTTAGCAGGGAAGATCTGTGCCTCAAAGATGCCCCAGTAGCTCCCCATCTTTTCTGCTGAACATGCTCTGTGCTGCTGTCATTTACTGATCTTAGGGACCAACTCACAATATACAGTACACATAGGGGATTATGTAAAAAAAGGCACTAAGTTTGCCCAGGAGCAGTAATCCATAGCAACCAATCAGAAGGTAGCATTTACTGGTCACCTGTTTAAAAGCAAACATCCTTGGTTGTTATGGGTTACTGCTCCTGGGCAAACTTAGTACCTTTTATTACATATCCCCCATTGAATCTAAGGGGCCCATTTTTTAAGGGTCTAAATGAATTATCGAATTTAAAAACTTCGAATTTCGAAGTAATTTTTTTGGTACTTCGACCATCGAACAGGCCAAATTCGACTTCGATACTTTCGACCATTCGAAAATTGAAGTACTGTCTCTTTAAAAAACTTCGACACTTTGCCACCTTAAACCTGCCGAATTGCTATGTTAGCCTATGGGGACCTCCTAGAACCTATAGCCAACATTTGCCTAAGTTTTTAGAAGTCGGAGGGTTTTTTTGTAAAATCGTTCGATCGATCGGTTAAATCATTCAAATCAAACGCTTTTACTTTGATCGAATATTCCCATATTCGACCAAAAAAAACTTCGACTTTGAAATTTGAACTACTGCAGTTCGATGGTCGAATTTCGACGTTTTTTTTTCACTTCGAAATTCGACCCTTAGTAAATGTCACAATATAAGACTGATTAGTAATTAATGCAGATAATTACTACATGGCAGCACAGAAACCAGTACAACTAGCATCAGCATTTAATAATCAGCTTTGTAGCATCTACTTCTATTACAGGTCAACCTCATTTACTGATTAATCGTTTGCAACAACCCCTAAGCTTAGCTTCTCAACAGCTGCTCAGAGCCCACTGAGCATGTGAGTATCACAGACACTTTCCAAAATGGTGACCCCCCTGTGACAAGTTTGAAGTCCTGGATCATTGCTGCTATTGACAAGCTGAAACCTTAAGCTGGTGCAATAATCTCAGTATATAAAATATGGCATTTAGCCATATTCATTTTTAGAGTTGAGTTTTACTTTAAATAGCAAGTACAGTCAAAGCTCCACCCCTACTGCACTGAGGACTGCATTGGTAGGAGATTAAATCCAAAATCCCCCTGTGCATGGAACAGTGACATGTGAACCCTGTGTTAAAATGATCATGGTACCTAGCCCAGCAGTAGACAACTAGGCCTCATTTACAAATCACTGGACAAATTTGCACCAACCAGCAACACAATATGAACAAATACATCCAGCTGCTTGTAGATTGATAAAATCATACATACATTGGCTTGTCTTGGGTTACTGCCAGGCCCAGATCTGTGGGTTCTGGCAAATGCCAGAGGTGCTGCTGTATGATTCCATAGAATGTTACCATATAGTGGGCTGGTAGGGGGCTGTTTGGGCCTCTGTGTACTATGGGCCTATTTTGACTCCCAGTCCAGGCCTGGTTACTGCCTAGATGCAAGTTTGCCCAGTGGTGATAAATAAGCTCCATGTTACAGTCATTGTGATAAGGTACAAGTGGAGAAAAGGAAGGCTATTTTACTATTGTGATTAGGAAAAATAATCTTTATTTCTTATGTTTCTAACCTAAATATATCAGCAGTGGAATCAAATGAGAAAATGTAAAAAAAAAACATAATTTAAATTGCCAGACGTAAAAAAACACTGTATCCTTAGAAAGGATGTGCCTCTGATATTAAAGGATGACAACTGTTAGCAGCAAATCCCAAAAATCCCCAATGTATTTTAAGTGTGGTTACTATGGAGATTGCAGTTGTTTCCAGCAAACGGCTTAATTAAGATATATAGAGAAGCAGCCAATAGCAGAGGCTTCTCTAAAAGGTTGTTTTATTTTTGCCTTTAGCCGGCAATGCTTAAAAAAAAATAGATAAGGGAATATAAAATTGAAATCAGCACTGCCCAAAAGGATTTGACTTTTTTCTTATAATATCACAAATTTTATACCAAATTTTTTACCCACAGACATAGATTTATTTATTAAGTGATATTTAATAGTGATATATAATGGATTTCTGGATAAAACATGTCCTAATTGTACATATATATGTGTGTGTTTGTGTGTGTGTGTGTATGTATATGTATATATATATATATATATATATATATATATATATACCTGTATATATATATATTTTTTTTTTTTTGTTTTTTTTTATATGGTCAGGGGACTCCTCTATGACTTTTTTTATCCTTATATTTTACAATGGGGGGTACTTTCATATAGCACTAGGTTTAGTGCTAGCTGGTAACATTCACTGGTTACAAAGCAAACATCTGATCGATGGCAGAGTAACTATTCCTTTATATTTGTGTATACAACATTTTCTGTGCCATCTAAATGCAGTCTTGTCATATTGTTTGTGTTGCAGCATAAAAGGAACATTTGCTCTTTGTATTGCTCAATTTAACCCAGTTTAGCAAGCATTTTAAAAGACAACTGATGAAATCAAAACCCGGCATGAGAAGCCAACTGGGAGCTGGATCAGGAATCAGGCAGCTGTTAAACAGCTTACTTTTGGGCTTTATGACCCAGTCTGGCTGACTTGTACTGCCTTCCTGCCATGCAGGAGGGAAGCTGTCAGGGATTACTGAGGTTAACTATACTGGCACAGTTATTATTATGTATAAAATATATAAAACTGATACCATAGGATATAATACAATACCCTCCTGTATTTTAAAGGAGTCTGAGGTGTTACATGACCATACACATGGCCCTGCTATTCATTCCAAACCTTCTATCTTTTAAATCCAACTAATCCTGCCCTGACCTCCTACCTATGAAACGGGCAGGTTGTAGCCTTCAGAAAAACAGTCTACCCTAGTGCTTATGGCCAACAATTATCCCTTTGTCTATATTGGGTTAAAATATACATAAACTATACCAAAAAAATAGAATATCACTCCTAACTAGCATATTGTTGATAAATATATCCCTATTTTTATTGGTTATAAGATCTGAATGAAGTGTAGAGTAATTGAGTTGTACTGAGTGTCTGCTGTTATTTTTCCCAGAGTCCCCATTGTGGCTAGGAAGAACGCACACATCAAAGCAAGCTTTGAAGACAACTTCAAAAAACAAGTCCCAGCCTCCAAGGCTAAAGAATAATTATCATTTACTTCCATCACAAAGCTTTCGCTGCAATCTGTGTCTTTAGAGGAAGAGATGAATCTGGACCAGAGCCAGAGAGATTTATGGTCACAATGCAGTCATAATTGATAAGATAAAATAAAATGCCAACACTCATACCTCCTTGAAGTTATCAAATGCCGATAAGATGATTTCATGTCCTCCACGGACAAGGCAAACTGCTGCTAACAGTTCTAATACAAGTGCTTTTGTTCTGTTTGAAAGAGGAAATTCAACAATCAGTGGATACAGCACAACACACCTGGACCATGCTCATTGTCCTTCAGTTTGAGGAAGGAAGGAAGGAAGGAAGGAAGGAAGGAAGGAAGGAAGGAAGGAAGGAAGGAAGGAAGGAAGGAAGGAAGGAAAGGGAATGGTGACCTAGGAATGATGGGAGATGAGACGGAAGAAAGCGAATGCAAATGATAGGGTGTGAAGTAGGGTAAGGAAATGGGAAGGGACACAAATTGAAGACAAGCACAAATGGAACAGAAGGAAAGGAAGTACAAAATATTGAAGGAAATGAGGAAACTTAAAACATGATACTGTATAAGAAAGGCAACATGAAAGCAAAAAAATATGAAAGATTAGAAAATTATAACTGGGCAAGATGAAATAAAAGAAAGTATAAATGGCAAGGAAGGGAGAGAAGCACATATAGGAAGTAGGGAGAAAGAAATAAGGGACATTGTAAAGAAAGGACATATAAATATTGTGAGGAATGGTGTAGGAGAGGAACGTGCATTCAAAATTTATAAATGAAATATAAATGAAACGGAAGAAGATTATTAGGTTAGAATGAAGAACAATGTTTGGGAATATGGACTGTGCATGTCATTCACACTCTATCCTCCCCAATCTGAAACACCCGACCACTGTCCTTACCTGGGATTCTTATTATTTAAACTTAGTGCAATTTCATTGACTGCATGCAGGTGTGACATGACCATGTTGAATCCGTACTACAGAGAAAAAGAAAGAAAATTATGATGTATGACAGGGTAGGTAGCAATCGGGCAGGATTCTAACTGGAATGCCACTGGCCCTGGCAAGCTGGGGAAAAGTAGGGATGCACGCATAAGATTCGTCCGAATAACGAACCGAATCCTAATTTGCATATGCAAATTAGGGGTGGGAAGGGGAAAACATTTTTTACTTCCTTGTTTTGTGACATTTTTTACTTCCTAGTTTTATTGCATAATGTTGCTTTAAGAATCCATGTTTCTGGACTACAACTCTCAGTATGAGGCATGGGAAAACATAAGTGTAAATGTTATGGCATATAATGCATACTGTATATTGTTTCATGTTATAACAATCCCATGATTGCACTGTAGCTCATTAATGTGCCATTGTTATTCTGAAAATGTCAGGCTTACACTTTCTCTTTGCTTGAATGGGCATCCCAGTCATTGTGGTATCAATATGGGCACATTCTGGTGCCCATACGGATAAAGCGGCTACCCTAACTTATAGTTAAGCTGGACTTTCAGGTGTATCTAGGGCTTTCCCGTGTATCTACGTATTCTGCCCAACCTTCACCCAAAAAGACCTTGCTGCCTCCCAGGGGGCCCACAGTTTAGGAACCACTGCTGTTACATTACTAACCTGGTAGTTCATGATGGCCCGTAAACACATGATGCAAACATGAACATCATCTTTCTTACTCACTAATCTTGAGTTTTTAAGTGTCCGCCTGCTTGGCAGAGTATTATACCTGAAACAGAAAGGAGCAGTGTCAAAGGGTTGTTGTTATTATAATATCTTATGTCACTTTTTAGTTTGCCTTTTTAAAGGCAAACTAATTGTTAAATTATTATATGTCCAGGACACAAATCCATTGTGGAGGCCAATATAGATTCTCCTTGTCAGATTTACTATGCTTGCCTATGCAGGGCAGGACTCACAGAAGATGCCAGAGCAATCTATATTGGCTGAATGGAGGGGAAACGTTATGTAATTCAAGGATGTCCAACTTCCACAACACAACTCCCAGAATCCTCTGGCTTTGAGGGAAGCTTTTGGTCAAAAACTATGCAAGTGAGTGGGAGTTGCCATACCACTTGATTTACACGAGGCCGAATCTACAGCCAAAGACAAACTTGGCACTTAGGATTTTTGTTTCTTCATATTTTAAGATTGTAAACCCACAACCGACTAAAGGGGTCATTTACTATGGACCCAAGTTTAAATGGGTGAAAATTGTATACCGTATGTGTTTTACTACTTGACCACCCCTTGTGAATACAGTGTTGCCAAATACAGGCATAACTGCACTCATGTTGCTCAGAGACATGCAGCCTGCCCTGCACTGGGTAAGTAATAACTTAGGTCACTCATTCTGCCCTATACCTACATCAGACTTGGTTGTATGTGCTGGGGTGGGTAGAAGAAGCCAGTTCCCCTGTTATATCATTGCTGACAATGTAGGAACACTCAGAGTAACTAGCTACCAACAAGTATTGCAATGCAGTCATCTATATATTTATTGTGTATACACAGTATATAGATATATTCAATATAAATGTTACTGTTATTCCACAGTATTAATACCTTAATGTAGAATGACGTCCAGAGCGAGTGATACTATTGCCTACAGGGGATGGTAAGTTGCTTCCCCTGTGTAAATCCTCAATGGATCTGCTCCAAGGTTTGGATTTATCTACACTGTTTTCCACATTGTTCTCCAAACATTCAAAGTCAAATCTGAAAGGAAATAGAAAAGGTCCAGAAAGGTTTCAAACAAATCTGACCGGAACTTGCTTCCTTCCTACGGTCCATTTGGTGGGGGGATTTCAGACATGAAATGATTTATGGGTATCTAGGGGTTTTGTGTCCTGTGAACAATACACGGTATATAAATCATCACTGTTTATTGCATGCATCTTTTTTTTTTTTATATATATACGGGGACTTCCACAATGAGTTGTTTTTAATATGGGTGCCCACCCAGGGACACCCAGTAGGCTGTGAATGATAGCACCCTTCATACAGCAGAATAACTTAACTCTGGAGGTATAGCTAAGCTTTCAAGGAAGTTGGAGGCTGGAGAAGTTGTGACGGACATAGTGGTAGTTCCAGGGTTCCCACAGCAGATTACATCAAAAAGTGCAACAGACTATGTATATATATTTTGCACAAAAAGGGGCACATTTATTAAATATAGAGGAACATTCTCTTTTTGTCTCACCTTGATCTCACCAACACCTCAGATTTTATCTCACATTTTTTTTGCTAGACAGTTCTTTTCTCACATTTACCACATCAATTTTTACAAGCCTAATGAAGCCCAACGAACTTCTCCTTGAGGTGAACAAAGGTCTCATAATTTCAATAGAAAACACTAATTTCAGATTTACTTTCCCTTTAATATTCCCTACTTCGCTAGGGAAGCGGTACAATACTCTGAACTTACGTGACAGCATACTGGGCAAATGAAAGATATTCTACTAAAACATCCAGGCCTTTGTTTTCTTCATTCAGGAACTCTCTCACCCACCTGCCAAACATAAGATGGACATTTACAGTTATTTCCATATGTTGCCATTGCACTGAAAAAAAAAACAAGACACGAGAACAATAATACAAGAGTAATAATGGGGAACACTTTGCTTTCAGGGGTCTGGATCCTGACTTGATTCAGGGATGGAGTTTCTATGGGGTGGTGTTTGTTAAGTGTAGAAGAAATCCGTATTCTGTAGGGTTAGAGCAGTGATCCCCAACCTGTGGCTTGTAAACAACACAAGTGCACAAGCACTCCTTTTCTCTCATATACATTTTTTACTAAAAGAGTGAGAATTTGATTAGAGGGTTGATAAGGACAGGGTGAATAGAGACATCTTGCTTCTCTGGGGTAAAGCTGGTTATATGGAGAAGTATTGTAGGGGTATTAATTAATAATAACTGGTGTGTGATTATTTTTTTTGTCCCAGTTCTCTCATCGAATGGACAGGAAAGTGAAAGTTGAAAAAGACGTTGAAAACCTAGACTGGTGGGGTCACCATTACATAGGCTTCAACTCAGCTAGAGATATTAACATATTAACTGGTAGATTAATATACAAGCAGCTATTATTTCACCATAACATTTGATTCCCTGGTCACAGAAAGGTCTCTGCTGGGGTAAACAAAGGAACTCTTCATAGAAAATAGTAAAACGAATCTCTGCATTAGTCTTATAGGGGTGGTATTGCTAAAACTGGAACTATTTTAAGGATTTAGATACAAATACAAGAAGGCCAAGTCTATAAGAACAGTGTTTTTTCTTTAAAGGGACATAAATGTAAATAGGCTTCTTATTACTGCCTCAGCAGAAAATATACAATCAATGTCAAGCCAAAAAGTGCCTTTATTCAGTGCCATAATGCATAACTCAGACTGATGAAAGGCCCATAACAAAATGAAAAGCCCAGACTAAATGATGTGGTTGTATTAAAAATAGAGCCTTACGGGAAGACGTGTTTTTTCCGTTTTCCACAGTTCCCAATGTTTTAGTTTATAGGACGGTAGTGACCAACAGGCAGAATAATTGGACTGTAGTAGGTAACCGAGGAAAAGAGCATAAAAAAAGCTGATCTCACCAATCTGGCTACATAAAAGGGGTGTTTATATGCCCAATAAAATAAAAAGGTATAATTATTACATATATTTCCAATGAACAATAGAGCTTTTAGAAAATGTTTGTGGTTAAATGTAATAGGCTGGTACAAAGCACAATCAGCTGCACATAATCTCAGCCTTAACTCTTGGAGTGAAGGGAAAAAGCATTATAGCAATGTATACTGTATAGCAATATATTTTATTTTATTTAGTCTTATGAAAGGGTTAGGTGTTTCCATTGGTGGTCAGAAAGTGTTGTCTAGGTGGGATGTCAGCATGTTCCTGAGGAGTTGCCATGATTTAACTTGTTTATACATGTCCAACAGTAACAATCTCATTGAGATACTGTATCATACAGATTGTAGGATTTGACATCCATTGGAGATGATAATAATAATAATAGTAATAATTAAAGGGCAAGTCAATCCCAAACTAAAAATTTGACTACTCAAAGAAAACATAAGCATTTATTAAAAAATTTCAGTGCTTTTAATGTTATTTGTAAAAACCATTGCTATTAAAATCAGCATTTGCTTAAAGGAGAAGGAAAGGCATGAAGCTCCTATCAGCTGAAAACTGCACCGGCCTGGTTATACCAGTGAGCACCACGGAGCGATCATCTTTCTTTTCTTCGTTCTTTGTTTATTTTTCAGGGCAAACGCATGCGCAGTTGAACAAAATAGTCAACTTTTTAGTTAAAGTTCGGTGAGTTTTCTCCTAATAGGAGCACCGGCCCAGGGTTTCAGGTAAGTCAATACAATCACTTGGGGGTGCCTAACATTTGGCACCCCAAGTGAATGATGACTTTCCTTCTCCTTTAACTCACTACTCAGGGCAAAGACTATGTTTTGTATCCCATAGAACTTGGACAGACCTAAGATGTTTAAAATTGTGTCTATAGAAAATGCATATTTTTGTGTTTACCTCACTGCCTTAGGCCAATTTTTAATGGTTTATGGTATGTTGAGACAATACATCCAAATATTGCCAGGCTTACCCAAACTAGGTGGCTTTTGGGGCACTGATTACAAGTACAGAGATGTGTAAGAAGAACATTTTAATTCAAGTAGTATTATTAATGAAAGTGGTTTTATGCACAACTGTGGGGGAATTGAGGGGACCACAATTGCACTTGTGGATGTAAATGAGCCCTTTTATTTTGACATTTACAGGATGGCTGTTTGATTGATTGATCAAAGATGTCCATGATACACAGTCAAAAAATTCCTTGCACCCATACATTCAACAGTTGGACAGTTAGACCAGCTGGGGTAAGATTTGCGTAGAATAAGTATATATTGTCCTAAGTTGTAGGTCATTAATGGTGAGATTTGGTATTTTGCCTTCCTGGATATTTTTGAACCTACGGCTTAATAGCCAATATACAGTATTGGTCGCAGCTATTTGTAAACTTGTTGTGAGCTAAAGGAGTGCCCGACCAATTTCCGGAGCTCAAACGTAAAGGGCTCCAACAGAAGAAGCCTGAACGTCACTGCATTAAAAGATTTGGAACTTTGTTACTCTGATGGGCACAGACATTTCCAACCAAAAGTCAGCAATCCTTACCCTATGTGGTTTGTCCTTAGAGAGATTTCCAGTTCTCTTAAAACTTGAGTAGATTCTTGTACCCTTCTCCTGAATTTCTGAAGAGAAAAAGATGGAAATTACAAAGTTATGAAATCACATACCAAAAACAAAGACAGGGTCATATGGAAGTTCTACTTTTTTTTAACATGAATTCCAACAAATATATAATTACGTAGTAAATTAGGTTGAAAAACGACACACGTCCATCAAATTCAACTGTTTTTAAAAATTTTCAACATTTACGCTTCTAAATATAGCAGCAAAGATCGTATATAGTGAGGAATCATTACCTTTAGATTTATAAAATCCTCTGCACCCTTGCAATTTGCTAACCATTTAATTCCTTCTTCTCCCCAGTATACTCACCACTGAGTCTATCATCATACCTAAGAATATAATCTATCCCATATTAGGGGGATTAGAACTCTGCCTTGGTGCTCCCCAGTTCTTTTATGATGTTGCTTTTCTTAAAACTCACCACAGACAAGTCAGATAACCATTCTCTGCTCACTAACTTAATTTTCTAATGGTGGCCATACACTATAAGATTCCCGATATGCCCACCGAAGGCAGGGCGATATCGGGTTTATTCGATCAATCCTCGGGCCAAGCGATCAGATTATATTGATGGCAATGGATGCCAATGCAATGAGGACTGCATCAACTAGCCGATGCAGTCATCGATTGCAAAGGAAAATCACACCTTCCCGATCTATATCAGGCCAATTTTTGGCCAGATATCAATTGGGGAGGCCCGAATGAATGCCCCATACACGGCAGATATGCTGCCGAATCGTTCTAAAGGACTGATATCGGCATCTTAAATCTGCCCTTATATGGCCACCTTAAGGAGCGTAATAAAGCAAAAAGTTCCTTTTCCCACAAACTTAATTTTCAGCCAGTTGTAGCAGTGATAATATCTTGAAAAGTAGAAAAATAATAACATGAAAAGTAGAAAAAAAATAAACTTTTTTGATGGTTTACATTTTTTTAAGCTGTTGAGCCTAGTACGAAACTGTACTATTAGAATCTGTCCCAGATATTGAGGCAAAAAGGGCTGACAAAATTCTAATATAATGATACTGTTCCACACGGATTTTAACATTCTGCTTATGAGAGTTCCAGCCAAACGTTACACACTTGCGGTACAGCTCGGGACCAGGAGCTTTCTATTAATGGAGAAATTATACAGTGTCAGAGTTTTGTGAAGTTCTGCTCCATAAACTGCTTTTCCCTCCCCAAGAGGTTTGTTTAATATTTTGGGAAAAAAAAGCAGCAATATATTTTGTATTACAGGGGGTAAAATTACAACTGACCTAGTAATAAGCGCAAACATATTATTGGTTGCTATGGGTAAGTGAACCTGGGCTATCATTATTACTCCATGTTTAACCATCTACCTCGGAAAAGCCAAATTGAGACGTTTAACCTGCATTTGAGAGCCTTTTTTCATTCCTCTGAATCAGTCAAAGTAAAGTGTTTTTGATAATGATGCATGCGTTTTATCTTTTGATAAGAACTTGTTTGTGCCACTTTCTCAAACTTTTCCTATGAAGAGGACTTCTGGAATTCTTGGAGGATGCTGGGAACTGTAGATGGGACATCCCAAGGCTAAAAAAAGTCAAAAGAACTGGAAAAAGGCGTCGGAGAGGCAGTAATATAAGCTAAACGTACAGCACAAGAAGGCATGGAACAGACAGAATGACAGAAGTGGTAAGGAATATGATCTATCTTGGGTTCTCTCCTTTGTCCAAAAAAGGCTGCAAAAGCCATCAGCACAGGATATGAGTCCATCTGGGCTGCCGAATGCTAATAATTATACATGCTATTCGCAATAAAACAGTATTCCAAGATGTTCCTTCTGCTCCTGCCAAGACTTGTCTCCTGCCACAGGCTTCAGGTCGGCTGTTGGTGCACTCTAAATAGTTTCTATTATAAATCATGTTTCCTATTTCTCAGATGCCTTTGTACATTTCTTGAATGTATTTACAGCAGTGCCAATTTTTCCTTCCAATAGATTCCATATCCTGCTTTATCTGCCTGTATCTCTCATTTCTCTCATTCTTTCTCAATCTTTTCTATCTGTTCCTCTTGCTCTCAAATATATCTCTTATCCCCTTTCTCTACCATTCTCTCTATGATTCTCACTCAATAGCTCCTTCTATCATTTCCTCTGTATCCCTCTTTCTTTCTCTCTCTTATATTGAATAGAAGTTCCTTTTCTCCATATACTGGGCAATGACCTAAGTGCAGTGCGACAAATCGCGTAGAATCTAAATCGCTGGCGGGATGGCACTCGGCGTACTTCATTTTCCGAATTTGCCAGAAGTTGCTTCACGAGGAAACTTCAGACGACTTCGGAAAATGAAGCACTCTGAGTGCCATCCTGTCGGCGATTTAGATTCTAGCCGGTGGGAAGGCATTGCGGGGAGATTAGTCACCCGAAGAAAAGGCGATTTGTCGCCCATCTCCCAAATCTCCTATGTGCCCTGCCTTTAGGGTCAGGGCACACAGGCAGATTCGGGGAGATTAGTCGCCCGGTGAAAAATCTTCTTTTCTTCAGGGTGACTAATCTCCCCGAACTGTCTTCAAAAAATGAAAATCACTGGCGGGATAGCACTTGGAGCAATTTGTTTTCCGAAGTTGTCCAAAATTGCCCCACCAGGAAACTTCGGCCGACTTCAGAAAACGAATTGCTCCGAGTGCCATTCCACCGGCGATTTACATTTTAGCCGACGGGAAGGAAGGGAGGCAGTTCAGGGACTTCGCCTTGAAGAAGAGGAGATATGTTGCCGGGCGACTAATCTCCCCAAATCTGCCTGTGTGCCCTGACTCTAAGAGGCACGAGAGAAACCAGTAGTCGAGCGAAACCCCATGGGGCAGGATATTAATTCTTACCTTTCTTGGTACTGCCGGATCAAGATAACCTTTCAGCTTCTGAATATATGTGTGGGGGGGATTTTTCACTTGAAATCTTTCCTAAAGAAAAAAAAATCCTTATTATAAACATGTGACAATAAATGCTGTTATAAAAGTCTAAGAATTCTAAAGTGAGTTGTAATGTTCTCATATTTTACTATATAACACACATCTTTCAATAAATCACGTGACACACATTTATTCATGGCTCTTGTGCACGTTATCTTTATAATAAACACAAGCCATAAAACAATATCAATATAAATGTTGCTTAGTGATGTCATTTGTTACAATTGGTGCTTAGTGATGACTCACTGATACTTGTGTATTATAATAAATATTGTGGATGTAAAAAAATCATCTCAGAGTTCCATGACCTGTGTAAAATAACTTGACCTTCATGTTGTGCCTTAATATGGTCACGGCATTCCTAATATCCTTATATTTTACAATATATTCAAAATATATTTCTGTGCATTTCTAATATTAAAGCTCCTTTATGGCAGTGTTTGATGAGAAATCAGTGTGATGGCCCTATAAAAATCCTGCATGGGGTGTTAACAGATGTAGAAGAAATTCATGCTCCACATTCAGACTATACATCCTATAATATACTCAATGAGCAACTCTATAGACTCAAGCTGTTTAATTTAAAGCCACATGAGCGTGTCACACAGTCTCTGCTTGCACAATGTTTGTCCTGATCCCACATTCTGGCAATTCGTATTATGATCTATAGTACAGCAAAGGCCAACCTGCCACTTCAGACAAAAGCATTTTACATTCCGGTCTGCAGCACGATTTTAAAATGAACTACTGTATTATCTCATCTTGGAAAAAAAAGATTAATAAATCTGTCCAAAGGTTATGAATGTCACATGTTTGGATTGCCTCATTTGTGCCGGCACTGTCAGCCATACCAGTTGGGACTGACAAGAACAGTGGCTCTGTTTTACTATTGTAACCTTTATTTTAAAGTGTCACAAAAGGCAGGAGGGGCTCAGAATGAAACCCAACATACAAATAAAAACCCAATATACAAATAAAATATTGAAAGAGTATGTTATTCTGAACAGCTTTCCACTATACACTAAAGGACAAGGAAAGGTAGAATCACCAGGGGGTGCCAAGTTGTTAGTCTCCCTATGCCACCGTCTTATTCATGCCAGCACCCAAGAAACAAAATGAGACAGGAGAGGCCATCCACTGACTTCCTGCATAAAAGGAGAAGCAAGGACACAGGAAGCTTAGAAAAAGGGGAAGTGGGAGAACAAATACTGTGATATATATATATAATTATACATATATAATATAATATAATATATATATATATATATATATATATATATATATATATATATATATATATATATATATATAAAAATATATATATATATATATATATATATATATATGCAGGAAGTATTTGATTTCATTATTAAGTAAGTTTATCAGGATAGGGAGAGCTAAAAGGAACACTGAGGAATTGTGGTTGCTCTGTGCATGAACCCAGTTAAAGGGGATCTAAACCCAAGAAACTAATTGAGGTAAACACATTTTCTTCTGCTTCTCTGACCACTTTTGGAATTTATATTCATTTTCTATTTTTAGTGGATTCTGAAATATTTATGACTGCTGATTAGGCTTTCAACTCAGTAGCTCTGTCTTCAGTGTCGGCCACCCTGGGGTTAACTGCAGGTAGAGCAAAGTTACATTCAGAATGCACCTTGCATTTTCACTCTCTTGAATGAATAAAGCACTGTCTGCAATACAGCAGTGTTGTATTCATAAGAGCAGGGGGAAATACATGTCCCTACCTGCCTCCTAACACTGTCATTCAAATGTGCAATTTAAGGAGTGGTGGCAGGGGCCACACGCCACAATGAGGCCCTGTACTCTGCACTTGTGGCAGGTGCAGTCATAAACAAGCCCCTCTATCAGTTGAGCTATTAGCCTGAGCCTAGTATGAGCAGTCTAAAACTGCTTATTTCTTAGACGCTAGTAATAAATTAAATGAATGTAAAAAGATCAGGCCAATCCATAGGCCAATTCAACTGATTTGATCAAAACAGATATTTATTGAGCAGAAGCCAATTGACCTGTCTGTATAGAGGGCTGTATTTAACTTTCATTTTAATTTTTTTTATCTACCTTATCTTACAGGCCCTTGGCCTGTCCCCAAAAGCTGCCATCCTAGGCATGGGCCAATGGGTGTCTATATTGTAGAAGCAGCCTGCCTATGTTTTTTGAATATGCAAGGATATCTGAGTACCCAAAGAAAACCATACACTATGAACTGTTTGCTCAGTAAGACATATGGTAACTGTGATTCATAATTCATTGAAGACTGAACACTCTATGCACACAGTAAGCTCTGCCCAGACACTTTGCTGTTTATTTCAGGGGGAAAACACTCATTTATACTAAGGAAATTTATTAGAATTTTAGTTACTTGCAGACTAAACCAAAGCTTTGTATGTTTGAGTCATTTATGCGAAAAAGGTTATTATTAGTCCTTTATTTCACTCTTTCCCTGAAATAGAACAAAAATGTATTTGTATTGCTATTGAAAAGAAAAAACAAAGCTAGGAACAGGCCTTTAAATGGAAGGAGTAGAGCTTTATTCCTATCCTTCGGACCACCACCAAGAATCTCCAGAAAACATACATCATAAATTAAAAAAATGACTTTTTCTTTTACTTTGCTTTATCTTGGCAGCTCTGTGGGGCTGTGAACTTGGTTTTCAGGATCTATCCGTCTGTCTTAGAACTGATAAATGAGCTTTCATGTCCGGAACCTAAAAAAATATTCAATTTGCTCCTGCCAAATTGGATTTGTAATTGTGCCAGGTCGGCTTTCCAGAGAGGCCCTTCCTAGAATAAACAGGATATTACGGCCACTGTGCATTTTCATATTGGAATATCCAGGCTGCCGTAGAGTGCATAGATGGGGATAAAAATAAATTCCGGCCTTTTGGCTAAGGTTTCAATCTGCCCACGCTTAACCCAATTTAAGAAAAAAGCTGAAAAAGTGTGTCTGGGCCTCAAATTACATAAAACGGAAGGGAGAACCAACTGCCTTTCAACATGAGTGAACTTCTTGTAAAGCTCGACAGCTGCTATTGCAATTGCAATCAGCTGAAAAAAAGGGGAGTCTTGGGGTCTTCAGCTCAGGGCAAAAAACAAAGATCAGCAAAAATGTTTTATTAACAGTCATTTTTTTAAGTGGGTACAATTAAAGGAATGGGAAAATCATTGGAGAGTGTCAAGATTTTAGGCACCCTCTGTTGATTCTAGTTACTTACCTAATACCCTGCGCTTCTGCGCCAACTGAAGCTGAGCACATGTCCAGTTTAGAAATCAAAGGAAAATGTTTGTATTGGGCACATACTTGGGGGGCCTGGAACACTGGAACAAAATGGCAGAGCAGTGCTTCTCAAACAGTACAGTCGGATGATGCATTTTTGAAGCCAACAAACTAGAAGTGTTGCAGAACAATTTGGAACCCCCGGTAATTTTACCTGTCCTACTCCTTTCCTTTAGTCATAGCATGTGGAACATATTATTACTTTATATATATATATATATATATATTCTGCCCGGTTTCAGATATCATATATATCATTCCGTTGAGCTTACAATCTAAAGTCAGTAACAATATCAACTATCTTGTTCCAGAATGTTCTTTTCCAAAAACCAGCCTCTAGTGGTCCCAAAATTACTATACGTTTTTAGCCCTTAGTATCTTATTACTCAAGCCTGGGGGTCTGTTTCATGTACGTCTATTGATACTGACTATCAATTAAAACCACCTGTGGGCAGTGGATATTCATGGGCTTTCCAGAATCCATTGGCATTGTTGTTTCTGTTGTAACTCCCCTGTTAGAGATCCCACCTGGTCTACCCGAAATCCAAACTATCTGTGGTTAAACAGTGTTCACAGAAACACACCATTTATGTAAATAAGCTCCACCCTGTGCAGCTCATGCTACAGGGCACTGACCCAAGCCCACTGTAGGTGGGTGGCAGTGCCTGTTTATTGAGAACATATGGGTGGCCAAAGCACTCAACAAGGTGTGTTATTTTATATTTATATACATGTCATTTTCGACCAACCAATGTGAGGCCTTCCAGCTGTATAGTTGCTGGAAGTTCTAATTCCCTAAAAGCTGCAGATGTATAAGATGCAGGAAAATCACTTGCAGAAGATGAAAAGCCAGCAGAGGGACAGCCAAGACTGGAGGGAAATTCAATACCTTGAATACCCCATGGCAGCCTTATGCCCAGATTATATTATATCCATTTTAGATGGTTAGTTGCCCTTTACATTACTGCATTTAGTTTATTTTTAAAACTGCTCAAAGACCAGAAAATCATTTTAAAAATGAATTAAAGTAGGCCCATACATCCATTCAGATTAAGGGACCATGCCAGCCCAGCACCCGTTGCACATAATGGCAGTACACTTGTACTGTACATTGGCTCTGTTCTTGCCAAAAGGCTACATGGGGACACAAAGAAGAAAGAAATTGTTGCAGATTAATGTCAGGCAGATAGAAAGAGCAGTTGGTCTGATTTGGTTATTTTGGCAAGTACAATAGAGAGCAGACACCATGTAGGCCAGAGGCAGAGAGTCCCCTCAAATGAAGGGCACATGCCAATATGTCTGAACAAAAGGTCACTTTTCTCCATAGTTACATCAGTCTCGAGGCATTTGTGTGCAGCAGGGATGCATTGGACATTGCAAAATGTGTGGCTGAGTTAACATTTTGGAGACATTTTGGCACTAAAAGCAAGTTGTCATGGGGTCTGTCAAAGCCAGGTACATCACATACAAATGGGAAATGGGAAATATACCAATGTCAGTCAAGAACTAATGACTCTGCAGCCTGGCACTGGGACCCCAGTAAGGATTAAAGTCATTGGTAATAGAAGGAGCAGAGCCCCCGTTGATTCATCTAATCATGGCTGGAAGAGGAAAATTATAAATAAAGTTCTTCCTTTTATCCAGCAAATAACAGCCTGCTAGGTATTATATATGCTATGTATTATCTCTACATATTTACAGAGCTTCATGATCTTAATTTAAATGCCATTACCCTAGAACCCTAGACTTATTGTAACCACGTGTGTATATATAGTACTTTTACCTGGTCACATATGAGTTCCCATTTCTTCTCATTGTCGTATTGGCGGAGTAACCTTGCTTTGTCAGGGGGAAGGTTCATTGCATTCTGTTGGAAGAAGAAACATTTGAATTATGCCCTGGAAGTATCAATATTGCTGCACCTTATTATAGGAAACATGCCAGTATAATGGTTATAATAATAAGATATATGTAATAATATAATATAAGGGGAAGTTAGCAACTAGTGAGGCACAAGACCTGTGAATAGAGGAGACAGAGAGGACCCATCGGTCTGATTTATGAAATTATACGCAATATAATACACTTCTGTTAGAGGATCAGTCAAAATAGATCAGCCTCAGGGGGCAAATTGCTGGAAATAATGAGATTACACAACAGATTTTCGCTGTCAGGATGCCTTGGTAATTACAGTATACTAAGAATGGTCTGTTGGTGGGGTAAAACTGTCACCACTGCCCTTCCATCACTGTATCATTGTTCTTAAAAACTGAATCCCAGGAATTTAGATTGTAGGACATTGAATATTCAGTGTCCACTCCATATATTCATTTTCAGTATAACATATAAAGCATTAGAGTCAGAACTCTGCCTTGACATTGCAGATGCCCCCCCCCTCACCCCCATGTCTATTTACTATGCCCTAGGCCTACAGCAGCAGCTCTTAAAATAGTCATGCACCTTAACATCTGCCGAATTTGGCTGCAGGATTATACTACTGAAACATTTTAGGTGAAGACTACATCAGTTCACCAATGGGGTTTTCATGGGGAATCGAATGATTCGAAGGATTTTAATCCATCGATCAAACGAGTTTTTTTTAAAGAGACAGTACTTCGACTATCGAATGGTCGAATAGTGGAACGATTTTTAGTTCCATTCGATTCAAAGTCGTAAGTCGTAGTCGAAGGTTGAAGTAGCCAATTTGATGGTCGAAGTAGCCAAAAAAATACTTCGAAATTCGAAATATTTTTTATTCTATTCCTTCACTCGAGCTAAGTAAATGTGCCCCTACTTGTTTACTATCTTACTAGTTTGTGATTTTACATAGAATATAAGACATAGTACTTGGTTGGCCAAAAAAATATTCAAATGGCTAAATCTTTCTGGAGGTATCTTATTTCATAATGGCTTAGTGTAGCACAAGGAATGGTTTTACCAAAAGAGCACTATAAAATCTCCCAGTGTGCTTTTCTCAAAGGCCTAAATGGCACCTATAATATTTAGCCAGTCAAGCTGCTGTTAGAGAGGGCCCTAGAGGCCACTGGCACACAATATTAATATCTCCGTTATTAAACCAGGAACTTGGTGGATCCATCTGTGTCTGTTTGAAATATATGTCAGGAAATGCCGGAAATCAAACTCTTTTCTGTTTGCTGAAATATACATGAGGTGTTCTCCCGAGCCACTGGGGCCTCTTAGGGTAAGGTCACACTGAGAAATGCAGGGAGATTTAGTCGATTCGGATGACTTTGGAAAACAAAGCGCCGCAAGTCCCATGCCGCAGAAGATTTTTCATTCTAGCAGGCGGAAGACAGGGGGAAGCTATTCGGGGAGATTAGTCAGCCCAAAGAAGAGGTGATTAGTCGCTGGGCAACTAAATCTCCCCAAATCTCCCAGTGTGACCTTACCATTACAGTCAGTGTGGGTTTGTTATTATGATGGACTTATGCTATCTCTCTCTGCTGCTCTCTTGCCCCTCATTCCTTGTTAACTTCATTTGTTGTCTATTAGCAATCTAGCCCCTTTATAAGCCTGTCACAAGCAACCTGGTTGCTTGATCATTGAGCTCCCCAACCAGATCTAGCCTGCAACTGCATTGTACCCTTGTCTTGTTCCAGGTTCCTAACCTCTGATGTCCTGGTTCCCTGCCTGCTTTGTTGGATCTCCTGGTTCTGACCTCTGCCTGCTCTCTGGACATTCCCACTAATTCCCTGCTTACTTTGTGTGATCTCATGGTACTGACCTCTGCCTGCTCCTTGGACTTTACCTCTGGACTTCTGCCTGTCTTGACCTCAGCTTATTTATTAGACCTTCGCTGCTAGCTGCCTGTCCTGACGTTTGGCCGGTTGACTGGACTTTGCTTTGCCTGCCTTTGATTGGAAATTGCTTTGCCTGCCGGTAACTCTCATTTCTGTTTATTCATTGGTTACTGTTTTGCAACTTTTTTTTTAATTAAACCATTCTCCTATTTATGGTTATACACCGGGTTATCTGGTATAAAGGCTCCCTTCTTCCTACCTGTCCACAGTTACAGAACGTAACAATAATATATAAATGTACAAGCACCGCCAATGTATGGCTCATTTAAGGAACTATTCTGTGTACTTGTGAAGTTATCTCGTAAAACCAAGCATTATTCAGTAAGAGCATTAGGAGGAAACAGATATAATCTCAAAGATAACATATAACGCTGGTAGAATTTAATCAAATAAAGACACAATAACTGTCAGGCTGCAGTGTGTGGTACATACAAATAATTGGGAAACACAGAGCCTGTGCTTTATTGATGAGGTACAGACATTGTATTATCAAGTTATTATAGTTTAATCAACGTAACATTTAGCATATAGCCAAAAGTATTGCACTACAGTTACATCATTAATGGCAGGTCCTAATTTTCCAGTGCAAATTATATTTACCACTGTTTAATGTTAAAAAACAGCCAGGCAGTTGTTTGCATGACAAACTGGAACTTAAATGAGGAGAGGGTCCGCCCCCTTATCCTGCCAGAGTTATTTAATCTCACTTTCTATGGTGGTCAGTGCACAGATTCTGTTGAAAGTAGAGGTCCCAGAGTCCATCACTTCAACATGGAACAAGGCGAGGGAGAGGTTGAATGACTCTGCCAGCCTAAGGGGGTGGAGAACTGGTTCATGTGATGTCATAAAAGGGTATTTTTTCTTTTAAATACTTGCCTGTAGTAGGGGTTTTGTAGATTTGGAAAAAGAAAGGCGATTTAAAAAGGAAATTACTCGTCTTGGTTCAGGTAAAGCCATGGGTAAATAAAATTCTTTATTTGGATGTTAGGATCTCTATAACCTACATTTAGTGCCAATACTAGACTGAAATAGAGTTGCAACTTCAATGTGTTTTGTTGTATTGGAGAGATTCCTCTGTCTGGCTGGTTGCACAGAAACATCTGGCCCTTCGAACGCATGAATGAGCCAAACTAGAGCCCAGAGACTGTGCCAGCTGAATCTCCTATTCCCCAACTAACTGAGTAACATTTAATATAGTTCCTGATGCTATCAGGGGATAGATATATTCATAATATGATGCTAATTTTAACTTAACAATGGCTTGGATAAGGCACATTAACATGCATGTGAGTCATCGTAACACCTGCCTCCTGCTTTATAGCCTGCATTTCTGGAAATGAGAATGGGCTCAGCACCTCTCCATATTTACATTTTTCCAAACATGTTTCATTCCTTGGCTAAGGTTTGTTTTGGAACATGTAGAAGTTAATGGATTTCGTTCTGGCTACATCTATATCTACAACTACAGCTGCATACACCTTCAAATTAAAAGAGTCTGTTGGCTTACAGGAATATAAAAATAAATGAAATTCCACCTATCTATTGTTATATTGAACCCATTTTGTAAATGTTATTGGAAAACCTTAAAGAGAACTCTTTGTCTGCCTCACTGACTAAGGACAAACCATGGTGATAATATCACTGTGGCTATGGCTAAGTGGCTAATCAATAGCTACACAGTGCTACGCAACATCTCCATGGGTTTAATCTGTGGCCAGGTCCAAATTTATGGTAATTTCAGAGTATTCCACCATCAGAACACACAATTCACCAGGGAAATATTCATGTTCTCAAGAACCTTTTCTTCCAAAAAATCTTTATGTAGGGTGACCCCAGTTCTAAAATAAATGTGCATATATATATATATACAAAAACTGAAATAATAATTTTATAACTTTTTCTGCAGCCCTGAGCTTTATAGGTTATATAACTACCAGCCTGTCATGTGATGCATGAAACAAAAATAACTCCAGACAAGATTACTTCTTGTCTTGCCACTTCCCCCGCTGCATTATAAAAATACTGCATTATGAAAATACATTTTTCGATCAATTCCTCATTTCTAAATGAGTCTAAATGTAGAGCAGGCATGTTCTGCTGCCATTCAACAGACGGCACAATGAAAAAATAATTATGAATAACCCCCAGTTGTTGAATCATGGACACCACAAATACCTTACTCTAAATAATGTTGTTGCTCCTAAACCCTACAAAATGTCAACTATCCCAGTTTTCCATCGTGCAGTCCCAAATTTAAGGGCAAGTGTAGAGTAGACTTTGGTCTATAATGTAGACCAAAAATTGCTCTGAGTTTCCAACAAATGAGATAACACTCCAACACCAAAAAACTAACTGAAATGCCCAGTTGTCCTAGTAATGTTTATTCCACTCCCGTTGCTTACCAAGAATCATGCAGTTCTATTGATTATTTTTTATTTATCATTAAATATGAAATCTTTTACTCTGAATTTAATAATGAGTCCTCAAGGGAGTAGTAAGTTGCTAGGCCACGCAATTTTATGCTTTAGAGCAGTGGTCCCCAACCAGTAGCTCGCGAGCAACATGTTGCTCTCCAACCCCTTGGATGTTGCTCCCAGTGGCCTCAAAGCAGGAGCTTATTTTTGAATTCCTGGCTTAGAGGCAAGTTTTGGTTGTATAAAAACCACGTGTACTGCCAAACAGACTCTCCTGTAGGCTGTCAGTCCATATAGGGGCTACCAAACAGCCAATCAAAGGCCTTATTTGACATCCCGCTGGACTTTCTCATGCTAGTGTTGCTCTCCAACTCTTTTTACATTTAAATGTGGCTCACGAGTAAAAAAGGTTGGGGACCCCTGCTTTAGAGATTTGGTTGTGTTTCATGAGACTTACTTTTGTTGCTGTGTCAACAGTCCCCAAGGATGTCCACCCAAGGGACACATTATGGCACTCAGATGAAACTTCGGTACCCCTACATATTTCAGCTACATAATATCTCCTTATCATGTCCAGAATCCACCACGTTAATGTTGTTCTGCATCATGTCAGGTACCCATGGTTTACTTGCACAAAGGAGGTATTTTACAGATTGCAGATGCAAATCTGACTGTGGGTCATATGTCCTGGTTGGTCCAGATGTCAGAAATTTGACCCATGTAGGACTTTAGGTTGAACCTTTTATTGGTGTTGTATTTCAGCAAAGCCTGATGGATCACATGTTGGGCAACAATAATTATATATTTCACCATCTTACCCTTCTATAGCCATGTTGCTCTACAATTACCTTTTCTTCCTACCAACACAATGAAAACAGCCCTGCTTGGCAAGCTAAGAAAACCTGAAATCCCTAAATAAACTGCATAAGTTAAAGTAGATTCATTGCAAATATGTCCATCACCTCAAACAGCTGGGAAAGCGATTGGTTTTGTGAACAAGTCTGTTTTATTTAGTATATAATAGCAAGTAATGGTAGATCCATTCCTAATAAAATAACCAAGGATATTAAATAAACAGTGAAATGAAAAGCTCTCATTCTAGTATTCTGTATGTATGGCAGGTGTGTGGGATTAAACCCAATGGTCTATGCCAGAATTTGCAGTCTTATAACTTATATTTTTCTACTGGAAGAAAGAAACAGTGCTTACATTTACAGTACTTACTAAAAAACAACTCCCCACAAGAAAGGCTGACTAATTTATATTGATTAGAATTAAAATAATTAGAAGGAAAATATTTGCATGTGTCCTTGTTATGATGGAACAGTCCCTGCTAAAAAATGTGGGTTTGGTAAATTCGGATAAAGGGTGTGACTGGGTGTGGCCTAAATCTATTTTTCATCTGGAATATAAGCAAGGGTGTTAAGTGGCCATGGTTAAGGGCTCTTCCGCATGAGGGCTGCATGTTGCGTTCGACCTGCTTTCTGTGCTTACATGTGTTGTCGCGAAAACAGCACCATAGGTAAGTGCGTCTGAGCCTGTGTTCCCTTGAGGTCAAACGGCTTTAAAGGGAACGATGGGGTAATGCTCATGTGGAAGAGCCCTTACTAAACTAGGACTAACATCCCTTATTGCTACATACCTTCCTTCATTTCTGGGCTCTTACAGACAAGCGGTTTTACCTGCGCTCTTCTGCGTTGCATTTTTTTCCGTTCAGGAGAACGCAGGAGTAGATGCACTGAATTATTGTCAATGGGGTTTTACTCACACAGATGTATGCACTGAACGCAGGTAAAATGCAACATGGTGCGTCCCAACCTGCATTTGGCACTTACATGCGTATGTGTGAGTACAGCCCCATTGACAATAATTCAGTGTGTCTACTCCTGTGCTCCCCTGCGGCTGAACAGAAAAAAGCACAACGCAGGGGAACGACGGTAAAGCTGCTCGTCTGTAAGAGCCCTTTAAAGCCTTGGACAATGGTAAATGATACCTGAACAAAAGTCTGCTCTGCTAAATGTTGATTGGTTCTTGCTTTTAAACTACAATTACTGGCTAATAATGCTGGGAGCTGTAGTTTATGATCAGCAGTTGGTGGTGCTCAATAAGGTATGCTATGATACTATTTACTTCTACTAAAGCTTTGGTGCCCTTGCCATGTTCTTGGTATTATGCCCAATAAGCCAGCAGTTCTATCCAGTATTACACATTACTGGTTTATTCAAATTAGTCATAGCCTAAATTTAATTGCAGTGCATCTCGGGCATCCCCTTCTTCCTAACTGCTCAGACAGAACATGCAAATGGGGCAGACATAGAGATTTATTCTTCATTTTATTGGTCTATCTCAAATTTTAATTATACAAGCAGAGATTTATCAAATAAACGACATACTTCCCCCATGTAATTTTATTGTGGTTGCTGTTCGTATCCCCTAAGCCCTGCACTATAAATCTCCCTGGAAATTAACATACTATAATGTTGTAAAACAGTTGCAGCCGCTAATGGCAATATCATGCTCCCAACTGAGCTGCTTGTATTAAATTGTGTAGGAGCACAGCAGGGTGATGTCTCAATGGACTGTGCCAGCAGAAATTGAGAGCCAAGGGAATCCATCCATAATCTGATCCCCTTATAAAGAGACACTATTGGATGAATCCTGCCATCACTGCAACACCCCCTTAAGTGTTTGCCTATGACAAATGTAAATGTCATGCTGGTAGATGGGGACTTGAGAGTAAAACTCTGAGGTGACAAAATACCCTATCTTTGGTCAATTTCTGTGATAACTTTTTACTTGGGCAAATGTAAAATGTATTACTTAGCAGTATGTTGGCCCCTGCACATTCTAATAATTAAAAATACCAGTAAATATGACGCTCTGTGCAGAAAGTCTAATACTAAAGGTGAAAAAATGTGAAAGCATTGACGAAATCCAACTCCCCCTGCCCAAGGGGTTAAGCGTAATTCCATAAAGATGGAGGGGAAATAATGATGTTAGGGCTCCTCAGCTCTGTTAAGTAAAGCTACAGCTTCCACAGTGAGGAGTTGAATAAATCCTTCTGATGGTAATTAGGTTAAACAGTTCATCAGGTCTGTTTGAAAGCCGAGCATGGTGCAGAATGAGAATGAGTGTGCATAGTAGAAAGGATTCTCCGGCAGCCTATTACCAACATAACATGGTGAATTAATTCTGCTTCAGTACCAACAATGCCTTTCTGCCTCCTGGCTCCTCAGTGGCTGAACAATGCTGCTCGCATGAATACGCCGCCAAAACTTTAGGCCGTCTTAAAGAAACACTGGGGCTAGTTTCAAAAACATGCTCCAGCATTAAAGAATGTAAAAATGTCATAGAACTTTAAATGATTGCTGTGGGAAAGTTGCCCGATGTGTGACAACTTTGCACCCTATAGTTTCCAATGACAAAATTCCAGTGCCGGGGGCAGTTTTAAAGGAAAGTAGAGATTATCTGAGGCTCAAACGAGACCTTGTCAGAATGAATCCTTTGGTTAGGGAATAGTTATACAGAAATAAAGTACTCTGTACTGTAAATTATATGCATTTATAATGTATCCAATACTGTAAATTATAAGTATTAGAAGTCACCATGGAGTTCTGTGAGCATATAAAGGCACAAGGCTGCAGGCTGAGTTATACAGGGAACTCTAGGTATCATGCATGTATTATAAGGGATAATGTACCCCCTACTGTAAATTATAAGGATATTAGAAGTCACTGAGGAGTTCTGTGTCTATATAAAGGCACAAGGCTGCAGGGTGAGTTATATAGGACAGTGTCTGTATTTGCAGTTGCTATGTGGCAGCTTATTCTCTCTTGTTTGCTAGAATAAAAGACAACCAGATACATATAAACTCAGGACTGGAGATAGAACAAGAGGCCCCAGGCTATGCATTAAAACAAGGCCCCGTTTTAAATAGAAAAAAATGGTGTAAGTAAGGGATATCAAGAACTGTTATGCTGAGAACCACCAATTAAACATATGTCTGTGTCTTTAATTGCTTTCTTGCGCTCACCCTTAAGTATTAAAGCAAAGGAATGTCTGTTTTACGGCTTAGCACCCTGTAATGGTCTGTGAAATCCAAGCCCATTTTCAGAGCCAACCACATCAACATCCCATAAACCGTTCAAATTATGTTCTAAGGATCCTCCTCTCATCATAAAATCCAAATATTCTGTCCCATTCTTGCAGCACCACCCTCAAACACCACCGCAATCTCCTGTATACAACATAATTACAGGCTTAATAAAGATGGCACACCACCATGGTATTTACAGCAATGGAGTAATTGGAACTTGTGCGTAATTGATTGCAGATGGCAGGGTCCACATAAATAGCAAAAACGCAAAACAGAGTACTTGTTTGCAAGAATGCTGCATTATTTGTTAGGAAAATTGAGTAAGGTACTATCCAAGCTAAATGCAAAATATGTCTTTAGAATAGTAGAATAGAAAAGTTTGCACCAGGTCTAGTAAACCCTATCAATAAATAAGCAGGTTACATTACTGATTACATTGTCCGGAAAGTACGTTAGATACTGGGTACATTAACCAAAATCTTGTATAGTTATACACTGCACTGGATAATGGTATTGAGTATGCCTTTGGATATCTAGCCCGGCATAGCCTGGCCCCAAAGCCATGACTCAATAAAAGGGGTAGTTCACGATTACGTTTTTGTATGTTATAGGATGGCCAATTCTAAGCAACTTTACAATTGTTCCTCGTTATTTATTGTTTATAGTTTTTAAAGTATTTCCCTTATTCTTTTGGCTCTTTCTAGCTTTCAAATGTAAAAAACATTTAAGACCCCTATGCATTTTATAATACTTTGGCTGCCAAGCATTTCATTACTGCAGGGAGTCATTACACTCCTGATCCACCTGATGATGGTTCCATTATGGAACACACTAAAGAAGTGTCTGCAAGTCTTACACACAGGACAATAAATATACAGAGCAAGTACACACTGGCACAGCCATAGGAAGGTAAGAGTTTTATACTCGGGTTAAGAATATTTACAGAGGCCCCAAATCCCATCATTCTAAGATAAATTGAAACATTCGTATAAATCCTGTTGCCTGTTTGGTAATCATTTTATTAAGCGGTCACACTTATTGTTGTAAAACAAAGTAAATGAACAGGGTTACATGTTACGGAATTCTCCAAGGAAACAATTAGGAAACAATTTGGGATTAGCCCATTTGGCAACCTACAGCCTTATTTGAATACACAAAACAGACAGTCAAGGAGGAAAAACAGCTTTAGGGCCCAAGATTGCCGAGAGCAGACTGATCCTGCGCAGTCTAGCAGTCCTAGCAGCACAGAAGCTTGATCAGTCTGTGGCCCTTATTCAAGAAGCATTTTGTATGGATTAAAGGAAACAAAAGCATCCATCACTATCCTTTCTCTCATGGAGTTTTAAATCAGAGTCCTACTGATTCAACTCCTTATTCTGATGCCTCATAGGAATTGCAGCATAGGCAGACTGTATATATGGTGTTATCCTGTGAGGTTACATGTGGTTTGGAGTGATGTTTGTTTAAGGCCCTGCATTATATTGTTTCCAAACTATCCATTTCCAGCTCAGTCTCATTCACTCATTTTCTTTCTTTCTTTTCCCCAAAAATACAGATAAACTAATTATATCCCATCACAATAAAGCCAACAACATTGAGCCACATGCCTCACACCAAATATCCACCCTCTTGGAGGAGCATTTTTTTTCTTTGCAAATTCTTCCATCCTACATGGCTGCTGAGTACTCCACAGGCTTGTTTGTGCATTCTCCTGCTCCCACTGAGTGCTGGATAGAGCAGATTTGAATAATGTCATATTTCTTCCTCCTTTCACGGGACGTGACTCACCCAGGCGGCAGGACTACAAGAATGGGGCACAGACTGGCTTTTGTTGAGTTCAAATTCAATTCCAATTGCCTTTGGACCAGATGTTGGGGACACTGGTAAATCTGGTCTGGGAGGTTTAATATAAAGTGGGGTCACCAAAAATGTGGCCCTGTGTTGTTGCCTAACTACAACCCCCATACTCTGCAACAGCTGTAGAAAATATGTTGCTATATCATAGGACAGCAAAACCCCAATTTACTGGGGGTGCTCATTAGTTAGGGCAAGAGCTTTATGACTGCTGTGTGTTAAGACACAGAAGAAGGATATATACATAAATATACATGAATGCTTTGAATATAAAGCACTGGTTGGAGAGCTATAGGTGAGATTATCCTTATACATATAAATGTTACTTGCCCTGGAAGTAACATCAAGGAACCGGTCTATAGAGTACAGGAAGCTATAGCGTGACATCTGCTGACTTAACAGTTTATAACAGATGTGATCTCTCAGCCATGTTCCTCGCTCCTGTATTGCTTCTGCTTTTTGCAGTACCTCTCATGCACTAAAATCTGCTCTTGAAGCTTTCTCCAAACACAATAGCAATTCCATGTAAAGAATCCCTATACATTTACTTTCCTTTGGTGTTTTCTCTGCTATGAAGTATTCCACTTATGGTCATGTTTACTTGTCCACTTTCCCAATGACTTTAGACACATCCCTGGGTACACTAGAACACTGCCCCTTTGACTTTGTAGCTATGGGACTGCTGCTTTCAAGCATAAAAAATACTCTAGCAGTACTACTGATGTTACTGGTTGGAGCCATGGGGTGATTTAAGGTTAAAAAGAACCGGCTGAAAGTTGCCCTGTGTGCCATCAGCTTAAAGTTGCAAATCTCTGCAGAGTTCTTAAGTGCAAGCTCATTAAGTTCCATGCTCCATTTAAACCTTGCTGAAGAGTTAACATCAGTAATTCAATTAAGATATCAAATCAAGAGCAAGGTCATCTCAGTTATCCGATTTCTCCCCAAGCAGTCATTAGTTTCGGAAAGGAGAAACAGTCCTGGACATTGCCATGTGTGAGATAATGAACTGGGAAGTCAGCTACATAAGGGGTCAGTAACATAAGAGGGCTGATTTAGGGGTTCAGGGTGCAAAGTGGAAGCTGCCCTTTTAGTTTTTTGGAATTTTGCACCCTACCCTAAAGCCCATGAATTGGTGAAGGTCTCTGGATTCAGTTTGGGGTCGTGGAGATCTGCTGCCATCCCCTTAAACGCAGTGCTGCCTGTATGACGTAGAAGAGTGGTAGTATGTGGAAAATAGAGCACATTGGATAATTCTTGAAAGGGTCAATATAACCTAAAACCTTGCTCAGGAGGAAATTCTTGCTGGCTCTACCTGTACTACCCAGGGCCTTTTTGATAGAGCAATCCCCCCTCCCCCGAAGTTCTGTGGCCCCCACCTTGTACTCTTTATTAGAATTCTTCTTTAAGAAGCCATCAGGACTGAGCACAATATTTGCAAATGGCGCAATCCTACATAACTGGATTGTTCAATCCCAGGAAATTGGTCCGGCTATGGAGACTTCCATTTGCATTCCACTTGGCTGCACCTACCTACGTGGAGAAGACAGTGCAACAATGTGGGGTCCACACAGAGAGGGTGCCCAGTAAGAACCTGCTCCCTCAACTCCCACACTAGTCCCATTATTCCGCAGAGGGATTCCAGGGTTTGAAAGTTATGACTCTGGCTTCCAGACTGTCTCAGTTGAGGGAAGCAATATGAAACCTCTAACCCACTTGCACCACCATATCAGTTATAGAGACTATATTTCTTACAAGTACACATAGAAAACCAATGTAAACTTAAAGTGCTCCTCTTAGCATAGATTAATACATTAATTTTCTATTTAGCAGTTGTGAGATACTAGCAATTAACTGTGGAGGCAATAGCACATGGAGAAAATTTACATTAATTTACTACTTGGGTTTATTTCACAAGTTTGTGGCGGATTCTGGGAGTTGTAGTCCAGCAAAATCTAGATGGCTGCAGTTTGGCCCTTTTTGCTCTAGTGGTTTTCTCTCTGTTTTGAATGTCAGATGAAGACGTTTAATGTATTGTTCTAGTCACGCAGTTTCCCATTTGATACTCTTATTCACCACAACACAGCTTATTCCTACTCTTGATCCAACACAAGGGCTTTTTGAGAATCAGCGAGTAAACAACACTGAATGCCATTATTCGAGAGAGGAATGATGCTGCATTCTGGTATTAATAGAAACAAACATGCGTTGTGTGTTGGTGGCCAAGCTATGCAGCTCTGGGAAAAAATACAAACAATTTAAAGAGGAAATATCTGTTACTTTGGAAAATTGTACTAGCTGTAACTGAAATTAGCCTTTTCTCATTTCAAAAACAGTCATGCACGCGCGCACAGTCAGGGGGCCCATGGCAAAAACACTGTGCGAACACGCATGGCAGAGGCCCCAAGTAGACCCTGTTAGCTACACACTATTCACATCCCCTAGGACAGTGCTGTCCAACTGGAGGCCCACGGGCCGCATGTGGTTTACGACCCCCCTTGTGTGGCCCCCACAGGAAAGTCTGCCTGCTGTGCCTGCTTACCATATGTAAACTTTATGAAGGTATCACTACAGAGATTAACTGGTCCCTGCATTGTTTACACCTCAAATTCAATATATAAACTCCTGTATTGTTCACCTGTCATCTCCCCTGCATGTTCACACCTGTGCACCATGTGCCATACTCTGCCTGCCCTATGCTCTCTGTGTATGCCATACTCTGCCTGCCCTATGCTCTCTGTGTATGCCATACTCTGCCTGCCCTATGCTCTCTGTGTATGCCATACTCTGCCTGCCCTGTGCTCTCTGTGTATGCCATACTCTGCCTGCCCTATGCTCTTTGTGTATGCCATACTCTGCCTGGCCTATGCTCTCTGTGTATGCCATACTCTGCCTGCCCTATGCTCTCTGTGTATGCAATACTTTGCCTGCCCTATGCTCCCTGTGTGTGCCATACTCTGCCTGCCCTTTGCGTGCTATACTCTGCCTGTGTGTGCCCTGCTCTGCCTGTGGAACATACAGTAACATACCGTCTTTCCTGTATATTTAGATTTTTTCCCTATTAATAACATTGGGGTCGGTAAAATACTGGCAAGATGGCAACCCTAGTTGGAGGGGTGCTGTGCTATCCACAGGGGAGGAGGAAGTATATGGATTTAAGGGTATGTCTTAATTTTTTTCACATATGAGTGATAAGTGATATCCTATCAGTGAGCACCAACTATTTGGTTTTTTGATCTGCTACCACCATTAATGTGGACATGGTTTTGTGGTAACATGGTTGTGGTTTAAAGTAGGTGTGGTTTAAAAACAGATAATGGTTACGACTGGCTTCCATTCTTGTCACTCCACCATGTAGGCCAGAAAAATTCAGGCCCTTGGTACCACAGAAGTTGGACAGCACTGACCTAGATGAATGCTCCAATCTAAATGAATGCCCCAACCCAGATGAGAGTCCTTAAACTAATCCTTCTGTGTATCACAGTACAGCCCAACAGTCCGATGAACACTGTCATAACAAATGCTCTTTCATAGTCAAAATGCCATCAACCATAAAGAGCTTCTGGCACAAGGCCAGCACATCCCATTCTCTAACGTGTCTTGGGCCAATGAGCAAAACAAACAAACCAACAGTGTTCAGCTGCATGGTCTGTTTACTCAGATAGTGCATCTCTGAGGGGGAAGGTAGAGTGGAAAACAAGCCATAAGGCACATTCCTTACATACTCCATCCAAGGACACAGTTTCCTATTATGGAGGACAAAATGGTTGTGTGCTTGAAAGGGCCTGACCCATGGGCCAGATGTGGATCCCCCCAAGGCCTTCAGCAACCTTGGGAAAGGCAACTGGTCTGGCAATCTACTTAGTATACTGCAATATTAGAGCTGAGACCCTAAAACTAATCCTCATTGTCCTTCAATAATATATGGCTTTTTCAATATATGACCTTTTTCTAGTGAGTCCAGTTGATTTGACTTATCGCTTCAGTACCATGACCTTGATGAATGAGAATCTTCATAAACATACTTGCTGAAATGGGTCAATGATCCCAATACGAGACAGCATTTTCACTTGGATGTTGTTTTACATCATCTATCAATCTATCTATCTAACCATTCAGACCCTCTACTAGCTCTCCTAGTCATATGCCTGTTTACCAATCAAAACAGGATGATTTATTGGGTAAACTGGGACCAGAGCAACTGGACAGAGCTCCAGACCATGGAGATTTACATATAAAAATGATTATAGAAAAAAATAACACAACTTAATTGAAAGGTAAACTTCCCCTTTCATGTAAAAGTATGACATGGAATCAGTGATGTGCAACTTGTCCCACATGTGATCCCTAAGTACTCATAAGAAAAGCACATTAATATTCCTGTGGATGAACATCAACATAATTTTTGAACTATTTTGCTGTCACAGTAACACATACGTGGCCAACTCATAGATAACGTCTGTATATCTGGCATTAAAGGGGATATATGTAGCCCCTCCCCCCAGAACACCTCATAGGCATCAGTGATTTAAATCCTTGAGAGTTGTAGAAGAACACGTAATCATCTGATATTCAATGAGAAATGTCACCTTCTAATGGGTATCCTGAGCACTAATGCTATAGCCCTTTACAGGGCAAGGTTATTGGAACCATAAACGTTTATGAATTTAACATAGTGGTTAGACCATTCATTATAAAGGTATGGGACCTGTAATTCAGAGTGCTCGGGACCTGGGGTTTTCCGGATAATGGATCTTTCTGTAATTTGGATCTTCGTACCTTAAGGCTACAAGAAAATCATGTAAATATTAAATAAACCCAATAGGCTGGTTTTGCTTCCAATAAGAATTAATTATATCTTAGTTGGGATCAAGTACAAGGTAGCTTTCTGGATAACAGGTTTATGGATAATGGATCCCATACCTGTACTTATTAGTTCAATTTTCTACTTGTTTTCCTTCACACATACAAACTTACGTTTTTAAAACTGTTCCAACATCCATGTTCCTTGAAGACCACCTATCTGCTAATCCTATGGACCACACCGACAACCCTTAGGGTTACCATTGAGTAACCATCCCCTAGTGTCAACATTAATTGTGACAAACTCTCCGCAGGAGAGGGTTCTTAAGGTATACCTTCAAAATGTCCCTATTTTAGTTGGTATTTGGGTATTGTGGGACAAAATGAGAAGGACCTAAATTGCTGGCAAACCAAAACTGCACTGTAATCTACCTATGTTAGGTAACAGCAAGATGGCTGACATTGCTCTGTTGGGCAGGATTGCTATTGGAGTCATTACGTGTGGGCTACCTATTTTGGACAGTAGTCAATGCAACTGAAGAGGTTTCATGGAACGCCTGGGCATAGCTTGTAGGCAATAATATAAGTGGCATGAACATTTATGTTAACAAATGTTTTCAATCAAACATGTTATTAAGGCATTTTAAAGATTTCATAAACCTCATAGCAGCTTCCTCTGCAGCAGAAGTACTGTAAATTATTTAATGACCTCTTTCCTCATCCAGGAGCCAGAGAGCATCCATTACTACATGCTCCAGCAGCTGTCATGAGCATCAAGTAGGGGTGAGGGGGAGGCCATGGATACACTAATGTCATTTACAGACCAGAAGATGCTGCTCTGTCTATGCATGATGGGCCAGCAAGCATTCAGCACATTATTAAATTCTGCATCTCTACTCCATGGTGAGCAATTCATTGTGCTGAGATAGCGGCTGTGCATTACATGAGGACACAGACGGGAGAGAATCATGACCATTCCATTTGCTCTGCACAAGTCAAAGCACACACAAGAGCCAGAGAGAGATATGGGAGAATTTGTATTAAAGAGACTTTATATTTTTCAGGTGATATCTCCTGAGACGACATCGCTTGATACATCTAGGGGCTAATCCCCTAATCTATGGATTGATCCTTGAGTACAGGCCCAAAGCACGGCATTGGTTTCTGACTAAAGGTGAGAATTGAGAAGATATTTGTTTGCTCTCATTGATACTAAAATCCAAGTTAAAGAACAACATAAAGCACATGCTGAAGCTGGTACCAAATTTGCTACAGGAGCACTAGTAGCCGGGTCCCCTGGGTTTTGGTTAAAGCGGGACTGTGGCCTCAAAGGACCTTTCGAGTGGCATTCCTGCAAACCCTCTCCAACCAAGGCTTAAACTCGCCATAGACATGCAGATTTTACTCTTGTATCTGACGACCGATCAGATGTCCCAATCTTTCGACCTGACAATAACCATTCAGATTAAATAAAGTAGTAAAAGAACAAATCAGACAATTGTACCAAAGTTATGTCCAACAAATAGCAGGGAAAGTCACCCACTGATATTTTAAGATAGGCAATACAAGCAGAGAAATTATCTTTAAAATTGTTGTAACCTGTGCGACAACTGATCGCCATGGTACGAAAAATATGTGTGGACAATATACACAAAAATCAACAAAACGACGATACCTTTGCGTCTATGGCCATCTTAAGTCTGTTTTGTGCAGTTTTTACTAAGAATTAATTTCCTAGTTTATATATCCTTTATGCTGGCACCCGGGCAATAACCTAGTCAACGGTGTACACCTTGGATTTGGGAATATATTATATATATATATATATATATATATATATATATATATATATATATATATATAACATATATTTCAAACTGCCCCATTGTAATATGAATAGCTGAGCTAACAATGTACATATACATATTGATCTCATATATAGAGATTTATGATAATGGTTATGACTTGTGATAATAGAGATTTATGATAATGTTTCAATTTCCTGACAACAATGTTTAAGCAAATTTGTAGGAAATTAATGTGAAGAAAGCCATGTGCCAAAATTAGCTAAGTAAACAGAAAAACGAATTGGTGATCATTTCTGCATAACTCAGCAGAGACAGTTCCTTTAATGAAGAGTTAAAGGAGAACTACTGACAAAATAAAAATGAAAGGGAAAAATTAAGGGAATCTCCCTTCCCAAAGACTATTATCCCCACTACTACTATAGACACAATCTCTCCCTACTGTACCTGCTATCCCACAGCCACAGTGCCTTCCCAGAGACAATTATCCCACTGCTACTATAGGCACCATCTCTCTCCCTACTATACCTGCTATCTGACAGCCACAGTCCCTTCCCAGAGATTATTATCCCCACTACTACTATAGCCACCATCTCTCCCTACTATACCTGATATCCCACAACCACAGTCCCTTCCCAGAGGCTCTACTGCTATTATAGGCAACGTCTCTCCCTACTATACCTGCTATTCCACAGCCACAGTCCCTTCCCAGAGGTTATCTTCATTGCTACTATAGGCACCATCTTTCCCTATTATACCTGCTATCCCACAACCACAGTCCCTTCCCAGAGGCTCTACTGCTATTATAGGCAATGTCTCTCCCTACTATACCTGCTATTCCACAGCTGCAGTCCCTTCCCAGTGGTTATCTTCATTGCTACTATAGGCACCATCTCTCCCTACTATACCTGCTATCCCACAGCCACAGTTCCTTCCCAGAGACTATTATCCCCACTGCTACTATAGGCACCATCTCTCTCTACTATACCTGCTATCCCTCAGCCACAGTCACTTCCCAGAGACTAGTATTCCCACTGCTACTATAGGCACCATCTCTCCCTACTATACATGCTATCCCACAGCCACAGTCCCTTTCCGGAAACTATTATCCCACTGCTACTATATGCACCATCTCTCCCTACTATACCTGCTGTCCCACAGCCACAGTTCTTTCCCAGAGACTATTATCCCCACTGCTACTATAGGCACCATCTCTCTCTACTATACCTGCTATCCCTCAGCCACAGTCACTTCCCAGAGACTATTATCCCCACTGCTACTATAGGCACCATCTCTCTCTACTATACCTGCTATCCCTCAGCCACAGTCACTTCCCAGAGACTAGTATCCCCACTGCTACTATAGGCACCATCTCTCCCTACTATACATGCTATCCCACAGCCACAGTCCCTTTCCGGAAACTATTATCCCACTGCTACTATATGCACCATCTCTCCCTACTATACCTGCTGTCCCACAGCCACAGTCCCTTCCCAGAGACTATTATCTACACTACTACTATAGGCACCATCTCTCCCTACTATCCCACAGTCACAGTCCCTTCCCAGAGACTATTATCCCCACTGCTACTATAGGAACCATCTCCCCCTACTATACCTGCTATCCCTACTCTACCTGCTATCCCTACTATACCTGCTATCCCACAGCCATAGTAACTTCCCAGAGGCTTTTATTTCCCACTGCTACTACAGGTATATTTTTTATTAGGATGGCAGTATGTCTTTAAAATTATTAAGCCAGAGCAATACATATAAAAATTAAAAGTTGCACAACTATATGTGATAAAGAAGGCATCAGAGGCCCTTAACTGAAAAAGCACTACTGAGAGTGAATTGGCCTCTGCTTTCTTGCAACATATCTGAGCTACAGATTTTACCATTACTGGATTACAAAAGAGGGGACAGGAAAGTCTGAGAGCAACCAAACACTTCTAGATCTATATTATTGCCCCCCCCCAACAATGAAGTAAGCTGTGCTGGGCGTAACACCATTTTTTTTCTCTAGAAATTGGCCGTCTGCCCTTCCAACACATCTCTTCTACTATACATTATTGCAAAATCTGGAGAGTGATTGGATCATGATGTCAAGTATTAACATGCCCTACTTAAGAAATAATTACCTTAAGGGACATTAAGGGACATGCTGGGGAAGCGGTGAGCAGTAAATCAGGGCAGGGGAGCTTCCTGGACAGAAAATGAACTGAAATATTTTTAACAGCTGACTAAGCATGATGCAGAGGGCTAAACTCTTGGTTTCCAAGAAATGAGAATGAAGTATTGCATTTGTAAACAATTCATTGTCTGCTCCAAACAAAATGTGCTGGCCCCCACAATGGGGACAGAATACATCATATTTTTATCTAAGTAATTATAATAAATAAACATTTTTACATTGCAATATATATATATATATATATATATATATATATATAATATATATATATATATATATATATATATATATATATTCATGTCTTCCTGAAGACGGCCCGAGTTAGTGTACCGAAATGTTGAAATAAAACTTTCCACTTTTTTCACTATTTCAAGACCTTGGAGTGCGGTTTTATTCTTGGATTGTTATGCTACCTGAAAAGAACCGCACTCAGGTGGGTTACATGTTGTTATAACCTGCACCCAGGCGGTTGCCGTTTTTATGAATGCTCCGGTTTCAGAATATATATATATATATATATATATATATATATATATATATATATATATATATATATATATAGATGTATATAAGTATATTTATTTAAATATATAAATGTGTGTGTGTGGATACATATATAATTAAATAAAATATAACTTAGGGCTGGCTGATAAGGGCATGTTGTCAGTGTCAGTGTCAGTTATTTATCTAAATTGGATGAGGATCTAACTGCAGTATAGCTTGATTTCTCAAATAGGGGTTATACAGGTGTCTGACTCCGTCAGTATGCCCTAAATATTTTAATAATGAAGAAAGCCCCATATTTCCCCAAAAGTGTGGAGTTTAATACAAATTGATTAATACAAGTTGATGAAATTAAACCAATTAATTAAACCTCCTAGTCATTTAGGGCTAGTCCACACGGGGAGATAGCGACGCGTTTGCGGTGACAAAGCGCCGCGACAGTCGCCGCGACCGGCGCAGGCGACAGTTTTGTATGGGCGCCTATGTAAAAACGCCTGTGCTAACCACACGAGGCGATGCGCTTTTCAACAGTCGCCTGAAAAAGCCTGGCGAGGCTGGCGACTGTCGCGGCGCTTTGTCGCCGCGACCGCAAACGCGTCGCTATCTCCCCGTGTGGACTAGCCCTTACTGCTAAATTCATTAACTGTTATTTTTATCTGCCACAGGATCAAGGGCAACTTTCCTATCTACTGTATGCTAAAACCAGCCCTGGTTTTCTTCTACTCTTGGATTTAAACATCTATAAATGCTGAACACACTGTGTGCCCCAATATGGTTTCACTTCTCTTTAGCAAGACCAGCCTAGCAGCTATTTCCTCATTTATAGTAATACCAAAAAAACTTCAGCTATACTTCAGCTAAACTTTAGCCTATAGCCAGTTTTGGGGAATGGGGATAAGAGTATAAACAGAGATAGGAATGTACAGCAAGTATTGTCTGTTCTGTGAGCAATAGGAGTCAACAGGACAGACCACATGAAGATATTTACTTGATGTAAATCTGTGAGCAGCCAACCTCAACTAACCTGCAGAGAAGTCAACAGTAATTTTCACCTGGGATGTCCGCCTGCTGGCTATCCCTGCCTGTCCCAGAATTGTCTATACTTGCCCCTTGTGTCCATTAGAATGACAAGTACATGCAAAACAATTACTAGTGCCATCTGGAAAGATAGGTGTTAGGATAAGAACAAAAGACTTAACAAAGGGCTGGGAGCAGGCCTGAAACATTGTGTTTTTAACAGATCATATCAAACCGTGTCTCAAATAATGGCTTTTTAAATTTTGGAACCATTAAATGGTGCTGTGTCATAAATTGGAGTTTAAGAACAAAAGGCTGTCTGCTTGAGATTATTAAAGGGTAAGCAAATTGGTTCAGGTACTCACCATGAAAGCTCTAATAAATCCTATTTTATCACTCTGAACAAATTAGCAGCTAATAAAGGAATCTGCATATACTGGTTCTCCAGGTGTTGGCTTATGTAAGTCTATAAGTAACAACTATCACTGATATGAGCATGTGTCAGGTGAAAGCTAAGCAAAATAAAGACAAAACAAAACCACAGTGCTTTTATATATTAAGGTTATACTATGTAAACTAGTGAAAGGTCTGTAATACTGACTTTACTTTATGTGTCTTTGGGGTGAAGCCTTTTATACAACATAACCCATGACATATAGTATGGCAACATCTATTAACAACACGCCTACAAAACCACAACTGACCTTTTACCCCTTCTTATTAAATGCTGTTTCATAACTAAACAATTTTGCAAAATGGCCATGTTCATTCCTCTTCCCAGAGAACGATAAGCAGTATAGTCTGAAAAAGACCATACTCAAACAGTCACGTTTCCCATCTAACGACAAGACAGAGCTTTCCCTTTATATGCATTTCCGTTTATAAATAAACTTCCTTCCTTCGAATGCATGGCAAAAAATGAGACCCTCTTAATTACATGGAGTGTTCAATAGCAGATCTTATAACCAGAAAAAGCACAGAGGTGTCTGGTTTGGGGGAAATTAAGTTAAGAAAAGGAAATCAGTCTTTAGAACAATTGTAAGTAAAACCCATGAATTTCAGCAGTTGTTTGGAAATCAGTTCATTGTTACTCAATGTTGTCTCACTCCACCCATGCTCTAAAAATAATTAGGATCCCCTTGCGCTGAAGAGAAACATTTCAAAAACCAAGTAGGTAAACACCATGGTCCTACAATTAACCATACATTATCCTGAGAAGATGATTTTTGGAGACACTTTGGCACTACACCATTACTATGTGCCATGTCATCGGAAATGCTTATAACAATTACATTCTATAGGTTCATAAAAAAATATTTCTATGGCCTACAGGCCAAGGGTTTTATAGTTATCATCGTGTTTAATTATGCTCTAATGCCTGTGGCATGGGAGGCACTTTTACTTGTAGTCTGAAGGGTGTCCAGTAGCCCATTTGACACTAGATATACTGCTGAAACCAAAACATCTACATCATACTTGAACCTTTATAGATATCGCTATTCCATCACGAGTGATTGGGTGATAAAGAAAGCTGTCCCTGAGGTCAATGAGATGCTTATAAATTGTTTAGGTCCCACAGAGACCAGTCTTTATTGCAGAGCTCTGTATGTATTGTTACTTTATTAGATGGGGAAGTCACATTTCACGACCAGCAAACAGAAACAATACAAAGATATAGAAAGGCTGAGTGGACTTTTCCCTCTGCCTTTAAAAGCGCTTGGGCTTTGCAGTGATGGCTTTATTGAAGTGGGTCTCGTTTGACACAGGCCAGTAACCTCATACAATGTCACAGCAAAAGTTCAACCATTCAACAAGTTGTTTTTTGTTTTTTAGTAGGTTTTTCTCAGTTATTCTTGTGAGAAAGTTCTAATTTGAGGAATTTTTGAAAAACTATTTGTAACCTTAAAGTATCCATGCTTTAGACATGTTGTTTTACTGTGTTCCCTTGTACTGAACAATCTGAGGTATAGATTTGAATTTGGTAAATTAATCTGGAATCAAAGCAGTAACAGCCCTTTTTTGTCAGAAAAGTCCACTGTAGAGCTTAAAGTGGACCTGTCACCCAGACACAAAAATCTGTATAATAAATGTCCTTTTCAAATTAAACATGAAATCCAATTTCTATTTTTTATTAAAGCATTCATAGCTGTTGTAAGCCCATTTAAAAATCTCAGTTGTCAATAAAATATTGTCTGCCCCTCCTCTATGCCTTAGGCATAGAGGCGGGGCAGACAATTACTTTCACTTTCCATTCAGCACTTACTAGATGTCACTGATCTCTACACATTCCCCCGTTCTCTTCACTGTTTAGGGCAGATTCGAATAGATTAGTCACCCAGCTACAAATCTCCTCTTCTTTGGGGCGAATAATCTCCCGAACTGCCTCCTGGTGGCTAGAATGTAAATCGGTGGTGGTGCACAAACAAGATTCTGAGCTGATGCAAGGCTTGCCTTAATAACAGTGTCCACAAAATGGCTCCTGCCTGCTTGCTATACTTATGAATTCCCACACTGAAGGAAACAAGATTTAAATAATTTATATTGTGTTATTAAAGTTAATTTTGCTAATGTTATAAAATAGGATTTTGAAAAAAAAAATTTGGGTGACGGGCCCCTTTAAATGTAATTATTTATATATAGCCACTGTTGTGGACATCTAATTTTCAGTTGATAAGCTACAAATCTAGCTACACATGGTTAAACTGAATAATGGGTCTTTTCTTGAATTTAGTGGTTCTAGGTTCCATGCATTGCCCCTAGGCCATCATCTTCTGGTGGTGGTGAATCCTGTGGATAAAAGAGGCATGTGGTGCTTAAGCATACATGCTACAATTACAATCTTTCTCATGACCATCGGTCATTCTACTAACGTTAAGAGCTGATATGCAGGTAAAAACAAAAATAATTCTTTAACTCTATCTGATGATTCAGCATTAAAGTTATGCTGTTCAGGCACCTATAGATAAAGATAGAAGAGACGATCTTTATCCAAGGATTTTTACCGATATCAGTCACCTTGTCTCCCACCACACACACAGCGATTATCATACCAAAGATCTTTTGTACGATAATATTGGTGCGTGTTTATTTAGTTTAAGTGGCTTTAAAAACAATCACAGATAAGGTCTCAAAGGTCTTGTTGCTAATGTTACTTTCTGTGACTTTTTACTGGAAACCAAACCACAGCTGGAATGTGCCTCCTGAAAGTGTAAGCCTCCAGGCCCTCTTCTTCACATGACTACAGCACAGAATTGTTCTAAAGACTTTTTGGTTGAAGTGGTCAAGCAAATGGTCATGGCTCCCCTTTATCTAGTTACAGGGTAAGAGATATTTGCTGCACTGGTGATCCTGCTACAGTTACAAATAAAGTGAATGATGGCCTATATAGTCCTCCAGGCAGATAGTAGTCCTATCAAAAGCTGAGTCTAATTTTTCCAGCAAGAAGTAACTCTCATAGGTGAGATGCTAAGTGATCCTCAACCAGTAGCTCGTGAGCAACATGTTGCTCTCCAACCCCTTGGATTTTGCTCCCAGTGGCCTTAAAGCAGTGACTTATTTTAAATTCCAGGCTTGGAGGCAAGTTTTGGTTGCTTAAAAACCACATGTACTGCCAAATAGAACATCCTTTAGGCTGCCAGTCCACATAGGTGCTACCAAATAGCCAATCATAGCCCTTATTTGGCACCCGACGAACTTGTTTCATGCTTGTGTTGCTGTCCAGCTCTTTTTACATCTGAATGTTGCTCACGGGTGAAAAAGTTGGGGACCCCTACGCTAGGATATCCTGCTGTTAGGCCACTGGGAGTTGTGGATCACTGCTATAGACTATGGAATAACAATGTTTACCACTCTTTAAAATAATATTGGCCATTTCCTTATAAAAAAAACTGATTGAAAAATCAGTTGCATGTGGTTTGCATTGGGGAGAAAGTATTCGAATAGGCGATAGTGCTCAGCACTAAGCACTGCCACCCCACTAAAATCAACAGTGTTGCTCAGAGCAGTTTTTATGAACATTGGAAAGAAAGTTTTTAATACTTCAGGATTCCCCAGATTGATATTTGAGTATGTCTCTGTGCCTTGTGACAGTTGAAATTTATTGCGAAGACATATCACCATGTATGATGAATTTATACTCAACCAGAAAGCGATTCCCAACTGTCACTCTCCCAGTAATAGTCAAATGCAGGGGCGATCCTGGTGCTGCTGCCACCTGAGGTAGCAGCTCAGATGCCGCCCGCCTCTCCCGCTCCACTCTTAAAAATCAGCGTCAGAGTGGGTCAAAGTAGGGCAGCATCGCTAGTGCATCGAGCGCAATATCGCTCTCTGCACTAGTGGAGCAGAATTTCCAGGTTAAAACCCAGAAAGAGGTACTTGATGCCTCCTGTAACTGACCACTCGTTGATCATGGCAGGAGCGGCTCTGGTCAAATGTTTTTTGTTTTTTTTTGGACTAGTTGAAGAAGGTCCATAACTAGGTATAGGAAGAAGAGGAATGTTACTAGAGAGCAGCCTGTTTTCTGTGCCTACCCCTAGTTGGGGCCCACTGGACTGCTGTAACCTGTAACGTACACCAGCCTTTAGACATCATCATCTGGATTTCTTCAGGGGATTTAGTTTAAAGTTCACGTCCAACTATGATGCAATATTGCTGAGACCATTTAATCAGCAAAGACTCCTTTACACTCATAGGAGTGTTGAGAAATATCGAAAGAAATAGACAAGGACACAATGATTCAGCACATCCAGCTGGTGCTGAACTACAAGTCCCAGTGGGGAAGCTGGAAGTTAAAGTTCAGCCGGAAGGTTATGGGCTGGGCATCTCTTATAAATACGTTAGAGGGGAGAAGACACAACAAGCAATGGGAGAGGCAGGTGGAGAAGGACACGGAGGAGAAAGGGCCACATCTGGTTTGAATGTGTTGAGAGGAAAACAGTGGAAAAATACATAAAACGAGATAGGAATCAGCAAGAGGAAACCAAGTCAATATTATGAGAGTGCTATGGTCATACTGTGAAACTGTGTATCAGCAGGCACGAAATTAGGAACACGTGCCCATCAAATCTGCTGAGCTCCTGCATGTGCTGCAACACCTACGGATAACCAAACTTTTGGCTCTGCTGTGGTACAAGTCCCATCATGCTTTGACAGCCACAGGATCCAGCGCCTATTGTACACCACAAAATAAAGTAACTGGCCTTCAGAGCCATAGGTTCTATATTTTAGGATTTCTCTTGTATCTATGCCATGCCACATGCTATTTGACCGCATGTTAATACATCGCAGCATTCAAGGGGCTAAACTCCCTTTCCCTAAATTCCCAACTGAACTTTGCTTTGCATGGAGCAAAAACCTTGCTCCCTTAGCTTGAAAATGGGGGGGGACGGGACACACAGTTGTTCACAACCTAATTTACACATCATTCAGACACACAAGTTATGGGCCGCTAGTTGGTAAAGACAAAAATGCAGGGCTGCCTTACACCTACCATCTTTGTACTCTGCACTAGTGATGATGTGAGGGTCAGGAAAAATTCAAATTCAAATTCAAATCCGACCCTAATCCACAAAACCATAATCCGCACCTAATGCAAAATGTTGCCAATATAAGACCCATGCCCCAACCTATACCCACGTCTTCTTGATCCATAAACTAACTATGTGTGTTTTTGTTTCCAAGACAGGGAATATTCCCCAGTCTGAACAACACCCAAGCCTAACCCAGTGGCCAAATTTGCAACATATACCGATCCAGCCACGAATAAACCTGTGGGACCTGTGGGTTTCTGGCCAACCTGCACATCACTACTCTGCACCAAAGCACCAGATTTCTGAAAGAGGCTATCCAGACCCCAGGCTCAATGGCTTTTTAAATGAGCAAAGTAGCCCCTAGCATCTTTCTAAACAAGCTATTTCGGGAAAACTCTGGTCGTTCGTCCTCCCAATGCTGGGCCTGCCATAACTGATGCTGGAGACTTTCAACTGGCCACAAGCCCGGTGACATCTGGCTACATTCCTTGCCAGCGTTTTGTTAGGGTAGTATAACACAATAGGAGAGCTATGAGAAACACCAAGCAAGGGTGTGTCAAGACATTTAAAGAACAATGGTGAGTTAGCCAAGACTGAAACTGCAAGCTAATTAAGTAAGTATAAGAGCTAGAGCAGGCAAAGCATGAGGAATATTACAAAAATGGTTTGTGGGCAGACACAGAGACCTTAATGCTACTCCCAGTAACCTTGTTTGATCCTTGGTTGATCAGTGGAATGCTGGGAGTTGCAGTGTACCTCAGTCAATGCAGCCATAATTTATGTGCTTTAATCGAATTATACAGAAAAATAACATTCCCCTGTCTGAATCATATATCTCCGGGTCCTGCATTATCAGGTGTAGCAGGAATAAAGTGGCCCCTTGCTAGAAGCTATGGATGCTGGGAGCTGTCGTTCAGAATGAGCCAGGAAATTGCAGGTTGGATTTCACTTACAGAAATAGCTGTAAGGTCTTGGATAAAGGAATCAAAGGCTCCCAGTGACTGTCAGATGTTGCCCCTGACTAAACAACAGCACAAAATCTGCCCTTTGATTTCCATGATCAGAATGAAGCATCCAGGAGCCGCTGGCCCACCTGCATTACAGGCAGTCTGGGGATAAATATTTCAGCATGGTTTCAATAAGGGCAGGTGGGAAGTGATTACAGGCACAGTGCACCTTTAGCCACAACCTACTGTGCAGCATTAGGAATGCACAGACCATCATACCAGCTCTCTTTTTGGGTCAATAAGCTGCGGGAAGAGATTTGCAATGAAAAAAAAAATTGATTACTTTAAGCAAAGTGCATAATGGGTGCTGAATAATTGTCAGTATGCTGAAGGTTTGCTCATAATGCCTGTTGCAGCACACAGAACAAGAACAGGGTGCCACACATATTATCTGGTTCAGATTATGAAATGCAAGACACTAGAAAGGTGTACAAAAGCTGTTACATCGGTGCCAAGTTTCTGTTCTTGTGCTCAAGGCACATCAGCAGTTCAGAGCCAGTGGCCTAGGTATGCCCCCCATTGGTGAATGCACAATACAATCAATGGGCATGCCCCTCTCAGCTCTACCAGCACAAATACTGCCTACTTTTCTACAAGCCTTGACCACTTATTAGTATGCAAATCAAGACTGTCCCATATAATCAGTTTTCTGAACTACTGCTCCCAGAAACCCACCTAAACCCAAAGGCTATCGGGAAGTGCTGGAGGTTTTAATTCAATAACATCAGAAGCGCTTCATAACCCCAAACCCAGCTTTACTCCCTCAGCAGGAAAGTTATACTGGATATGGTAAAGGCAGCCAAGAACTGAAGATTGGAAACACATGGTATAAAAGCCTTTCCCTGCAAAAAAGCAGAAATTCACATTGTGACTTTACACTACATCAGGGCTATGAAAGTTGCTCAGTTGGAAAGACCACAGCAGCCGCTGCACCATGGAACTTTAGCCACGTCTCCATTGAAAAACCCACCAATATTTGCTTCCAAAGCAAGCAATAGTATAACAACTGAAACTCCATTGGTTTGTATTTGGCTGAAATGTTTTTTTATTACTTACACATCTGTGGAGGACCAGACATTTGACATTTCTATCTAGTAAAGGGGAAATTAGCTCAAATTATCTGTTTACATTTATCAGTTGAATAACCTGTGCCTGCTTCCAAAGTGCCTTTACTTAATCTTACATTTTGATGACAGTGCCCTTTTAACCTGGAGATACATGTATGTCTAATACATATGAGCCACTTCTAATTAATGTATATTGGAGAAATACTCATTGTAGGCAAAAATAGAGTTGATCCAATGTGTCTTAGAAGACCCCATGTATGATCTGATTGATGGCCCCTGAGCCAATTATTGGCTCAGCCTGATATGGACCAAAGTGTGGGTGGGCATTTCAGGCAGAGATCCAGATTGTTCCAACAAGTATTGGAACAACTTGGGACTGATCTTTAGCCTGTACTACTGGATCAAGGTCATCACCTTGTCTGGAATTATCTATCTCTGGTTTATGTTATTTTTCCCACCATTAAATTGGGGGTTCTAGCTTTCCTGCACTACTAGGGTCCCCAACATGTTAAAGTCAAAATGAAACTCACTTATTGAATAAATTCTAGTGTCATAATATAAACAAAAGAGGAAGCAAGATGTACAAATAACATGCTAAAATGTAACTTTAGTCTCCCATTCACTGACTGACATCACATAAAGATTAAGCGTTGTGGGAGTTCTAGGCAATAAGTGTTACAGTTACGAGGATCCATCTCCAATAGACAAAACAACTGTCTGAAGTAAGTGGGGCTGAATGTCAAGGAAATTAAACAGAAGCCTGGCCAGAAACTCAAACCAAATGCTTGTTATGCTAAAGCTGGAAACTCTGCCCCTTTGTTGGGAGTGGGTGAGCAGTGGAAGGGAACATAACAACAAGGAGATATACAGTATTCAGCCCAAATAGCCTAATGAGAAAACCACTGCCACCACAAGCAATATGGCAGTTCTCAAGACATAATTAGAAAGAAGTGCAGGTCAGCTGTGACTTACAGAACACTATTGTTTACCACCTAGTTGTCTTTGTTTGGGTGGGACAATTCTGAGCTGTGGACTCTAAAAGGAACGGGGATGAGCTTAATGCAAGGACTTAGAGCTGACAGATGAGCATCCCATTTTCAGCATTTGTTTTACCACATGAGAGGTAAAAGTAGAGGTGCGAGACATTTCTCCCGTGCCATGACACTTAGGCTCAGAGCTGCAAACAGGAATCACAGGGCTCATACTACAACTACAAGTTAGAAGGGGTATCTTCCCCAAGGAGGTCTTAATTATTAACCCATTGCTCTCCTAGACCCCTGGGTAGAAGGCAAGACCAGAGTGAAAATTCGACTGGCGAAACTGTGTGTGAAAGATCTCTAGAGCTGAGGTTTTTCGCTAGCAAATTGTCCTCTTCGCCATTTAGTAAAGAGGCAATGTTGTAACGAATTGTCTTTTTGGTGAATTTTCCCTAACATCCACAATTCGCCTTTAAGTAAATGTGCTCCTATGTTGGGTGCAGGTATGTCGGACCAGACCCATGTAGATCTCTAGACTATGAATTCTCTTTACCCTGGACTATCTGAAAGAGACTGACTATAGAGGGGAAATTTGGAAGGGGCACTGAGGCATACCGGGGCATATTTTCTAAAGCATATTGTTGCTTCTTCAGGGAACTACAACACCAGCCATGTGCTTCAAAACTAACAAATGAATACTATTTATAAGCTCCAATGACTGCAGGCATCAATTGTCCATAATACTGTTGAAAGAACCTATTGTACAGATCATCAGCCAAAGGACATGGACCTACCAGTGACCTTTCACAATGACCTGCTGTGAGATGGTTGGCGTGTTTAATGGTCTGAACATGCTTCTTGTCATGTAGCATTAAGTCATTTCCAATAAGCCAGAACGAGTCTGCTATTGAATCAGCTAGACCCAAAAAAAGCCCAAAGTGACTCATCTAATTCTGCAGTGACTCTTTCACTTTCTATTTAACGACTGGCACTTAATACTTAGAGATAAATGATATAGAATTAGTAGTGGTAGAAGTATAAATAGTAGCCCCTATTTAATATGTGAGATTTATTAAGTGTAAAAACCACTACAAAAATTTGCCAAGTAAAAGTTGTTGGTGTCCTATAGAAGTCAATGGGGCTCATTTATTAAAGCAGCGCAGCGCATAAGTGGACGCAAAAGGTTGTCTGCGCCATCACAAGCGTGATCGCTAATATATTTGCGTGATATTGCGCATAACACAGAGCTTTTGCGATGGTTTTGTTTATGCGCATTGCGCAAAAGATTGGGCATTTATGTCGCAAACGATGCCGTGGTTGTTAGGGGCGTGGCTGTGGGCGTGGCTACAATGCGCTTGCACTGCGGCCGTCGCAGATTTGCGTCTGTATATGTGCAAAACTGCACCCGGGCAACAGCACCACAATTTTTACGCCTGCCTCTTCGTGGCGTAATAGTAACGCTCTTCAAAATGCGCATTCCTGCCCAGCTGCGCTAGTATATTCAAGATGAACAACCCTTGTAAAGTGCATATTAACCACGCCTTCCACCCAACATGTTTATATTGACCAAGGTTCCTTTAAGGGTATCAGGTAGGCTAAACACCTTTGCAACCAAACAAATATTAGCACAGAAACAAATGCAGATGCGTCTAAGTGAACGCAATATGCGCAATATGTGACGCAACTAATTAAAGCAGCGCATTCATACATGAGCACAACTAATCCTTACCTTTGCGGTATCTTCCTGTGCGCACAATTTATTATAAGCACTGCGACAGCTGATACGCAGTTTCACACGTCGCACCTGTCTTGTGTCTACATTAGCGCACAAATCGCACTGTTAAGGTATCGTGCGCTACATTATTAAATACTCGCATGCGCTGGGCAAATGTCTGGCCACTGCGCTCTTTTTAGCGCTGCGCTGCGTTAATAAATGAGCCCCAATGAGCGCTGCGCTGATCCTATTGGACCATTTTAAATTCATTCGGACTTTTTGAGGTTTTCTGATTTTTTTGTTTGAAAAATTTGAATTATTAGAGGTTTTTGTATTTTTATTCGTATTGTTCAGCATTTTTTATCATTTGTGCTTTTTATATTCGGATCTTTTAATAAATTTCATGACATTTGTGGTTTTAGAGAAAGTGAGTTTATTTGTGGTTTCTAAAACCACTAAAATGAGACTGACTGCTAATGAAGATACATAGCATGAAGATACACAAGGTGTTTCCGTCACTTTGCTAAGCTTTCTTATCCAAACCCTATTGTATTAAATCCTGTACTTAGATAATGAGTAGGTGTAAAGCTGGCCATAGATGTTGAGATTTTCAAAAGATCAGATCGTGAGACCACAATCTTCTCAGAACGATCGTACGATCGTATGAATTTACCATCAACTAAAAAGACCAATTTGCCAGGAAAACAAAGGGGAGCTGCCTGCTTGACCCTGCAAACATAGATAGATTGCACTGGGACCAACAAAGATTTTTTTACCTGGCCGATCAATTTCCTGACAGATGTCGGCCGAAAAATCGTAAGATGTACGATCGTCCGAATCCCACTAACCGCACGATAATTTCGAAGGATTGGTCGAGCTTCCCTAAAATCGGTCGTTCGGCAAGAAGAATCGTCACGTCTATGGGGACCATAAGACACACCGGGAGATTTCTCAGTTTTCTTACCTCCCAGCTTTTGGGGAACAGGCGCGCGCTTCCAGCAACGTCACACGTTCCGGTCATGCGGAAGTGGCGCTGGCATTGGTTCGTTCGTCGTTTTGCGGCCAAACGTCATTATGTCATTTTTCGCCGTGAGATACGATTTTTTTTTTTGCTCCAATTCTCCTTTAAAAAGGCCTTCCACCATTTTAACAGTACTCAAGCTGACCTCTGTTTACAGACCCTGCTGAAGCTTATTTACTGTTGGAATTTCCGGGTTTTTGACTTCTGCCTGTTTTGACTTCGATTCTTTGCAACTGCCTCAACCCTTTTGCCTGTTTTCTGACTACGCCTTGCCTAATCCTTATCGGTACCTCTTTATGGACTTATCAAACACACCAATTTCTTGTTAGTTCCGCAGCAGAAAGCCCACGACCCCAAAAGGGCATCATGAACACCTAAATCCGCAGGGTTGCCCTTGTGCTTCTGAGCATACCAGCTGCCTTCAAGGTTCCTGATTGACTAGTATGTTACAGTAGGTTTCAGACAGGATTTTTGGCCACTGTGGCCTGGATTTATGGATAAAAAATAAACATATAGCTGGAAACGTCAGTAAGACACTTAAAGGAGTAGTTCACCTTTAAGGTGTTTTATAGTATGCTATAGAACTCCTACTTTTAGCAAGTTATCTATTGGTCTTTTTTTATAGTTTTTTAATTACTTATTTTCTCATTCCCATTGTATTCATGTACAAAATCTTTATTAATCTATCACTCATCACTGATTTTTGAGGGGGATAATTAGCGAGTGTTTATTTCTCTCGTTATAATGGCATCCAGGCATCCCACTCCCCCCCCATCATAGCAATGCAAGTTGGCAGTTGGCTGCAATGTGCTGCTGTGTAGAAAGTCAACACGACTGGACAGAATCCATATGAAAATATCCATTCATTTCAATGTTTCAGCTTGTCAAGGAAAAAGTGCTGATGCCCGTGCTGGCACCAAAGAGCGCACTTATTGGCAGAAAGATCAGCTTTGCCAGCTATTTATACACAGATCTGATTTCCCGTATTCTCCAGGCAGGGCTGGATTTCAACAAATCCCTTAAAGCAGTCTGACCTGCAGGATTTGATCCATAATCACGTCTTGTCCATAAGCAATACTGGGGACTGAACCCAGTGCTGAGAGCAGAAGATCTGATCCATTCCAGGCTCAGTGACAAGTTGGGGTTATATACACCTGGCAAGAAGTGCGCACAATATAAAGGTGCAGATGTAAAGAGACTTTCATATGTCATTATAGTCTACTGCAGCCAGTCTACTAGTCTCATGCAGCATGCATTCCCATGCATAAACCCTTACTCTGTGAAGCAGTTTACTACATAAATAGTTTATTAATTAAGTCTAGAAAGACATGCAGCCTGTTTAATAACACCCTAATAAATCCATCCTACTACCTTCCATTACCTGTTTGCCCTTACTTTAAGAACCCCTTCCTAATCTGACAGTGAACCCAACCCTTTTCCCAGTTTATGCGTATACCCACTTGTTGGGCCACCATCAAAGATCATGGGTCCCATATTACTTCATTGACAGGTGTCTGGGGTTCTTTGCTTTCTGCCTGATGGGTCCCCTTAGATGGTGGGTCCAGCCAACTAAGCAGAAAAGGAATTTAACAAATAGAATAATACAATTAACCATTGTGAGTGTGAATGTAGTAGAGACCTTAGATTGTAAGTTCCATGGGGATAGGAACTGATATGAATGATGTCTTTAAAGCTCTGCTGAATATGTCAGCACTATGTACACATACAGAAGTAATGATAATCCCACACAGATACTTTTTTAGTGCATTTTGATTTCTTTGTATTACCATCGCTATTATAAAAGCTGGAATGACAGTCCTGCAGCAGCCCCCCCCCAAGCTGTACACTGTCCCCTGATTCTGCTCCAGCCTGCATGCCCAGTGTTAGGTATCCGTCAGCCTGCTAATAACCTAATCACTTCTATTTACCTCGCCGGCTGGCTCTGGAAACGGATCAATCTGAGCTAAGTGCCAGGCTGCATCAGCAGAGACATAGAACAGCTACTGTTCAGCTGACTGCAACGTGTTCTGCAGCCATCAATGGCCCATTTCATGGAAGGGAACTATTGTGCGACTGAAGCAGCTTCCGTAACATCAATCACTGTATAAGAAAAGCCAAGTGAGCAGATTTCCCAAGAATGCCAGCCGTGTAATACCAATCTGAGGTACTTTAAAGGAACAGTAACACCAAAAACTGTTTTAAAGGAATGTCAATATATTGTACTGTTGCCCTGCACTGGTAAAAACTGGTGTGTTTGCTTCAGAAGCACAGCTACAGTTTATATAAACAAGCTGCTGTGTAGCCATGGGGGCAGCCACCAAAGCTGAAAAATGAGAAAAGGCACTGGATACACAGCAGATAACAGATAAGCACTACAGTATACAATGGGATTCTTCAGAAGGTATCTATCTACTATGTATCCTGTACTTGAATGGCTACCCTCATGGCTACACAGTACCTTGTTTATATAAACTATAGTGGAGTTTCAGAAGCAAACAAACCAGTTTTACCAGTGCAGGCCAATAGTACATAATATTTTGATTACTTTAAAACACTTTAATTTTTGGTGTTACTGTTCCTTTAAATCTCCCATAGAGAAATACTATCCTCCCCCCGCATGTGTTCTACAGGGTATATCCAGGACGGCCATCATTAACAGTGCTAAAAGCAATCCAGACTTAGGGGCATATCAGATCTGTTAATAAATATACCCTGATATGTATAAAAATACCAGTGGTGCTGTAAATGGTGATGTTGCAACAAAAACAACCCTGGATTTAGGGTAACTACAGACACCTTGACTGACACCATAACATTCTACTTTCACTATCTTGCTCTCTGTATACCCACCACAGCAATACCTCCCATTTTGCTACCTATAAATGTTACTTTGGGATAACCCTAAACAGGTCATTGGCTGTACCCCTAAATATGTTTTGTTCAGGTACAAAAGGCACAGGAGGGGCACCGTCCATAACTTGGGAACGCTTCCCAATGGGAGGGTAGACACCTACCCCTCCATCATAGGGACAAGATCATTTTTGTGAATACAGTCAAAAGGAAGAAAAGGGAAAAAAAGGAAATATTATTCTATTTGCATTCAGTCCCCCCTGCCACTGCTCCAACGTGTCGGTAGCACCACATTTTGCATGATTCCCTTCCATATTCTCCTAGCTGTATAGAAACATATTATAATAGATATATAGCTCGAAGGTGGTTCAATCATTTTCCTGTCTCTCGCCGTTATACCTGGCACTGGGCACAGCTGTTATCTGGCAACCCATGACACTTCCAGCTCAAAGAGCAAACCTACCCAAACACTTCTTACCAAAGGAGAGTCCAATTATATTTAATGGGCAATTCATTTTGCCTTTCCTCAAACACTGTTAAACAATGTCAAGTGGAAACTAAGTCTTATATAAACAGCTGTGGGTTCTGTAGAGGTGCTCAGCTTCAATTGCTTTGAGTTCCGTAGCAGGGATGGCATACCCACAGGTTTTCGTTTACATGGATACTGCATGGACGCACAGAAGCCAATGCAGTCTGCAGAGTGCTGCTAAATTCACTGGTTTCTAATCCTGCAGGTATCTCAGTTTATATCAAATATGCGTGGCATATCCATTTCACATGTGCAAAACTTTCCATGCAGATCTGATTTAAACCAAGATATAAAAATGCAATCATTGGTGGATTTTCCAACAAGCTCAGTCATGTCGTGGGATATGTTATTTATCCAAAATATTTTTTCTATCAGCCTCATTCTATCCTAATCATATCCATTACACAATCATCTCATTATCTCAGCTATCATGTGACAACATGCACTCAAAGCATTGTGTGCGACTTCTACATTTCTACATACGGTATGTGGTTAGGTATCCCCATTCTCTCCCATATTTAGAGGATTCATAAAATAAACACAGGGGAATTAACCCTGTGTAAGTCAGGTTAATATGTAAAATGCTTTGTGCTGCCTAATGCAGATTGAATGGCCTCGGTGCTAATGTATAATGATAACACACCAACGGTTCAGTTCCAAAGCAGGGCCCCTATTTGCCCATGTCATTCATACACTGTTTAAAAGGTATACGTTTTTAAATAGCCTTTTTAATTAGTTTGGCACATGTCTATTATAATATGTTATTATACAGCTAGGAGAATATGGAAGGGAATCACGCAAAATGTGGGGCTACCCACACATTGGAGCAGCGGCAATATGCCAATAGGATAATATTTTATTTTCCTTTTGACTGTATTCAAAAAAATGATCTCACATTGGATTCCAAAAGGATTGTACAGGAGCTGCAAACCAGCTCTTCCTTCCTAAGCCCTCTCCTGCATGTCTTAAAGGAACAGTAACAACAAAAATGAAAGTGATTTAATGTAGTGAAAATAAAATGTCTTGTTGCCCTGCACTGGAAAAACTGCTGTGTTTGTTTCAGAAACTCTTCAATAGTTTATATAAACAACCGCCTGTGTAGCCATTCAAAGCTGAAAAGGAGAAAAGGCACAGGATACATAGTTGATAACAGATAAGCTCTGTAGTGTACAATGGGATTGTTCAGAACTTGTATGTAATTATTGTCATTCCTGTGCTGTTTTTTGTTGGTGTCACTGTTCTTTTAATTCCTTTACAACTTCTGAAGTCTCCAAGCTTCTCTTTTCCTCCCTACTCACAGCTTGCTCTCTTGACCAAATGCATTCTTCTCTGCTTAAACACTGCGAGCTTACCACAACACTTAAATCGAGTATTTGTTGAGAAGGCACTCATAACAAAGCCATCTTCCACGAGGTGAATAAAAGTGAGTACAGAAATGTATTTATGTCATGTACGTTTCATGTTACAAACACTTAGTCATAGTAAGTACTCCAGCAGTTACTCACTTCATCAATTCCTCTCTGGCTTCTGGAACCTTCCCCTCTCCTCTGAAACATTAATCCTGTCAATTCAGTACATCTGTCTGGGGGAAATCTTTGATTCCTCCCTCTCTTTCTCTGATCATATTAACACCACTGTCAAAACTTGTCACTTTTTCTTACACAATATTGACAAAATCCATCCCTTTCTTTCACCTGCTATGCCAAACACTCATGCATGCTCTCATGCTATCCCGACTAGATTACTGTAACCTTCTACTAACTGGCCTAACTTGCTGCACCTTATATTTGGAATGCCATTCCTGAATTTCTTCAGATAGAATCCTCCCTCAATTTCTTCCGAAACTCAAAGACCACCTCTTGAAGCACTTGTATAACACCTGAACTGGGAACCGGCACATGCATGGCAGTGTCACCCACTGTAAACGACAGCACTAAATACCCTTGTGTCTATTAGTTACCCTTCAATTTAAACTTTAAGCTTTACGGAGCAGGGACCTCCATCCTTTTGTCTCCTTGACAATAAGCACTTAATATGTATTGTAACTATACATAGTTTTTCACTATATATAGGTTTTTTTTCATAAAAAATGTGAATTATCAGAATAAACACTTGCACTAATAAGTTAATGATCATTTCGAAATATTTTATTTTATCAAAACAGGGTGTATTCAAAAACAGGGGAATTTTGAGAAAAGAATTGAATTAATTTGTCTTTGGTTTTAGAACTCCCACATAGAATCCGACGAGCATAACAAATTTACTTACTGAATGCAAAGCTTCTACCTGAAACCATAATCTGTAATCAATATATTCCTGTTTTATTTTGTACTTTCAGCAGATGTAATAACCATGTGTCAGTCAAGCGATCCATTTGGACGAGGCTCATTCCATAATCAGTATTCCAATAGGAAGGAAAAATCTGCCTCGTCAGCTGTTTTGAATGATGAGGCGCATATGGGAATAGTCAAAGCACATTCCCTTTCTATCTTAAATCTGTTGCTTAAAAGTCAGATGTCACCCACCTGCCTGACCCCATAACATAATCATTATACTGGTATACTGTGTAATGCCAATCAGCAACCAATCAGCAATTAGCTGATGTAAGACCAATACTAATATCTAATCTAAAGCAACCAACTGCAAGAGTGAGCGACTTCAAATATATATTGTGGGAATTATATTGCAAGTCAATCAAACAATATCACAGACTGGGTTAGCTGATACAATGTTTCCTAATCCTTAATCTTGTTACACAATGATAACTTTATTATACTGTAGCATATGGGGATTATTTTCTAAAACTAATCGTGTCCTCTGATATCCCATAGCAGTCTCTATAAACCCAGTGCATAAAATCCTACTTTAATGCTATTTGCAGGGATGGTGAAAATGAAGCAACTTAGACATAGGAATTGGAAATGGGAATGGCTGAAGCCATTCAAACAGATAAATAAAACACATAAATGTGTTGGTAATGGGTTCACTTGGCTCCTGTTTCCTTAAGCAGGTGTAACCCTCAGCAGCCAATTAGAATTTTGCTTTCAGAGATCTTAGGGCTCTTACTCACAAGCGGTTGTAGCTGCGCTCCCCTGCGTTCCGTTTTTCTGCGTTCAGCCGCAGGGGAGCGCAGGAATAGACGCATTACATTTTTTCCAATGGGGCTGTACTCACACAGGCGCGTGTAGGCGCCGAACGCAGGAAAAAGGCAGCATGTTGCGTCTCAACCTGCGTTCGGCGCCTACACGCGCCTGTGTGAGTACAGCCCCATTGGAAAAAATGTAATGCATCTATTCCTGCGCTCCCCTGCGGCTGAACACAGAAAAACAGAACGCAGGGGAGCGCAGCTACAACAGCTCGTGAGTATGAGCACTTAGTGATTATTGCCGAATGGTTGTTCCGCAGGGTCAAGCTCACTGCTCTTGGAAAAATCATAAAATGGGGCTGGGGGAAGAACCAATCTATGTGCATGAACCAATCGGAAGAGTCATGCCTAAGAAACAGGGGTGCTTCGCCAATGAGTTGAGGCTATCGCCTCAGGCGGCAGCGCCCCACTAGGTACCAGGGGCAGCAAAAATGCTGCTCCTGGTACTTTAAGAGCGAATTTCCGGGGGAGGGGGGGCAGGCGGCGGAGGGGCCAGGATCACCCCTGCTAAGAAAGATATTAATTTTAACAATTATGTGCGAATTAAAATGCAAATACATATCTCCTCCTCCAGTTCAATAAACAGATATCTATGACAACCAATCAAACAATTCCACGTATTATTATAACTGGAGTAAGCAGATCAGAGGTGATTGGTGATTGGTTGCTATGGGCTAAGGAGATTGACTTGACAATTACGGATTCAGACAACACAGTGTATATGGCTTTGTAAGAGTGAAACAATAGTAAGGGGAGAGTATGGATAACCATGTGGCCCTTCCATGCATAAAACTGGCCATAGACGCAAAGATTTGATTGTACGAATCTCGTACGATTTTTGGGACAGTTGATAGGACAGGTTAGAAAATTTCCAATATGTCCAATATGAAGGTCTGCACGTCTATGGCCAGCTTTAGCCAATGCTGCATGTGATTTGTCACTCCAGGCACAGGGTGCACAAACTACTTTTATTTGCTAATCGGGAAATAGAACAAGTCATGACTGGCTGCCCGCTCCAGGGGAAAAGATATTACCACTGAGATTACCACTGTGTCAAGAAGACAATCTGGCTAATATCAAACAGTTATGTCTGGCCAGGAGCCAGGCTGCAATCTCTGGTCAATGAGATGTATGTGTATTCAGTGCTGTGCCACTGTACGGAAATAAATTAGCTTCTCAAATTGCTTCAATCAAGGCCCTGAACATTTATTTAGTTTCAGTTAAAGGGGAATTATCTCTTTTTATTAATCCCAAAAAAGTCTCTGTTTTATTTTTTAGAGGACAAGTAACAGCAAACACTAATCCTAAGTAAAGGCTGTTTGGCACGTTTAATAAATGGGACCTAACATTACGAATGAATGGAACAGTCTTGAGGTAAATCCAAGAAGGTCAGTGCTGTAGAGTCTGCAGTTACTTTTTATTCTGTGCAATCCCATTTACAGAAACTCCAGCTCCATAGGAAGGGTTAATGCTTCCAGGGATAAACACTTGACATTCTGATTGGCATGGTTCTCCATAAGTGGACCGTGGCAATAATAAAAATACCCATGTGCCATAAGTGGCCTGCAGCATTACAGTCATATGGTCAAACTGTACAGTCATCAGTGAACCTCATGTCATCAGGGTCAAAATGATCCACTCCAGCCATTTTTGAGGACTTATTTCATGTTACTATTTAGTGTCAATAAGGACTGGATCATTATCTTCATAATGGGATTAGCTGGCATCTCTGCAAGTGTATTGGGCAGCACTGCGAGTAGTCAGAGTCCTCTAGTACTGCTTGAAAATACACCCTCCCCAAACATTAGTAGCCATAAAGCCACAATAGCTCTTTGTTTTTCAATTTGATTATGTAATCTGGTTTCCTGGATAACTCACCCCAGTAACAAGGATGCCTATGATGGCACCTGACACAGGGGCGCTGCACCAATGAGGAAAGTTGAAAAAGGCGGCAGTGGTGAACGAGTTACCAGGGGAGGCAAAAATCTGCATTAGTGCAAGAGGGTCGCTGCCATCCCCAGACCCCCGTGCAGGAAATGTAAGCGGGTGAGGGGGCAGCATTGCAGGAGCCGTCTCAGGCAGTTGCTGCCTCAGAAATGCACCTGACCTTACCAGAGATAAGCAATATAAAGTAAAATAAAAAAAATTGAATACTGGTTCCGACTAGGGTTGCCACCTCACCCCTTGCAAATGCATACTGCAGACTAGAATGGTCCCATGAACAAGTGGTGGAAGCTACAAGGTCAACATTTACATTTGCTACCTTGCCTTTTAATCTTGGCGACATTTAAAGCCCTCATGCTGCATGGATGACTAAAATTTAATTCAAGGTGTATTAATATGTAAAAGAGTTCTGTCCAGATTCTGATGCCAGGGCTAGGTATGGTCCCATGAACATGTTGTGAGAGCTACAGATCAACAGTTAGGGTTGCCACATCTAAAATGTTCTGCATAGCAGTAGACTTCAGGAAAATGATTGTCTAAAAGGGTCTGTCCAAATTCTTACAAAGTACAGTAGTTATAAACATGAGATCTTCAGCATTAGTGCTAAACACTGCTGCGTTTTATAGTTATTTTATCCACCAGGGGGTCCCTGCATTAACACTGACTTATCCCTTAACATCATGCTACTTGTAGTGGCAGAGTTGCAGGGCCCTTTGCAGTCTTTATGTTCCAGATAGGCAGTTAGGTTGAGTAAAGATAGCCATGTTTAAAGGGAGAAGACATTGCTCCCCATGAGAGCATCCAGTCTCTAGGAGACACCACTTTTTCACTAATCCAAACATGACGTTGGATCCTTATTTGTTGTTGGGATGTTGGAGTAACAACAAAACTGACACCTCTCACACAAAAGGGACCGCTTCAAACCCACTGCCCCAAACTGTTCAGCGGTAGCCGTGTGCTCTGTCTGCAGCCAACGCACGTGTCGAATCCAACAAAGGACGGCACTCCGGTAAAAAAAGCAGGTTTATTGCAGGTTCCTGCAGGTATACATGGTCTTACGCATTTTGGAAACACAGTCCCTTAGTCATAGCCTATGACTAAGGAACTGTGTTCCCGAAAGCGTAAGGCCATGTATACCTGCAGGAACCTGCAATAAACCTGCTTTTTTACCGGAGTGCCGTCCTTTGTTGGATTCGTAACAACAAAATGTAAGGCAGATGTTAGAAATGTCATATATGCTTGAGCAGATAAATCTGGGCACGAGAAGGAGGTGATGAAAGATTACAAAAATGTAAAGATTGAAAAAAGAAAATATTTCTAGCAGAGTTTGTGTTTCCTTCCTTTTAATGACTTTATATTCCCTTATATGGGCAGAATAATAACAACAAATATCCATGCAAATTATGAGCAGCACTGTCTTGCTGTGCACACAGTGGTAGTATTTAAATAAAATCAATTTCCCAGCAGCTTCTGGTAAAAAATATGAAACTTAATGATAAAAACAAATATATTTGTATGTATCTATAGCCACCCTTGCCCATACTTTGCGCTTTTACTCCCTGACCCACAGAGCTTTTAATCTAGTTTCCCTACTACAGGGAACTCTAAGTTGATTCTAACTTGGTTGGAGTCAAACCCAAGACACCAATGTCCTTACTGTGAATTAACTGGTCAATATATGCCCAGTTCTAACACTTCTAATGGTTCTTACATAAAGCAGTTTCAATCTGCATTCCTCATAATGGATCTCTTCTGCTTTCTACTGCTGTGTAATGCATGTTGAAACACCCATGTGCAAAAGCTCTTTAGCTGGCCATACCCTGCTAGATACTTGAGGTTGCCAAATAAGCAGATCTGGGCCTACCCACATGCTTGGCCAAATCACCCATGTGGCCCTCATTGAAAGGGAAAAACAAGCGCACCTAGATGCTTAACTGGGCAGGTCAGGGGCTCAAATTAAGGGTAATGTGGTTGTTGATAAATTTGTGATAAGTGCTTGGCACTGGCAGGTGTTTTATTGCCTAGGCCTGTTAAATACTTCCCAGGTGGCAACCCTATACACTGCCCCAATCTGTTTTACCCCATAAACAAGAGGTTAAATCACTGAACACATAAAGGCTCATCTGCAGGTAATACTGTATATCTGATTAAAATGGCAGCTGCTCTTGCACTTGACTCTTCATGTGGTGGGAACATATGGGGAGAATTATACAGAGAGACCACACTATAGATGCAGAGTTCTCGGCTTCACATGCCTGGGAGAGGAGTCAGGAGCTTCCCACCACAAAAAAGGAAAGCATTAAAGCAAAGATTTGGATATTGGCTTTGTACATTCAGTCTTACATAATGTCTCAGTTTTTCATACCATAACCGGGTCAAGAACTTGGCTAGAATCAAGCCTAGGGCCCTAGCAATGCAAGGCAGTAGTGCAAACCATTACGCTGCCCTGTTACATTTTCTTCACTAAATTTTAAAAACTATTTAAAACTGTAAAATGGCAAAATAACCAGCACTAAGATTGCTTCACTAGTATTAATCCACAGTAACCAATCATTTACAAAGCAAACAATCATTGCTGCCTGTTAATTGGTTGCTATGGGTTAATAAACCTAGATTAAACTTTGTACTTGTCTGCTTGGCGCTGAGCTGAGCCAAGAGATACCGGTGCCCAAGGCAAGAATACCTGGTTGTACCCCAACAGCAAACACAAACCCCCACCTTGTGTCACCTAACTGCACTAGCCCTCCTGTTACATGACGTGCAAGGCCAAAGTTACTAAAAGCAGCAGAGGTACGTGCCTAGGGTCCTAGTACCCCATAGGCCTGTTCCTCTGCTGCCTACCCACGTTTCAGCAATGATGGGGGGGGGCATCATTTACAAAAGGGAAATAAGTCTAACGATTAATTTGGTGAAAATTGGAGAAAAATATCAGTTTACACCATAAAATCATTAATCAATAAATCAGCTGAATGCCACTTTAAACCAATTTTTCCTAAAAGTCAAGTTTCACAATGAATGTAGTAATAATAGTGTCAATATTTTAAAGTGTGCAAAAATACAACAAAATTCAAACAAAGCATCATAATTCAAAAGCATCATAAAATATGTCACAAAAAATATGACCTAATGGAAACAGTGCTATATCTCTCCCCGACATTTTCATTTCATTAACAAACACTTTAGCATTCACCTCAAAAGCAACAGCTATTTTGCCTGTTTAAAGGGTCTTACACATGAGCAGTTCGTCATGCGTTTCCCTGGAGTGGCTCTTTCAGCTCCATCCTAGATATAATGGAAATGTGTTGTTAAAAACTCTGATGTAATTTTCCTTGCTATATAACTAATGCTCTATGGGTCACTACAAAGAGAAGGGGCCCCTGACTGCATCCCCGAAAAAACAATTCCTAGAAGCAATGTGGCATGGCATGTAGCTGTAGTTTCTCCTTTAACCCTAAGAGCAATTTGGGAGCCCTGTTGTGCAAAATAGATTACACTGGAGGGTTCCTCTCACTCTGCACTTTGTGCTGTTGGGCGGGAGGGTTGAAGGGGCCCAATGTTTTCATCAGACTTTCCCTTTCATTCAGACAGTGGTGACCTGGTAAGTAACCCCTGCTAGTGAATAGTATCCCTTCCTGCCCAGAGCTGCTGAAATGGTGTAAAAGTGCAAAGTACAGCGTACAATACATGAAAGCACTCACATGATCCAAACACACAGCTACATAACAAAACACTTGTCCCACCCCTGACTTGTACTGTGGAAGGTTAAATACTGTGCCTGCATATCATGGGGAGTGAAATGAAAAATATAAAATAAGAAACATGCCACTCCCATGTGTGAGAATATTTTGCAGCATCTTTTTCTGCTCTTAGCACTCATTCCTGGTTCTTATTCTTGGCAAAATGCAGTGCAAAATGTTAATTAGCTGGCTTCTGCAGTGCTACACATCAGGAGCCAGCAAGGTAAAGAATATAAACAGACCGATATTGCTTTCAATAGCAATTTAATGTATACATACCTTTAAAACTACTGAAAATGAGTAATAATAATTGTATATTTGGAAAGTTGCTTTCTATTTTTTTGTTTATTCACAGGTTTTCCTAAAAGTTGCACTTTCTGGCTATTACTTCCTGCACCTGCCAAAACCAAAACACATAAAAAGCGAATATTTCCTTCCAGCTCTCATCTTGGCATATCTCAAGGCTACAGGATCGTTGTTCTCACACGGAAAATATTCCATCATTTTACATGGAAACAACACGGTGAGCCACCAGTGACCTGATCATCCAAACACAGGCCAGATAAACACGGCATCACGTTATCATCATGTTATCACCTCCAAGGATCTTTATACTGGATACCAGATCTGTTCAACTAAGACTTCTTTCTGCCTAGCAGCATAGTATGTCAGGCTGAAAAAAGACACAGATAATTTAAATTCAGCCTCTTCAAATTATAGGTATGGGGTCCATAATCCAGAGGCCTTCGGACCTAAATTGGATCTCTGTACAAAATTAAATCACAGGTTAATAAAGTAATCTGTGAAGCGGACTTCTCAGTTTGAGCCAAAAGTAAATTAAATATTCGCTGTTGTCATAGCAACACCAGCAGTCTAAATACATTTGTGTTTTTTTTGGTTTTGGTTTTTTTTTCATGTCATGTCAGGAAACTAAACCTTTTTCCCACGTAGAGGCCCTAAACTCGCTACTTTCTTCACAGAACCAATGTGTTTCTTACAGATGTCTCTCATTCCGATCTGCGATTCCCTCCTAAGTCTGATCTCAGCACCATGGCAACGGGGCCGGCACACACAGGCATGCTCCTGCATGAAAGGGTTCCTTAAATGCAAACACCCACTGCCCACCCCATTCTGGATTTAAATCAAGTTTCTTCTTTCCCAATGGATTTTAAAAAAAAAAGGAAAAAGAAAAAGAGATTCTGACAAATGACCAAATGGTTACTGGGAGGATAGAATAAGCCGAGACACAGCTTTTGAGGAAACAAGTGCCCTTTTTAAGGTGCCCATCACGCAGCCATGATACATGGGGGATGGGCATGGAGTGAAATACTGAGTATAGTGTGCTGTTCTCATTTAAAGGAGCCACCAGTGCCATTTTGGTCTGCCTACAAATCCAGGCCTGTCTTCAGGCCCAGATTTGTGGCAAAAATTGAGGGGCAGCACGCCGCCCAGCCACATGCCTATGGAACACTAGGGACTCAAATCCCCCACAGTGCTCTGGTGATTGAAAGCGTGCTCGCTCACGCATCGCGCAGCCAGCGCAAGGACCATGAAGGCGGGGAGCGTGCGCAACAGTAGAGGCCGGCGCCGGCCCTGCCTGTCTTCACTTCCATTTTCACTACCGGTGGAAAAATGCCAGTCACTGAGGCCATTGCCCCATGGGTGCAGTAACTGGGATTGTCCACTGGGCAGGAAAAATGATGCTTCACACCAATGTTATAACCGTGGAAACCTCTATGTTTATGTTCCACTTAAATACAGGTGTATATAATTTCTGCTATAAGATATGGGCTCTGCTAATCCCCTCTTACACATAAAGTCAATAGAGAAGATAATATTAGGTAGCTGGTGGCAGCTTTAATTCCTCATTGGCTGGATATTATTTGGCTCCTACCGGACTGTGCAGGAATCACTAAGCTAACTTGCCTAAACAAAGAAAGAGATAGGGTTTATCTCCCTATATACACAATGTTTACTGCCACTGAATACCTAAAGTGATTTATTACCCGCGTTGACCTAATACCTATGCAAAGCTTATCTTCTGCTATTAAACATCAAAGGGAAGCTCTTTAAATGCAATCAGTAGCTAAAATGGGTTATTTGTCTCATTCCAGCCACTGCCCATGAACCCATACAGCCAATAAGCTGCCAACTCGGTCTGTTGCCAGCTTCTATCGGCATGTGAATGGCCACATTAAGAGGGAACGTAAATAAAAATCTCAAGTGATGTTTAAAAAGTTGTTTTTTTTGTGAATGTATAGAGCTTTTCGCAATATAAAATCATTCGCTGGCAAATATTACCGGTACATCACTAAGCAAAGTTCATCGTTGCCATCTGCTCTGGAGTTTTGTTGCAAAATACGATTTGCGATTGCAAAATTTGATTACATACATTAAGATGTTTGCAAAAGCCATTTGGTCACAAACTTTGCAAGGAAAGTCGTTCAGGACTGTAATAGGTCAAAAAAAGACACAAAAAGATCGCTAACATTCGCTAACCATTTTTTTTTTTGTAACGAAACATATTACATTCCCTCTTAGCATACTATAGAATATCCAATTCCTAGCAACTTTGCAATTTGCCTTCATTATGGATATTTTATAGTTTTTGAGTTATTCCCCTTTTCTAGCTTTCAAATTGGGGTCACTGGCCACATCTAAAAAACAAATCCTCTGTAAGGCTACACATGTATTGTTATTGCTACTTTTTATTACCCATCTTTCTATTCAGGCCCTCTACTTTTCTTATTTCAGGCTCTTGTTCATATCAATGCATGGTTGCTAGGGTAATTTCGACCCTAACAACCAGATTACTGAAATTGCAAACTGGAGAGCTGCTGAATAAAAAGCTGTAATAACTCAATGAACACAAAAAGATAAAAAATGAAAACCAACTTCAAATTGTCTTAGAATACCACTCTTTACATCATACTAAAAGTCTAAAGGCAAACAACCCCTTTAACAGATGAAAAGCTTCCATGCACATTTTTATGGACATGATGGACACATTTCGCTCTGGAAGGGTATTCCAGAGGCACCTCAAGTACACAGAACTCCAACTTTATGGCTGTAGGACCTAAAAGGGTTGGCGTGTGTAACACATGGAATCCCTCGTATTTTCCTTTCTATTTAGGCAATTCACCATTTAATCATCCTACAAAGTATCCACTGTACAAATAAGAGACTTTAAGGCAGTGCATATGGTTTCACTTTGCCTAATTACTGCCATGTACGCAGAGCAAAGGAAGGGAAAAGAGATGTTATTGCATATTCCAAATCCAAAATCCTCTTTGCAAATAATAAATCACATTTTCTGTCTCAGTTAATACGGCCAGATCCAGAGATTCAGTGTCTGACCAATCTGCTGTACATTCAGATTTGAAAGATAAGAGTCCAATGGTTATGTATTGAGCTGGCAGAATACACTGCTGTGCTTGCTACTGGCACATGCATTTGCACTGATGCTATTTATCCCATGCGCCTACACCTAATCAATTTTAGCTTCAATGTGTATTGGTGTGTAAATAATATTGAAGTAAACCTTACTGTCAGTTATAAAAGGTGTGGCCCCTGGATGCCTCTAAGTAGTGCAGGACAACCTGTAACCCTACTTGATCAAACCCCCCCCCCCAACCACTAACATTATTGAGTCATTGTTGTATAAAAGGAACACAAGCAAAACGAGGCTGCCCACAAAATAAGTCACTTTTTAATGGGGCACTTCTCTGGGCAATTCACTTTTAGTATAATGGCACGTGTAGCCTTTCCAGGAGTTTTGTTGCTCAGGTGAGAAACAGCTCAGCAAGTGGAAGACAGAATGCTCAGGACCATAACCCACTGGAATCACACATAACTTTGGAGCAGTCAGCGACAGTTGTGTGTGCATCTGGTGCCAATCACATTGGTGGGGAGTGGTTTTAAACACTAAATACAACCAGGCATTGGATGGAATGGCAAACTTTAAAATGATGGGCAATATAATTATATATAAATCTGGGTATAAATAGAATGAATAGTAGGCCCCTGCTTGAACCGCTGCAAATCACCGGATACAGCATTTGAAAGCTTGTTTTTAAGTAGACAGAGATCTTCACAGGAGATATCACTAATTTATAAGATATTGATGAAATCTAAAGATTATCCTATTGACAGGTTCCGTCAGAATTGGGAGCAAGAACTAAATATTAACGCAGCCAAGTCTCTTATCCCTAAATATTGGAAATAGGTAAATACCCCAACGATAAAAGAATGGTTACTTAAAGTACAAGAAATATTCCAGTATAAAAATCTGAAACAGGTTAAAACTGAGCAAAACCAACAAATACGATTTACTCGCAAATGGTTTCACTGGATCTCTTTTATTGAATCAAGAGACTATCAAGATCTAATCCTAAATAAGTAGATTGGGTAATATAGTAAAAGAAACCACTGCCCCTGGTGTTTTCAAACTAATCAGGGTTATAACAGACCCCCCGGCTTTCGCCAACCCCCGGTCCTCCTTCCTCCTCCTCCTGCTTTCTTTCTTTTTTTTTTCTCTGTAAAATACTTTTAAGGGAATCTCCTCCGAATAAGGAATATACATCTGTTCCTATCTATATATATGAAGTAGATTTCTGAGTAGAGATGGGAATGTACTAAGCTTGTATGTGGTTTTATTCTTTTTTTAAAAAAATGTGCAGTTCACCCATCTTCAACAAGTAACAGGGGAGGGGGTATTGGGAGAGAAGCAACATTCACTCCAATTTTATGAAAATAATGGGTCCCATAAAAATGTTATATCTGGGGCCCCAAACAATACTAAAGAGAGTCCAGTTAGCAGCATTTACATTGTGTTATTCTGTTTCCCACTATGTGGCACTGTGCAGAAAAACATACAATAATCCCTTTGATTAGAGCATGTAACATTAAGCTTGTGACTTTCTTTCAGGCTATTCTGGGAACGCTGATGCCCAAGAGCCAATGACACATGCAGTTTGACAGAATGGGTTCAAACTTTCATCAGCAAAGCCCAATCAGTAGGAATAAGCATTGCAAATTACATTTAAGACAGGGGTGGAACACATTATTCTGTTTGTAAAGTAACATATCAGCATAGCTGCATTCTCCAGTCAATGTGCTTGCTTTGATATATCTGGGGACTGGGGAGATGTATTGTGCCAAGAGACAAGCAGACCTATTCTGAAGGGACTTTGGTGAGTTTGAGTGCACTGGTTGAAACACCGTAACCAAGCAACAGCAGGCAGTTGCCATGATGATCTCCCTATGTTGTAACTGAAAAAAGGCAAAGACCTGTAACCTGTCTTTGACAGCTGTCTCATCTATAGTCTTGTGACAGTGTAGAATGAGTAGCGGTGGGGGGCTGGGGTGGTCACCTATTAAGGTCTGTATCTGCTATGTCTAATTGCTTTGCCATGAACGTTCTCAAGAGGAAATGAGTTTGCATTAAAGAACATTTAGGAAGGGTTTACCCTCCGTTTAGTTTCCTATAAACAGAAAAGTAAGGGGATACAGAATTTTGTATTTACAGACTGTTCCTTTTCTGTATATGTGTGAGCAAGCATAATGGATGTGAGCTGCCATATTGTTTCCATCGAAGGCACAGATGTAATTTAACTGTGGAAGTTAAAGGGGTGGTTCACCTATAAGTTAACTTTATAGAATGGCTAATTCTAAGCAACTTTTCAATTAAACTTAATTTTTTCTATTTTCTAGTTTTTGAATGATTTGCCTTCTTCGTCTGACTCCTTCCAGCTTTCAAATGGGGTCACGGACCCCATCTAAAAAACCAATGCTCTGTAAGACTACAGCTGTCTTGTTATTGCTACTTTTTATTTCTCACCTTTCTACTCAGACCCTCTCCTATTCATACTCCAGTCTCTTGTTCAAATTAATACAGGGTTGCTAGAGTAAATTGGACCCTAGCAACCATATTCCTGAAATGGCAAACTGGAAAACTAAAAACTAAATAACTCAAAAACCACAAATAATAAAAAAATTAAAGCCAAAAAAAATTGTCTAAGAATATAAAACTAAACAACCCCTTTAAAGGAGGTTAATCCCTTTTAATGCATTCAAGACCCTAGATGTCTACTGCAGGTCTTTATATATTCATAACTCTCTATACGTGGGACTTTTCCTGCAAATGCAATGTTCACCCAGAAGGTACATGTAGTCTGTTCCTACTGAACTTGGCACATTACTGAAGGAAGGGGATCCTGCCATAGGCAGTGCCTCATTGCTACTTAAATATAGGCAGAAACGGGGTGTTGGAAACAGTTGCATGATAGTGTGGCCAGATCAAAAGGAGAAAAGAATGAGAAAGAGAGATCATGGGACTAGTGTTGCCACCTGGCCGGTATTTTACTGGCCTAGCCGGTGAAACACCAGCCAAGGCCAGGGCCGGTATTACAAATTTACCGGCAATGTAGCTGCCGGTAAATTTGTAATACACCTAAAAAAAGCCCATGGCCTGCCCCCAGCCTGCTCCAAACTTACCTTTTTCCTGGGCTTCTTGCCAAATTTGTGTGTATGGCTCCGCCCCCTTTGAAGTCACGACCCGGCCAGCCAATAGCGCATCACGGTCCCGCCCCCTTTATCGTCACGGCCCCACCCTTTTAACACCGCCCCCTCCACCTGCCGGTATAGATTATTTTAAAAGGTGGCAATCCTACATGGGACATGCAAGAGAAACCCTGAAAATCGCATCTCTATATAACTGAGGTATCACAGGCCTCATCCTTCTGGTGCTTTGGCAATTTTTGTGACTTTCGGCAGATGCGCAGTTGACAAAAACCCGAAGGCTAAAAGCCCGGGGTAGCAGCTAGACTGGGGGGAGGGGTGTCTATGTAGGGTAGGGTTTTTTTTAATAACGGGTTTACTTCTCCTTTAATGTGGTTGTTCACCTTATAAAAACTATTTCAGTAGAGTTGTTTTCAGATTGTTCACCATAAACAAAGCCTTTTTTCATTGATTTCCATCTTTTATTTTTTAAAGTTTTCCTAAAATTGAAGGTTAAAGTGTAATGTTCCTGACTCTGGGGTTTCAATCTGGCAGCTCAGTGTTCCAGGAGCATGCTGAACTGTTACAATTTGCTACATTTAATTGCTACACTCAATTGATATATTTATCAGCAGTAGGTGTGGAATATTAGTAACTGTTGTATCAATTCTAACAGCTGCCTTTAATGAAACTCAGGGATTTTGCTCAGCAGGGCTAAAGATAACAAATGTACCAACTAAATGTATCAATTTATAAAAGTTACAGAGTCGGCGACCCCCCCAGCTGGTTTAGAAGGTGAAAAATGTACACTTCAATATTAGGAAAACGGTCACAAATAGAAAGTAACTGGAAAAGGTCTTTATTTCTGGTGAACTATCTGAAACCAACTGAACTGAAAAAAGTTTTGAAGGTGAACCACCCCTTTAACACCACTCAGACAATACACACTATTCTTTATTTGCTGTGTGTGTGTTCTGTTATAAAACAAGTTTGGCGACTCTGTGATTTCAGGACGGGAAGTACCAGTAAATACATTATCCCTGCCGATGCTGCGACAAAGCAAAATGTTAAACAACACAATCAACAGGAAATAAATAGAGACATGAACATTCCTATACACCTTAAATGCATGGTGATGTGAAAATAAGTTACACTTTGCCCGCACATATAGGCAAAAGTTATACATCCTCCGTCATTGAACATCATTTTTACTGACCACAAACCAAACTTGTATTGGGAAGGTTGGAAGGATTGCAATCTGAAATGTGTTGGAATTAACTGCAGGTCCAAGATAGTGGTAGTTCTAGGGTTCCCTAGCCTCATTGATTGAACTTTACCGGAGTTGGCTCATTGGTGCCGGTCGTTTTTGGCACATGTACCATTGCAAATGGTGTCAAGTTCAAATTAACTTCCATCTTTGCACATTGTATTTGCCGCAATGTGTTAATACTATAGTTCATGGAAATATATATTATTAGTATGGATGATGGGTTTTCATTTGTAGGGGTTGAATTTGATGGACTTTGTCTTTTTTCAACCCAATTTAACTATGTAACTATGAAACTATATATATAAAAAGCACCTGGGTAGAACAGCAGAACATACAGTAGCAAATCATTCTATACATAAGAACAGACAATACACCTGCAGATTTCAGGTCTCTGCTCAACAAGATTATATACTGTCACCTGACACCACACTTTCATTTCTTTCTGAAAATCTCAAGCGAAAGAATAATAGAAGCACAGCCTACGGATATACCTTTTGATACACTACATAAATATGTGCAAGTCCCATTACCAGCAGCCACTCCCCATAATGTGCAGGCAGGAGCTGGAATCCCTTGCTAAGCACCATGATTCACTAATTCTGTTCTAAGGTTCTTCACCTGATGTCATTTCCCCTGCAACCTGATCTCAAAGCCTTAGAGAACCTTTATTGCAGTTAAACTAATTGTATTTACTCATTTGATATCAGTTAAATATACTGGCATGGGTTACTCTGCACAGGTGCAAGCACCTTCTTATTGGCATATCTATGCCCTTAAAGGGATAGCATCAATAATTTATAGGTAATATAGTCCTGCTATGCCCGCACTTGCAATCAAGGTCTCAGCATCTGTTGTGTTTCTTGCTGTTTACACTTTACACCAGGTCTAGTACAGCTACAGGTTACTAACCTTGACTTAAGTTTGGCAACTTATCTTACATTACCCACTAATCATACAGAGCCCATGCCAGGCTTTGAGTGCCATGAGAGAATAAATAGGAGGTACTCCTTGATCTGCACCAAACATATAGTAGTCAGGCAATTAGGAGGAAATGTGAAGAGACAGTACATGCCCTTGTTGGTGGAAACATACAAACAAAAGAGATATACATTATCTCTTGCATAGAAGCCTGAAACACATGGATCTGTTTAGTACTTCAAATTGTACATGTATGTTACCACAAGCTCATCACGTCTCTAGAATCCCACACTCCCCCCCCAAACTACAAATTCCACTCTGAGAGGGGAGATTAGCACTCAGAGGATGAGTTTGGACAGCCACATTGAGACAATCATCAACATTAGCTTACAAGTGACTTGTCAGCAGTGGTTAAAGATTAGTACATCAATGTACCACACAATGGCAGCGCAGCAGTGAGAGACTCTCACAAATGTGCTTATGTATCTCAAATAGAGGGGAAGTTACATTTAAAAAAAATATATTTTATGTATATTATGTATGTCAACTGGAAGTCATTTCACTGTGTCAACTACTGCACTGTAATGATAGTCTTAAATAGAAGATCCATTTGAACTTTCAGTATGATGTAAACAATGGTTTCTAAGGCACCCTTCTTTGTGTGTGTATATATTTTCATTATTCTGCACTGTAACTGTTTTTTAGTCTAGTAACTTAGCTCACTGACCCTAGCAACCAGTAAGTATGCCTGCATTACAGAAGGCACAATTGTACATATGACAGATAGGGCTTATTAATGGTAGGGCAGTGAGGCATCTGGCTACTTGCTAGTTAATGAGCAAATAGAGGTGGTAATAGTTATAAGCCTTTGAAGGTGCTGTTGTGAGTCAGACCTCAAGAAAAACTCGAATGGAAACTAAAGCTGGCCATAGACGCAAAGATCTCAGAACGTGTGTGGAGAGTCCCAACATTTTTCGTCCGGCGGAGATCGGTCGTTTGGTCGATCGGACAAGTTAGTAAATTTCTGTCGGCTGCGCTTAATATCTCTGCATGTATTGCCAATCGTACGATTTTCAGTGGGAGACTGTCACTAGCTTTGTCTATCGTACGATTGCTGTCAGGGGCAGAACATCGGCTGATCTGTTCTTTAACTACTTTATTTGGTCGGAGTGGTAAGACTTTGATCTGAATGGTTAGTGGCAGGTCAGGAGATGGGAACATTGATTCGTACGATCGGATCTTTGCGTCTGTGGCCATCTTAAAGCTGTATAAATGGAGGAATCCGTTTTTCCGGAATCCATACATTTGGCTGTGTTAGTGCAACAACAAACAGTTTCCCCCACTGACCAGCAAAGTGTTATTTATGTTAAGTACAATTATGGGCTGCATGAACCTTGAACCTGCTTATTTTCTCACCTACAAGGCCATTAGGAAAGCATGGATCTCATCACTACTCTCTCCCATTCATCTGTCACTCAGGCTCAAACAAATCACTCCAGTCCCAGGAAAGCAAATTACTTTTAGGGCAGAGACATACGCTCAGATTCGGGGAGATTAGTCGCCCGGCGACAAATCTCCTCTTCTTCTGGGCGAATGATCTCCCCAAACTGCATGCCCCTGCCTTCCCGCAGGCTAGAATGTAAATCGGTTCTCGGAGCGATTCGTTTTCCGAAGTCACCGGAAGTTTCCTTATGAGGTCCTTAAAGGAAACATGCCACTTAAATCCCCTAGGCCCGGGCCTATGTGGCCTCACCACAAATCCGGGCCTGATTGTTCTGGGTACAGTGGGGATGGCAGAGGGTAGTGGCCATGGGCAGGAGGGGGGGTCCCCTGGTACCCCCTAGTCCAATGTTGGACCGAGGTGCAAGGGACAGTGCATTTAAATGTTTGCATTTTGCACTTTGCCATTCGTTAATTAATAAGTGAATACAAAGAAAACTAAAGCAGCCTTAAAATGCATCATAGTTTATGTTTCAGGATTCTGTACCAACCCAAGGTGACCACAGCAGTGAAGTTCAGTGTCCCCATCTTTTGTGCTGGTTTGTTGCACATGATCTGGGCAGTAAATCACAACGTAAAGTATATATCTTTTATATTACAGGAAAGACAAGATGCAAGTCTAATTAGAAATTAATTCAGATTCACATTACATGGCAGCTCAGAAACCAGTGTGTTATGGATCAGAATTTGCCCTGTAGCATTAGACAAAGATGATTTTCTGCTTGCTGATTTCAAAAGCCCGTAAGTTTAGCTTCATAACAGAAGCCCAGAGCTCACTAAGCATATTCAGCGCCATGTTTGCTCAAAAGACAGTCTAACAAAATCCAAGATGGCAACCAACATTGAAGGCCTGGATCATTACTGTTAAAGGACTTTTAATGATATTGGTACAGTAAGTGCAGTATATAATATACACAACTTATAGCCATAGTCATTTTTAGGCTTCAATTCTCCATTAATGGTGACCCATTTATTGGATTGATGGCAATCAGTAACACCAATTACCCTTAAATTAATTTACACTGATCTGAAGGACCCAGGTCCCTGCAAATCCGATGTGACCACTAGTGTTTAACTATTGGTTCCAGATTAGAAAGCTGCTTTGCACTTAATTTACTTCACATTCTAATTGCTAAAAACCAATGCAATAGGACTTAGTCCAGTATTCTAACATTGCAAATGCATCAGTCTTTTCCTTGCTTCCCTTCAATCTCTTCTATCAAACTATGGCTTCTAATTAACATGACCTTCACCCAGCGAATCAAATTAGTGGAGATGTTAATATCTCAAATGTTAATGCAATTTCTCAAAATGTCAACACAGCGGATTGCCAACAACATCATTCATTTACTCAGCACCATGAAGAGCGGCGGCACCCAAAAGATTCTGCGACCGATCACTACAGAATCTATTGTTCAGGCTCCATTTCTGCAACAATATCAATATGTAAAACCAACAGATAAGCACTTTATATGAGAGCGTACACTGTCCTTAGGCATGCTAGAAGTTAATGTTTGATCCAACCTCAATAGACCTGGAACGCCACACCTTTCATGTTGGAAGTTGTAGTGAGTTATTCACATCCTGCTCTCTATGAGTAACTGATACATCACACAAGAAAGCTGAGCTGAGGTTTGGGAAATCCAACTTCCATACAAAACTAGATGATCCAGAGGCTCATACAAATCCCCTGAATCCACTCAGGGACAGAGAGGGCATGTGCTGAACTAGAACTCTCAGTCATTCCTGGAGACTGAACCAGACTCGGTTTCCCTGACAGTAAAAAGATGAGGCTGTAGTTGTAACTACAGCAGCCAATTGCATCTGTGGTTTCATTTTACAATTTGTGATAGATTGACAAAAAAATGCTGATTGGTCACTATAGGCTACTATAGGATACTGTTATAAATGATGTTAGTAAATGAGCCACTGGCAAATCTATATCTGAACTAGAATATATGAGAAAAAAGCAACAGTTTTGGTGCCATAAACAGGACACTGGGTTGCATATTTTCTCATAAGGCCAAAAATGACCCAATATGTATATTCACCTTTATACCTTTGATTATTGGGTTAAATCTCCCTTTTTAACACAGGAAATTCCTGTATCTTAGCTTCAAAGGCAAAGTTGGCATCTTCTTCTTCAAAAAAAATGTTTGATTATAGAATAATACTGTTTTTGTTCACACCTAGCCATATAATCACATGCAACTGAAATATGGATGTCCCTAGACCACCTTATTCAGATACATCATCCCCAGTCCCTTGGTACCTACTTATTCTTCCAATGGAAACGGTCATTTCATTAGCACCTCCAGGACACACACTGAGTGCCAGACAGAGCATTGCAAAGTGATGTGTATACACAGGGTATTAATTACACCCTACTGTAAAACACAAGGATATATATATACATCTTTGTAAGTCAAAGCATTCTGGTGTCACTTGTGTCACATGGTACCTTAAAACTTTATCATCTATCTATCTATCTGTAGTATATAACTACCTACAGTATCTATCTATCTATCTATCTGTAGTATATAACTACCTACAGTATGTATGTATCTATCTATCTATCTATCTATGGTTGTATCAATATGATGTATCAGTGAGAATAAATGACAAAAGTTCTATACTCTCCAGCAATTCTGTAGATACAAATACATAAAAAAGAAAGGTAAGGGTCAGTGGTATTTAGGGCATAATGAGGAGTCAGGGTATTATGCGAGTGTAGGACACAGTGTGGCAAGCTCAGCCACCCAAACTCTCAGTACCCCAAAAGCCATTCCTGCTCCTCAATAGAGTCAGGGAAACGTTACACCATGCAGCAGCAGCAGTAGAGCGACTTGCAAACAATCAGCCCCATAGCCAGACAATGGAAGTGCTTCCCCAGCACATAAACCTTCCCCTCCATCTCTCTCACACACACAGTCAGTAGGTAGTTGGAATAGAGCGCATTTAGCGCAAGGCACAGCGTAGCACGTCGCGCACAGCACCCCCGTACAGATAAAAGAACTCACCAAGACGACGGCGAATCTCTCCTCCAGTTCACCTGGCTCTGGCATGGGCAGTTTGAGAGGCAGGTTGTGCCCCCTGAAATCAGTCTGGTTAGAATCCATACTGCCAGCGTTCCCCATGTTGATGATGATGGGCAAAGGAAGGCCAAGGCAATCACAGATATCCACCAGCAAAGAGCAGTGTGTCCTTCCTCCCCTGCGTCCCTAACCCCCAGCTAAACAGAAAATGCACAGTACTTGCAGCCAAGAGATGGACCCAATGTACGGACAGATCCAAGCTTTTCCTTCTAGCACAATCCCAGCAATTGCAGCAGCACCCTGTCCCCGGGTATCCTCCGGAAAACGCCCGACTTCTTTCCTATGGAGGGGGTAGGGGGCACGGATGCCATCTGCATGTTGCACAATTTACACACTCACACCCGCACCACCACTCCCCGCCTGCTCCGCTGCTGAAGCGAGTGTGAGAGGTGCACAAGAGACTCACAGGAGCAGCCAGCGTGATCCAGCCATGGAAACTCCCTTTATTGTCCAAGGGGAAGGGAAAAGCTCCCTCTAGCGATCTATCGCCTGCACTTGCACTTTCCACAGGGAGGGGGTCCATTTACTATGACACTGGCCCCCACTGCTAATCAGGTAGCCAAAGTCCCCTTGTAATCGTCATAAATGTTTATATTGTAGATTTTAAGGCAATTGTAAGTCAACTAGGGGTTCTGTGACTGTATAAAGGCACATGGCTGGAAACTCTGAGTATCACTCTTGTGTTATATGTAGGAATGCACCGAATCCACTATTTGGGATTCGGCCGATTCCCCAAATCCTTCGTGAAAGACCAGGCAGGAAAGGAAAAAGTGGAAAAAATTCTTCTTTTGTGACGAAAAGTCATGTGATTTCCTTACCTGCCCCTAATTTACATATGCAAATTAGGATTTGGTCTGGCCAGACACACGGATTTGGCTGAATCTGAATCCTGCTGAAAAAGGCCTGAATCCTGCATTCCGTGTATCCCTAGTTATAAGGGATGATGTACCCCCTACTGTAAATTATAAGGATATTAGAAGTCACTGAGGAGTTATGTGTGTAATATGTAACACAAATGACATAACTAGCACCACCTGTAACTATTAGCATCACTAAAAAACATTTATAAGAATAAAGTCAACTTGGGGGGGGCTGTTACCCGTAGGACAGCATTTGATGTGCAGCCTCTTGTCTTTGATTGCTATGGCACTTCTGTGATCTCTGATAGCCTTATCTTTATCTTTTACTAATATTAAACAGATGAGACAGTAGAGTTGTATAGGGGTTGCAAAGCACATATATTGATCCAAAGCAGTTACCCCCAATGGGCAATCAGATATTTACAGATATTTTTACATTTGGCCATGGCCTTTTACAGGTCTAACCTTTGGCCAGGAGCCTCTTTGAGAGCTAACAATTGGTTGGGCACAACTTATGATATTTTTACAGATACAGGAAAATGTTAGTGTATCAGTCATTCAGTGATACTTCCAAGAAAATCGCTATCTCTATTCTATTTGTAGCTAGACATGAATTGATGTTGGTTTGTAGAGGCCATCCAAATGCTTAAAGACCTTTCTGCCTCTACTGCACTTGATTCTCTTATATACACCTTAAACTGCTTGCGACACAACATCCTCTCCAATTTAACCATCTCTGTCTTACCCTGGAATAAAACTCACCAAACAGTCCAAGTTTAATAAAACTGCAACATAGGCCACAAAACCACCACAACTATTTCTCGGTTTAAAGAAACAAACTAATTTACATTGCAGAGTTACCCATTTAACACCAAAATGTAAAGGCTTTGTGAGCTGCTTCTGCTTTTACATCTGGCCTCCTAAACATTTGCATAGTAGCATCAAAATAACCCATGTGTTCACCCATGAAGATATGCAACTATGCTGATATCTAGCACAACTGGTAGTGGCATGTTACAAGTACACCCATGTTAGTGCCCACAGCCAATCTGACAGGCCCTCATATAGGCTTATATGGCTATGGAACGCCTTGGTATTTTTCAATATCCTTATAGTTTAAGAAGGGGTGTATTATTGCATACACACTGTACACTCCACACAGATGCATGAAGATAAATTATGAGTTGAGATCTCAGAATGCTAGGTGATAATTAGAAATAGCTCAGCAGCGCTAAAGATGAATTCAGTAGGATATGCATTTTCAAGCCTTCCCCTGTCCTATGGATTGTTCAGTCAATCTTTTAGCCTGAAAGCAAATTGCGAAGGGACAGAGAGAGATTCACACTTGCTATAAATAAACAGTTGTGCAGTTGTGCCAGTGTATTTTAGCAAGGTTGAGCGAATTGCTATCGCAAACATCACTTGCCAGTGCTAAGGAGTCACTTTAAGCCCATGTTTATTTAACTGCACATCATGCAGGAGATAATGAGTAGTGGACATAGTAGCCATTATTTGGCATTTTAGATGCGACAGAGCATGCGATAAATTTGTATTTTTGCCATTATTTTTGTCCCTGTCATTATATACAGTACTTATTTACTAACTATGTTATATATCATTCTCCTATTTCTCTTCAAGACTGTCATTAGATCTACTGTCTGGTTACTAAAGTAAGTAGGACCTTATTAGATTACCTTTGCACCGATAACACCCCTGCATAATGGAGTCCTGGTAACAATAAAGTCACAACAAAGACTGGGAGTGGGTTGTATACTGGCAATCTAATTATCAATCTTGCAAGGACAAACATAGAGAAGCGTCAGTAACAAAAAACATAGCTTTTTCATGATTAAAAAGTATTTTCTAGTGAAGTGCGAACTAGATACCCGCGGGACCCGTGGGTTGACCTCTGGGTCGGTCGGGTTTGGGCCGACCTCGCACCCCCCCTTTGCGGATGGGGAAGTCAGGCTCGGGCGGCACGGGTAGAGGGAATGTGGGTGCGGATCGGGAAAAACTGACCCACACATGCAGCACTTAGTTCAACTTTGCCTTTGAACTAAGTGCTGCATGTTATGGGCTAGGCTTGAATTCCCTGCAGGTTATTGGAAAACCCCATTATTAAACTTTCCAAAGCAATCTGCCAGTTTTCAGGGATGATCACAAATTTGCATACAGATTAGTGTCTGAGACAAATTTACATAAATATCAGTACAGAATGGGATTTCCCAGAAGCTGCTCTTTGCTACTTTCACTTTGGTTATTGAAGCGCTCCTGACACTTATCTCTGTGCTCTTAATGTATTGCAGTAATGCATCAATAAAGACCATAATAACCTGCCTGGATATTGTAAAAGGCTCATTATCACACCATCACACTTTTTTGGTCCATTGCAACATTAGATTTTTATTCTAAGCTTCATAATCAAACAATCTGCACAGGATATAGAAAAAGTCCATGGGCCCTAAGTTATCAGGGAAGCGTTACATCCTTCACCATCAGACATAACCCAGCTATCCAGCCTCTTGTGTAAGAGGCACATTATGAATTGGGCTCAGTTATAGATAACCTGTATTAATAACCCAAATTTGGCATGTGTGATATACAGAGACCCTAAAATACAAATATTTGAAAATAAATTCTCAAATAGTTCTACTAATTCTGATTTGGGTGGACTGGCCTCCTCATTAGCCTAGAATTTTAACTGAAATGTACAGCAGTCAGTAGGCAGTATTTTTACTAGACCAATCTTCGCTGAAGAAGAGGAGCCCATGACTAAGCACCCTGAAGGGTGTGAAACGCGTAGGGTGGATGTAGATGAAGCTATATTTTTAATTTTTCTACCAATAAATTTATCTTTTAACTGAATATCTCTGGTCTTGTGGATCCGTTTGAGTGCCGGTCAGCCCTGCTTCTTTATCTTCCCTAATTCCCTGAAAACAGTTTCAGGAAATGGTCTGTGGAAGGGTGACATTTGCATGAAAATGGGTAAAGTTCTAGAGGGATTGGAGAAGTAACTGGAGATATTGGGGCATGAGTGAGATTGACTATGGGATCCCAAAAAAATGTTCCAGGATATGGTCAACTATAATATGAGATTACTAGACTGGAGACATAGCAATCCCAAAGAATGAGTTCATATTGGAAGGAAATGTACTCTGTCCCCTGCACTAGGGAGTGTGTATTTGACCCATATACTGCAGAGTGCAACTGATCCCCAGCGACTTCAAAAGCATTCATAAGGTGAATATGGCCTCCCTATATCACCCTGTAGTCTCCTCTGAAACCTCAAGGAACATTTTGCTTCCTCTGTGCTTTCACTGCCTCCTCTTATACTTTACTACAGTGGTTTTCAGATTTTTTTCTTTTTATTCACAACCCTTTCTGAGTCCAACATTGCGCTAGGTCTCCCCTTTAGCTGATAGGAAGGTTATAGATGTATGAAGAACAAGTACAGCCTATGAGTGCCCATTCAGGCACAAAACGTGTCAGGCTTACATGTCCTAATAAAGTCTTTTTTAACTTAATCATATTTGGGCTACTGCTTTACTATTGAATGGGCCTCATCTCACCTGGAAATCTATATACTGAAGAAAATTGATTGGCAACCCTTGGACTGGAGCTTGCACTGGTTAGGGATCTATTTAATTACTTCTCATTTTTTCTTTTCTCTTTATTTTGCATTTATTATTTGAGGATAGAGCTACACACAATTACTTGCATGTTGCTATACAGTGCAGTATATTAGCCTAACTTTACCAAAACAACCTTTGTGCTGGGCTTTCATGAATATCTTGGGAGAGGGGTGTTCACCCCAAATTTCAACTTAGCTGAACCTAAGGTTGAGCGCAGCCACAATCACGACCCCGTAGTGGGAGTTAGACCCACAGTTTATTTTAGAACCACTACTCTACAGTCTGATAATGATGTTGGCTGCATACAAATTACCAACTGTACAGTCTATTGTTACCAGTTTATGGAGAAATGTACTTAACCAGGTTCACTACTGAATGCCTCAGCTGGCATTTCTTTATCTGACTTGTTCCATAGGGTACTATTGATTTAATGATCAGCACATACAATAAAGTATCCTGGTTTGTTCTAACTATCAGATCTTCTAACTAAATCACATTATTAATGCAAGGGTTGTTTCTTCTCCAAAACAGGTCAGTAATGATACATTGGTATGATAGTGTGGGAAAAATATAACAATACATTTGTCCCCAGGGGTGCTGGTCATTTTAGTTCATTAAAAGCAGCATAGGTTGGACATTCCCGATTCACATGCTTTTTTCCCCTATAACATTTTAATTTTTACTGAATATTAAGTAATTATTAAAAAAAACTGAAGAAAAAATGCAGTTGCTTTCACTACAATTGTCTTACTACATTCAGTTGTTAATTTTCCCTTTAACAAGTGTTATCAGGGTGCCTGCTTTCTCTTTTTTATTTTAACACTAGCTCGATTTTTCCTTTATACCAGAGAGGAGAACTGTAACAGTTGTTTGGGAATTAATATCTCTAATGCAGCTTTGAAGTTTCCAGCTATAAATAGGAGCTGGGAAATACCTGACTGTACAGGCGGCTGGGTAAACACCTGCAGCTTTTCCTCCTGGAATGGCTGTGCTCTACATTTCATTAACTAAAGCAGATGCTGTTTATGGGCTCAAAAAAACTATTGATTCACTTCTTAAACACTTTCATGGCTGCAGGCAATACAACACATTCTTTTAGGCAGCCATATGTATACATCACAGCTTTCTTTCGGGGGCTCAAAGATGGGGGTGACTACTTTGGGACCCCAGCAGTTGTTGGTGGGAAGAATTAAAAAAAAGTAGTAATGCAGCACACATCCCCCTCTGACTGCACATCACTTTAAGAGAGTGACATTAATAGCCTCTGGGATGGGACTGTGTGAGATAGCAAGTATACAGGGCTGGATTTCCTTTTTTGGCGCCCCTACGCCACCTGGGTTCTAGTGCCAACCCGCAAAATCACCCCCCCCTGCGAGCTCATACGCTGCCTCCTAGGCCACCAGGTCCTAGCGCATGCCCACAAACACATGCACATCCCCTCCACAAGCACATGCACATACGACTCCCCAGTGCACCTCTAGATGCCCCTTTAATCCCCCTTAAATTTTGCCACCCTAGGCCTGGGCTTTTGTGGCCTCACCACAAATCTGGGCCTGCAAGTATAGTAGGGAGAGATGACATCTATAGCAGCAGTAGGGATAATAGTCTCTGGGAAAGGACTGTGACTGTGGGACAGCAGGTATATTAGAAAAAGATGGTGCCTATAGTAGCAGTGGCATAATAGTCTCTGGGAAAGGACTGTCGCTGTGGGACAGCAGGTATAGTAGGGAGAGTTGGTGCCTAAAGTAGCAGTGTGACAATAGTCTCTAGGAAAGGACCATGGCTGTGCAATAGCAGTTATAGTAGGCTCCTATAGTAGCAGTGGGATAATCGCCTTTGGGAAGGGACTGTGGCTGTGGGATAGTAGGCATAGATGAGAGAGATGGTGCCTATAGTAGAAGTGGGAATAGTATTCTCTGGGAAGGGACTGTAGTTGTGGGATATCAGGTATAGTAGGGAGAGATGGTGCCTATAGTAGCAGTAGGATAATAGCCTCTGGGAAGGTACTCTGGCTGTGGGATAGTAGGTATAGTAGGGTGAGATGGTGCCTATAGTAGCAGTTGGATAATAGCTTCTGGGAAGGGACTGTGGCTGTGGGATATTATGTATAGTGCATCTTATGCAGGCCTGAGATTTAAAGGAAACACTCCCTTCTAGTAATATATTCATCTGAACCAGGCTTTTGCCTAACTCACTCCCCTGCAGCTGTAGTTGATCTATACTCCCTACCAGATGCTGTGTGCTGTATTTCAGTAACAGATGTCAAGCTGCTGTTTGCACTTCCTCATAGTAAAGAATAATGTGTGTTTTTCCAGTTCTGTAAAGCTCTTGAATAAGTCATTTTTCCAGACCAGATTGCCTATGAATGGGGGCATCTTATATCATGAGTGTCTATGTAACGACAAAGAGCCCTTGACTTGCGCTCTTGTTAACCTCTCCTACAGACTCCGGATCTTGCTGTACTACATAATGACACAGCTACAGTGTAGCCGGGAGTTCTGCCAGGGGCATGTAAATGAGCAATGCTTATAAGCAGCGCTTTCAAGGAATCCATAAGTCTAATTAAATGCAAGGATAAACTTTCCCTTTTCACTTTTTATTTTTGAAGGTTTATGTACCATCGCCTTAAACCCATCAACTGTATTTTTATTAAGTGATGGAGCATACATTATACAAATAACGTCTTTTTATTGGCCCTAAATCCTTCAACGCACATTAGTAAATGGAAGCCACTACTTTTCTCACCTTGTGTCCTTCTGCCTCCCCCATCACATCCTTGATCTGTGTCTTCTCCTTCTGCTCTCTTATGTTATTTCTGTTCAGCTGCTTTTGTTTTACAGTTATCTATTTCCCTTATTTGTTTTTTTCTTACCCCTCCCACCTTTTTTTGAAGAATTTTTCAGTTTTTTTATGTCTTTCCATTAGGGTTTTAGTATCACACTGGGGGACTGATTTAAGATTGCTCAATTTTTCTTTATAAGAAAACCCTGCACGAGTTTCCTAACCAACACAAAGTTTTGGGCTGAAAAAGCTTAGCAATTTACGTCATTTTTCCACAAACAGGCTTTTATCACAAAGAAAAACTTCATCACCTTTTTGGTCAATAAGGTCGAGCAATCTTAAATCAGGCCATTAGGTGCAGATTTAGCAAAAGACTAGTTTTAGCTTTTTTCACAATTTGAGAAAAACAAGGATAAAAAACGGAAATGCGAATATACTCGAGAATATTCTTTGGAACCTAGAATAGTTGGATTTATTAAGGAATAAAAATAAAATCACAAAAAGTCACCAGAAAAAAATTGGTTGGAAAGGCAGAAAGATTCAATAGAAATCAATGGGAATTGTCTCTAACAACTCTATTTATTTATTTTACCAGTTCATTAAAACATTCAAGCTTTTTTAGCCTCATTGAAAATGTAATTTTCACAGGTGTGCGACTTTTTACCCATGAAAAAAATGCACATGGGAATATTCTGTCCCAATTTTAGCATTCAAGAAAAAAAGTTCTGTGAGCTTGTCCCTCTTTTTTTTTTTTCTTTTAGTAAATAGATCCTAGACAGTCATAGAGCTGTCACTGTCTACATACAGCCTGCAGATTTGGGCATTTATATAGTGACTGCTATTATCCTGATAATTTACATTAGGGGGTACGTTATCCCACACATAAATGATACTCAGAGTTCCCTGTATGAATCAGCCTGCAGCCTTGTGCCTTTATATAGTTGCAAAACTCTTCAGTGACTTCTAATATCCTTATTATTTACAGTAGGGAGTACATTATCCCTTAGAATACATGAGTGATGCTTGAAGGTCCTTGTATAACTCAGCCTGCAGCCTTGTGCCTTTATACGGTTACAAAATGACCTATATTACCTAATTTACAAAAGGGGTATATTTTAATGTTTAAGATTTACTTTATATTTTAATATCCCAAATCAATGTTTTATGTTTTTACTAAGAGTTTCCAAATAATTTATCCTTCACATTTTATAGTACAATATACATTTATTTTTCTACTGTACATTCCCTAGACATTCACTCAAGGAATTAAAGGCCAAAGTGCAAAAAGTGTTCAATTATATATGTTTTTTTTTATGTTTGTTTGTATTCAAGACAAAAGTGTTAAGGGAATTTTCAGCCCAAAATAAACTTTTTGTGGTTTTAATTATTTTACATTTGGCTTTCAGCTCTCCAGTTTAGCAATTATAGGCCAAGGCAACTGAAAATAAAAGTGTATCACAACTAAAAAATGCTAAAAAAATGATGCAGAAGTGGTAAATATCAGGATAAACGTCCCCTTTAATACCTATTTATTTCCCTATTTATCAGAGAGTGAGAGACCTAAAGCTGATCCTTATTTTTCTGTTTGTTTGGGGTTTTTTTGAGCCAATATCATCATGAATTTCATGGGTCTGGAAGATGTAAACTCATTTTATCTAGAAAGGAATAAACAGGAATTCCTGTTTGGAGTTTATAGGAAGCTAAAACTAGAAGTCCAGATTGTTGCGGAATTTCAAGTACTGGAGACCACTTGAGGTTAAAAGATATAGTTTATTTGGCACAAGCTCCGTGGATTCTGAAATCACAAAGAGTCCAAACCCCAAACAAAAAAATGAAAGAGTTTTTATAAACTTGGGAACGTATGACATAAGAACTTAAGTGTGTTACCATTACAAGAACATAGAGATATCTCTTCACAGTACAGAAAAATAGTGATGGGCGGATTTGCGTTTTTGACGGCGGCGCCCGTTTTTGACCATGGCGAATTATATCAGGCAAATTTTTGCGGGCATTTCACAAATGTATTCGCTGTCGGCGAATCGCGCAAATTCGCCCATCACTACAGAAAAACAAAGAACTACTCAAAACCAATGGGATATTTCTTCCTCAAGGTCAAGGTAGTAGTACCAAGGCTAGCTAGAGAACAGAATCCATCCAAGTCAGGGGGTCTCCCAGGGGAATCTGCATACATAGAATTATATTCATTCTCACGATAAGGGTTGCTTTTCTGTCCCAACATTAAAAGGCAAATAACTGGGAACTGGAATTATAATAAGAAAGAGTCAATGGTTACAGGTATGAAAAAGAAGGCCATCTCTCATAATCCTACTGGGTTTATTTAACGTTTAAATGTTTCTTAGTAGACTTAAAGAGATACTGACACCAGAAAATAACCTTTATTTTATTATCTATCATAACATTGTCTTTGAATACTCTTTATAATTTCGCTATAAAAATATTTGCCTGATGCTTTTATATTACCTTTCTTACTACTTTGTTCCTCTATGAGGGGGCTGCCATTTTTGTACAGCAGTAGTCGGTGTAAGGAGCGCTCGTTGGCGCGTCCATTCATGGCGGCATCCTTTCCAAGCCCAGGGGGAACCACGTGGAGTTTGGACACCAGAGTGTAAATCTGGACGCCAGCGTCAGCGCATGACGTCATCACGCACGTTTTGGCGTGGAAATTCACCTATAAAAGGACGCCAGAGGATTTCAGCCATTGCTCGATTATAGGTTCAACTCTGTTGTGTTCCTGGGTGTGATTATTGTTATTTGAACTTCTGATCTTGACCTTTCAACACGATCAACATGACCTATAGGCAACTTTTAATGTAGATTAATATTTTGAAAAGAAAATTTTTAGTGTCAGTATCACTTTAAGGCATGTGATCTAAATTACAGAAAGATAAGTTATCTGGAAAACACTAGGTCCCAAGAACTGAATAATAATTGATGGTATACCTGTAATAAGAAGTCTGTCAGAAGACAGGTCAGGGTACCCAGACTGCTGCAAAAGGGGGTGAAGCATCCCACAAATGGGGCATTTCGGCAGATCATGGCAGGATTGGGTGGGTCAGACGTGACCAAAAAGGCAGATATGACCCCACCATAAATCACTGCATGATACCATGTTGCCTTACTACAGCCTCCTTCCTTGACACCATCCTGCCTTACTACACACACCCAGTCTCACAGTTACAGCTTCTTCCTCTGACACCATCTTGCACACTATTCACAATGTTATAAAAACAGTTATTAAATAAAAATGGGTAATGTGCACATAAATGGGTAAAAACATACTTGTTATGTGTATAAGGTTAGAGACAGATGCAAAACTAAATTAAATATTTGCCCCATTTCTGTTCATGCTGCCTCTTATTTTTCACTTATGTTCTCCTCACAGGACTATATGTTCTGGGAGCCATCGGGCTTCACATTGCTAAACTGGGTGTCTCCCAAGACAAAGATGATGTTTTGGAATCTTGCAATAACCGTCATGGGAGGCAGATATCTCCCAAGCCAGCAGTACAGTGTTGTTTGGGATGGGAATATTGTTTGTAGTTGAAAGTGGCTGGAATGATACTTTGTTTGGATTGGGTAAGGATTCTTTCTAAGGTCACAGAGTCTACAGAGAAATGCAACTTATGCTCTGTGTTTTCAGGCTTGTGTGACCCAGGCCAAGAGGAAACAGGAAAGGGGCTACAGTTCATGAAAAATATGATTTGTGTACCAACTAATGTATACATGTGCAAGGTTCAGCCAGCGTTCCCTATTCATCCAGGCACGCACACGTGGCACACATACCCCCAATCCAATCCTACACCAAAAAGACAAACCTATTATTTTTCTCTCTGTACTCAACTTTATTTTTCATTTCTTATAGTCTGCTCCAATTCCATTTCAGATTGTAAGCAGGGCACTCTTTCCGTAAAGGACAATCTATTTTTTTTTAGTATTATTTTGAGTATCTGTTTTTATTTTCCCTCCATTTATTAAGATATTGGCAGTGCTAATATAATGAATCTGAAATAACAACCCCACCTGCTTGTAAGGAAGTGAAATAAAGATATATTTTTTATGTAGATAGTTTGGGCAATATTACAGTTTAGCCAGTAGGCAGGTGGCACCAAACCTTAAAGGGGAACTCCGGGTTCCAAACCAAAATTTGTTAAAGAGGCCCACATAACAAAGAAACCCCTAATATACTGTTTCCATCACAGTTACCGTTTTCTTCAAAAAGTATGAATAAATGAACTCTTCCATGCTGATTTTCCGGCTGTTTAACAGTTCTTCTCTTTCTGCACCATTTAAAAATTCTGTCAGAGAAGGAGGGACTAAACACTAATGTTATAAATTCAACTTCACCACAGCTTTCAGACAGTATGCAGGAACTACATTACCCACAATGCATTGCACTGTGATGTTCCTACCTTATTGAAATCACCTGTGCAGGGAATTGTGGGGTTTGGAGGATGCAGACTGAGGACAGCTGGCTGTCGATATACAAAGTAACAGTATTCAGACAGCTCAGCAAAGTAGTCAGATGGATCAGCATGAGAGCAGGGGGCTAGGCTTAGGGAATTGTTCCAAACCATTAAAAATCATGAAAAATTTGCATATTTTTTAATTGATGTATATTTCAAAGTTGCTTGAAATTATGTTAACTTTTCAAAAAGCATTTAGGTGTAAGATATAGGAAACCTACAGGAGCTATAGTGATACATTTAAGGGAAAGCTTGTGAACTGTATGTTGGATACACCAGAGAAGGGGAAGTTTACCCCCTTAATGGCACTCTGATCTTGCATTTCCACATGAAAGGGGTACTACAGGCTCCGTGTGAGGAATGGTGTGTGAGTAAGAGGATAAGATAGAATCTTTGGAAATAGTATTTACTTCTTTGAGCTTGCAAACAGTGCCCCAGTCTGTTACCTGCCTCTGCAAGAAGCTGTCCTATAAAAGTCTGCCCTGGTCGATCGCAATGCTGTGTACCATGCCTACTTATTGTACTAAACGCCATTCATATCCATTTTCACAATAATGGGTTTCTACCAGCAACTGTCCCCAATTGGCAGAAAATTTGATTATTGAAAACAGGAAAGGCTAGAACAAAAGAAAAACTTCAGATGACTCTGCTCACTAACTTATTTTTCTGAGTGGAAGCTTACATTTACACTTTCTGCTGAGTGTGGACAAATAGATGAAATGTACAGCAGGTAGCGCTGTTGTTTCAAATTAATTTTATTAGCAGTGTAAAAATTGTTCAAATATTTAAAACTAGATCATAAATCAAGTAGATTGCAAAAGTGCTCAGAACCAGAATATCCTGATTATTCCTGAGTAATTCTGTTGTATTCATTTATATAGCATCTCAATAATTCTTAATGCTTAACAATGCCTCAACACAAACAGGGTACAGGTTTTATGAATTACAGAAAGAGTAAATTAAGTGATTGTAATTTCAACACAGAGCTGGAACGAGGTACCTGTGCCAAAGAGCTTGCAATCTAGTAGACAATGGAGACAGACAGAAACTAAATGGACAGGGGGAATAGTAATAACATTTATTTTGTGAGCAAGCTTTTGGTGTATACCCCAGAAGATTGAGTTTCTTCCCACGCAGGCATGGAGATGCCCAGGTTTATCCTGGGGAAGCAGGTAGGCACCAATGCAAGTGGTTAGAAAAAGTCACAAAAACTGTAATTATTACACCTATCAAAAATGCTCTGAATCATTGTGCAAATTGCAAGTGTGGGTTAAGGATTCTGAATTTAGTTTGCCCTGGATTGGATCATTCAAACAGTGAAATCCCCAATGTTATTTGTACATTAAAAAAAACTTTGCACATTGATAAATTGGCCCTAAAGCTTGTGCTGCACCCTCCTTGACACAGTAGAATATTGGTTCAGTGTAGATCTAGCTGCCATAATGAGAAAGTATTTGTGCTGTTGTAAATAAGGGTGAAAAAAACACAGGGAGAAGCCAATTTGAATTGTACTATTTACTTCCCTATCAGGAATGTGTATCTGCCCAGGCAAGGCAAAGTTTGAAGTATTGAGGCCACTGAGGGTAAGTGCTCAGAGAGACACAGAAAAACATTCACTTTCTCACTATAGCAATTAGCCAATAGCCGTCATATAGTCAGAACCCCACTGAGTCCTGAATGAGGCCACCTGCTGGCTAAGTAGAACAGGCTGCTTATAACGTGTCCCCATGAGGACATAATTATATCACTTGTTCATTAGCATCAACACTTACTAGTCAATTTGTTTAGGGTTAAATGAACCCATATAGAAGTCAAAGCTGAAATATTCATCTTAGAGAGATGGCAGTGCATTTTCTGCAACACACACCCAAAAAGGGTTGCTGTACTTAATTTTTTTATTTGTAACGAGGTCAAATGTACATATGTCTTGCTTTCATTTAATGCCAAAAGCTTGTCAAAAGGTGCTACTGAATCAGCTTGCTGTTTTTGCCTTGAGTAAGCCGTCACTGTTGCAGGTTTGCTACACCTTCCTTATTGACTCCCACAAGCCTCCTATTGTGTTATAATCCCATTGAAAAAGACAGGGAGGGAGTGGCATGGCATTAGAGGGCATGGGCAGCTAATAAGTTGTTAAAGGCACTATTCATAGGTGGGACAATTACGTAGAGTTTAGAGAGAGGCAGCATACATCTGGTCAGTAAACCAGATGACATTACAGACCACCAGGGTGACCCTGGTATCTTTAGGGGTTTGAACTGAGGACCAATCAAACACTTGACGGTGCTGTGTCACTTTAATGAATATCTCAAATGTTAAATATTTGAGGATTATAGTGTGATCATTCGTACAGCATCTGCAACCCACATACATCTCTCCTGTGTGCTAATGGCTCACAGCACAGGATGCAAACTGCCTGGCTAATTAATCTCTTCTATCGGGCTGTACCCACGGGAGCACGTGGAAAAGCTGAGCGCAGATAAAATTGGGCACAGGGAGGTAAATTCTTAATGCCTGTTATTCAGAGGCAGGGGAAGTGAGGAACTGGAACAACGCTGTCAGTATGTATTTGAAATAAATGCGTTTTCCCAGGGTGAGATTATTTATGGAAAGCATGCATGTATTTGGATGTAAATATAAATGGATTCGGATTCCCAGCATTTGACAATATGACTAAACAACAATTAAACCTCAGAGATGTGAAGAATCGAATGAACGGGCAGTGGAATATGGGGGCTTGTGGGTGTTCAGGGTGTGGCTTTTTGGATTGAGGGCAAAGACAGGTGGAAGACCTAGACATTTCTCTTACTAGGACCCCATTTTGCTTAGTTTGCAAGGCCACCACACAGGCAGCTCAGGTAGGTGGTGGACTAATAATTAGGGTTCCCTAGGGAATACCTTATAACTAAGTAGTACGAATCAGCAGCCTGTATAGGAACACAGCAATGAATATATATTAGATTCAGGGTCCATAACTTCTATAATGCCCCACCCCATTACCCCTTGCGGTTTCTCTCACAAATGTCAGTACTGCTGGAGCTGTATAAATGACTGATCACATCAATAAGAGGAATCATTACAACAGCACATGAAGTGCTGAATAGCAAACAAATTAATAATAAGGTTTATCGATACATTTAGCTGCAATTGCTTTGCAAGGCAAGTGCGCCATATAGCTATACATCTTTTACAATTGTGACAGTAGCCTCCATCTCATGAGTGCTGATTATAGTTCAACTGTAAAAGGCTGGTGGTGTGTGTGTGATTAAAGAAAACTCTCAATGATCTAGAACAGTACTGTCCAACTGGTGGCCTGCGACCCCCCCATTGTGTGGCAAATAAAAATACTGGTTGCTGTGTAAGCATTGAAATGAACTGAGATTAACTGGCCTCTAACAAACAAGGGGAAGTTGTGCTCACCACTAATTTTTAAAAACATTAAGTGGGGGTGCAACATTCACAGACACATACAGTCCTCTGTACTCAACCCATTATCAATATATTAAGAACATTGAAACATGTGTGCCTAAAATGCCTTCCCCTTTAAACAACAGGGATTTTTTGTCCATATAGTGCAATATATTTAAGCTGCCCAACTACATCATAGTCATCTTCAATACGTCCAGTCCTACACTCAACTTTCATATGATTCATTAAGAATTCAATTGCTTCTTTATACATTTTACAAAGGAACTAAGTTTTACCTGCAACTTACTTGCTGCTTTCAAAGTAAAACTCCCAAACTTGGCTGCCCTTTTATTAGACACCAGTGGGATCACCTGACTATAGCTGGAAGGGGTGGGAGCTACAACAAGGAGCTGGCCACTGCTCCTATGTGAACTATAACAAACAAGGGAAAGTTGTACTCACCACTAATTTTTAAAAAACATTAAGCGGGGGTGCAATGAGGTTGTGACCATAAAATTCACAGACAAATACAAGAGATCCACTCAACCCACTATAATTATATTAAATGTTTCAATGTCCTTAATATATTGATAATGGGTTGCGTGCAGAGGATCTCTTGTATTTGTCTATTAACTGGCCTCTGCATTGTTTGCACCCCAGACTCAGGTTGTAAAATCCTGCATTGTTCACACCTGTAATCCCCCTGCATTGGCGACACCTCTAGAACCCTGTATTGTTCAAAACTCAGACTCCCAATGTGAATGTCTATATTTTTAATCTATTCACACCTCTCTACTCTTACTTCCCTATGTTTCTTGTATGTGCCATACGCTGACTGCTATACTCAGCCTGTGTGCCATACTCTGTGTGCCATACTCTGCCAGCCATACTCTACCTATGTGAGCCATACTCTACCTGTGTGTCATACTCTGCCTGTGAGTGCCATACTCTGCATGCATTATGCCCCCTTTGTGTGCCATACTGTGGGAAGTAAGCCTGGTGGGGTTGTTCTGGGGGTTTGTTAGCATTTAGAAATAGTTATTATAGGGTCTCTAAGGTGTTTAATTATGTGCTGGGTATTGCTGTGCTATCCACATGGGGGAATGAGGCATATGGATTTAAGAGCATGTCTTCTTATGACCAACTATTTGTTTTTTTTGGTGTGTTACTACCGTTAATATGGATATGGTCTTAAAACTTCAAATGATAACATGGTTTAAAGTGGGTATGTTTTATAATCTGGGAGTGGTCAACAAAGGCTTTCATTATCGTCCCTCTGCCACGTCGGGCAGAAAATTTTCAGCCCTTAGTACCACAGAAGTTGGACAGCACTGATCTAGAAAATGAGTTTCTGCTGTTCCGCCAGGTTGCCACCTGCATTGATGGAAAAAGTCTGGCTAAGGTCACTGTTGATAATTTTAAGCACTAGGTACACCCCTTCAGCCTGCCCAGTTAAGCTTCTAGTCCACACAACTACTTGTCTGATCCAACCCTGCTGCCTACAAACCCAGCCCATGACTGCTGGTGAGAAGCCTACTTTTCCAACATAATTGGCCTGAAAGTGTGGCACTATTTGCAAGCTAATTGGCTTGGATTTGGACAAATCAAAATCCTTAGTTGGATATTGAAGGTTAAGTCCACTAAGGATAAACCACAGGCTCATTTCCTTAACTCAACTAGGAGCCTGCTCTGGCAAAAAGAATGAAGTGTGTCCTCCTTGAGTTTCCAGGGAGGTAGGTCTTGGTCCTAACTGTCAGGAATTAAGAGCACTCAAAAGCAACATGAAAGTTCTCTGGTCACTAGGTAAGCACATGCTTCATGAGCCTTAGTTTGCAGGTCCATAGAGATCAATGCAGTTGTAAACCATCCATGGGTAACTACTGGTTACACTCTGCATTCATGTTTTTACTGGAGCCAACCAATGACATATTAACATTGCAGCCAAGAGTCCCTATTTTCCAAGCAAAGTCTCAGGTTATCACTCGATATCCCAAAAATGTTGATTCTGGAAATACCAACAAGGCAAACATCAGGGATGGTACATGGGATACAGTAGTCAGGTGCCCTGTAGCAGAGGGGCACCAAGAGACAAATGAGTAGGGTTGCCACCTTTCCCAGCAGTGAAAGTTGGACAAAGGGGACAGGTAGGCTGATGATATCAGGATAGGACTGAGACATTAAGTGGAGGGTCTGTGGCATTGGGGCAGGGCTATGACATCACATGCCACAAGAATTGAGGAATTTATCTGTTTTTAAACCAATCAAAAGGTCGCAGGAGGTTTGAACTGGACAACCTCTTAAAAAAGGGCTGTCTGGTTTACATGTGCGATTTGTGGGGCACAAAGTGGTAGACCTTGTGATAAATGGGTGGTGTTTATCGGATCATGGACAAGATTTCCTAATAGGGCATGGCAGGAGTGGATCGGGAAGCGTGGTCATGAGTGCACAGTGTCTTTCAAATTGATTGGTTCTCCATAAATGCTTTCCATTTGTTTGAGCAGTGTACTGCCACCATCATTAAGTATGTGCTTTTCTCCAACCCCCTGCACTGGGCTCTGGCCTGTACCCTCAGCATGCACATTAAGTTTTCAGCATAGAGTTTGGGCAGAGAGTGGGCAGCTGAAAATATATTCCTTCCCAGGTAGATGTTTTGAAAGCTCATTTTTGTTAATGAAACTTCATTGAAAATACTTTTTTAATCTACAAATCTATATATTTTATGCAATTGTATAACTTGCTCTATTTAGTAAATTCTCAGTAACATTTTTGGGGTAGAGCTGATTCTGTTTGGGTGCCCTGGTAATCAGGCTCTGACTAATAATATTCTGTATTTCCCTCTGCAGTAATGAGACTTTATATCTCCCATATTGTTTTTCTAATTACCTTCCAAGCTCAGTTACTATTATAGTTTAATCCATATCTTCAGCTCTAATCAATTTCAGGCTCTTGAAATGTGAAAGAACTTTTAGGTCTTCTTCCAGATATACTGCCCGACTGTAATATTTGAAGATACTGTTTCAGTTCAGAATACTCACTTAGAATGATAATAACTTTAGTCTGCCTTAAAGGGAATGCATTGAAAGAATTATATTTCAATGAACTATTCTTCTATAGGGCAGGCCAGTGCCGGGCCAAGCCAACCAGGTGCCCTAGGCAACCCGGCTGGCCTCCTCTACCCCCCCCTGCACATGGCCACTGTGAAGATGGGGAGAGGGGGAAATAATGTACAGGCATGTGGTGGGGACAAGGGTAGGTGAAATAAAAAGGTATGTGCCTATCACAATCCACTGCCGCACCCTAGGCATGAGATCTTCCCCTAGTTCATGTCCTGGGGCACACAGTAAGGACAGGGCTTATTTGCACCATGCATGCAACGTGTGTGCCTGTTGCAGTAGCTCTGGATGTAGACAGGGGACGCAGATGGGGGAAGGAGGCACTGATTCTTTGCATCTTGCCTTAAAGGAAAACTATACTCCTGAACAATGTAGGGCTATATAAAAAGATATTGCATAAAACAGCTCATGTAAATAAATCATTTTCATAATATACCTTTTTAGTAATATGTGCCATTGGGTTATCATAAATAGAAAATTGCCATTTTAAAAAATAAGGGCCACCCCTGGGATCCTACGATTCACGGTGCAGAAAAACAAACCACACTTGTTAGGTGACATGAGCCAATTAACAGACAGAGTTCTGTCTTTTGCTTCCACACTTCTCCCTGTTACAGTTAGTGTTTCTGGTCAGGTGATCTCTGAGGCAGCACAGAGACTATCACGAAATGGTGGTTCAAGGCTAAAGATGTAAAAGGGCAATATTTACTTAAATATATAGACCAGTTTGGTAAGAGTCTTTAATATGCCACTTAATTTGATATAAACTATCTGTTGCTTCATTTTAGGGGTATAGTTTTCCTTTAAGATGGCCATACACACGCAGATTTTATTGTCATCCTGCAAACAATTTTATTGGCTGAACAGTTGTTTTAACGATTAACGATATGTGAGGAGACTTTTGTTCTATCTTTGTTGTGTTGGCTGCCAGATCATATTCATATCGACCAATGAGTATCTATTCCTTTGTTTACTTTACTTTGTGACCCAACCATTCAAAACAATGATTATCTGGCTGTCACATGCAGTGACCGTTTTTATTGTTTCACAACAAAAATGTTTTAAACCTATCTGATCAACCGTTGGGATGATGTGGTCAGTCTCAGTGTAATGATGGATTGTCCTAAAATTTGCTAAACAGATTTTGTCACATAAAAATAATCTGTCAGCGTATGCCCACCTTTAGACCCTTTACTAAAATAAAAAACATTGCCTAAGGTATTAAGGTGCCAGGGTGGTGGTGTAAAGAGGTGTATCAGGGGCAGGGATTATTGGGCTTGGTACTTAGGGTATCCTGAGAAAGCTGGCTGTGATGGGCTGCAACGTTATAACTAGGAAGGCCAGTACAGACTTGTTGGGAAATACAAATTTAATGGAAAGTGCTTGCTAATAGCAATCTCAGCCTTAACCGGTGATTCACTAGGATGACCAAATACCAGCAGGGTCACAGATTGGTCAACCTCCTAAGAGCCATTGCTTTTTTATTTTTTTTTCAGATTGGGCCCCTGCCATCCAGCAACATGCAGCACACCCTTTATATACTAGTAGGGTTGCCACCTTTAAAAAAAAAAAAAAAAAAAAAAGCCAATGGTGGGGGCAGGAATTAAGGAGCAGACCATGAAACAAAAAGGGGTGGAGCCGGTGGGGCATGACACAAAAAGGGGCAGAGCCACGGGGGTAGTGCCGAAAGAGGGGCGGGGCCACATCGCCCAAAGATGAAGAAAATGTAAGTTTTCACTGGCGGGCAAGGGCTTTTGTAAATGGTATTACAAATTACCGGCAGCTACGTTGCCGGTAAATTTGTAATACCGCCCCGGCCCTGGCAGGTGTTTTACCGGCTAGGCCGGTAAAATACCGGCCGAGTGGCAACCCTATGTACTAGTGTCCCGCATAACTGCCCCCTCCCTGCGTCTTACTGAACAGAAATAAACACTGGTTTAAGAACATATAGGATAAATGAAAAAACCCTAATTATATAGGCAATTATAAGTAATATATGTTGTTGCTTTTACATGGTGCTAAAAATACTATCTTTAAAAATAGCCCCTTTACTGGAGCTCCCTATAGATGTTCTCAGGGCCCTGTTGGTGTTTCAAATGAGGGATGGGCGTGTCCTAACGGCCCTGCCAGAAGCACAGTGGGAGGGGGACAAAGACAGGCTTCAGTTCCCTATCAGGTCTGGCTAGAACAGAGCTGAGAGCAGCCAGCTCCCCTGAACAGCCTGGGAATTAAGGGAGCAGGAAGTGGAAGAGAAGGGAGGGGTTATTAGGGTTTTTGCAGAAATATTCAATAAATTAGCCAGAAACACTATTTTTTTTAAGCACAATTCTTCTATATGTAAATTAGTACCCCAATACTGATGAGGCCCTTACAGTTGTCCCCTCTAATGGCTGTCATACATTCCTACATCTAACTCATCTGTTCTTATTTGTCCAACGAACCCTGCCTTTCCCAACACTCCATGACGTCACTGATGTTCCGGCGCATACCATTCCTGAGACTTTCAGGTGACGTTTAGTCACGTGACGATACCAATTCGCAGGAATGCCTGCCCTCCCTTTTGCGCAGGACCCCGAATAAAGTACCAAGGACGCCTAATTAAGGCAACAGTGTAGCTGCCTGTAAAATTCGTAACGATAAACTCCCAGTTAGACAGTTATCTAGCCCTTCTATGCTGACGAGAAAGGACCTGTTCAGTGAATGGTTTTAGCGTTTGGTTATAGAATAATCCTTTGACCGTAGCGGCACTTGATTTTGAGTCAGGCGGTGAGCGGGCAGACGCGGAAGCCTCTGAGCTTGGATGTTGTGACTGGAGAGAGAGAGGAAGCCGGAGTAGGAAGAGTCAGGTAACCAGCGGGCCCCAGCACAGTACACGGACAGCTCGCCTATCATCTCCCCAGTATGCCTCTCTTCGGCTCCAATCCCTTCGATCAGGATGTGGGTAAGTGCTATCCCCGGCCTATGGGCATTCACGCGTGGAATCTGCAGCTGAACTGCAACTCCCAGAAACCCCTAAAAGCCCACATCTGTTGTGAATGTGATGTGACTGGTATATTCATCAGCTGTCAGACATTCAGAATTGCTGATCCATGCAGTAAAACATGCTGCTGCCGCTGCAGAACCCCTTGGTTAGGAAATCTGTTATGTCATGCCTCCCTTATAATTCTGAAACCAGCAGTGGCCATCTTTAGCCCTGATTTCCTGTATGAGATCGAAAAGTGGGGCAAATATGCGCCTGTAAACCATGGCAACCAAACAAAAAAATATAGGCCTTCCTGTATATTTAGCTTTTTTCCCTATTAATAACATGGGGGTCAAGCATAATTTTTTACCAGTCAGGTTGGTGAAACACTGGCCAGGTGGCAACCCTAGCTGAAGTGCAAATTGGGGATGTAGTGAGTTAAACAGCTGCTAGAGAGGCACTTAAATGTAGTTGTAAAAATGATTCCCCATTTTTGGCATTGGATTTGTACCTTTTGTTCTAGGTTTCCATGTTTTTTAAATTTGCCTCTGTTTAATAGGTTCTATAATAAGTTCAGCTGACCCAACCCACCACCATGATTTGCTTGTTTGATCAGGATGCCAATGAAGGGGATGTCTGGGTTTTTTTGCCCACCCAACTCGTGGCTAATGCCTGGCTGCTCTAGCTGGAGGCACCAAGGCCCAAACCCATGACCTCATGTGGGATTTTCTCCTTTTTTTCCATAAAAAATGATGCTAAATATTGATTATCCAGAGGATATGTACCCTGTATTTAACTCTGCAGACTAAAAAAAAAAAAGAACTGTATATGTCCGGTTATAAAAGGTGATAACCACATTTGTAGCATAAAATAATCTTCTCTTTAGTTTGGGTACATCTGTAAGGATTGCAGGATAAAACCTCCTGTGATGGGTGGTCTACTAAAAAACACGATGCTCATCCATATTATCTTATTAAATAATAAGATAATATTATATGCAGTTAAATCCTTCTGTTGGTAATGCTGTTTAATATTTTAGTAACTAGACACTCCCTTTTCATATAAGCAGAAGAGAAAAATTGTTTCTGCAGTTTGGAATAATAATTCAATATCTCTCCATTGACCTTGGTATTCTTAGTGAGGTTGTAGATGACGGTACACAAATCTAGGGCTATTATGTAGGTTAACTGGATTTTCCAGCTAATTCTGGTTAAGTTTATACATGTTTAAATCATTCACCATTAGTGACGTTGGGTTGTGGATGGATGGCAGGTCATATTGACTCTCCTCACCGACCTCTCCAGCTCTCCTATCCCCGCTAGTGATGGGCCAGCACTTCTTATATACGTTTGCTTAACCTGCCTTTACAATGTCATTATAGTATTGGGTCAGGCTTGGATTTGGTAGGGGCAGGTTTGGTTAGGAATTGGGCATGACTGATAGAATATTTTATAAAGGTTTATATAACAGGTATTGTATGCTTATAAACACATTTTAAATCCTGCCATAGGATAGATTAGGCATGACCAACTAGAAGCCTGCAGGTGTGGCCTTCCAAAGGATTGTAATGGCTGTCAGTCAGTTTAAGAGCTCCATAGTGTTCATTTTACATCATCATTATTTTAATATAATCTGAGCTAATGAATCAGCTCACTACATGTAATACATTTTGCAACCCTGGGATAGGCTAAACAAATACTCCCATTTACCAGGGGCATGCATAAAAATGCTCTACCTATTATGAGTCCACAATGTTGGTAAACTCCTATAATACTATTTAATATGTATCCTCTAGTTAAAGGGACAAGCTGCTCAGAATAGCATAATGTTAACCATTCAATTCAATGTTGTGTTTATATAATGGTGAGAGCCATGTTTAGCCCACTGGCCACCTATGTGTTTTCTATTCAATGGGTTCCAGTCCAGGGCACCGGCCCGTGGTTTCAGTTAAGCATATCCAATCACTTGGGGCTGCCTAACATTTGGTACCCCCAAGTGTATGAAGCCTTTCCTTCTCCTTTAATTTTATATTGACTCTTCAGATTTTGATTTCTTGTTTAGGCTGTAATTAAAGGTCAATTTATTGGTTCTCCTGGGGACCTTTAAGTTGCAACTCCTTCCGATACATAACCCTGGCCTGTCCCAGAGATCTGTTGATGTCCTTGTGTGAGATCATTTTTTTATTCAAATGCGGACACTGAACCCATGTTTTTATATTTAAAGGAGACATAGGAGGATAACTAAAAAAGCCCCAGTCTTGTAGGCAATTATTATTATAGAAATTTCAATATATCAGCCCGAAACACTACTTCTATCAGCACATTTCTTCTACATATAATAGAGTATAATGCATTGGTGCCTTCTTGTTTTTAACATAATATGTTTCCTTTAAACTATTCCTACATGGAAAAAGGTGGAGAACATTGTCATAAGATACAAAAATTCCAGTGAGTCTCATGACAGAAGGTGAAATCACTAAGCATTGGTTATAACTGCTGACATATTTAAGCACAATTTAAATTTAACAGGTAATAACTAGCTTTGTGGTATGTATATTTAGATACAAGATACCTTATTCTTATACATTAGCAAGCCTACAGGGGCAGGTTCATTTCAAAGTAAATATTTGCCATTGGTGATACGCAGGCCTAGTAACAACTGACCTTTCTTAAAGAATAACCTGCTGGAACTGCTTTCAGCCATCAAGAACATAAATAGTGCAGTAGAGTTGGGATAAACTAACCATACCAGTCAATGTGAGTGCATAAAGTAAGGCCCTGTACCCAGCAAAGTCCTGAAACTCTGGTGGATTTGTAATTGTAATATAACATGCAAGTGCCTTGCTAATGTGTTTAGCCACATTGCCAGTTCTTTTATTTTACCAAATAACATCTTCCACTAACACTTTATCTTTGTGATATTTTAATGTGGAACCACTGAAACTAGCAGTTAGCACCAGTGGAGTAACTAGAGTACGTGGGGGTCCCTCTGCAAAAAAAACTTCAGAGGGGCCGATCCCCATCCTCCTGCCCCACTTACTGCCTCCACCCACTTTCCTACCGAACTTCGCCCCATGTCTCTGCTTCCCCATCGCAGGTAAGAGAGCTGCTGGGGAAGGAGGGAGGTTTCTTATTAACTATATAGAAAGCAGACAGGAGTTTGGGCGCCCCTTTTCCCCATGTCAATGCTCCTCTTCACTAAAAACTTTACCAGTCCCAAGTATTATTCTATAAGTTCGCCATATTAAGAAAATATGCTATGTGAGAGGTTATGGGACCAAGAAATAGCCCTCTGAACAGGTGAGGGCACTGACAAGTTTAGGATAGATCAAGTAGAACCCCCGGGTTTGCATTTCCCCATATGTGACGCTGTTTTCTGTGGTCCCATTCTGGCAAACTGCGTATGTTTTCCTAGGGTTTACACTGTTATGACAGTCTCTTGTGAAGTGTGTGTGTGTGTGTGTGTGTGTGTGTGTGTATATACTCTCCAGCATTAGCCAAGTTATAGGCTGAAAATGAAATGTATTTTTAATTTTCTAGTTATAAAATACTAATGAAGTGATGATTTTATGGTTTATAAAGAACTGTACAGCAGCCCAATGACTTGTACAGCAGTTAGTCTTGCTTCACGTTTGGCATTCTGCCTAGGAATTTATATGACAGCATCTCGATTGGCCAGAAATGGATGGTGCTAATGCTTTTCCTGCCTTTTAAATATGTCTGCAATTCACTCACTTTTCCAGCTGCTCTGCAGTTATATTACTCTTATTCATCTTTGCTTTGTTTTTTTTTTTTTTTTTAGAAAAGGCCACAAATGAATACAACACCAGTGAAGACTGGCGACTTATTATGGACATCTGTGACAAAATCGTTAATACTCCAAATGGGTAGGAATTAATATATTTTTGTATTCATGATACCCACAGCTCCTTCATACTAAAATTATTACAGATATAAATACATAGCAGTTTATAAGTCAATCCGTTTAAAAATAACCAGTTGTAGTTAGAAGTAATAGTAGTTTGGATTAGGCATTTGGCATTTCATTTTATGGCTAAATTCATAATGATAATGATGTAACTGTTTCTTGTGTTCCAGTGCAAAAGATGGCCTCAGATCCATTATGAAGAGAGTCAATCACAAAGTTCCACATGTGGCTTTGCAGGCTCTGACTGTGAGTTGAACACACTTTACCTTGAATGGCTGTGATTACAGAGAAACTGTCAAAGTGGAGGTCTGTTAAAGGGGATCTAAACCTAAAAATGAATTCTAAACATACTCCGTGGTCCCCAGATCACTTTTGCAGTTCACATTAATGTTCCATTTTAGTGGTTTCTGAGATATCAGACATAGATGTTGAGATTATTAAAAGATCCGATCCTCATCGTGAGACCACGATTTTCTCTGAACGATCGTACGAATTGACCATCAACTAAAAAGACCAATTTGCCAGGAAAACAAAGGGGAGCTTCCTGCTTGGCCCTGCAAACATAGATAGATTGCACTGGGACCGACAAAGATTTTTTAACCTGGCTGATCAATTTCCTGACAGATGTCGGCCGAAAAATCGTAAGATGTACGATCATTCGAATCCCACTAACCGCACGATAATTTCATAGGATTGGTCGGACTTCGCTAAAATCGTTCATTCAGCAAGAAGAATCATTGCGTCTTTGGGGAGCAGTTAACCTTTGGGTTGCTGGCTCTCTGACTTTCAGAAAGAGCTTTTTGGCTGAATGCCTGTTATCTCTGCAAATATCTCTGAAGCCACTAATAATTGTAAATGAATGTAAACTGCAAACATACTTAATGGATAACATTACACCAACAGTTTTTTGGGTTTAGATTCATGTTAAAGGGAAATAAATAAATAATATAACATTAGAATCATGTAGAGCAGTGATCCCCAATCAGTGGCACACAAGCAACTTGTTGCTCACCAACCTCTTGGATGTTGCTCCCAGTTGCCAAACAGCAGGTGCTTATTTATTAATTCCTGGCTTGCGGACACATTTTGGTTGCATAAAAACCAGGTGTACTGCCAAATAGAGCCTCCTGGTCGCTGCCAGTTCACACGGGTTACAAAATAGCCAATCACAGCCCTTATTTAGCACCATCATGGACTTTATTTCATGACTGGGTTGCTCCCCTACTCTCTTTACATTTGAAAAGCAGCTCCTGGGTAAAAAAGATTGGGGACCCCTTGTGTAGAGAGATGGCATCTAGGCAGTTTTAGATTTGGTTGTTATTCCTTGATTGTAATCTTCCAGTCCATGTATTAAAGGAGAAGTTTACCCCAAATCACCTGTTTGTTTGGTATACCCCCCCCCACCCCGTGAGGGCAGTTCCCTACTTTCTTCCTTAGGCCTGTGCTCCTTTGATTTTTCTAAAAAAAAAAAAAAAAGTACTGGCCTTGGGTACTTTCCAGCAGTGCATCCCCCTCCTATGTATTACTTACTGGGCACTTACACTAAAGTTGCAATACACTGAAGTTGAAAATGACTGTATTGTGCCTGTGGATTGATGGAAGTAGGAATAAAGTAGGAATAAAGATTGTGTTGCTTTACTAGAAAGTATGCCAGTTTTTTTTCAGGGAGAAAGTAAGGATTTTTTTGTGCTGGGGGTACCTAACAAAGTTGCCTGCCACTGATTTGGGATTTCCTTCTACGGTATCTCTTTATAGCTGCAAGCACTGGGGTTGTAATTTAACATCTAGAGGCTTGAATTGCTATAAAATATTTATTCGATTTTTTTATTTTTTTTTTTTAAATCTGCTTTTCCTTTTCAGCTGCTGGGTGCCTGTGTGTCAAACTGTGGGAAGGCTTTTCACTTAGAGATCTGCTCCAGAGAGTTTGCTAGTGAAGTGCGTTCTGTTATTACTAAGGTGAGTTTTCCAGGTTCTGCTTTTCAATTTTTTGTTCAATTTCCTTGTTTTTCATGAATGTTTAGTTGAATGCCTTATACATACAGTTCAATGCTAGACCTGATACAGGTACTGTATTCCAGGAGAATTGCAATTGGAAAAGCGACGCTTCCTGTGTGCCCTGCACTTCTATTATGCCCTGTGCTGTACCTTGTGTGCCATTTACTAATATAACACATCTGCTGTCATTGAGTGCAATTCCACACCCAGCGACACTGAATGAATAGCTACTATGTACTTCAGAGATTCCTTTTCTTGTGACTGTCTGTATAATATAGCATTTTATTCTTATTTCTGCCATTTTGTAGGCGCACCCCAAGGTATGTGACAAACTGAAGGCTTTAATGGTTGAATGGGAACAAGAGTTACAGAAGGATCCGCAGTTTAGTCTTATATCTGCCACCATCAAATCCCTGAAAGAGGAAGGAATATCATTCCCATCATCAGCACCACAGGTACGAAGGTGGAACAACAGATGTGTAGCATAGTGGTACCCATAATTCCTGTTGTCTTAAAGGCAAACTAAAGCCCAAAATTGCACATAAAGGTCAGCCAAACTATTATAAAGGGGTTGTTCACCTTAAAATTAACTTTTAGCATGATGTAAAGACTGAAACAATCTGCATTTGGTCTTCATTTTGTTATTTGTGGTTTTTGAACGATTAACCATCTTGTTCAGCTCTCCAGTTTGGGATTTCAGCACATATCTGGTTGCTAAGGATAAATAATGATAAATTACCCTAGCAACCAGGCAGTGGTTTGAATGAGAGACTGGAATATGGATAGGAGAGGACCTGAATAGAAAGATAAGTAACAATAACAATAGTATTTTGGCTGCTGTGGTCAGTGACCCCCTCTCACTTTTTAAAGCTGGAAAGTGTCAGAAGAATTGAATTAAATGCATTTTAATACATTAGATTGAAAATATGTATATTTGTATTTATTTTATGCATGTTTATTATGCATTTACTGCTCACGCTGAGCATTTACTGGAATGAGTCTGTTCAGCTGAAAGAAGGCTGCTATAAGCAGTACTAACGTACTGCCTACCTTTGGAACTGTAGTAAAAATGTATACAAATTACTACATTTCAACATTTAGTAAGAATGGCTTATTCTTAATCACTTATCAACCTGTGTTCATTTTTAATTTGTTTTTTTTTCCATTATTTGCATTCCATTTCTGAAAGACGTTTTTCAAGCAAAACCACTATTTTAAGGTTTGCTAACAAATGTAATTGTGTGAATAACATGTACTCTTTTACTTCACACTTTCCCTTACAGAGTACTTCAAATACTCCAAAGAACTCGGCATTACCCACTAAAGGCAAAGAAGAGGACGATATCGCGAAAGGTATGTTCGTTGCCCTGAATGAATTATTGTAGTGCTCTTTATGAAAATGGAAAAAGGGAACATAACACACATGAGCTATGTTACCCATGTTTCTCTATTAAAGTGGGGGTTTGCCTTTGAGTTGATTTTTTTTTTTTTAAAAAAAAATAATTTTAATTATAATTTTTATATTTTGTGTTTTTTTGAGTAAATTAGCTTTTTATTCAGCAACTCTCCATTTTGCAGTTTCAGCAATCTAGTTAGAGGTCCTAATTGCCCTAGCAACCATGAGTTGACTTGAAAAAGAGACTGGAATATGAATAGGAGGGGCCCTGAATAGAAAGTTGAGTAAAAAGTAGCAACAACAACAAATCTGCAGCCTTACAGAGCAAGTGTTCTCAGATGGTGTCAGTGACCCCCATCTGGAAGTTGTAGAGTCAGTAGAAGAAGGCAAGTAATTAAAAAAAACAATAAAAATAAATAATGAAGACCGATTGCTTATAATTGGGCATGTTATAAGATACTAAAAGTTAACTGAAAGGTGAACCACCCCTTTAAGGTGTATAGTTTTTAGCATTTTATTTAAAAGCAGAACTTATTGTGTTCACAGGACAACACTTGCTTGCATTTTTCGCAAGTATAAGGTATTCTTTGTAACTTTAGTCACATATGCACTTACTCATTTTGTCTTTATGGATTTGTCATTGAAAATTATAAATGCTCATGCCTTGCAAAACAAACATCTGTATCCCACAGATACATGGGGAAATGCTGAGACAGCAGAAAGATTGTTTATCTTACTAGAAAAATAGTACCGGGCAAGCAGGGTTGATGTGTGTCAAGAAAGCTCATTTAAGTGCTACATAAGCAATGAGACATCTGATTTAAACATGGGAGGCAAAATGCATCAAAACCACTAAGGTCCTGACCCATTTCTTTTTATTCTGCCTCCAGCCATTGCATAGTGTCCCTAGATAAAATAGACATTAGTCCTTTAAATTATTTTCAAGTGAGAATGGCCCTTTGACCATACAATGAGCTGTGTCTGGTTAAAGCTTATATTAGTCACACATCATCTTGTGAAGGGAACTGAGATTCTATTGTCCAAAGTCCATGTCATACGTTCATGCAGTAAATGGCAATAAAGATTTTTTCTTTTTCTTGCTTTCCAAATAAAAGCCATCGAGCTTTCATTGCAAGAGCAGAAACAGCAGTCATACGAAACCAAAACCATTTATCCATCTGTGGATGCCCTGCATGACAGTCAGAAGACTGCAAGAAAGGTTCGGGCACTGTACGACTTTGAAGCGGTGGAGGATAATGAACTCACATTTAAAAGCGGAGAAATTATTATTGTTCTGGACGACAGGTAAAGGTTCTTATGTGGCAACAAAAAATAATACCTTATTTATACATAAGCTTTATATTCTATGTTTGTGAAGATTCTCATTTATCCAGGCCATGGTATATCTGTAGAAATACGTCAAATCAACTGAACTTATTTACCTATTTACAAGTTATTCTGAATTGAGAAAGCCAGTTGGATGACTGGTGAAATGTTTTCAAGGGGAAAAAAAACAGCAAGTCCAGTTAATTTGACTTATTTCTACAGATTTTCTGTTTATTCCATTATCAAATTCTTATTGACATTCGTGGATAATCATTTACTCTATTGAAGGATGTCTGTTAAACCAATATTGTCTAAGGTAAGGGCCAGTTTGGGTAACATTTGAAGTGAGTGCTTATTTGTTGTATTTAAATCTCAACAGCGATGCCAATTGGTGGAAGGGAGAAAATCACAGGGGTGTTGGACTTTTCCCATCTAATTTTGTCTCTTCGTCTTTAAACGCTGAACCAGAGGAAGGTATGTCCTATAAAAACGTAGATTTCATTTATTCAGAAGTCTCCTTCTCATTCAACCTATTGTTTTTGATTGAAAAAAAAGTTTTGATTTGTCTACCACATGGGGCTGTTGAGGATTCAGACGCTTCACCACTGGCTAAATAATGAAGCCACAAAATACACCTTGTGTGCCATCAGTGCATTTGTTACAGAAAAGCAGTTAAGCTGAAAAGCCTATGATATTATTGGGTAGAAATATCATTTTTGGAACCTATATATATATATGTATATATATATATGTATATATATATATATATATATATATATATATATATATATATATAATATATATATATATATATATAAATAATACTGATGCCTTTGGCTAGTTGTACATTTGTAGTAGTCATGTGCAGTCAACTATAAATCTACCTGTGCCCTCCCCACTGTGACATCACTAATGGGGGTGGGGCACGCCATTGCAAGTATACAAAAAGGCACATACAGAGGGGGAGGTGGGGAACTAGAAGTTTGCAGCCTGCAAACATTATGTGGAAGTCAGCCCAAATATACTTTTACTGAAACGTGCAGATTCAGCCTCTTTCTCTTCATAATATATTTTTCCAAAATCCCACTCTGAAGGGGATACTTACTGAGCAGTACACACAAGATGGCTATTGTTTACTGCTCTTATCTGTTCTATGAATCGAATATGTTAATTGATGTCTGAATAATGGGCTTTCATTCCAAATAGACTACAAACCACACATGTGTCCCAGCAGCACAAATTGTCATTTTATTTTGGCTTCATTTTTTGTTACACCTCTATAGCTGTCCATGCACCATAAGATCTTTGGTGAGGTTGTCTAATGGAATAGCTCTTTACCTGATTTGCAACATGGCCCTATACCCAAGCCAATAAGCTGCCATGTCTGGAGGGATAGTATCAGCAGCTTTTATTGATCTATGTATCTGCCTGGGCTCTAAAGCATAGTAAATAAGTAGTGGTTCATTGTATTGAAGCAAATGTGCTATGCTGACATGGAGCTGCAATATTGACGTTGCCTAAAACTGATGTTTTTTTTCTTAAGTGGTAGAAAAGAATCTGGTCCTTGAAGAAATTTCAGAGAGTGCTCCAAAATCCGAACCTGAGCCTGTATTTATTGATGAGGTATGTAATGGTTCAGGTCTTGTCAGTCCTTAGGCGTATAGCATCTTAAAATTACCCCTGCCTATTGACTTGAAAGGGATTTTCCTGAAAATGCTCTCGTAAGTGATAACAGGTAATTAGAAACACTTTGACCACTTTTTTTTCCACAAGAGCATCACTGTGCTTAAAAACATTGGTTCATCCAAGTTGTATTTATTAAGTTCGTGTGTGTGTGTGTGTATATATATATATATATATATATATATGTATATGTATATGTATATGTATATGTATATGTATATATATATGTATATATATATGTATATATATATGTATATATATATATGTAAGAAAGAAGAATAAGGACCGCACTAGCTCACCGTTTTCCCATGATTCAGGTGCTCAGTCTCACAGTGTCCCCACTGTGGAAGCAGCAAAGATACGAAGAAGCAGACGGCAGACGGCACTTCTGAAATGGGGTTTATTGGAGTAACTGCTGATGACACCTCATGAGGACATTTAAAAGATTGTTTCGTTTCCTAAAAATTGTATACATTGTTTAAAAACCAAACAAACTATCAAGGAAGTCTATGGGGCAAGGGAAGTATTGTTATCTTGTATCTCTACTCAAAACTTACTAGAAGAGTTGGACTGGGAAGGGATTTTAGTGGAGTGTGACCAATGAACACCCCTATGGCCTATTAGGCTTTCTCAATGGGTAAAGGGCCCCTTATATCACACATTAGTACAGATAACTAATGTCATGTCTATAATTTAAACCGTTCGGGATCCTTGTATCCAGTTTGAGGATCCAAAATGCCTCTCTGAGATTTAATCTGTGACCAATATCACCGCCTCTAATGGGAATCTGTACTTTCTCAATTACCTTTACTTTTAGGTCTTTTAAACCAATGGGTGAGCATATTTTAAAATGCCGGCCCACTGGTGTATTCTCCTCCCTATTGGTGATACTTCTAATATGCTCCCTTACCCTATCCTTCAACATGCGGGATGTGCGACCCACATATTGCTTGTTGCAGTGACCACACTCCAGTAGGTATACCACATTCCTAGTGTTACAATTATAGAACCCGCTGTTTTTGAAGGATTGTCCTGATACATTGGATTTGAAATCAGGGCCTGTGGAGATCACTTGACATGTTTTGCAGACGTTGGCCCCACATTTGTATGTACCTTTCACTTTCAACCAGTTGTCTGTTATTTTCGGTGGAACCGATGAAACCAAGCTTGGTGCCAAAATACTACCTAGAGTGGGTGCCTTTCTTGGAACACACTTTACCTCAATTTGGGACAGTATTTCCGACATTTTTGCATCACCGTTTAGTATAGGTAGATACTTTTTAATAATCTTACAAATGTTGCCATATTCCTCACTGAATTCGGTGACGAAAAACATTTTATGTTTATCTGATCTGGTTTGGTCTATATAATCCTGGATTGGACGTCCTATATCATTTCTACCCTCCCCCATTAAAGGAGCTATTTTAGCTTTCTCCTGTGCGTTTTCTATGAGGTGTCTGGGGTACCCTCTTTCTTGCAATCTTTGGCCCAAATGTTGCGATTGGAGGTTGAATGTGGCATCTTGGCTACAATTCCTACGGTATCTTACAAACTGGCTGTAAGGGATGCTATTCAAAGTGTGTTTAGGATGACAACTATTGAATTTTAGAATAGTGTTGCCCGCCGTGGGTTTCCTAAAAATTTCAGTGTCTATACGTTTAGTGGTAGTGTTTCCTGTTAAGGATAAGTCTAAAAAGGTGATAGTATTCTTGTGGTGATCCAGTGATAATTGTAAATTATATAGGTTTTCGTTAAGGTATTGATGAAATTCATCAACTAAATGTGAAGGACCATCCCATATAAATAGCAGATCGTCAATATATCTGCCGTACCAGACCACGTGTTCACGAAAGGGGTTAGCACATCCATAGACGTGGCACTGCTCCCACTGACCCATATACAAATTTGCACATGAGGGGGCAAAGGAAGCCCCCATGGCGGTGCCACGTCTCTGGAGGTAGTAACCCCCGTCGAAGTGAAAAAAATTATGTGTTAATAAAAACTCCAAAACCAATAAGTTGAAATGTATGAAATCGGGTGTATAGGTGCGTGATTCTGTCAAAGTGTCTGAAATAACTTGTAACCCCTTACCGTGAGGGATTATAGAATATAAGGATTTGACATCCATGGAGATCCAGTGATATGTGTCCAACCAAGTAAGGGTAGATAATTTTTCGATGAGGTGTCCCGTATCTCTTATATACGAACCCAGAAGTGGAACTAAGGGTTTTAAGTTGGAGTCAAGCCAGTCTGAAAGCCCCTCATTAACCGATCCGATACTCGCCACAATTGGCCTGCCCTCTGGTGCATGGATGGACTTGTGTATCTTTGGGAGATGGTGGAAAATTGGAACAGTGGCGGTACTTCTGACCAAATAGTCCTTATCACGTGTGTCCACCACTCCCAAAGATATACCATACGACACCAGTTCGTCAATTGCCCTCATAAATTTTTCCTGTGGATTAAAGGAGAGGGTAGAGTAGGTATCAGAATCATTCAGTTGTCGCTTAGCCTCCGCTATATAGTCAACTGTATTCATAACCACCACACTCCCTCCTTTGTCCGCCTGTCTTATAGTAATATTGGTGGCAGATTTGAGGGACATAAGGGCTTTCTGTTCCTCAGGGGAAATGTTCCGTTTGTGTCTATATGAAATGCTAGTATTCAATTTCTTGAGGTCCTGTTCAACCAGGTCTTGGAACATGTCCATTGAGGAACATCTGGACTGTAAGGGGTAAAAGTTGGAATTGCTCTTTTTATTAGTGAGGGACGTCTTACCAATTAAGGGCTCATTTGGGACAACTTCCCTAATACTCTCATCCTCTAACGTACTCAAATCGGAAAGGCAACAGAGCTCCTTAAACGTGTCAAAGTAGACTCCCTGTTTGGATGTCCCCCTCTTCCTCAGATCAATGCTGTAATCTCTATGGGGGGGGGATATGTCAACTCCTTCACCACCAGGCCCAAAATGTCTTCTAAGGGTAAGTTTACGAACGAATCTATTCACATCTAGAAGTGTATTGAACAAACTAAAGTGATGTGTTGGGGCAAAAGATAGCCCTTTACTAAGTACTGATATCTGTGCCGAGGACAGAGTAGCAGAGGATAAATTAACTACATTCAATAGGTTCGATCCTTTTTCTTGGGGTTGGTTCTTAGTTTGTAGGGTTTTTCTCTGGAACCGTTTCCCCCCTCTTCTTGTCTTCTTCCTGACTTGTCGTTCTTCCTGTTCCAGTCTGCTCTCTCCTGTTTCTTCCTGTTGGTGTACTGGTCTTGGCCATGATAGTTTTTTGGCTTCCTAGTGTCCTCCTTGGGCTCCCTTTCATCCAGATCGGCCGCTGTGGGTGTGCGCCTATTTTGGCGTAAGGATGTCAAATCATCAGTACAAAAGGAGGTCTCCTCTCCTGAGTCACTCGAGAAGGAGACTGATTTGGTGCGGTCACGTTGATAGCTTTTGGACCTAAGAATGGATTTCGGTCTTTTCCATATATACACCATATTATTTTCATAATCCATTCGATCCCTTTTCAGTTTCCGCTTTTTGCGTGTACTGACGGTTTGTTCCAGATATGAGAGGTGTTCCTTTAAATTCTTATCCAGCTCCCCTAGGTCCGGCAGTTTCTCCATGCTCGACAGGAGAAGTTGGGATTCATTTATATTCTCCCTCGTGTCGATTAAATCTTTTTTCTTGTGATTAATAATCAATGCTATCAATTCGAATGAGCATCTCGATAGCGTGTCATTCCATTTATTCACAAAGATCTCATCATCTCTGGCGAATGTAGGGAACTTCCTAATTCTTAACCCCCTCGGTATTCTGTTCAGGGCCACATATTTCTCCAATGTTGCAATGTCCCAACATAATAACAGTTCCTGTGACATGTGTTTTTCCAAATTTTTAAAAATATCAGGAATGGTGTCATCGGTATCGTCATCCGAATTAACATTGTTAAAAGCTGTTTCAAGCTGGTTAAATCGTGACACCCTGTCTTCTAGTTTTTCTAAGGCATATAGTTTGTTTGGTACTAAAAGTTCAGCAGGTTGATTATTCGCCATTTATTCAATAAAAACTTTTTTATGGCTAATCTCCAATACAATGGTACATAGGAGTAG